>NC_136063.1:568792173-569458500 GCF_964261635.1 Lissotriton helveticus
AGGATGAGTCAGCGTCAGAGATGGAGAACATGTGTCGTAAGGGATAAGGTCTGAGCAGAGTCGGGTTATCGTACAGAATGACTCGAACACCGTCCTGTGAACACCTAATAGTAGCTCGGAAATGCTTCAGTAAGTCAAGTCCCATAATGGCATCGGGGTGTTGGAGGAAAGCAGAAACGTCGTGTCAGTGGGGTTACTGTCCAAGTCGAAGGAGATTGGTGCGGACAAGGGATTAGTGGAGGGCGTTCCATCAAAACCTATTGATGTTATGTGTGAGCCAGACAAGGGTGCCCTTGGAATCAGTCGTTTAGATAACGCACTACGTGTCGCGCCAGTGTCTACCAGAAATGGAGACTTCGTACCTAGGACCTTAGCGGTGACATAAGGACCTTGCTGGTCAATATGGAGCTCGACTGGATCCCTCCCTTGCCCTTGGCAGTCCTATGCGAAGTCGCGGGCATCGTCACAGTCAGCCTGCTGGCATTGGTTCTGACGGGGGCGGTCAAAAGTGTTCGGTCTGCCTGGTCTGTCATTGCTAGCGTCGTTTGTGTGCCCTCGTCCCTGTCCTCTATTTTTCGGCCCATCCGCTACGTCTTTTGTGTCTCTATTTTTGTACATATCTAACAGGACCGGACACTGGGACTTCCAGTGCCCAAATCCCTTGCAGAACGCACACTGGTTGTCATCAATGTCTGTCCGTCCAGCATAGGGCGCGGGGGTACGGTCTTTAGGGGGTGGATTTCTAGGGGCAGTCGACTGGTAGTGTCCTTTGTACGGTTCCCTACCTATCGTCGCTCCTTGCAATTGAGCGATCATTACTCGTTCTTTCAAGTCCTTTTTCTTTCTCTCAGTCGCTTTGTCGTTCTCATTCTTTTGTCGTTCGTAGTATTGAGCCATCTGAAGGATAACCGTGGGCTTGGAGGCAGCCCAACTACTTTCACTAGTCTGCAGTTTCTGCGAGACTTCTGGAGTCAGGCCCTTTACGTAATTCTGGACGAATAAGTGATGTCCGGTTGCAGAGGTCATGTCCTGGCCGCTGTAATCGGAGAACACCGTTTCGAACCTGGAAAAGTATTCTGATACGTCTTCCTGGGGTTTCTGGCAGCAGGCCGTTACTATCGACCAGTCCACCTTCTTTTCTGGGACTATGGTTTTGAGTTTTTGTACGATTTTGTCTGGCAGGTCTAGAATTGATTTCAAAGGTTTCTGTCCGGGCTCTCGTTGTTTGTCTATGCCATCGAGTTGTAACCAGGTATGTCCGAACAGCTCAAGGTGGTCGACTTTCCGGATTAGCTTCCACACATGAGCTGGTAGACATAGCCCGAAAAACAAGTCGATGTCCGCTAGGGTCATAATCGTCGACCCCAAGGCGGTACCTAATTCTGTGTAGAAGGCAGTGGGGTTCTTTCGTAGATCAGGCAGGACTTTCGAAAAGTCAGGATGTCTTGCCGATCCCAGGGTTGGTAGACCCAGTTGTACATTACTCTCCCCCTCGCATCTTGGTGGTTAATATCGTCGTGTGTTCCCTGTCCTCGTGAGGGGACCCAATAAGGAGCTGCTTCTCTTATCGGCATCATGGTGTTAGTTCCCTCGGTTTGAGGTACAGTCGCTACAGGGGTCGTGGTGCTAGCTTCTAATCTTTGTTCAGTGAGGTGGCGGGAGACTTCAAGCGTGCGCATGAAGAGGTCCGTCACATCACACTCACCTCCGTCTCCAATGTCGACTTTTCTATACAGAGTCGTTAGGCTTTCAGGACCTTTGGCTTGGTACCGATCTTCATAAGCATTAAGGGTGTGGTAACAGAAATGCGTAACAAAGTGTCGTTTGTGGTTATTGGCATACAAATTGCATATATCTGTTACGTAATCTTCGCTTTCTTTCCGTTCCACTAGCGTCTTTACGATTTTATCAATCCCTGCTCGTTCATTCTTACTCAATCGATTTAATCTAGCGGAGTCTTTCTTCTCAGTGTCGGGGTCATCTACTGTTGCTGCTTGCGCTGCGCTGAGTACAAGGGGCTCGGCCGGCGCGGAGGCCGTGAGGACCGAGGCTCTGGTACCGCTCTCATCTGTGCTTGGGGGTTGCGTGCGTTGCACTAGGGGTTGGGAAGGGGCGTATGGAGGGGGCATGTAGATGATCGGGGGACCTAGCAGTAGATCATCGTTCGCTCGCTGCTTTGAAGGTAGCTCAGGGTAAAGCGTGGCGGGCGTTCTAACGGGACACTGGCTTGATGTTTCAGATTCTTGTTTTAGGTTAGCTTCCTCTCTTTCTTTTATTTCTTCTTTCAACTTGTTCACGGCTAAATGAGCTGCTTTTCGTAATTCTTTTTCTAGTCTGACTTAATTTCTTTTCTTTCGCTGTTCTGTTTCTTTGCGCCACATGCAAAAACTATCAAGCATAGTGGGCGTTTTTTTATGGTTACGAAGGGCTGTTTCCAGCACGCTTATTTTAGTATCATCGAAGGATCCTATCAGTGGCCACTGACTTTCCTGATCCTTATTAGTATATTTATGCCATAACTTACTATAAGCTACGGCGACTAGTCCATACTTTAAAAACATATCCTTATTAGGGGTGCCCTCCAGAGGAGCCGGATGATCCACCTCTAATAAGCGGTCCGGGCTGAACCAACTACTGAACAATGGGGAGAAGATAGGCATGACGGGTTACAATGGGGACAAAAGTCTGCACTACGTATCCTTCACTACTTTGCGAAGACTAGGCAGAATATTTCTATTCTACAGTATTCGCAAATAGGGAATACCCAAAGAGAGAACTAATTCCAAACAGTCAATGTTCGGACAAACAATCAATCAATCAAATGAGGAATAAAATAGGCGCGACGGGTTACAACGGGGGCAAAAGCCTGCGCTACCTACCCTTCACTATCTGCAAAGAGAGAGGGAAATTCCAGTTCCTCCCCGTTTGTAGGCAGAGAAGATCCTTTCAAAGAACCAATTTCGAACAGTTAATGCTCGAACAAACAATCAATCAATGGAGAGGGAAGTAGGCGCGACGGGTTACAACGGGGGCAAAAGCCTGCGCTACCTACCTATCTGCAAAGGGAGAATACTCCTATCCTTCCCCGTTTGTAGACAGAGAATCTCTCAGAACCAAACAATCAAATGCGTAATACTAGTATTTTCCAAGACAATCAAACAATCAATTCGCAATTCGTCGTGTTACACGACCTTACCTGGACCGCATGGATAGTTTCTCGTCTTCCGCTACCAGCGCCTGATCGTCCTCTATTCTCCGTAATTGCTGTGGCACTCCTGATGGTTCCCAGTCAGGACCGTAGATCACTCGAGAGAGGTCTGCTCGGAACCGGTGAAGTTCGGATGATCGGCTGCCAGACGAGGGTCTATCGGGCAGGAGCTCTTTCCCGATCGTTGCAGTCGTTCACACTGTCGTTGGGACCTCTCCCACTGGATCCACGTGTCACTGATGGGCCCCATGTTTGGGACGCCAATTGTGGAAAAAGGGCGCAAGCAGGTCAGATTGATTACCCCTTTTCAAGGTTTGCCCGGCGATAGCCGCCTCTCACCCAACTCAAGGTTACCAAATGAAGAGGCAGGCGCTGGAGACTGGAAGGCAGGAAACAGGAGTTTATTCCGACGGAGCAGAACACGTCAAATCAGACAACAGGGTATCTTCTCGAGGTGCTCTAACCGCATCTCTGAGGCCTGGCCTCTTATACACAAGTTTTATGGCTTTATTACATTTATGACATCCGTGGTATTGCTTTGAAGTACGAAAAAGGCATCTTTGGAATCCCCGGTTCAGGCCCGTTCTCACACATATCTACAGTAGGGGTCCCCACCCGAATCTCAGCATGATGGCTATCGCGCAGCTGGACATTCCGCTGGGAACAGGAATGCGGGTGATCGGTCGGATCTAGGGGTGTGAAGGCATTGATTAATCCCCGCTCCTTTAATGTGAGGTGAGGTCCTACTGTAGGGGGCAATAAACTGTATCTGTTGGACTAGGTGATGGCCTGGGATCAGGCCGGACAATCGGGCAGGGAGGAAGAGGTTATCAAAAGGGCCTGTTCTATGAATGAGATGAAAGGGTGCGGAGGATTCAGCACGGGATGTGGCTCGGAGGCAGGGTCGCGCTGGAGGTGCGTTTATGGCCCAGGCAAGAGAGACTGGGGGCTGTCGGTGCGCGGGGATGCTTGCGAGGCCGGGGGGTGAGGGGGAGAGACGCGCTGGCTATTGGCAGTGGGCAGAGAGACCATGGTTTTCAAAAAAATGACTGCTGCTGCAAGTGTGCGTGAGTCTGAAAGGGGACAAGATGGCGCCGATAATGTTGACATCGCAAACCAGATTTTAACAGTCCCCTTGGACCACTGCCTTCAGGGTGTCCCATTCATTAGCCCTAGAGGTAGTAGTGCCCCAGTTGCACTCCAGGTATTCCTGAATGGCAGTTGCTAATGTCTCCCAGCTAGCTGAGTCAGTCAGGAGTTGAGTGCATGTGCTATCTCCTAAGCGCTAGTAAACTCCCCCCGCCAGCCCCTTTATGTAGATGTAGCAGCACTGGTGCATAGTCTGAGAGGAACCTCTCCAAGTGCTAAACCGCTTCATCATCTCTGGGTCTACTCTCGCCAACAGCAGCCGATCTAAGCGGCTGATTATGCCATGTGCTAGTGAGTGGCATGTGAACTGCCCCGATCGTGGGTGTGCCAGGGAGCCATCAAATCCAAGTTATCCATGGCTCGAGAGAGGGACTCTGTCACCTGGGGCTTCGTACCATTTCCCCATCTAGTATGCAATTAAAATCTCCTGCCCAGATTATTGAGGCCCCCACGCTGCCCTCTAGCAATACCTGCATGGATTTACAAAACTGCTCATTGTAAATATTTGAGCCATAGGTGTTCAGAATGGTGAAGTCCTCGCCGTCATGCTTGCCCCGAAAGAGCAGATAACGCCCCTTCACATCTGCATCTCTGTACACCTGGTGAAAGAGCACCCAGGGATACCAGATCGCACTCCCCCCCGCCCCCCGCCTCTGCCCTAAAGGATGGGCCCCTGCTTCTCACACAGACTTCTGTTTTTTAAGGCAGTATGACAATGTGATGTGATAGCCTAAAGTGTGGAGTCCAGCTTTGTCTGTGTTGCATGAATTGTATTTGTCGGTATAGTTGCATTTTTGGGAGGAATCTTTGTATTATGCAGACTGGCTTGAGGGTGGCCAGGTGCAAAGTAAACAAGCATTGGCATAGCCAATAGGTCTCGCTTTTGGGACCTTCTTAGTATTTAGTTATACAGCACAATATCCTTGGTGCAACAACATCAACTGCTGTGTGGCTAAACACTTATAAGGTCCCAAAGGCGAGACCTATTGGCTATGCCATTGCTTGTTATTTTTTGTTCTTGGAGAAAACTGGGCTAGTGCCAGGAGGGTCAAGGGTGAATGGCAGGGAGGTGAGGCGTGAATGCCAGGAGGGACAAGGGTGACTGTCAGGTCATGGGTGATGGGTGAGTGCCAGAGAGGTGAGGAGTGAGTGCCAGGGAGATGAGACATGAGAGTCAGGAGGGTCAAGGGTGAGTGCCGGGGAGGGGAAGGGTGAGTGCAGAGAAGGGCGAAGTATGAGTGCCAGGGGTGAGGAGTAGCTGCCAGGCCAGGGGGGGTGAAGGGCTAATGCCACGGAGGTGAAGGTTGAGTGCCAGGTCAGGGGGATGAAGGGTGAGTGCCAGGGAGATGAAGGTTGAGTGCCATGGAGGTGAGATGTAGGAGTCAGGAGGGTCAAGGGTGAGTGCCAGGGAGGGGAAGGGTGAGTGCAAGGGGTGAAGGGTAGCTGCCAGGCCAGGGGGATGGAGGGCTCGTGCCATGGAGGTGAAGGGTGAGTGCCAAGGGGGCAAGTAGTGAACTCCAGGAGGGACATGGGTGATTGTCAGGGAGGTGACAGTTGAGTGTCATGCAGAGTCAATGCTGAGTGCCAGAGAGGGAGTAGGGTGACTGCCAGGTGCAAGGAGTGACTGCCAGGACTGAGGGGTGAAGGGGGAGTGCCAGGGAGGTGAGGGGTGAGTGACAGACTGCAAACAGTAGTGAGCTGGGGTCTAGAAGGAGGTGCGGAGATCATCACCCTGTGTGTGCCAGGCTGGGATGCACCAGTGCCAGGCCAGACTTGGGTGGATGCAAGAACCTCTGGAAGGCGGGAGCCAGGTCACACGTAACCTTAGTACAGGACTGGGGTGCGCAGGAGAGAGTAACATCTTCAAACAAGAAACTATTCAAAATCCTGAATACTCCACTTTATGGTCTTGCAACCATATGTGGAAAATAATTAGCAAATGAATGGGCTTCTGTAGCGGACTTGCAGCTTGGTACAGCAACTTTTTGAGATAAAGTTTGCATTGCAAATAAGCCAAAGCTAACACAATTTGAATGAGTAACGGTAAGATTCTCAATGAACTAGAGACAAGTTAAAAAAGCATCCTAGAATTGAAACGAGGATACAGAATAAAAAAAATGGGGGCAATAATGGTCTCCTTTTCACAACTGACAGCCAAAAAAACAGGGTGTTGTGGAGGACTCGGATTCTGGTGGAATCAGAATTTTTAAAAGAGTAAATTTTTCATAAAACTTTTTGTTGCGCTTGTGTATGTGGTTGTGGTTGTGGGTGGTTGTGGTTCTGTGTGTGTGTGGTTGTGTGTGTGTGTGTTTGTGTGTGTGTGTGTGTGTGTGTTGTTGTGTGTGTGTGGTTGTGAGTGAGTGTGTTTGTGTGAGGTTGTGTGTGGTTGTGTGTGTTTGTGGGTGTGGCTGTGTGTGGTTGTGTGTGTGGTTGTGTGTGTGGTTGTGGGTGTGGGTGTGGTTGGGTGTGATTGTGGGTGTTGTGGGTGTGGTTGTGGGTGTGATTGTGTGTCTGTGGTTGTGGTTGTGGTTGTGTGTGGGTGTTGGGTGTGTGTGTGGTTGTGTGTGTGGTTGTGTGTGGTTGTGTGTGTGTGGTTGTGATTGTGATTGTGTGTGTGGTTGTGTGTGTGGTTGTGTGTGATTGTGTGTGTGTGTGGTTGTGTGTGTGGTTGTGTGTGTGGTTGTGTGTGTGTGGTTGTGTGTGTGTGTGCGTGGTTGTGTGTGTGGTTGTGTGTGTGGTTGTGTGTGTAGTTGTGGTTGTGTGTGTGGGTGTGTGCGTGGGTGTGTGTGTGGTTGGGTGGTTGTGGGTGTAGTTGTGTGTGGTTGTGTGTGTATGTAGTTGTGTGCGGTTGTGTGTGTGCTTTTGTGTGAGTGTATTTTTGTGTGTGTCTATGGTTGTGGTTGTGTGTGTGGTTGTGTTTGTGGTTATGGTTTTGTGTGTTGTTGTGTGTGTATGTGTGTGTGGTTGTGTGTGTGTGGTTGTGTGTGTTTGTGTGTGTGGTTGTGTGTGTGTGGTTGTGTGTGGTGGTTGTGTGTGTGTGTGTGGTTGTGTGTGGTTGTGGTTGTGTGGTTGTGGTTGTGTGGGTGTGGTTGTGGGTGTGGTTGTGTGTTTGGTTGTGTGTGGTTGTGTGTGGTTGTGTGTGTGGTTGTGATTGTATGTGTTTGTGTGTAGGTGTGGGTGTGTTGTGGGTGTGGTTGTGTGTGTAGTTGTGTGTGTTTGGTTGTGTGTGTGAGGTTGTGTGTGTAGTTTTGTGTGTTTGTGTGTGTGGTTGTGTGTGTGTGGTTGTGTGTGTGGTTGTGTGTGATTGTGTATGTGTGGTTGCGTGTGAAGTTGTGTGTGTGTGTGGTGTTGTATGTGTATCTGGTTATGTGATTGTGTGTGTGGTTGTGGGTGTGGTTGTGTGTGTGGTTGTATGTGTGTGTGGTTGTGTGTGTGTGTGGTTGTGTGTGTGGTTGTGTGTGTGGTTGCGTGTGGTGTGTGTGTATGTGGTGTGTGTGTGATTGTGAGTGTGGTTGTGTGGTTGTGTGTTTGTTTGTGTGTGTGTGGTTGGATGTGTGTGTCTGTGTGTGGTTTTGTATGTGGTTGTGTGTGTGTGGTTGTGTGTGTGGTTTGTGTGTGTGTGTGGTTTTGTGTGTGTGTTGTTGTGTGTGTTTGTGTGTGTAGTTGTGTGTGTTTGTGTGTGGTTGTGTGTGTTTGTGTGTGTTGTCGTGGTTGTGTGTGTGATTGTGTGTGGCTGTGGTTGTTGTGTGTGTAGTTGTGTGTGTGTGTGGTTGGGTGTGTGGTTGTGTGGTTGTATGTGTGTATGTGTGTGTGTGTGGTTGTGTGTGTGGATTTGTTTGTTGTTGTGGTTGTGTGTGTGGTTGTGTGGTTGTGTGTGTGTTTGCGTTGTTGTGTGTGGTTGTGGGTGGTTGTGGGTTTGGGTGTGGTTGTGTGTGTGTGTGTGGTTGTGGGTGGGTGTGGGTGTGGTTGTGTGTGGTTGTGTGTGTGTGGTTGTGTTTGTGGTTGTATGTGTGGTTGTGTGTGTAATTGTGTGTGTGTGGTTGTGTCTGTGTGTGGGGTTGTGTGTGGGGTTGTGTGTGTGTGGTTGTGTGAGTGTATGTGTGGTTGTGTGTGTGGTTGTGTGTGTGGTTGTGTGTGTGGTTGTGTGTGGTTGTGTGTATGGTTGTGTGTGTGGTGTGTGTGTGTGTGGTTGTGTGTGTGCTTTTTTGTGTGTGTGGTTGTGTGGTTGGGTGGTTGTGGGTGTGGTTGTGTGTGGTTGTGTGTGTGTAGTTGTGTGCGGTTGTGTGTGTGCTTTTGTGTGAGTGTATTTTTGTGTGTGTGCATTTGTGTGTGTGTGGTTGTGGTTGTGTGTGTGTGGTTGTGGTTATGGTTTTGTGTGTTGTTGTGTGTGTATGTGTGTGTGGTTGTGTGTGTGTGGTTGTATGTGTTTGTGTGTGTGGTTGTGTTTGTGTGGTTGTGTGTGGTTGTGTGTGTGTGTGGTTGTGTGTGTGTGGTTGTGTGTGGTTGTGGTTGTGTGGGTGTGGTTGTGGGTGTGGTTGTGTGTTTGGTTGTGTGTGGTTGTGTGTGTGGTTGTGGTTGTATGTGTTTGTGTGTAGGTGTGGGTGTGGTTGCGGGTGTGGTTGTGTGTGTGTGTGGTTGTGTGTGTAGTTGTGTGTGTTTGGTTGTGTGTGAGGTTGTGTGTGTAGTTGTGTGTGTTTGTGTGTGTGGTTGTGTGTGTGTGGTTGTGTGTGATTGTGTATGTGTGGTTGTGTATGGTGTTGTATGTGTATCTGGTTATGTGATTGTGTGTGTGGTTGTGGGTGTGGTTGTGTGTGGTTGTATGTGTGTGTGGTTGTGTGTGGTTGTGTGTGTGGTTGTGTGCGTGTGGTTGCGTGTGGTGTGTGTGTATGTGGTGTGTGTGGTTGTGAGTGTGGTTGTGTGGTTGTGTGTGGTTGTGTGTGTGTGTTTGTGTGTGTGTGGTTGGATGTGTTTGTCTGTGTGTGGTTTTGTATGTGGTTGTGTGTGTGTGGTTGTGTGTGTGCTTTGTGTGTCTGTGTGGTTTTGTGTGTGTGTGGTTGTGTGTGTTTGTGTGTGTAGTTGTGTGTGTTTGTGTGTGGTTGTGTGTGTTTGTGTGTGTTGTTGTGGTTGTGTGTGTGATTGTGTGTGGCTGTGGTTGTTGTGTGTGTAGTTGTGTGTGTGTGTGGTTGGGTGTGTGGTTGTGTGTGTGTGTGTGGTTGTGTGTGTGGATTTGTTTGTTGTTGTGGTTGTGTGTGTGGTTGTGTGGTTGTGTGTGTGTGCGCGTTGTTGTGTGTGGTTGTGTGTGTGGTTGTCATTTTGTGTGTGTGTGTGTGGTTGTGTGTGTGTGGTTTTGGGTGGTTGTGGGTTTGGGTGTGGTTGTGTGTGTGTGTGTGTGTGGTTGTGGGTGGGTGTGGGTGTGGTTGTGTGGTTGTATGTGTGTGGTTGTGTTTGTAGTTGTGTGTGTGGTTGTGTGTGTAATTGTGTGTGTTTGTGTGTGTGTGTGGTTGTGTGAGTGTGTGTGGTTGTGTGTGTGGTTGTGTGTGTGGTTGTGTGTGGTTGTGTGTATGGTTGTGTGTGTGGTGTGTGTGTGGTTGAGTGTGTGCTTGTGTGTGTGTGTGGTTGTGTGTGTGTGGTTCTGGTTGTGTGTGTGTGCGTGTGTGTGTGGTTGGGTTTCGTGTGTGGCTGTGTGTGTGTGTGTGTGTGGTTGTTTGTGGTTGTGTGTGGTTGTGTGTGTGTGGTTGTGTGTATGGTTGTGTGTGGTTGTGGTTGTGGTTGTGTGGGTGGTGTTGTGGTTGTGGGTGTGGTTGTGTGTTTGGTTGTGTGTGTGTGATTGTGTGTGTGTGGTTGTGGTTGTGTGTGCGGTTGTGGTTGTGTGTGTGGTTGTGTGTGTGGTTGTGTGTGTGGTTGTGTGTGTTTGGTTGTGTGTGTGAGGTTGTGTGTGTAGTTGTGTGTGTTTGTGTGTGTTGTTGTGTGTGTGTGGTTGTGTGTGATTGTGTATGTGTGGTTGTGTGTGTAGTTGTGTGTGTGTGTGGTGTGTGTGTATCTGATTGTGTGATTGTGTGTGTGGTTGTGGGTGTGGTTGTGTGTGTGGTGCAGGAAGAGACACATTCCTCCACATAAACAATCTTGAAGGCAATTTGCTCTTTCTGTGTGTGATTCAGAGTGCAACACACATGGAAAGAGCAAACAACGAGGAGGAATTAATAATTTCGCCTGTTATCACCAGTCTAAGACCAGGTATTGCCTGGCCTTTGTTTTTGGCCCCAAAAAACAATGGGTGTTGTGGCGGAACACCCACTGCAACTCCCTTTGCACGCCCCTTCCACGCTAAATGAAGTGTGAAAAGGGGCCTTATTTACAAGACACGGCTAAACCACGTTAAGTGGCTTAATGCCGCTTTGTAAATAAGGCGAATGGGATATTATGCCCTGAACATCGCTAAAAGTAACATTCTGGTGGCAATATCCCCTTATAAATATGCCCCTCAATATCGTTGTAAACAGTTCTCTGTCTGCGATTGTACTTGTCCTGGTGAGGTGGAGGTGTGTCAGGAACAACGTTTATCAAAACCATCAGTGGGACTGCCATGTTAAGCAAGATGGTCCCAGTAAGGGAAAACAATCAATTGTTGTGATGTACAGAGAGAAAACTCTCTGCACATTCTATTCATTGTATTTTTGTTTTTCTGAAAAAAGCTTTCATTTTCAGATTTGATTTCAGAAAAACAAAAAAATATGCTATATGAGGGCAAACAATGAAGGAATTCTCTCGGAAATCTGCTCTACCTTCACTGCATCTCCCATGCTGGTGGATGGACACAAGGTCTAAAGATCCCCACCAAGTAGGCAGAGATCCCTAAGTAAAAGTAGGTGCTTCACCGGGAGGCGTGGGGAGAGGCCAGGGACACTTCTGACCCAGCAGGGCGGTGGACTAAGTATCAGAGTCCAAACTTTTATTTTTTTATACATTCATGATCGGCTACAGAAAATGGGTCCATTTAAAAAAAACTGTGCTGTATTAAAAAGCAATCACAGACATGGTGTTCTGCTGGCCCAGTAGGCTACCGTTTGGGTTATGGCTTCCAATCGTGGTGAGACAAAATTTACGATCTACCTCATTAATATGCATATCTGATTCGAGCCACTGTGATTTGGATTTCTAAAAAAATAGTACATAGGTTTTTTTTTTTTAAAGAAATCTTTAGTGGTTGCAAAAAAACAGTTTGAAGATTGCAACCAGTATTTTGCAACCAGATAATAATACATCTGGCCCTCTATTCAATAATGCATCCACTAAGAATATCCTCATGTAGCCTGCAAAGCACAGGTTTGAATACTTGAACATTTTAGCTGTATGCATCATCAAAAGAGTAGTACCATTGAGTAAATTGATAAATTGGGAAGAAATAGACAACTATCATTACGTTTCAAAAACAATTGAGTTGTATGTTTGCTAATTAGACAGTCATTGTTTGAGCAAATGCTCATAAAGACCTTTCACAGCTTCAGAAAACAAAGCACTTTCAAATCTTTGTTTATCTCTCACAAACATTTAAAATGTACAATCCTCCGATGTATTTCTAAATTTGCAAAACACTGTCCAACTGGGACTGCATTTGACTTCATACACCTGCTACACATCACTGCTTGTCCTTGAAGTGAGGCTTTGTGGAAAGTGACTCAATTCATGCCACTCGGCAGGCTGCAGATTGCTGATCTACACTGCGGCACACACACACTATGGCCCAGTTTCACAAATGCTTTGTGCTGGGGTTGCATTCTTTTCTAACGCAAACCCACTGCACAGTGCTTGAGTGGGATTAAGTATCCTATGTAAATCATTATTTGTGTTCACTAGTAACCCAAAGTAAGGCTGGGTTTCACAATGCGCTGCCATGCGTTACTTTGTGTCAAGGTTTGTGGGTGGTGCCTAGGCATTCCCACTCAATTACCCATGGGGACTTTGGTGCAATAACTATCCAATAAGAAGTGTAAACAGGGGTTTGTGCAAAAATTCTATGTCTCCTCGAGGCAGGCGCAATGAGGAGAAATGTTTTTCTTTCTCCTTGTTTTTACCACTTTGTATGTGTGTTGCATTGTCCAGCACACACACAAAGTGACCCCCTCCAGGTCAAAACACACATACACCCTTGAACTATAGCACAAGGGTGTCTGCGTTGGAGCATCGCTGCCTAAAGTGCACTAGAGCAGGGAAAGAGCAGAACAGTGCCACATTTTAGTAAATCTGGCATTGTTCTTGGTCTACTTTCTATTTCACACAATTCAGCTGAGCAACCTTATTTGCTGCCCTGCGTTGCATAACTTCTTGATAAATCTGAGCCTTAAATGAGCACAAGGCCTGATGTGTGTCATGGTTTTGGCACACTACATTGGGGCCAATTCCAGCACAAGAATAGCTGCTGGAACAAGAATCAGAGCCATTCCCACTCAATGTTGCATTGCCCGCTGAACATCTTTAGACTTTGAGGGGCACATTTACAAGACTCTTGCACCACTTTTGCGTCACTTTTCTCATGTTAAAAATGACGCAAAAGTGGCGCAAGGGGCTTGTAAATCTGCACCTTAGTATTGTGTGAATGTAAGCGGCATCTGAAACATTCTATGTTTGATACTGGCGGAGCCTCTCATTAGTCATAACCAGCCACACTGTGGGGCATATTATCAAGGGATTTATCTCCGCTTTTTTGGCTTTAAAAGCCAAGAAAGCGGAGATAAAATGATCTCCCTATTACCTAGCTGTCGCTAACACCAGTTAGCAACAGCTAGTAGGAGATAGCGACCATCTTGGGCCCCGCTTTGCATATCAGAGAAATTTATCACTAATGACATGCAACGTGGCCGTGCCAAGATGTTAGCGACTGGAAACAGTCGTTAACATCGCTATCTCCTATTACCAACTTTTAGAGATATTCGCGCTAAGTGCGAATATCTCCAAAAGCTAACACCTGCCCTGAGCAGTTCTTAGCCATGTTATCCAATGGGAGGTGGATAACATGGCTAAGAGCATTTGCTCGGTAATGCAAAATATCGCTGACTTTTCAGCGATATTCATGCATTTCGGCCGATTTTTATCGCTTAGGAGATAAACCTTGATAATATCAAGGCTCCTAAGCGATAAAAATCGTCGCTACACGGCGATAAAATTATTGCCGCTAAGCCAACCTAGCGATAATAATCGCTAGTTGTTGGTAATATACCCCTGTGTATTTAGTATATTATGTAT
Source organism: Lissotriton helveticus (assembly GCF_964261635.1). Taxonomy (NCBI): domain Eukaryota; kingdom Metazoa; phylum Chordata; class Amphibia; order Caudata; family Salamandridae; genus Lissotriton; species Lissotriton helveticus. The sequence goes on from NC_136063.1 coordinate 568,805,771, forward strand.
CTGACCTGTCGCCATTCACACTCGTGCCCAATCTCAATCAGTATATTGTGCTTCTACCGATATTTCTTCCATTATTTTTTATTTCATTCTTCCACCAATATTTGAGGTGCCACAGTGACACTACAAACAAGTTCAATTAAATATATCACACCCTCCATAATAAAATCAGGATAAAGTGACAGAAAATAGAAAGCGAAAATATAAAAAGTTAAATGGGACCTGCTTCGGGGGGAAAGTCTGGCATCTAGCCTACTGACAATGAATACATTAAGTGTAATCCATTTTTAAACAAAAGAGTATTTCTTTGAATTATGCATTTTGAGGCTCCAACATCGAGGCAGTCATTTTCAGGGCCTCTTAAGTGGTTCCACCAGCAGCTGTGACAGGGCTGCGCCTTCTGTACTTGAATGGCAGCATGATGTAATTTTTAAAGAGCCCTTTATCCAAGTATTGTTCACAGCTCTCAAAGATTATGGTGATTTCAATTTCCAAGCACAGAGAAACAGCTCAAAGTTAATACTTTGTTCTGATGAATGTCTTCATTTCAAAGTGAGCTGCAAGTAGAAGGCTCAATTACTGTTCAAGGTATTCTAATGTAAATATGAGCTGGAAATAAGAGAGGGAGAGGGAGAGGGAGTGGGGGCAGGGAACCATGATCAAAACTAAGGGATGAGCATTAAAGTGGGACTGCCAATTCAGTTGGTTAAATATTGTCCCTTTATACTAGAAATAACAAATGTCACCGTTTAATATGTCAGTGCAATGTCCAATGTCGCCAGTTCAATTTCATCGCTCCCATTTCATTCCTTGGAGGACGACAGTATCATCGCCACAGAACATCATCATCTAGGACAGAAACCAAAAGCCAATTCCCGTGGCAACTCGATAATATTGGACCAAGTGTTAAGGTATCCAGGGTCAATTGAAAACCCAACTCCAAGAAGACTTTTCACCTCAAGAGAGACAATCCACCATTACTCCCTGGTCACCATCCCAACCAAATGTCGCCCTGCGCTCTGTCCAGCCACAAGGAAGATTCCTCTCTTTACCAACATTCCCCAAGATACTGCCTCATGGAAATGTTTAAAGTAATCAAGACTCTCCTCCCAGACAAAGGGGACACGAAGGTAGAATCAATACCAGATGTAGTATTGTTGGAGCTGGAGAAAAGGGGAACTGTGAGGCCCCTCTAATTTGCAGATGCCCTGGTTACTCAGTAACACCGTAGGAAGAAGTAACGTCTTTGGCATCTTTACAAGAAGTAGCACCTCTGGTAAGAATATCAGTAAAATAGGTAAAAATAAACATAAATTCAAAGGCCTAGATGTATCAAGCCTTTTGCGAATCGCAAAGGCCGAAATTCGCAGAATTTCGGCCTTTGCGAATCGCAAACGGTCTATTTGCATGTTTTGGCATGCATCAAAAATTAGCATTTTTGCGATTCCTTAAATGCTATCGGCCACATGCATCAATGTTGCCGTTTGCGAATCCTTAATTGCAAAAATTAAGGAATCGCAATTAAGGATTCGCAAATGGCAAAGCATGAATAATTCGCATTTTTTTTAGCGATTCGGTAATTTTTCCTTAATTGCGATTCACAATTTGCGAATCGCAATTAAGGAAAACCCTTTCCATTGATTCCTATGGGCCAAGAGGCCCATAGGAATCAATGGGAAGGCATTTACAATTTGCGATTTTCAATTTGCGAATCGCAAATTGAAAATGCAATTTCAAGGGTGCAGGGGGGTCCAAAGAACCCCTCCCTGCACCCCTGAAATTAAACTTAAGTGCAATTTACACACACACATGTCCCAAGGACATGTGTGTGTGTAACATGCAACTTTCAAAAATGCATTTTTGTGCATGTTTGAAGGTTTTCGGTAAATTAGCACGAGGTTCAACCTCATGCTAATTTACCCCTTCCAAATTGCTAATTCGCAATTTAAAAATGATCATGCATTGCATTTCAGAAATCTGAATTTGCGATTTCTGAAATGCAATTGCAATTTTAGAAATCGCAACATGATTGCCATTCCTAAAATTGCGAAATACATGATGCATTCCACTTTTGATAATTGCATTCTCAAACGGTCGAAAATTGCGATTCGCACCCTTTGCGAATGCAATTATCGCTGATGCATGTGCCCGTATGTATGTAGCATTTTTGAATTGCGAATTTTGGTTAAGAAATCGCAAATTACCACCAACTTGTAGTTGCGAGGGACGGCTGCCACAAGCGCCCAACAGCTTTGTTTTCTGGGGGTATCACTCCCAGATGGAGGGTATGGAATCCCAGATGGAGGGGCAGGAAGAGGAAGGACTCTGTCTCTTGTTCAACCTAAGGGTACAAACCCTGAGTTGGAAGACCAGTTGTAGGACACCACCCCTGAACTGCTGGGAGGTAGAGTGGAGTAAGGATGCAATGCACCAGAAGCTACTGCCCCCCTATTCTGAAAAACCACCACAGATGAGAGAGGTCCCTCAATAGCCTGGGGTCTGGCTCTTGATACTGATAGCTGTCAGTGGCCTCTGCTGGTTGTTGTCCTTGTGGACAGAGTTTTCTGTGGGTTGGGGACAGAAGTCAGACGAAAGGGGAGGAATGGACCACATCACTTTGTTGGCCAAGGTGATACTATCTGCCTACTGAGATGCATCTGTGAGGAAGTTAAAGTTAGGTGCTGTACATGTAAGGGGAAGGATTCTCCATGGATTAGCTCAGTGACCCCTGAAGCATAGTCAGAAGGTTCCAACTGGGTTTAAAGAGGCATAGAAGTGGCTAGTGCCCCTGCAGTAGTAGGCCATTGTTCGAGTTCTATCACCCTAAACTGGGAACTCCACCAAAGTATTGATTAGGCTATCCTAGCTTTAGGCTGGTGGTGTTGTGTTGGAAAATGGCCCTCTCTTAAGGTCACCCCAAACCTTTTGCCATCCTGTCTCCTTTTTTTCTGACCTTCTTTTTTTTACTTTAGGATTCTGGGCACTTTACTACTGCTGACCTGTACTAACGTGCATGTGCTCTCTCCTCTAAACATGGTATACTTGGTTTACAACTGTTTGACATATTTGATTTACTTGTAAGCCACTTGCAAAGTGGTATGCCATATACCCAGGGCCTGTAAATTATGGTACTATCAATCAATCAATCAATCATGCTATTTGTATAGCGCACTACTCACCCGGGAGGGTCTCAAGGCGCTTGGGGGGAGGGGCATGCTACTGCTCGAACAGCCAGGTCTTGAGTTGTTTCCTGAAGGCGAGATGATCCTGGATCAGCCGAAGGTGGATGGGGAGGGAGTTCCAAGTCTTGGCAGCCAGGTAAGAGAAGGATCTTCCTCCGGCGGTGGCTCTTCGGATGCGTGGTACGGCTGCGAGGGTAAGGCTGGTGGACCGTAGCTGGCGGGTGGGCGTGTAGAAGGTCAGGCGGTCGTTGAGGTACTTGGGGCCCAGGTCGTGGAGAGACTTGTGTGCGTGGGTGAGGAGCCGGAACGTGATCCTCTTGTCGACGGGGAGCCAGTGCAGGTTCCTCAGGTGGCTGGAGATGTGGCTGCGTCGGGGGACATCCAGGATGAGTCGGGCGGAGGCGATCTGGATGCGCTGGAGTCTTTTATGTAGCTTGGCTGTGGTTCCGGCGTAGAGGGCGTTTCCGTAGTCCAGTCGGCTGGTGACGAGTGCCTGGGTGACAGTCTTCCTGGTCTCGGTCGGGATCCAGTGGAAGATCTTGCGAAGCATACGCAGGGTGTTGAAGCACGATGAAGAGACGGCGTTGACTTGTCTGGTCATCGAGAGGGAGGGGTCCAGGATGAAGCCCAGGTTGCGTGCGTGGTCGGTTGGCTTGGGTGCGGTGCCCAGGGCTGGGGGTCACCAGGAGTCGTCCCAGGCGGAGGGCGAAGATCCCAGGATGAGGACTTCCGTCTTGTCCGAGTTCAGTTTCAGGTGGCTGTCCTTCATCCACTCGGCGACGTCTTTCATCCCTTCGTGTAGGTAGGTTCTGGCGGTGTCGGGGTCTCTGGTGAGGGAGAGGATCAGCTGGGTGTCGTCGGCGTAAGAGATTATGTTGAGGTTGTGCTGGCGTGCGATGGCTGCGAGAGGTTTCATGTAGATGTTGAAGAGGGTGGGGCTGAGTGAAGATCCTTGCGGGACGCCGCAGATGACTTCGGTGGCCTCGGAGCGAAACGGGGGGAGGCGGACTCTTTGTGTTCTTCCGGCGAGGAACGAGATGATCCACTCCAGTGCCTTCTCTTGGATACCGATGTTACTAGTGGGCCTACAGCACTGATTGTGCCACTTTGACTTGTCATTTAGAAATACTTGCCAAGACTGAAACCTCCCTTTTATTACACATAAATAACCCCTAAGGTAGGTCCTAGGTAGCCCCAAGGGCAAGGTGCTGCTTAAATAAAAGGTAGGACATGCACTATGATGTTTTGTATGTCCTGGGAGTGACAAACAGCCTATTTTGTTTTCCAGTACTGTGGGGTCTATTCCTCTCATAGGTTAGCATTGGGAATTCCTTAATACTCCTTTAAGCTGGAATTCCTGATCAGAGAAGAGTAGCTTTTCCATGTTTATTATGTTTGGCATGGGAATGGCAAACACTCCTTACTTTTAGAAAGTGGACATTTCTCTGTGCTTATAGTTCTGTGTGCTTTGTAGCTATGTCCAATACACACCTGGGCTGGGTTACAGCTGCACTTTGTGCATTCCCTCTAGACAGCCACAACACAGGAAGGATAGGTGTGTCCGAGTATCCATCTACATACATCTGCATTCTGATGGTCTTACCTGTGCAGGATGGAAGGTAGGGGCTAACACTTCACTTGAATAAGCTGTGCTCTGTCCCCACACAAAGGATTGATTACCCCCCACAGATAGCCTGTCAGACAGACTGGGTTGAAAGGGATCCTTGTGCACTTCAAAGAGTTGCTGTGAAGTCACCCTTCGGATCAAAGGCACTTTTGGGTATAAGTACTGGGTCTCTGACCCCCTAAAATCAGACACCACTGGACTTGTAACTGAAGCTCTGCCAGAAGAACTGCTGTGCTGCTTAAATGACTCATCTATGGATTTCAGACGTAGAAGGCCGTCTTTTCTCTTGTGTTGCCCTGCTGCCTGCTGATCTCTGAGTCTGCTGAATGAGAGCTGGACTCTGGCTTCCCTCCAAGTGGCTTCCCTCCTGTTGCTTAAGTCTCAGGGATATCACAGTCTCTACCCCTGCTCCTGTGTCTGACTCACTGGAAGTGGCCCAGATACTTGTAACATGGATTTTGACACATCTCCTGTCTGCGTGTAGCAGAACTGGCACATTGACCCAGTTGCGGAAGTAAAATTGACACATCGCTTTGGAACCAGTGCTTAGCCTCCAGAGATCGATGTATTGGACAGCGTATCTTCGCTGCTTCAGCTTGGTGATATTGACGCATTCCCTTGACTGTGTGGCACAAGGGCCACATCAGTACTGAAGCCTTTCCAAAAGCCTGATTGGGTGTAATGCAGAGAGGCAGTTTTCAATAAATTAGGAAATCTGAATGTTAACTAAGTGTTCTAACAGTTTCCCCAGAACTGGAAGGAAAGAGATTGGTCTAAGTTACTCCTACGGGAGGGATCTGAATTCGCTTTTTTCAACAAAGGAAGTACCAGATCCTTCTTCTATATTTAAGGGAAGATGGCTACTTTTAGGGATTGATTAAAGTGCATATTTAGCTGTTTGTTAAACTTTGATTTCACCAATTTTAGAATCCTAGGAGGGCAATTATCAAGAGCAGATCCAGACTTAGCAGTCTGAAGAGCATTTTTAGTTTCTGCCTGGAAGATATTTTCAAATTGTGATAATACTGGTCTGTCTGAAAGAGATCTGACTTCCAGACAAGAATCAAGGCCATGAGTCCTATAGTCACTGGTCAGATTTGAGTAAATTCTTGTGATCTTCTCCTGAAAAACGACTGAAAGATTATCACATGGGTCCTGGGAAACTTCCACGATTTGTTGAGTGCCAATTTGGGAGAGGAATGATTTCACTATTCGAAAGATAACTTTAATAGGATTGCCCTCTTTCCCAGTGTTATCTATTAGTTCTGTGATAGCATCTGGTCGGATTTTGAAAGTTTTCTCTCTGAAAGCCCTGAGGACTGCTTTATGCGTAGCCTTATCACTAGGATCGTAGCCCCACCTCCACTTTTTTTCAAAGTGTTAACATCACTTTTTTTCTTCAAGCCAGTCTGGCTTAAACCTGGCGGCTGAGGGAGACTTACATTTTAAAGTTCCCAATTTTATAGGTGCCACTTTGTCCAGTTCCTCACAAAGGTATCTGTTGACACTTTGAATTTCAGCATCTACATCAGGTCCTACCTTCAGGACTGTTATAATAAGCAAATTCATTATATTGGCTTCAGTGATCTTATGTCAGGGACATGTTTCTGTAGCTAACCTAACATCAGATTTGACCAAAGCAAATGAGTTCCAATAAAAAGAAACTAAGTAATGATCAGTCCAGATCACTGGGCACGGAGTGTGATATACCAGCTTGGCCAAAGTTGGAAAATCAGTGGCCTGCAAGGGTCAATAAATCACCATGTCTTTGATTGTGTTGCAATACAGAAAATGTTTTTTAAATGCAGTGGCTGTTTGTTCTTTATGGGATGACGTTCACAAACTCTGCTTCACTTTAAGTGTGTGTATGTCTGTCTGTTCCAGAAGATGAAGCTCTGTTCCTAAGGATAACCTATAATAAAAAGTCAATAGGCCTGGCTTTTTGTTATGGGAAGTGTTTGATAATAACACAACTTTGTATGCGTTGCCCGCAGCTGCTCTAGAAAGAAAATCCCAAAACAAAGCAACATCTTGGGCTACAACAAGATTGAGACTGTAAGTTGATCTTCTTTCCTCAACAGACTGCATTAGCAGAGTTAACCTATACCCTCAAAGAATACTCTTATGAAAAGGATTCATAAAATGGCATTTATGCTGCAGGTGGTGAACTGAAAAGGCATACACAGCAAAATATTGCACTTTTGAGAAAAGGGCAGTCATTTTGCATCTTTAAGAAAGCCTAAGTAGGTACATGCCTTTATTTTTTTACAAAAAAGCCATACATCTAGCAACATTTTCTCATGACAGTGTTAGTAAAATAAATGAATGTGCAAGGGTGAGCAGGGAATATCACTCATTCTTTATGACAGGCGAAGGCTTCCAAACAGCATGCACTTCCTGGATAAAAAATTCGCTATTTCTGTTGTGTCATCAAGTTAAATACACCACAAACCCAAAATCAGTTTGGCTCTCAATTATAAGCTACATGTCATGTCTCAATCTGCAATATAACAAATGGACTGCATACGCCCCACCATGAAACCTAATTGGAACAGAAAAGGTCAATGCAATCCTCCACAAATTCCATGGCTTTCATTGACAGCTAATCTGAACACTATAAAAGCATAAAAAACTGTGAAAGACAATGATTTAGGGCAGCTGATCTAAAATTCACTGCTTTTCTGTACGTCTTGTTGTACTTTCTTGAATAATTGATGATATCAGGTCATCCAGGCAGATTATGCTGTCTGTAGCTAGCTAAAAAGTAATACAATAGTAACTTGTGGGTTTAGAGTGGGCAGAGGAGAATACTGGACTGAGAGCTTTTTATGATCTTACTACTGCTTTGATATTTTCCAGCTCAAACAGTGCACATGTGAAACAATTTACTTCACGGATTATCAGGTACACTTGTAAAGTAAGGGCTATCCTTTCACTTCAAAAAGAAAATGTGTAGAAATGTATTGTTGTTAAAGTAGTGGAGCTATAAAACAGTAGTGAAACTCAGTACCCATTATTACTGACTCACTTTGGCCTCTAGTCAGGTCTTATACATTATTTTAGTAGATAACAAATTCTACCAAGATATTGATCCAGGCTCCTAGGATAAATCAGCCATCACAAATGTGTTATCCTCACACCTAATTTCATATAAGTGGGAGCCATTGTATAATTTGTGTTACGGCTTCTAAACTGACTACCCGATTCTCTACATAACTGCTAACATGGCTCTCATACAGAAAAGCAGCTCATATTTTCACATTTAGCTGAGGAATAAGTATTTATTTCTGCGGTGTGCAACACATTAATTTCCATTTTTAAATGTGCCTTGTAGTTACTGAAATAGTGGCAGATCCACCAGCTATAATAATTCACTGTGGGAGAAGTGGGCGGGCCTTTGATAGGGTGGGACTTCTTGCCAAGAACTGGCTGAGAGACATTTCTGCGGCCCACCACCAACCTCTCCCCTCCAGAAAAAAAACAAAAGCTTGCTGAGGCTGCTGCCCATGTCCTTAATGGACACCTGCTCCTTAGAGTCTTCAAAGATGAACTAAAAACCCATTCAGTGTAATGGTTTTAAGGTTCTCTTCCCTGTCACTGGCTCTTCACCAGGTGATTGTGGGTTAATCCTCAAAGTGGTGCAAGAGAGAGATTTTGGCCTTCCATGAGCTCACTAGGGTGATATAGACAATAATGCCACCTCATGGATACTCACCCCCTCCAATTGGGTCTCCAGAAATGGGAGTCACTGTAAATCCCTGCACCTGCTGATGATACCTCATTTCTCTGCCTTGTTGTAAAAAGGAGCAGTGGAATCCTGCAACAATCAAGAATGAGCACTGTAATTAAGGGACAGCAAAGCTACAGAAACTCTGTGCTAGGGATTTTCCCTTGATTGTAAAATTGTTAAGGAAATTAAAACATAACTCTTAGTGATGGTTTGGTTTATTTTCATAGTTTTGTAGAGCCATTCATGTTATTATGTGTTACATGAAAAGAAAATTAATTGGAATTAAGAAATGTTTTAATCCAGACATCAATCGAAAGAATGCTCACTCAGTCATTCAATCATTCTATTCAACGCTCATTATATAAATGTGTTTATATGTACCTATATGTGCTGACTGTTGTCATTGAGCTTTCAGCAGGGATCAGCATATAACCTGTGGGACAAAGGTCTGAACCCCAATTCTACTCTGTTCTATTCATGGGTATTTGTAAAGTGCATGGCTACCCATCCGTGCCTCTCAGCGCTAAAATAGCCTGCAAAAAACATTCCAGTCTGCCAATTTAATTGAAAAGGGCAGTTTTTAGCAGTTTTCTAAAATTGATTTCAGATTCTGTTTTCCTTATATGTTGTGAGAGGGAATTCCAGAGTTTTGAAGCCAGAAATGAAAAGGAACATCCTCACCTCCTTGCTCTCTTTATCCTTAGTATAGCAAACAGTTGCTGGCTGTTAGTAGTTTTTGGATCAGCTCCTGACCCTTCTTGTTCATGGCTCAGTGAGCGATGCATAGTCTTATAGTGCATTCTTTTGAGTACTGGGAGCCAGTCTGCCAGAGCCTTGGTAATGGACTGGTGTTTGGGAATTATCAATAATACCCAGACTGCAGCATTCTGTGTGATTTCTTGCCTTTTTATGACTGCCTTGGGTCTTCCCAAATATAGGGGGTCCCAATAATCCAATTGTGAAAGGACTAGTCCTTGCATTTCCACTCTGCAGGATGGTTCAGGAAGCCATCTCAATAGCTTTCTTAAATCCCTGCATAGACCAAAACATGTTGCTGCTAGTTTTTTTGCCTGTGTTGCCATCAATAGTTTATTGTCTATCCAGCAGCCTAGACTCTTGCCCTCTGCTTTGGGTGCAGGTTGTTTGTCCAATGGTGAGTCCTCAGACCTTGGTCCAAGGATCTCACTCCCCCCACCCGCTCCCCAGCAGCTGAACGGTGCTCTGCACCGCCTCGCACCCAACCAGCCTTCCTGTGCAGGGTTCGAGCCTGTCTGGTCTCGCCTCCCTGAGAGCCGATCTCTGCGTGATCCCTGCTTTTGAACAGTGCTGTAATCGTTCTCTGCTGGTCTCCTGCCTGGTACTTCCCTCTGTCATCTGTTTTGTTACCTGTTTCTGGGATCTGTTTTTGTTATCTGTTTCTATTCTGGTCATTCTACCTCCCTGACTGCTACTGTACTTTTTCTTGATTCACTCTGCCCCCCTCGTACTTTTCCCGCAGTTCTCGCCGCTTTACCTGACCCCTTCCCTCCCCCTGCCTCCCAGCTGCTCGTCCCTCCCCCCTCCCCTTCAAATAGCGACCGATGAGGAGGACCGCACGTGAGTCCTCAGACCTTGGTCCAAGGATCTCACTCCCCCCACCAGCTCCCCAGCAGCTCAGATTTGCTTCTCTGGTCTCCTCTCTCTGAGGGGTGTTCACTGCTTTTGCCCAGTGCTGCCATGGTTCTCTGCAGGTCTCCTACCTGGTACTGCCCTCTGTCATCTGTTTTGTTATCTGTTTCTGTTATCTGTTTTTGTTATCTGTTTCTGTTCTGGTCATTTTACCTCCCTGACTGCCACTGTACTTTTTCTTGATTCACTCTGCCCCCCTCGTACTTTTCCTGCCATTCTCACCGCTTCCCTAACCCCTCTCCTCCCGCCCCGCTCCCGCCTCCCAGCTGCTCGTCCCTCCCCTTCAAATGGCCACTGCTGCGTGGTCGCGCTGCTGGCACGCCAAAGGCGCGCCTGGGGCAAGCCCGTCTGCGCCCATCCGTGCCTGGACCGTGCCCAGCACCAGAACCTCTGGCCCCTGCAAACGCCACGATGCCCGTCTCCACTACGATGCCAGTACCCTCTACTCACTCAACACCGGACGCTAACACACCTGCTCCCTGGCCGCCCCGAAGCGCACCCAAGGACCCTTCTCCTGCCAGAACTGCAGCTTCACCAGCATCTGTTCCGCTGTTCTGCCATCCCACCCACTGTGAAAGAATGCAACCATCTCAGATACATTCTTCTCAACACCCGCTTCGCCCGCAAACACCTACGTACTTCGCGTAGCCCCACTACGCCCAGCATGCCCCTCTCCCGAACATACCTAAATTTACTAAATGGGCAAATAAAATAAAAGAAAAGGCACTTACCTTGTCCGCGGCGTCCCGGGGCTCCCTCTGCTCGTTCACGGTGCCGTCTTCATAACCAATGCGCATGCGCGGCCGCCCACGCATTTCTCGCGAGAAATGCGCGTGCCTTTTCTTTTATTTTATTTGCCCATTTTGTAAATTTAGGTTTGTTCGGGAGGGCGAGAGGGAGGCGGGTGGCGGGCAACTTCACTACGCCCAAGGAGTGGCCGTAGTGTTGCCTGCTTCACCTACTTTGCAAGGGGTGAAGTAGGCAACACTACGCCCACTTTGTGGGCGTAGCGAAGTCCTTCGCCCAGGGTTAATCAGTACACACGCCCTCGCCCCCAAGGACTACATTCTCCTCGGGGACCTGAACTTCCACCTCGAGAACAACACCAACTCCACCACCCTGATTGACAACCTCGTCAACCTCGGACTCAGACAGCTCATCACAACACCCTCCCAATCTGCCGGCCACACGCTTGACCCCAACTTCTCCGCAAGCTCCGATGTCTTGTTTAGCCACACCACCGAACTCCACTGGACCGACCATCGATGCATCCACTTCACCTCACGGAAACCCACCACGCACCACCGCACCCAACAGATCCCTCGCCGCTGCTGGAGCAAAGTCACCAAAGACCAGCTAACCATCACCCTCGCCCGGTGCCCACCCACCGACCCCAACATCGCCGCCCGCAACCTCAGACAGTGGATCAACAACTGCGCCAACACCCACACCCCGATCAAGAAACCCTCCAACAGACACATCAGCAAGAAAGCCAGCCGGTTCAACGAGGACCTCCAGGCCTCCAAGAAAACATGCCGAAAACTAGAGAAGAAGCAGCCCACAAGAACGCCACCCGCAGACCCCATCACCTCATCAGATCCGTCAGAAAGGCCTCCTTCAACGACCGCCTAGATGACAACGCACACAACAGCAAAGAGCCCTTCAACATCGTGTAGAAACTCTCCAACCCCAGCTCCAACACCAACGACATCTCACCCTCACAAGACCTGTGCGACTCCCTTGCCACCTTCTTCCATCGCAAGATCACAGACATCCACGACAGCTTCAACGTCACAACCGCCCCAACAGCCACCGAGACCTCTGTTCCCACAGCCACCATCTGCACCGATCCCCTGCTCTCCTGGACCAACATTAGCGACGGCAACACCATCAAAATCATGAAAACCATCCACCCCGGATCTGCATCAGACCCATGCCCACACCACATCTTCAGCAAAGCCAGCACCACCATCGCACCCTATCTCTGGAAAGCCATCAACATCTCCTTCGAAATAGCAACCTTCCCGGAGAGCTGGAAACATGCAGAGATCAATGCCCTCAAGAACTTCCGGCCCATCTCCCTGCTCTCGTTCCTGGTGAAGGTCATTGAGAAGACTGACAACTGACCCGCTACCTCGAGGAGAACAGCATCCTGGATCCGTCCCAATCCGGATTCCACAGCAACCACAGCACCAAAACCACCCTCATCGCCACCACCGATTACATCAGGGCCCTGCTGGACAACGGCGAAACTGCATCCCTCATCCTCCTGGACCTGTCAGCCACCTTCGACACTGTCTGCCACCACACCCTACGCACACGCCTCCATGGCGCTGGGATCCGAGACAAGGCTCTGGACTGGACCACCTCCTTCCTCTCTGGCAGAACCCAGAGCATCCGCTTCCCCCTTTCCGCTCTAAAGCCACCGAGATAATCTGCGGCGTACCCCAGGGCTCATCCCTCAGCCCAACGCTGTTCAACATCTACATGGCACCGCTCGCACACGTCGCCCGACAACAAGACCTCAACATCTTCTCCTACGCCGATGACACCCAGCTGATCCTATCCCTCACCAAGGACCCCCTCACTGCCAAAACAAACCTCCACGAAAGAATGAAGGCCGTCGCTGAGCGGATGAAGAACAGCTGTCTGAAGTTAGGAAGTATTGATTGTGAAGTCCTCTTTCAATGTCAATGTGCCGAAAACCTGTTTGAAAAGTATATAAAAAAAACAATGGTCGTGGCGTTTTCGTGCAACAATTGACAAAGGCTGAGTGCCGAAACGCGTCTGGAGTGCCGAGGTTTCCTTGCTTTTGATTGGAAACCCCCCTGAGAGTGCTTTCTTCTTTATCAGGGATGATTACCTGGAGAAACTTGGGAGATTTGATGAATCTTTATGAAATGTTTTAAGACAGATTCTTTGTTCATATCAGCTCCTATGTTGAAAGTTTGGGGGTGATTCGTTAAGGGGGGCCAAGAAAAAAGGGGGTCCCAAAACGTGTTTTCTCCATGTTAATTTACATAGGAAACTTTAGACAAGGCTACAGGTCGGGTGAACGGAATTACCCCAAATTTGGCAGCGAGAAGGGTCTTGGTCTAGAAGGCACGCTTGTGTTTATGTGGTGTACATTTGTTCAGTAGTTTTTGAGAAATATCGAAATTCACAGATATTGATATTTGGGTATTCTGCCATCTGATTGGCTGAGGCGTTACGAGCACGAGCTTGCTGCTGATTGGCTGCGAGCGGTGCGAGCGGTTGCAACTAGGAAGTGTTGGCCGCCATTTTGTGATTCCGTTGAAGTGAGTAAGGGGAAAAAAGGGCAAAAAAAGTGGGAAAGAGGAGGGTAGGAGCACTGTAACCCCTGTGGAGTGTTTAGGATGCTAACGAGGGGGTGCGAAGCAAAGTATTCACCCCTACTTGTGTGAAAGTGGTGGGCTACAGAAATTAAGTGAGGTATTGCCTAGAGTCTGATGGTGCTAAGGGGAGCTGGTGCGGGACTCGAGAATTAAAGCGTGAGCCCAAATTGTGTGTCTTATGCTGTGAAGTCATGTGCCGTGGCCGCTACACTACACCTGTGGAAGTAGTGTCAGCATGTGTTTATACCTACTAGGATGAACTACTGACCCGTACTGGTCTGAAAGTCCTGGGCTACAGAAATTAAGTGAGGTATTGCCTAGAGTCTGATGGTGCTAAGGGGAGCTGGTGCGGGACTCGGGAATTAAAGTGTGAGCCCAAATTGTGTGTCTTATGCTGTGAAGTCATGTGCCGTGGCCGCTGCACTACACCTGTGGAAGTAGTGTCAGCATGTGTTTATACCTACTGGGATGAACTACTGACCCGTTCTGGTCTGAAAGTCCTGGGGTACAGAAAATTTGTGAGGTATTGTCTAGAGTCTCATGGTGCAAAGCTGAGCTGCTGCCGGACTTGGGGATGAAAGCGTGAGCCCAAACTGTGTGTCATATGCTGTGAAGTCATGTGCTCTAGGCACCGTGCCATACCTGTCCAAGTAGTGTGAGCATGTAGTTATAGCTACTTGGATGAACTTTTGTTTCGAACATTGTAGCTTGTGTATGGTGCTTAGGGGGTGTTATAGAGGTAGAGCGAAGGTAAATTTGCGCGTATCAAATCAATTCGGTATTTGTGAAGTGCTAACTACTCACTCCTACGGATCTGATGGAGCTGGGGGTGTAAGCTGAGCTGCTGACGGACTTGGGGTAAAACCGTTGAACTACTGACCCCTCCGGTATGAAAGTGAGAGGTACAGAAATTAAGTGAAGTATTGCATAGAGTGGCATGCTGTTAAATTGAGCTGCCACTGGACTCGGGGATGAACCAGTGAGCCTAAACTGTGTGTGCTATGCTGTGAAGTCATGTGCTCTGGGCGCTGTGCCACACCTGTCCAGGTGCTTAGGTGATGTTGTATAGGGAGTGCGAAGATAAATCAATGCGGTATTTGTAAAGCACAAACTACTCATCCCTATGGGTGAGTAGAGCAGGGGATCAAATCGAGAGCTCTGTGCTGCAACGTGAGATGGTCTGGCCGCTGCGCCACAGCTGCGTGGAGAATACATTTTGGCTAGGGTCTGGGAGTTGCCATTATCTGGCCCTAAAATAGCGAGCTTAAGTTGTAAGATATAGGGTGGCTCTAAAAAGGGCCCTTGTGTTCATTAGTTGGAGCTACATATGAGTGCAGATGCACAGCTTCAAGTTATTCAGGAAATTCGGTTTCCCTGATATGTGAAGTGTACTCCATCACTTCTGTAGATATTGGCCATATCAAAACGTATGTTAACTAACACCAGGGCACATCCTTTCACTTATTAAAGGTGGTTGGAATTGAAAGCGGAGTGAAGGCAACTGGATTTGTTAGAACCTTTCTCGGGAGGTGGAAGATGGAACTTATCAAGGCTCCAAACAGAGCGTCTAAACCCTGAAATAACGACGATACGGTCGGACCCAATACGGAAATTAAAACAGAAAGGCTTGAAGGTTTAATGACCAAAGAACTCAACCATTATTGACTTCAATACATATACCACTCATCTGACAACAGTTTGCCTTGAAAAAGCCCGCGGAGGGCGAAACGCGCGTCGGCTGTGACGGATGTGACAGGAAAATTAATAAAAGAACATTGGATATCAATGAACACTGTGCACGTATACTTTGGATCTAAAAGACTTTTTGAGATATTGAATCTGACTT
The DNA here is from genome assembly GCF_964261635.1 of Lissotriton helveticus. NCBI lineage: Eukaryota > Metazoa > Chordata > Amphibia > Caudata > Salamandridae > Lissotriton > Lissotriton helveticus. The sequence goes on from NC_136063.1 coordinate 568,821,177, forward strand.
GGCTGGATGCCTATTGGATAATAGTGGCTGAAAAGGATGTGTCCTGGTGTTAGTTTGCATAGTATATGATACTCTATCACACCGTGAGTGGGTAGGGGATCATTGATTGGTGCTATAAGGTGGATGAGCACCATACTGGTTTGCACTCCTACAAAGTTTTATAAATTCATATTGTCTACAAAATCTAACAAGGGAGATATTTTGTGATGTGCTGATTGTGCTTGATTAAATCCGCCACTTGTATATTGCTATATCAAAACGTATGTTGTTGTTGTAGATGGACCCCATTTTGTGGTCTCTGAGGTATGCAGACACAGCTTTGTTGACTTTCTTACAAGATTTTTAAATCTGAGGACAAAATTGTTTGGACCATTTCCACTTCTGTCTTTGGCATATATTGGAATATACAAAGACAGTTTGAGGCAAAAGTTACATCATTTGTTCAAAGGTGCCCTTCATAAGCATTTCCAAACCTACTCCAATCAATGTGCCTAGGTAGTTTCCAGCACAGTGCACAATCACGAGGTCAGGGTGTTGAAGATACAAACAGGTTTTCACCAAAGGCAACAATTGGTGCCACTTCAATCCTCTCTGTCCAAACCATTTAATGTCCACATTTTGTAAACCGAGGTCTAAGTCAATACGTCTCTGTTCTGCATACTTCTTGCACCAGAAAACATAGCTATGTCCTAGAATCAACACAAGAATTTTGAAGGTATGGCTGGAAGGTATGGAAAGATGTTTGTAGCTCACGCAGTTCCTTCATAGAATAAGAGATATATTTAAAGATGGGGAACTAGTTTCTTTTCACATACAAAACGGTACCTGATTGGGAGATGAAAAGCATTGTTTTTTAAAAGTAGGGTACACATTCGTTTTGTGGAAAAGCATCTTTGTGATTGGTTAAGAAAAAGCAGTTTGAACGTGGAGTACATATTATAGGATAACATTTGATCAACTCAACCACACCTGCTAATTGCATTTGGAATGCAGTGTTCGAACCTAAAACAATCGTGAACATTTAATCTACATGTGCCATTAAATGTTCGAGAAAATGTTGCAAAAAAATATCGTTAGGTTTTAAAAAATTGATGAATTTTTAACCTCCTTGTGTTGTAGAATGTTCTAGAAAGTGTGTTGATAGAATACGTTGCATTTCTGACTTCTATGTGTACTTGAATAGTAAAAAAACTATTTATATGGAAAATTAGAAAGACAGTAATAGAGAGAAGTTTTGAAAGCTAAAAGAATCAAGAAACTATTCTAATTTGTTCTTTATTACCTACTGGCGTTTGCCAGTAGGTAGTTATAGAGTTAGGACCGAGTTTCCATAGGAAGAACATTTTTTGTTTTGCTTATAGCGTTGGCGTCGTTTGATGAATCTTCATGAAATTTTGAAAACGAATTCTTTGTTCATATCAACTCCTATGTTGAAAGTTTGGGGTTGATTTGTCAAGGGAGGGCTGAGATTAAAGGTGGGGTCCCAAAACTTGTCCATGTTAATTTCCATAGGAAACTTTAGACAAGGCTACAGGTCGAACAGGTAAACAGAATTACCCCAAATTTGTCAGGAGAAGGATTTTGGTGTAGAAAGCACGCTTTTGTTTATTTGGTGTAAATCCGTTCAGTAGTTTTTGAGAAATATTGAAATTTACAGATATCAATATTTGGGAATTCTGCTATCTGATTGGCTGAGGCATTACGAGCAGGAGCTTGCTTCTTATTGGCTGCGACTAGGAAGTGTTGGCCGCCATTTTGTGATTCAGTTGAAGCGAGTAGGGGGAAAAAGGGCGAAAAAGTTGGAAAGGAGGGTAGGAGCACTGTAACCTTCGTGGGGGAGTGTGAAGCGAAGTAGTCACTGTTACCGGTCTGAAAGTGCGGTGTTGCTCAGAGTGACATGGTGCTGATTTGATATGGTGCTACACTCGGGTATGAAACCGAGAGCCTAAACCGTGAGGACATTGCTGTAAAGTGATGTGGTCTTGTCTTTGTAGCATCCGTGTGCAAGTAGTGTTAGTAGGTGTTTATACCATACAGGGAGTGTGAAGCAAACTACTGACCAGTACCGTACGTTTATACTATACCAGAAGTGGGAAGCGAAGTACTCAGGAATTGTAATAATCAAACAGATCGTTGATTTGTTAGAAGGGACTAATTATAACCAATGTAGCAATTTATATAAACAAAGTGAGAAGGATTATATCCCATTAAACTTAGGAACAACAAGCATGATTAACATAGGTACTAATCAATAGGACCGTAATCCTGGGTGAGCTAAATGTTGACAAGACATAGATTAGCTTTAAACTACATATCCCAGCAAGCTCGAGTCACGTGACAACACACGTAGATTAACTAGCCGTTATGGAGTTTCTGGCGTTTGGTCAGAGCACGAAGATACAGCGGGGAACTCGCAGCAGTGATCGTTAGGTTGAGCAAATATCGAGAAGGGTCGTGCAACGTTTAAAGTAAGTGGAAGCACGGACGATGTAATGGTATATATTTATTAACACAACGAAAAACAGTGCAGCTTAGTAAGCGGCTCTATGTTTGTTTTCAGCAGCGGTGGATATAGAACAAAAGCTGCGCATCCTGAACACTTGATCCCATGGTTCAGCGATATCAAGAAGGGTCTTGCTACTCTCATAGTAAGTGAAGAAAGGATAATGTAGAGCAATACAACAATTTAAGAATGGAAAACAGAGTAGCATAATAAGCGGTTCTCTGTTTATTGATTTTTAGTATTGGATGACACAAATTAAAAGCTTCATATCCCGAGAACTTGATTCCGTAAAGGAAGAGTTATCGTTCACATTAATGACCGGTGAGTGTGCCGTTGATAACAGTACGCTACAGAATTAAAGAACAAGCTAGAAAGAATACTAATGGTAACTGTGTATCTAGTTTCAGATACCAAAAGTTTATTGACGCGTGCATGCTCACGACGAAGAGATAGGTTCATTGCAGTCGCGGTGAGTTTCAAATTACTGCAGGAGTCGAGTACTGGTAGAGTAAAGCCGTAGGCTAAATTATTGGGAACTAATTAGTCTTGACTAGTATGAAGGCAGACAACTTTAACCCCTTAGCGTGTTCTATGAGATGCTGAATAGGTATGTTATATGGAGTATTTACAAGAGGGACTGATAGCATATGAAGTTACTTAAATGTTCCACATATTGCCTTGAAATCAGCATATATATAGAGGATTAATTGTGGCTTAACTAAAATGTTTATGGAACTATTAAAACATCAAAAGCTCTCAGTATAATGGAGGTATTATGAAGTATCATCAAACATTACATCATTGTATGACATTAGGAATATTAATAACTGTCATGGTAGACCCTAGACAAGTAAACCAGTTTAATGCATGTAACTGTGAAAGTATATATGTGTAGTAATTGAAAACGTTTACTTGCAGAACATTGCCCCTGAGGAAGGAACGAATGTTCCGAAATGCATTGGGCCAGAGAGCAAAAATTGGGTTCATGAACAATTATGGAATCATCATAGAAGTTTGATAGTTGAATAATTTTCATGTATTATAAATAGATGAAGTGATTACTAATAACTTGGATTGTTGTTATATGTGATGAAATAACATATAAACGGAAAATGAAAACGAAATAGTAAAACAATCGATGTAAAAGAAAAAATGAGTAAAGAATGACATGTAGGATACAATCATTGTGGTATTATGTTTATTGTCTGATATTAATTCATGTTTGAAAATTGTGAACACACAGTTCAATAGGAACCGTGCACACTAGAGCGGGTTATCCTGTTCATGGGTTTAGAAACGTGGTACTCACGCCTACCGGTGTGAAGAGTCGGGGATGAGACCGAGCTGGTTGGTGTAATTTGATGGGCTCTGGGCGCTGTAGGATACAAGCCGCTGTAGTATAAGTGTGTAAGTAGTGTTAGTATGCGTTTATAGTATATAGGGAGTGGGAAGGGAACTACTCACCCCTACTGGTGTGAAGACTCAGGGATTAAACCGTGAGCCTAAATTGTGAGTTTATTGCTGTAAAGTGATGTACTCTGAGTGCTGTAGCATACCTGTGAAAGTAGTATTAGTTTGAGTTTATACAATACAGGGAGTGGGAAGCAAACTACTCACCCCTACTGGTGTCTAGGCTCGTGGATGAAACCATGAGCTCATTGCTGTAAAGTCATGTGCTCTGTGTATTATTCCAATGTAAGTCATAGTACAATGTTAGTATGTAATTCTACTAGACTGCCACCTACCCGGTTATTGTTTACTAAATGTTCGGGGGTTCTAGGTCAACTGAAGTCCAGGGATCGCCACACTCCGGGGCTTTACTTAGATGTGCAGGGTGGGCCTCGGCAGTCCCTGAAGCCTCGGTGGTCCTAGGCAGTGCCTTATTGGTTCTGTGATCACACGGGCAGTACTCATGGTGTAATAAAGTGATACACTCATAGAACTCTTGCAGTTGTAGAATTACCCAGGCTTCATTTGTGTAATAGTCAGTTAGAGTATGTTTGGTAGGTGCACTGTAATATTAGAAAGGTTTGCCCTCATATTTTCCTATAAACAAATGATTTTCACAATAAACTATAGACAAGTGTTGTCAGAAAAAGAAGACCTGAGATACACTCAGTTATTTATTTGAAAAAAGGAACCTTTATTAAAACACAAATAAATAGAAACGTAAGTTTAATAGAACAAACAGTATAATATAAAAAACGTGGGTTAGATTCCAGTGGAAGCAGCATAGAAAACCTGCAAGACAAAAATGAAACAAGTATGTTTGCTATGTGGAAGTGGTGAAGAAAGGTAGTCCGAATGAAAGGACGATAGTGAGAATGGGAGGGAGTGAGTGGAAGGGAGGAGGGGAGGGAGAGTCAAAAGAAGAGAGGGAGGAGGAGACAGAGAGTCGGCCTACTGCACCCAGCCCTTAGTGTTTACCCTCCCGTCTCCCGTTTGTCTAGGACACGGGGGTCCGCGAGAAAGAGTGTCAAGCAAGTCCTTGAAATGAAACATATGAGGCCAGAGATTAGGGGCCATATTATCAAGGAACGGCGATAACATTATCGCCCCTGTAGCAGCAGGAAACTGCTGCTAAAGCTGCGATAAGAGGCTTGATAATATGGCCTTGTGAATTCCCATAGAAGCCCAGGTTCTGGTGTGAACCTGGGCTTCTATGGGAATTCACAATGTTATCGCCGTTATTTGATAATATAGTCCTACATTATTAGCTATGGGAAAATCGTTTGTATGCACCTGTGCACCTAGGGTGCTGCACCCCGCCCCTTCCCCTGCACTGTGCTCACCTGCCACCATCGGTGTGTCCCACAATGTGTTGATGCAAGCTGCGAGTCCGGGGTACGTTTGTACGGTAGGAGAGCAGGTCTCCGGTTGGGGATGGTGTCTTGAAACCAAGATGGAAAGCGTCAGAATGCCCAGGGCATCATCTCGGGGTGTGCTCCCGCTCCGCCCATCTTGAGCCCATCAATTCCAAGTTTGAAAAAGGAGAAATAATTTAATGATGGAAACGTCTGGAGGTAAATGAAGGTTTGTTTCAAGCTTGATAGAAAACAGGAGTTGAGTGAATCCTTCGTTTTTGAAGTACGATCTACCAACTGTTAGTGGCAATCGTGGTTCAAAGAGAAGTTGGAGTGCACAAGAATTCACACGGTTAAATAATAATACGTTATACAAAGGTTCATATAGAAAGGAACAGAGTGCATTGTAGAAGCGTGTAATGCAGAGGCGGAAGGCTGTATGCATGTACACTTAGTAACGAGCTCACTACAGTGCCCTAAAAGCCAACGCCACATGTTTGTAGGGCAGCGCTGCCTGCTGGCTCAGGCCTACAGTATGGTCCAGCAGGTCTTTAAAATGAGACAGAGATGAGACTAAATCAGGTCAGAGATCACATCATTACGCACGGCAACATCATTTGTTCACATCTGCCCAGCCAGGGTGATGCACCCGACCCCTCCCGCCGCACCGCGCTCAATTGGAGGCCCTGTGCACCCAGGCCGCTCTGCTCACCTTCTGTCATTGTTGTGTGAGCAAACTCTACGGGCAGAAGTGCTCACAATTCAGCTAGAGTGATGATTTCAGGATGGTGTACACCTCATGGATCCCTTTTGAAGACGACGGGCAGTAGGGCTCACAATTTAGAGGCAGTGTTGATTGCCAGGATGGTGTACACCTCATGGATCCTTTTTTTTTTGTGCATTGTGATATGCGAGGTGGATGCGGCCATGTCACCCGAGGCAGTGTGGAAGACGAGGGATGTGTGGCATCGTGGTTATCCTATTTATACATACGCAAAGTGGGCTGGACTTGCATACGCCAGGCCAGCGTAGGGGTGTGAATAATTATTCCGGGGACCTGAGCGTTGTTCAGTTCCTGCCTGGCCAGGAAGTGTACTTATGCGTGTTTCTTTTGTAGTTTTGACCTCGCAGAGTGTGCAATATACATTAGTGTAGCATGTGTCGGGAGGGCGGCAACTGTCGCTAATGAGATGGTGTTTGAAAAGATTGAATGGCGAACATCACATGTCATTGTCAAGGTTGTGGATATGCGCAGACACGCATGTCAATGGTGTGCGGTATTATTGGAAGTGTTGCTATCGCGAAGCATACACATGTGAATGTGCTCAGATGGAGGGAGGATCCGCAGTGAGGCTACGTCATACACAGTGATAACACTCATTACAGTCAAGCAATGCATGTCAAATGTGAATCTGAAATTCTCAAATATAACGCACTACTATATTGGTAAAATCTGACAACAGAGCGTACAGCAAAAGAAATCTACACATTGCTGTTTGCTGTTTGTCACATGTGATCTAGGATGTGCACTCTGCCCGTGGCTCCTGATACTTCTTAGAGCCATGAATACCCAGACCGAACGGGAGCACAATAATGTGCACACACACACACAAGGGTCATCGTGCAACACATATTTGTTTTTTGATGGTACGTTTGAGATGCATGGCACTCACACATGGGAGGCTAATGTACAGACCATAAATATTGATCAAGATGATCGTTGCATGTTGTGTGTAGTATAAGATATGTGTATACAGGAAAACACTTTTCAAAAAAGCTTTCTAAGCAGAAGAGGTGTCTCATCAAACACTGTAGAGAGAATGAGTAAAATGGGTGGGGTTGTCCAACTGCTACAATGGGAAATGTTATGAAGCAATCAATTGCTTTTTTTTAAGGCCACATGACAATCACGACCCGAGCGCGCAAGGAGGCCGCACCCGATGCGATTTTGACAACATCTAGTTATGATAATATACGTTTATTACAATTAGAAATATATAAATGTTTAAAATATTTTAGATTATCGCTTGCTGTCATATACTATTTAAAGTTATTTAGGTATACTTTTGAGATACAAAAAACAAAACAAGGGAATGGCGTACCCAGTGCGACACTATACGTCTGTGACATAACACAGGTCCTGGCAGCGTGTACTCGTAGCATACGCAACACGCAGCGGGCGCGACCCCATACATACATGACGTAATGCGTGGCTTGGTACTGTGTACCCATCGGATACCAAAGTAGCAGCTGGGGTGACTTCATGCGCATATGATGGTACGCGGGATGCAGTGCCACAAAGTCATCGGATACGAAATGCGCATCATTTATGAGTTTAGCAATATGGCGGATAGGATTCGCGTGGTGATGGAGCTTTGTATGCTACCAGTATGTGAGGGCAGTTTTCTCCGAAAAAAAAGTATATATATATACATAATTTAGGGGGAAGATATAAAACATTACACAATTTTTAAGCTAAAAAAAACAGAAGTATAATAGAGTTCCAAACATTTTTTTTTTAATTGAAAAAATATAGGTTTTAGAGACATTAAAATATGAAATTAACATTTCAGGCACGTTATAGTTAGGCATTAGCATTTTAAAAAAACTTGGAAATTCACAAAAAAAAACATAGGTTTCAGGGACGTTATAGTTTGTTGAACATTTGATTCATATAAAACCAGAGAAATTCGCCTGTTATAGTAAGTTGCTCTAACTATAACTAGTGCGCCCGCAATGCACTGCTGATGATGTCACATATTACATCACTCATGACATGGTCAGTGACATCACTGATGACATCACTCATGATATCTCAAATTACATCACTGATGACATCACCATCACTCATGATATCATCCAGTGAATGTGTGTTTCTGTAAAGTTTAAATATGTTTGAGATATATGTATATATATATATATATATATATATATATATATATATATATATATATATATATGTATATATATATATATATATGCCAAGGTGTATTGAAGAATGAATGCATTTACAAGTGCCTAAAGGAATTATTTCGTCGGTGCATGACTGACTGTATAAGTGAGTGATTGAACTTATTAAAAAAGGGGGGAAAATGAAGAAAAAAGTGGGAAAGAGGAGGGTAGGAGCGCTGTGAGCTCTGTAGTGTGGTTAGGGTGTGCTATAGAGGGAGCGTGAAGCAAAGTATTCACCCATACGGTCTGAAAGTGCTGTTTTGCCCACGGTTAGATGGTGCTGAGGTCATGTGCTGGTACACTCCAGGATGAAAGTGTGCATATAAACCGTGAGCTGAGTGCTGTAAACTGATGTGCTCTGGGCGCTGTAGCATACTGGCCGAAGCGAAGTATTTACCCCTACCTGTATAAAAGTGCTGTTTTGCCACTGTGAGATGGTGTGGAGGTGAGGTGCCAGTACACTCTGGGATGAAAGATTGTGCCTAAACTGTGAGCTGAGTGCTCTATAGCATCCTGGAAGAAGCGAAGTATTTACCCTTACCAGTGTGAAAGTGCTATTTTGTCTAGAGTGAGATGGTGCAGAGGTGAGGTACCGCTAAACTCGGGGATGAAACCGTGCACCTAAACTGTAAGCTGAGTGCTGTAAACTGATGTGCTGTGGGCGGTGTAGCATACTGGCTGTTGTAGCATATGTGTGCAGGTGGTGTTAGTATGCGGGAGTGGGAAGCAAACTAGTCACTGGTACCAGTCTGAAGACTCGGGGATGAAACTGGTTTATTGCTTTAAAGTGATGTGCTGTGGGTGCTATAGGATACTGGCCACTGTAGCAGACCTGTGAAAGTAATGTTAGTGTGTGTTCACACTATACAGGGAGTGGGAAGCGAACTACTCACCCATACCGGTCTGAAGACTCGAATGAAGTGTTGCGTAATGCGTAAGATGCGTAATGTGTCAAGAGGCTATTGTTGCCATCATCTGAGAAAAGCAATGCGATCCAATTCATATCCTCGAAGGGACAGTAATGTTCCTCACATGTTGTAGCATCAATTTGAATTGGCAGGCAATCTGTGATGTTGTGAAAGGTCGCACGTTGCCGGAGATGTTTCACGGCTGTGCAGGAATCCCATTCCACTACGATTCCTTTTTGCATTGCATTCGCCATTTCTCCACTGCCTGAACAATCACGTTCATTGTTTTTAAAATAATGCATTACCTGCTGGATATAGGGAGCGATTATTGGGATGTTGGCAAGGCATAGATCCACTCGCCAGTCAAATGGGCAAGTTTTGCAATCAAACGATGGTTGTACGCATATTGTATAGATAAATGCTATGTTGTAGCTAGCTCCAATAATAGATAGAGGCAGGTAGCCGAAAAGTTTTTTCGTTTTTTTTACAGTATCGATGTAGCTTTGTGTAGAGGCATATTCTGTCTGACATAGTTGTTACCACAGAGAGCGTAGTCATTATTAGAAGTAGAATTAGTAGTAGGATGGCCGCAAAGAGAGAGAGAATTATGGGCACTGTTCCTGTTATTCCAGAGATGATCGAATGAATGTAGTCTGGTATTAAAAGAAGAACAGTTTAAAAGCGTGTTAGAAGGCTATAGAAGACTGTGTTAAAAAAGTGTGCCAGACCTTGAGTGTAACATATGTTGAAAATTGTTTAACAATTCACATAGTGTAATTGGCGGTATGTATTTAAAAGGGAGTGTATTTTACTTGAAGTGCGTGGTATCTGCAGTCGATACATTTCTTTTGCAGAAGTAACTTCTGTTCTGAACAAAAGCGTTTTTAGTTTGGTTTGGTTTGTTTCTTGAAATCTGCTTTCAAAGTAGGGATTGAAGGTCAAGTTGAAGTTTGGGAGTCAGTTTGTGTGGGTGGGAATAGACATTGCCACAGGAAGTTACTCGGTTTGAAACAGTAAGGACATGCGGTGTGCCAGCTCACATTCCGTAGGAGTGCATGCTATTGAGAAGCAAATAACTGCTGTTAGAAAGCTGTGTGAATGTTGGTCTGATTGTGGTAGTTGGCGTCCTTTTAAGAAAGCACGCAAGATTGGGGGCTGTAAGCTTAGAAGCACCGCGTAGTTGGACATTCTTGGATAGTAATGAATGACTGCCATTGTGGTTGCACTATTCACCTGTGAGAAAAGCGTCTGTATGCTCTTTAAGACAGCGATATGTAAATGGGAGAAACCACTGCTTGTGAATAAACGTGCTACCTTATATAATCACATTCAACATGACAAACAACATGTGCACCTAGCAGACACAACAACACTACATACTGTGGGAAACCTGGCTAGCAATGAAAACAAACAAACATGGCGTGGCACCTCTGCCTCACAATGCAGAATGCGGGAAGAGATGGGAGCAAAGTATGTGTGAAGGCGGCAAGTAATTATCAATTATAAAAGTATATAATGCAAAGTCTTGAGGGGATGTGCCGGACAGAGTTGAGTATGCAGAGCACAGACATGTACATGTCAACATACAATGATGGACTATTGAGTGAAGTGGACAGTGGGCACAACCGTGATCGTACAGTCAGTAGGGAAGATTACGGAATGGTAGCGTGTACGTGCCTCCTCCCCCAAATGTTTAGGATAGTGGGCTGGCTCGGCATAGGCAAGGCTAGCGTTGGGGTATGAAGAAGAGGCATGTTTCTCTGGGTGTGGTTCTCTTCTGGATTGGCAAATGTGTCTGCCAGGTCCGAGCAGCTTACACCGCCACAAGGCTGACGTTGTGAGCGAAGGTGGCTGCGTCAATGATGCTTTCAGCGTGCTGGTATCTAGAAAGCATCATGGCCGATACGACGCATATATGCCTCACAGTTCACCTTTCGACACCGCCGTATGTGAAAGAGGGCCCACCACGTGCCAGCGGAAGCTCCTGGGCCGCGGTCTGGGAGCTTTAAAGGGTAATGAGATTAACGCTGGGCACCGCGACACAGGCACACAGCGCCCAGCCTGAGGCCCAGCACAGTGGAGTGCTCTGCATACTACTAACACAGTAGTCTAACAGGTACCAACGGTGGAACTGTGTTTTTGATACCATAGTGGGCGATGCTAGAACTGTATCTGAGAGTGGAGATGAAGGTACTCCCTTCGACCAGGTACAACCAACTCTAGGTCCCAACAGTGAAACTGTGTCTTGATCCCACAATGGAGGATGTCCAATATTACCTGATGCTTGCTTTTCACAGAGCTCCCTCTGTTGAGGTGCATCAGACTCCGTAGTTAACTGCTGCACATGATTGAGGATTTCAGAAGTTAAAGTTTGTGATGATTTCTGTGTATCCCCTCCGATGAGGTGCGAGCAACTCTAGGTCCCAACAGTGGAATGGTATCTTGATCCCACAATGGAAGATATTAGAACTGTATCTGAGAGTGAAGGTGGAGGTACTGCCTTCAACCAGGTGCGACCAACTCTAGGTCCCAACAGTGGAATGGTGTCTTGATCCCACAATGGATGATGTCTGATGTTACCTGCTGCATGTTTTTTTCAGAACTTCGTCTGCTGAGGTGCATCACACTCCATATCTAACTGCTGCACATGATTATTGGGCTTAGTTTACACTAGTTGGTGGAGTACATCACGGTACAGCAGGTCTGAACAGTGAAACGGGGTCTTCATTCTATGATTGAAGATGTCATAAGTTAAAGTCTGTGATGATTTCTGTGTACTCCCTCTGATCAGGTGCAACCAACTCTGTCCTTTCGAATCCAATGGTATGTGGCTGTGAGGTGTTAATGACCACTGCGGTTAGCAGGGTTCATAATTCAGATCGAGTGGTGATTGTTTAATTACAGAATCCAGTAGTCACGTAACTACAACGTCTATTGAAATATACACAATATTGTTTTATTAGAACATTGGAATTTTGGGAGGTCCATTGAAAACAATGGAGTGGCGCTGGGCTTATAATGGCTGGTATAAGGCTAGAGTTCCAACATTCTAATGTTTCTTTGTTCACTGCTCTGAACAAAGGCTTCAGGGAGCCTGAGGGGATTCCAATCCCCTCGTGCTGCCTTAAGGCTTTGTTTTATTTGTTAGAACATTCTACCCTCTAGTGGCAGAATATTCTAATAGCCTTATAGCCCTTCGTAGCTGGGTTATACCGGCTATTAAAGCCCCTCTCCCTTGTTAAAGGCCCTCGCCTTCGACTCAGGCCTTTAATGCTTGAAAGGGCTTTTAATAGCCGGTATAGCCTGCTGCGGCAGGGTATAAGGCTATAGTATACTTGTTTGAAGAACTTTTTTTAGATGAATTATAGGTTTAGTAAAATGACCAAATTCATCTTGCAAGTCCGAAGGAACAGTGAATAGTGTAGACTGCGAACAGATGAAATCCCAATTCGAATTGTTTTGATTTATTTATTGTAGAGTTTTCTGTAATTTATGTTGTTGTATTTTGTGAAGAGGCAGTGAGAAAAAGTATTCATGGTTGTGTGTGTGAGTACTGCCTTCAATTAACAATGCAGACAGTAGTGTTCACAATTCAGATCGACTCGCTATTGTAGATGATGCAGTCCTGTAAGAAGAGACATTGCTGTAGTGCGCTCTGTCTGCACCACTCATACGCATTATTACAGGCTCCGCACACGGTCTTTGTGGCTTCACGCATTGCAAACTGTGGAGCTCAAGTCAATGCCACATGGCGATGGGCCCTTGCTGAACTGTCTCTCTGTCCAACACTGCAGACAACAGTGTTCAAATTTGAGATCGAGTCAGTATTGTAGATGATGCAGTCCTGTAGGAAAAGCTATCGCTCCAGTGCGCTCTGTCCGTACGACGCATACGCATCATTGCAGGATCCGCACACATTTCTTTTTTTGCTTTGCGTATGACAAACTGGGCAGCTCAAGTCAATGCCACTTGGCTGTGGGCCTTTGCTGAATGCTCTCTCTGGCCTATACTGCAGACTTCAGTGTTCACATGTGACATTGAATTGGTATTGTAGATGACGCAGTTTTGTAAGAAAAGAAATTGCTCTAGTGTGCTCTGTCTGCACCACTCATACGCATCATTGCAGGCTCTGCACACGTTTTTTATGCTTTGTTTATTGCAAACTGTAGAGCTCAAGTCAATGCCATCTGGCTCTGGGCCCTTGCTGACCGCTCTCTGTGGCCTACACTGCAGACAGCAGTGTTCACAATTGAGATTGAGTTGCTATTGTAGATGAGGTAGTCCTGTAGGAAAAGACATTGCTCCAGTGCGTACTGTCTGCACCATGCATACGTAGTATTGCAGGCTCTGCACGCGCTTTTTTGTTGCTTCGCTTATGACAAACTGGGCAGGTCAATTCACCTTACATGGCTGTGGATGCTTGTTCCTGCACCCACGGACAGGAACAAAAGATCCCTGATAATGAGCTCCGGTTCCGGGTGCCCGTCAGGTATTGCAGCGCCGACCTGACAAAGGGCAGGCTCAAATGATGAAGCATGACACCTAGCTTGCTGGGTGTGTGAGAGCCCTAGTTCCAATAAGGAAAATTCCCTCTCCTTCCCACACACATTAGTTGTCCCTCAATGACCCTACTACTGGTTCTAACTTGTCGTACCTACTAACACAGAAGAACTTCCTACCCCTCTTGCAACACATACACACAACAATGTCAGATACTACATACCACCGACTATTTCCTAGGACTATACACACATCCAGTCACTTATACATGCAGTTACTCATCAATACAGTACTATAATTTGCACTCATACACCTATACATACAGTCACACTCCGCCACTCATCCATAGAGTTACTCACACATCTAGTCAGTCATGCAAAGAATGAATCACATATCCATTTACTCATGTATACAGTTATACACACCAATTCAGTTATTTATACACAGACCACATCACTTACTTATGAGGATACTAACAAATACTTACTGTCTTATACAATCAATGATACAAGCAGACACTCATTTATACACCCACTCTTCAAATAACTTACTCTCACATATAGTCATTTATATACTCCAAAACTCACATATACTGCCTTAAAACATATATAGATACTCACACATATACAATTGACACATTCATTCACTCACCAACACACCCATACACACACTAACTCACCCATACAGCCCTTCCCAGATGCACTTTGGAATCCATACAACCAGTGAATCACCCACTCAGGCATCTATGCACAGAGTCACACACCCCCCACCCACCTACACAGTCACTCAAGCACCCATACAGATACTCAGACAACAAATCAATAACCCTTATAGACACTCATGTAGTTACTCACCAACCCATGCATCCGCTTACACACCAACTGAGAGACTAATACAGACTTTCACACAGTTTAGTCACTAACCCATGCATTCAGCAAAACACTTTCCATTACTCACTTATACAGTCAGTCACGCACCTACTAAATAATCCATTCAGGCACTTGTAAATCCACTCATTCTTCAATGTGGAGAAGTGTGGCTCAATGGTTAGAGCAGGCAGACCTCGATGCAGAGCTCTGGCCAGGGACCAGGGTTCGATTCCCGCCTCGGCGGGCCTCGGGCTTATTAATTCCCCTGACTGGATATTATCGCCTCAGTGCCTATTCTGATCATGGGTCCCACGCTGCAACTCTGGGCAATAGCTTGCTTAGTCTCCACAACGGGCCCCACAACGCAAGGGATGCCTGGCCTGCACCATGGGGGTGCCCAGGAGTGGACACTTCACAGGGAAAGCCAGGAAGGGTTCCCTTGCGGTATTCGTACAAGCGCAGGGAAACCCACTGCGGGTAGCTGTGCCCTATACAAGTACAAAAAACATTTACATTCAATACACCTTGGCATAGATATATATGAAAAATATTTAAACGAAGCAGAAACACACATTCACTGGATGATGTCATCAGTGATGTCATTTGGGATGTCATCAGTGATATCACTAACCATGTCATGGGTGATGTAATATGTGACATCATCAGCAGTGCATTGCGGGCGCGCGAGTTATAGTTAGCTCAACTAACTATAACTGGCGTATTTCTCAGGTTTATTTGAGTCAAATATCCAACTAACTATAACGACCCTGAAACCTATGTTTTTTCAGTGAATATATATATATTAAGCATGGGCATAAAATCCGTTCCGCTCGCGGAATTTGTGAATTTTTGACGAATTTGCGTTCCGCGAATCACGCGAATTTGCAATTCGCAAGCTTGCGGATTTTTTTGCTTGGTCGTGAGACTTTTTGTCCGTGAGCATGCAAAAACGGACGCGAACACGCAATTGCACAACGCGAGCATGCAACTAGCCCATGTACGACCGCATGAGTAACCTCGCGGTAGCCGTGCTGAAAAAATCCTGCAAACGCGCAAAAAGCCCCGCGGACACGTAAAAAGCCCCGCAAACACGCAAAACAAAACATTTTTGCAGATTCGCGGATTTCGCGGACCGCGAATTCGCTTTCGCGCAAGTTAGCGTATCCCGAATTTGCAAATTTCATCCATACTTAATATATATATATACACCACACATACATGTGTATATGTTTATATATTGTAGTTATAATTAGGGTTACCAGAGATAGGGGTTTCTCATATTTTTTACCTAAATAACATTGCACCTGTTTCACGAATCTCTGTAAAACTTCACAGACCTGTTGCACATGTTACATTGTCAGCAAATTTAAAGTTTTGTGACATTTAGTCAAGGAGGTGCAAAGTAAAAAGGAGGTCCCAAAACACACCTGAAATCCAGTGCATTTTGAATACACTTTTGTAGTTCACATAGTGCAAACACGGGTAGTCAGATTTGGATGAACTTATGGCTGAATTGAAGATTATGGTGTACAGCTGATTCTTTTTGCCAAAACACAAAAGAACTGAAGCAAACACAGTGCAGTTTTCACACTTTAGTCTTTTCCTTCTTAAGTTCCCGCCTCTCAGGAATTAATTTTAGTCCAAACATGAATGGTACATAGTTCTTATTTAATTCAGGAACACATCCCAGTACATCATTGCTCAAAAAAGCAGCAGGCAACACGTGGTTCATCCTCCAGGACTTTTACGAGGCTAAGTAGATTTCAGAACGTCCAAAGCATTTTGGGCCATATGTAGGTAAATTGAGAATACCAAATCCTTAATACCGATTTTTACCGAATCGGTATTAAGGATTCGGTATACGCGATGTAGATAAAATTTCGGTAAAGTTTACCGATTCGTTATGAATCGGTATTAAATACCGATTTCGGACAAATCGGTAAAAAATTAGAATGAAATACCGATTCGGGTTTACAGAATCCATTACCGATTCGGAAATACCGAATCGGTAATTCAAAAATTCGTAATTAGGTGAATCAGCCAATCCTGAATCACCCAATTACCTCCCAAACAGGAAGTGGCCACACCCAGCCAGGTGCACAGGACCTGGAGCTCACAGTGAGGCAGGCAGGCAGGCAGACAAACTGGTGAGCTGAGGAGCCAGCAGCAACACAGCCACACAGCCACAAGCAGGACTGCAAAACAACAACAAGCATTGAACTGGCAAGCCAGGACAGGGAGAAGGAGGGAGGTGACAGAAAGAGAAAACTCAAGTTCAGTGACAAGGAGCTGGAGGTCCTGATCCAGGATGTCAGTCAAGAGCACCACAAGCTCTTTGGAGCCCAGTCCCACCAAGTGCCAGAGTCACAGAAGAGGCAAATCTGGAGTGGCATCAGGGACAAAATCAATGCCATAGGTGTGACCCAGCGCACCATAGAGGACATCAGGAAGAGGTGGTACGACCTCAGGAAGACAGCCAAACTGAGGATGGCAGAGAGACTGAGGCAGGCCGGAAAAACAGGAGGAGGGAAAAACAGAGCCCCTGTACCAACAACACTTGAACAGATGGTTGAATCCACCATCCAGCAGGAGAGTGTTATTGGCGTGGGAGACGCCGACAGCTCCGCCAGAGCAGCTAGAAAACAAGGTAAGAAGCATGCCCAGCATGCTGTGCTACCCCCTCCCCAACCCCAATCCCCATAGTGGCAAAGGGGCTCCCACTCCACCCCATGTCTTACTGGATACCTGCAATGCATTATGGGTGATGTAGTCAGAGGGAACACATGAATAGGACAGTCAGGCTAGCAAACACAATAGCATGGTAAAGTAATTGGCAATGTCAGGACAACCACTGTGCTCTGTAGGCATGTTGTTTAATGAAATCACATGGCAGGCAGAGCAGTGAGTATATCTACATTTGTGTCATTACAGGCGAGTCATCTCGCAGTGCAGCAGAGAGCAGACGAGCTAAGTCAGCCAGGCCGGAGGGGAGGCAAAATGAAGACACCAGCAGGCCTGCAGGGACCACAAGCTCTGCGTCATCACAGCCATCTATTCCACCACCACAGCCATCACCACAGCGCCAGGGAAGTCCACAATCCCCTCTCACACAGTCCCCACTGCGAAGATCACCAACACCCCCACAGTCAGGCAGGAGGCATGCCGTGGCCACCCTCCAGCAGATGGAGGAGTCAGATGAGGAGGGCAGAGGGGGCGAACAAAGTCCCATAGGGGAAAGATCCAACAGGGAGAGGTGTAGTTCTGCATCCGAGGGTGCCCACATCTCATCCAGACGCCGCAGGGCAAGGCCGGACAGTCCAGAGGCAGCCGAGCAGGGTGACAGTGTGTTCGCTGGACTGGAAGGCAACATGCTGAAGGTCCAGCGCCTGCAATGGAAAGAACTGAAGTCAATGCACAGGGAGGTGGCACACATGAACAAGCATATGCACAGGATGGAGAAGGGCATCAGTGCTATGGGGGAGAACATGAGTGCAGGAATGGAAAGAGTGGCTACTTCGGTGGACAACCTCTGCAGCCAGCTTGAGCAGGACCGTCTAGCCAGGCGCAGGGAGAGACAGAGGCTCCAGGCCTATACCAAGTCGGTGAACCGGCTCGCCACTTCAACATCACTGATGTGTCGCAGGTCCATCGCCATCCAGGAGGAGATGGCGCATTGCAGCAGGGATGTGGCCAGGGGGATGGTGTCCTTGACCTCAGTGCTAGAGCAAATGCAGAATGCTATAGCCGCCACAATGGAAGGGGGGGGGGACAGTGAGGAGGCCACTAGCCGTGGTAGCATCACGCCCTCACCCACCAAGTTCAGAAGGCGTAGTGAACGTAACGTGCCTTCACATGAACAGTCCGACACACCGGACAGTGTTGATAGGGAACGGTCACGGGCAGCACGTGGCCGCAAGAAGTAAGGACCTATGGCTGTTGCCAAGCATGAGATGGGTGATGTAACCCATGTCCAATTGGACATTGCTCACATTACTGGGGGTGTGCCTAATAAACACCTTGAAATGTAACTGAAACTGGCTCTGTGTCGTTACTCACTCAGAAGTAGTTTGCCGTTATCTCTACCCGTCTCTGTCTCCCATCATGTTCAATAGCAACACCTGCTGCGCTGGGCTCTGGCTGAGGGTTGTCCTCGTCCTCGTCATCTGAGTCAGTCAGTTCCACTGCTGTTCCTTTTTTGATGGCCAGATTGTGTAGCATTGCACATGTAGCAATTATCTTGCAACATTTGATGGGGCTGTAGAGCCGTGCACCTCCAGTTTTGTGGAGGCAACGGAATCTGCTTTTGAGCAATCCAAACGTGCGCTCCACCACATTGCGTGTGCTCCTATGTGCCACATTGTATCTCCTCTCCCTCGGGGTGGTTGGGTTGAGATATGGTGTGAGTAGATACGGCCGGAGGGCATATGCGCTGTCACCTATGTACAGATATAAGTGGCATTATGTTGTGTGATCAATAGCTTTAGCCAGGGTGTACATCAGAGTGTGTCACATTTACTTACCTAGTATGTATCCGTCTCCAAATTCACCTGCAAGCAGACGGGTATGGATGCCACTGTCCCGGAAGATGTATGCGTCGTGGCTACTCCCGGGGAATTTGGCCACGATGTCAGTAATTAAGAACTTGGCATTACATATCACCTGTACATTGATGGAGTGGGTGGATTTGCGGTTCCTGTAAATGTATTCACTAGCTGCAGGTGGGCAGATGGGTATATGGGTCCCATCTATGCAGCCGATGACGTGTGGAAAGTGTGCCATTTGGTAGAACTACAGCTTGGTCCTCTGCAGCTCCGCCTGTGTACTGGGGAAGGAAATGTAGTGTTCCATTCTGTCCATCATGGCATCTAGGAAAGTGTTAAAAAAACGGGACAAACAGCTCTGTGACACTCCACCCACTGCAGCTATCACACCCTGGAAACTTCCTGATGCAAGGAGGTGCAGGCAGCAGAGTACCTGGACATGGGTGGGGACAGCGTGGGCCCTTGGTGTCTGATGCTCCAGATAGGGTTTTAGCTCCCGTATTAGGTCCAGGATGGTATCAGGGTGCAGTCTGTATCTTTCATGAATTTCTGCTTCTGTCAATTGGAACAATGTGATGCGCAATCTGTACACCTGCTCCTCCCGTCTCCAGATCCTTACTCCTGCTGCTCTCAAGCGTAGCCGCCGTGCAATGAGGTAGAGTCCCGCCATTGTGTTCCCACTGATGCATTTTGGGCCTGTTTTTATGCACTCCACCTGATTACCACATGCTCCTGAAAAGTGGTAAATACCGATTTGTTATTACCGAATCCGGTCAATTTCGGTAATACCGAGGTTTGCTACATAGCATTTTTGGGGATTGTTCCGATTCGTTATTTCCGATTAGGTAATATTTGTTTCGGTAATTTTGATTCGGAAAATAACTAATCGGTAATTTATTAACGATTCGTTATTAACGAATCAATTCGGTATTACGTACATCTCACATGGCTAATTACCGGTCGGTAACAACGAAAACTGGCCTTTTTCGGTGTTACCGACCGGTATTCGGCCACCTACATATGGCCCTTTGTAATCTAATTTGAAACCCAGTTATGGGTTTATTGGTTTTGTTGTGCCAGTAAATGAAAAGCGTTGTAACGCAATCCTCCCGAAGGGAATAACATCCCCTTCAAACTCGTACTTAGTCTTAAGGTAACCGGGGGTATTTGAATTCTGGGGGATACAGCTCTACCCAATTGTAATTTGTCATTTGTTCCTGCACCCAGATTACCTGGTTGTGGAAACACTGAGCTGATTTTAAATTCTAATTGATCTGGCGAGTACATTTGTTGCAAGCTTAGACTGCAAGAGCAGTCCAGCTTCTACACACGGGAAGCATACAATATTTCCACCTTCTAGACAACTTCTTCCCCTGTTTCAGTACACCCGCCACAGTTAACTTTCTCCACCAAAGCCAGGCACCAATCCTCAGCCTCTAAGCATTCACTTTTAACAGCGGTATTAATGTGCAGCGATACTGAGTGGGAACTTTATTCCCAGCTCCAAGTAATCCCGGCCCCCAGATAAACCTCTGTAAATATATTGTTGTCCAGAGATTTTCATTTTTGATTTGTGTTTTTGGATCATTAGAGAAGTTACTTAGCTTGGGAAGACATTGCTGACCCGGGCTGAATTTTTCTGGACAACATTTTTAAAAATGGCAGATGTTTTGCGGTGATGATGTAATATTTCAGGAACTGATATTACTTCTCGAATGATACAAAAACATATATAAAAAATGGACATTTCTGGACAACAGTCTTTTTTACAGAGGTATATCAAGGAGTCAGGATTATCAAGCACATTCTGTCGCACAATCTTCTTCCAACAAATGTATTATTTAATGGAGATGCTGCAACCAAACCCTCAAACAAACGTGTCAGGGTTTGAAACGCATTGACAGCTTCTCTCTTGGCCAAATAAATATTCAATATATGTGTTACCACGGTTGCTCACAATGAAGTAGTTTTGAAAATGTTCAAAAACAATGTGTGTGAGCTCAGTAGGGTCACTATTTGTCTATTGCCCCTGCTAATATGTGTGAATTTTCCCCAGTTAGGTAGCTGTCAGGGGGACCATGGTATTACTGGAGTTTAAACTGTACAGAACGTGAGCCTAAAATTATTTTTGTTGTGTGTTGTACATGTATCATATATATGTTATGTAATTTGGACATTTGTTATATTTTTTCATTTTGGAAATTTTGCAATTCCTGTGTATGTCAAAAAGTAATGAAATCTTAAAATAGTGATTGGGTTATGTGATCATGATGTGAATGGGTGATTGAATGGTAATCAGTATTGGCATTTTTTCTTGATTTTAATAACCAAACCAGTAGAGCACAAACTCATACACGACCTTGAAAAAAAACTTTCACCTGAAGAATTTCAATTCGAAAAGGTGTCCTCGTTGGAAACTGCTGTTGTTGTGGACTAAATGTCACAATTGCAAATGGTCACGATTTCAGCCATGCAAAAACTTCAGAGAGTTCGTTGAGACTGGTCTACAGATATTAAAGTTAGTATGCACCTTGCAAGAACTGCATATTGTCTTTGTCAGTTATCTTGAACTATCTGTCAAAGAATGTGATAGAATCAGATGAATGTCTACAAGTGGAACAACGGACTTGCCTGCCTCAAACATTCGACACCCATACCTATGCAGCTTGATACATTCTGATCATCAACATCAAACAAGATGAACTTGAAGATGTTAACTCACCAAAACATTGCTGATGCTTCAGTGACCACTGAATGTACAATCATTGCAAGTGAAACGATTGTCAATGAGTAGTTGGTGCCTGCAGAGATATATTTCAAAGGTATGGGTCATATTGTTCAAAAACTTAACAGCACATTGAAGGAAGCTGAACTTCGTGTTGTGCCATATGTTGTGTGGGCTGTGTTGTGTGCCAATTGAGTCATTGTACAGTCAAATGACACAGATGTTATTAATGTGCTCTTTAGATTTGTTGCAATGTTTATAAGTCAAGGATTGTCAGAGTTATGGATACGTTATGGAAGAGGCCAGAAAAGATACTCAATCCCGCTTCATGTTCTGTACAAGAAACTTGACCCAGAATGCCCATTGTTCTTAACAAGGCACATATTCTTACGGGTGATGACACTATGAGCAAAATTGGAACAAAGCTTGTTTCTTTAACAGCTGAAGCGGTGAAGTTTCTAAAAGGATTTGCTGAGACTGAAGAAGAATGTCACTTTAAAGGTACAGAAAAATACCTTGAACATGTGTGGAAAACAAATTCTGACTGTCACGCACTTGATGATCCTCAGTGCAGTGAGTTCAAGAGGTCAGTCCCGCTAAGTGCCCCTCCACCGAAGTCATGTTCTGTGCGCGGACACATTAAAAGAGCATTCTACTTGATCAGAAGATGTGTAAGTATTTTGGATCATGTAGAGATGTTTTAAATCATGTAGGGAAGATCTATGTGAATTTGTTTGGGAAGATATTGATGGGGTGCTAAAACCTACTAAATTTCTAAAGTCTCTACCCACAGAACTTAAACTTACATGTACTTGCAAAACCTGTGCTACAAAGAGATGCCCCTGTCAATAAGCTCTTCTCAAATTTTCAACATTCTACAAATGTACCAGTAGTGATTGCCAAAACAAATAAATAAAGTGAACTATGAAAAAGTGGGGGAGGCGCTAGGGGGCGCACAGCGGAATGGCTGCTTGAACGAGCAGCTCCGCCGGGAGGATCGTACAAAAGCGCTGTACGGTTGTTCAGAGGCCGCCACTACTGCCGAAAACATATGGAAATGTAGAGGAGATCTGTGGGCTCAATCGGAGCAACTTGGCTGACAACAGCAAGCTCCTGGCTCGGCGATAATGACTCCGGTAACCGCGCGGGTGCCTAGTACTAGCATGGCGCCTGGCTACTACGTCGGACAATGACGTGTGTACACGCGCTGTATACCGACAACAACATCTATAACTAACGCCCGGAAGATCTGAGGCGTGAGAAGCCGACACATGGACCAACAAATAACGTGAGGAAGGGGGCTGATCTGGCGGAGACCCGGCACACAAAATGGCGGCTCCGACGGCGATCATCGTGGGACACCACAGTTAATACGAGCTCCTGCACAATAAGGTACCGCGCCTGGCTCTCATTGCGCTGCTGAAGTGAAGATAATAAGCCCTCACCCAGCGTCTCTGTACAGCATTAGAATTCGGGAGGTTTTGACTGAAAAGTGTAAATGAGCACTCCCAAGATGGCGGCGCCCACTGCACACGAAGCGTCCTGAAAGAAGACACAGGTAATGCGCGCTGACTCCAATACATCGCCCCTGAGGGCACAGGGGGCCATACCCGCCTGCCAGCTGACACCTGTGAGACTCTCCCGTTGATAACGTGCGCAATATCTGCGCCACTACTGTCGCGCCTCCACACCTCCCCCCACAACCGTCCTAGGAGCTGCGTGAGGCGAATCCTGCACGTTCAACTGCAGCACTATCGACATAATCCTACCTTTCATGCCGAGAGCTTGTGGGCACTAGTCGAATAACACCTGCCTACCTACGGGGACTTGAGGGAAGACCAAGGCGAACCCATTCTCACAGACTGCCAACACAACTGCTACCGCAAATCTACACCTCCCCCCCAAAAAAAACCCAAAAAAAACATCCTGATGAGTCCATCACAGCGAGTCCGATTCAACCAGTCATGAGACCACCAGAGCTGACCAACCATCCCTGCTGACCGCCAAATGGCCCGACACACCTCTACTTGAACGGAAGAGCACGCGCTGTCGTCGCAAGCGTAGTGGGACCAGCACTCACACACACACGCTGGGAGTCAACCTCAACGGCCTTCTCTGAGCCATCCTCAAGCACCAACATAATAGTGGACTGGTACAGTTACTGTGGCTTCCTCGGACACGCCTGAGTGGGTACAAAAGTGTCGACCCTAATCGCCGCAAGGACCCACTCAGGTGAAACCCAAGGTCAGTAATCATCATCACTGTACTGGTGCTACACCTGCAACCATGGGCAAACCAGACAGACAGCAATCCAAAATCAACTTTGATGCACGCAAAACCCCGAAAGGGCAAGCGGAGGGGGTAGAGGAAAGCGCGGCGTCGGGCAGTTCAGAAGAAAGCAATATGGCGGACATCCTCAAAGACATTAAACATAACCTCCAAGATATCAATGGCAAGCTAGACAATTTGACCGGCCGCATGGACAGAATGCATGCAAAAATGGAATAACATGGAGAGAGGCTGGACGACGCGGAGAAATGAATATCCACGGTAGAAGATGATACGCATGCTACAGCCGGCAAATGCACAGGCATGGAGAAAGTCCTGGAGGTAATCAAAGCTAAGGCGGAGGAATTGGAAGCGCGATCGCGGCGCAACAACATTCGCATCGCGGGCCTTCCCGAGACGACCAACACAGGGCGCATGGAGCCATTTATCGAACAGTTATGCAAAGATGTCTTCGGAGAAAGTTCTCTGTCCTCTGTGTTCATCGTTGAAAGGGCGCACAGATCTTTGGCGCCAAAACCGCCGACTGGCGCTACTCCCCGGCCCATAATCGCCCGTGTCTTAAATTACAGAGACAGGGGCACAATCCTACGCCTAGCACGAGAAAAAGGCGCCATTACCTATCAAGGTAATAAATTGGACTTTTATCCGGATCACACATATGCAGTGCAACAGGCGAGAAAGGAATTCAACACCGCCAAGGCCAAGCTGCGAGAACTGCAAATTCCATATGCTATGCTGTACCCAGCACGTCTTAGAGTCACATGGGAGGAGAAACCAGTCTTCCTGACGACCCCCAAGGCAGCCATGGACTTCATTAAAAAAGTGGCGTCCAAGAGTAAAAAGGCGACGCGCAGAGAGAACTCGCCGGAAACTGAGTAAGGTAAGGTGACGAACTGCTAATCTGGAATATGTGTTATATACCATAAACTTCACTTGATGCCTTACAACACAACACTGCCCAAGACCGAGCCGGACTGACCCACAGCCCCCGCATATTCGGAGATCACGGACGAATGGACATGGTCTGGCTGGCTGGAATGTATGGGACACGCTGACACACCACTTTGAACCAAAAACCAAGTGAATAGCACCAAAATCATAGGTGGCCATGATCTGGGAGAACAGTGGAGATAACCAGATTCAAGGGGTGCGGTGAGGTGACCTGGAATTAGAATGAGGAGTCCCTAATATGTTCAATAAAAGACTATACTATAGATGGTTTGCAGAACACACCCCTACTTTGTTGATGGGTCCTCTGTTCAACTCTCAACCTGCATTTTACATTTAAGTGTTATGATCTGACCCCATCCTTTTAGTGGGATGGTGAAGTGCATCCCCGGCGGACCTCCACATGGGAGATCCCCAAAAAGTTATGGTTTACAAAGACGTTACTAGAGGGACATGGCTTCGGCAAAATTGGGTTGCTGATGTGGGTGGGTATGGGGCGAGTTGGGGTTTAGTTAAACTGACAATGCCAGTGTATTTGAGATGCATTGCTAATTCCCAAAGTATGTACAATACTTGTAACATTCATGATCGTCAATGTCTGATACTGAGGTTTACGCCTACTGCCTATCGGCTGGAACATGCAAGGTTGTATATCACTTCACTGTTTAATAATGGCTAGAAATGATGAGCTACACCTATTAACTTGGAATGTGCGGGGCATCGTTAACCCTAAAAAAACTAGACACATTTTTGCAAGTTTGGACAGACACGGCATAGACATTGCATTATTGCAAGAAACGCATATTGCTCCGACTATGTACAGGAAGATTGGGACACGGTGGGCTGAATCCTGTCACTCATCTTCATATTCATCATACTCAAGGGGAGTAATGACACTGGTCAGAAAAGGGGTTAACTACAGAATTGACAGGTCCGTCTCAGACCCCAACGGTAGATATGTAATTGTATCAGGACTACTGCGTGGACAACCCCTCACACTAGTAAATGTTTACGGCCCTAATGTGGACTCCCCTGAATTTTTCCAGGAGTTATGGAATAGAATGGTAGAATTTACTAACACGACCATCATCTGGGGAGGGGACTTCAATGTCGCACTGAATGACACATTGGATCGTTCAGGCACCACCACAGAACCGCATAAGCAAGCTAGGGGTAAGATAAAAGACATGATGGATACATTCCCGTTACGAGATATCTGGAGAACCAGGAATCCTGAAATGACTGCTGCTACTCACATTAATGCAATGTACAGTAGCTGGTCCAGAATAGACTACTGGTTAGGATCCGACAGTGCCCTGCTATGGACGAAAAATATCTCTATACTCCCCAGGACTGCATCAGACCACAACCCGGTCTTCTTACAGATCCAGATTCCACACTACACACCCCCGCCATTCAGTTGGCGCTTTAATGCCAAAGCACTACTGGACCCGCTATACGCGGATAAGATAGCGACAGCTGTCACGGAATACTTCCAATTCAATGTGGCAACGGTCGAAGACCCAGGCATACTTTGGGAGGCCTTTAAGGTGACACTAAGAGGGGTTTGTATCAGCACCAAAGTGGGGATACTGAGAGACATAAGAGATAAGATTAAAAAATGTGAAGCTAATATACGAACTCTTGAAATGGAATATGACAGGACGCAAGATTTAACTATTCTGGGGGACTTAAAGAAAGCACTCACTGAACATCAAACATACGCCACTGATGAGATGAAATATGTTACTAAACGACCTTTGGCCAAACAGTATGGTGAGGGTGGCAGACCTGGCAGAGTACTCACATCGAAAATTTGTGAAGGGAAACCACCTCAGTCAATAACGCAAATTCGGGACGCAGAAGGCACCCTGCTGACACAACCTGAAGACATACTACGAAGCTTTGTAGATAGCTACTACACACTGTACACCTCCAAACACACACCTCCCCAGGAAGAAACTTCGGAATATTTTAAATAACATTGCCATTGCCTGGTTATCAGACAGACAACGTGAATACTTAGCAATTCCAATCACAGTAGAAGAGGTAAAGGACGTAATTCGCTCCCTACCTAATGGTAAGGCACCAGGCCCAGACGGGTTTACTTGCGAATTTTACAAAACATATGCAGACACCCTAGCACCACACCTAGTCGCCATGTACGGGAATGCGTTTGATCAAGTCACACTCCCAACGTCTCTACGAGAAGCGGTCCTGATAGCACTTCTGAAACCCAACAAGGACCCTGATTGCTGTGACTCTTATCGCCCTCTATCACTCCTAAACGTAGACTCGAAGATACTGGCCAAACTGTTGGCGGTCAGATTGCAACCCTTAATGACTAATCTGATCTTGCCGGACCAGGCTGGGTTCATACCCACGAGAGCAACCTCCCAAAATACTAGAACACTATTCGCACTATCCCATTATTTAACCCCTGATACCAAGGCGGTAGCGGTTATGCTCGATGCTGCCAAGGCATTCGGTTCCATTGAATGGCCATACCTGCTTACCATCCTTACGCGCATGGGCTTTCCACCACGGTTTATATCATGGGTAACACTCCTCTACACCAACCCTGTAGCCAGGGTCCGGGTGAACGGTTACATTTCAAACCCCTTCCACATCAGGCGGGGCACAAGGCAGGGTTGTCCCCTATCACCATTACTATTCGTGCTTGCGTTGGAACCACTAGCATGCATCATCAGACAATCATATAACCACTCACCTCTACATTTCCCTGGACGCCCGTTACATATTTCTATGTATGCGGATGACATGTTGTTATACATTAGAGACCCCGAACGGAATATGAACCTGATTCTGCGCGAATATATCAAATTCGGCAGACACTCCGGTTGGCAGATTAATTGGGACAAATCGTTAATAATTCCTCTAACAGACACCACGACACGACACTCCACAGATTTCTCACTAGATTGGCAAACTGATCCGGTCCGATATTTAGGGATATGGTACAGCAGAGAACCTGAAGAAGTTATCCGCACAAACTATGGCAAAGTACTGGACAAACTGAAGGGGCAAGTCGACCGATGGATACAACTGCCATTATCACTAGCTGACCGTATTGCCATAGTCAAAATGAATATCCTCCCCAAGCTCCTCTACCTGTTTAACAATATACCGATCACTCCCCCCAAAGCAGTGTTCAAAAATATAAACTCGATGGTTCTCAAGCTCATTTGGGCGGGTAAACAAGCCCGCATAGACTTGCGAACACTAACTTTACCCTATGAGAGAGGTGGCTTCTGTGTGCCTGACTTTTATTTGTACTACCTCTGCGCCCAGGCACAATATGTGACATATTGGTATCACACAGTTCCTTATCTCACACACACAGCGGTGGAGGAAGGGGACGCCTTTCCAATACCACTTACCGCAGTGATCACGCATAAACGCCCGCCATTACATACAGCAGACATTAACACAGTAGACACGACTGTGGCCTCTTGGTACTCACTTGGCCGCTTGACGCACAAGACTCCACTCTATGCACCAGCGCTACCATTACACCATCACCCCCAGATTTCGGTCACTAACGAACAAGTGGGTATGGGCCTCCTAATACAAGCAGGCATTGATACACTGGGTGACCTCTATCAGGATGGCGTATTCAAGACTACCGCTGATCTGTCATATATCAGCAATCAAACTGCACTGTTCCGTTTCACATACTATAGGCTACAAAGGGCAATCCGGGATCTTTACCCGGACTTCCCGACAGAACCTCCTGGCTTAGACACGCTGCAATGTGTCATCACCTCTTCAAATTCAGCACACCTAGTCTCCCGAATGTACAAGCTAGCCCAAAGCGAGATACCATTCACATCCAAGAAAGCCTGGACGCGTTGGAACGAGTCCCTACCTGACCCGCTAACTGAAAAGGAATGGTACACTGCCTGCACACTGACTAAATTACTCACTCCTAATGGCAACTTACGCATACTACACCTGAAATATCTCCATCAGTTGTATCACACTCCGTCACGTCTACATAAGTTTGGGCTGAGGGAAGATGCCAAATGTAAACGTTGTGGGGAACAAGACGCTGGCTTCATCCACCTGGCCTGGTCCTGCCCGAAAATACAGGGATACTGGGAACAAGTGACCGCAACCCTTGGAAGAATGGTGGGAATAGAGTTTAACTGTTCTATAAAAATGTGTCTGCTGGGCCTGCTACCCGGGGTCAGGGCCGGGAAACGTAAATACTGTGCAATTTCCCTACTGTTGGCCAAAAGGCAAATATCTCAATGTTGGGGGGGCACAAGAGTACCGAACACGAAACAATGGCTAAAAGACCTGACGCACTGCAAAACTCAACTGCTGACTTATGAAGAAGAACTACCGGCAAGATCTGGACCGAAAGACTATTGGACTTATCTAACGAACTACCTGCAGACGGTGGAAACTTCTGAAACACCGTGAACTTTAAAATGCCTAGAAATGTCTAGTCTCAGATGTGACATACAACATTTGTAAGCTAACTCGATATTACCATGTAAACTGTACAGACTTCAATAATGTCTAATTGTTCGCATACATATTGAGATGAAGGATGCGGGAATGTACTGGTTCTTGTTGTATTACCATTACTGATGGTTGTACTTACTTGTTTGTTTTTTTTCTTTTGAAAAGCCAATAAAAAGATTTTTTTTTTAAACTATGAAAAAGTGATAAACATCTCTTTTTTCATATTC
The DNA here is from genome assembly GCF_964261635.1 of Lissotriton helveticus. Classification (NCBI taxonomy): domain Eukaryota; kingdom Metazoa; phylum Chordata; class Amphibia; order Caudata; family Salamandridae; genus Lissotriton; species Lissotriton helveticus. Next base: position 568,850,937 of record NC_136063.1, read on the forward strand.
AGATCATAAACATTGTTTGGTGTATACATAAAAGGGTTAAAAAAAACTTGATTATTTGTTCATTTCTATATATGTCTCTTCTTCCTCTATGATAGCCACCATTTGGGAAAATGGCACAAGGGTTGCTCTGACAAGTTATTTTCTGTCTCTATAAGACTACCCTAAAACCTATGTTTTGACACTAAAATGAAGTATATAGGTCTCATGGTTCCTGAAATATTACATAATCACTGTAACACCTCCGGCATTTTTTTAAATGTCGTTCAGAAAAATTCTGTCTTGATCAGCAATGTCTATCCAAGCTAAATGACTTCTCTAATGATACAAAAACATAAAACAAAAATGAAAATCTCTGGACCACAATTTTTTTACGGAGCTATATCAGGAGGCTGGGATTATGATAAATTCACCCCTTTCTTTGTACACCCATTTCTGTGTGTGCTTGCGTAAGTTGTTTTTTTGTAACCTGTTTTGTAGTGGCTGGTTGGAAGAAACTCTTACAAGGGCAATTAAAGAGTGGAAGTTTAGCTTTAGTGATTATGTTAAACAGCTTTTTATATTTCAATACCAATCTCTCCTGCTTCAGTTCTGCATGCAGTTTCGATCCATGTTCCATCACATCTAGCAGATGTGTCTATATATCGTTATCCACATATTTATGAGTCACAAAGTTGTGTAGTCACACAGGCTCAGTCATTTCAAGAGGTGACTCCATAGTCTTCACATGCAGCTCCCAATCACCTTCCCCATCAGCATGTACTAAGTTGTTCACTAGAGCTATCATGTGTAATACAGGTATACAACCTTTACCACGCAACTTTTACAACGACCTACCATTACCACGCATTTTTTACAACGCAGGATCCATTACAACGCATACCATTACCACGCATGTATTTACAACGCAGGTACCTTTACAACGCATACCATTACAACGTAAGTATTGGTAAGTATATCATTTTATTAAAAATATTATAAGTTTGCGTTTTTGGGTAAAGGGGTATTTTTAAGGTTTAGGGTCAGTTTGGGGTTTTTGGGTAAAGGGGTATTTTTAGGGTTCAGGGTCAGTTTTGGGTTTTTGGGTAAAGGGGTATTTTTAGGGTTCAGGGTCAGTTTCGGGTTTTTGGGTAAAGGGGTATTTTTAGGGTTCAGGGTCAGTTTTCAGTTTTTGGGTAAAGGGGTATTTTTAGGGTTCAGGGTCAGTTTTCAGTTTTTGGGTAAAGGGGTATTTTTAGGGTTCAGGGTCAGTTTGGGGTTTTTGGGTAAAGGGGTATTTTTAGGGTTCAGGGTCAGTTTTCAGTTTTTGGGTAAAGGGGTATTTTTAGGGTTCAGGGTCAGTTTTCAGTTTTTGGGTAAAGGGGTATTTTTAGGGTTTAGGGTCAGTTTTCAGTTTTTGGGTAAAGGGGTATTTTTAGGGTTTAGGGTCAGTTTTCAGTTTTTGGGTAAAGGGGTATTTTTAGGGTTCAGGGTCAGTTTTCAGTTTTTGGGTAAAGAGGTATTTTTAGGGTTCAGGGTCAGTTTTGGGTTTTTGGGTAAAGGGGTATTTTTAGAGTTCAGGGTCAGTTTTGGGTTTTTGGGTAAAGGGGTATTTTTAAGGTTTAGGGTCAGTTTTGGGTTTTTGGGTGAAGGGGTATTTTTAGGGTTCAGGGTCAGTTTTGGGTTTTTGGGTAAAGGGGTATTTTTAGGGTTCAGGGTCAGTTTTGGGTTTTTGGGTAAAAGGGTACAGGGTAAAAATTCAATATAATTAAATTTAAATTACATTAAATTAAATTGATTAAATTAAATTAAATTAAATTAAATTAATTAAATTAATTAAATTAAATTAAATTAAATTAAATTACATTATATTAATTTTAATTAAATTAAATTTTAAAAAATATTATATACTTACCAATACTTACGTTGTAATTGTATGCGTTGTAAAGATATATGCGTTGTAAATACATGCGTGGTAATGGTACTTCGTTGTAATGGATCCTGCGTTGTAAAAATTGCGTGGTAATGGTAGGCGTGGTAAAAGTATGCGTTGTAACGTCATACATCCGTAATACATGACCCGGTACTTGCAAAGTTCTGATTATTCTTCACATTCTTTGACGAACTCTACAAACTTGGTTTTCATGTTTTCTGATTTTAAACTGAGTGTATTGAACATTGCCTGGCTTTGCATTATGTCTTTTGAATGAAGTACACCCTGTGCCTTGATCACTTCTGAAATAAGATATGCAAAACCTAAATTGTCATTTGTGTTCCAGAAAGCATTCCACCGCAATGTTTCCATAGCATCAAATGTGATGAGCATCCCTTTTAACGAACAAACACAATGAGTTCTGCTCAGTACTGACTAGACAGGTTTTGCGTCCAAAGATTTCAGCCTCAATAAGTGCATTGTCTATGCTACATCCACTAAGATAACTTCCTGCACACCGCAACGCAACTTTTGTCATGTGGAAAACTCCCATCATTGGATAAAGAGCATCAAATTCTATTGGATTGCTCATACAAATGTTAGCTACATTACAGAAGCCACCTTTAGCACAGATAATTGGCAGGATAGGCTGGTCTGCAAGCTGAGAAATGCACATTTTGGACATTTTCTAGAGCTCTATATACTGTTGCGTAATTTTCACTGGAGATGGTATTACTGGTAAAAACCCAACCTTCTTCAGTGGGACGGTATTCTTGGAGCTCCGAGTATGAATTCCAGCCCACAGAGGAACTGGCTTTTCTTTATCCTTCAGTCTGCACCAAATAAGCAATATGATAAATTCAGTTAAATCAGCTTTGAGAACAGCAGCATCTTGTAGAAGAAGCTTCATGTCCACAGCCACTTTGACATTTTCTGGTAGACTGGAACGTGTTGATGGCTTGTAGGGATCTTGCACGTATTGGCAAGGCAGTTGGGTAATATGTTTGCAGCTTTGTTCATTTATGCCTACAACTGACACGGCTTGTGTTCCAGCAGCTACTTCATTGGTACAGTCTTAAAAAAGCACAATCGGAGAATCAAGTGTGCTGGATGTTCCAGACAAAGAAGAGCTGTCTTCAAAATCAGCAATTGTAAATCCTTTCCTGGTAAAGTGACTTGGAAGTGGTGTTCTGTCAGATTCAGAAGATTTTACAGCATGAGCTGCTAACAAGTTCCTGCTCATTCTAACTTGCTGATACACCATTCCTATTCATTGAAGTGATTAGCTCTCTACTTTTGCACTTGTCATAGATTGTGTGGGCAGTCATCATGGGCCATATGTATGAAGGTACTGATTTGCGATTCTCAAATAGCGATTTTTAAGAAATCGCTATTTCAGAATCGCAAATTGGTATGTGTGTACAAATTCGCCTTTTTTAGCGAAGTCTTAGTATTCCTTAATTGCGATTAGCAAATTGCAAATCGCAATTAAGGAATACTTTCCCATTCATTTCTATGGGCCAGGAGGCCCATAGGAATGAATGGGAAGGTATTCTCAATTTTGCGATTCGCAATTTGAAAATCGCAAATTGAGAATAATTTCAAGGGTGCAGGGGTGACCAAAGGACACCCTGTTGCACCCCTGAAATATGCATGGGTGCACATGTGGCACACATAAATGTCCTAAGGGCATGTATGTGGTCACATGGCACTTTGAAAAATGCTAAAATGTGCATTTTTCAAGGAAATCGCAACTTACCACCAACTAGAAGTTGGTGGTAATTTGCGATTCCTTAAAGGCATTTTGCAAAATTTTTTGGCTTTATACATTGCATTTAAGGAATCGCAAAGTTTGCGATTCCTCAAATGCAATTGCAAAATAAGGAATTGCAAATTTTGCGATTCCTTATTTTGTACTAGATTTTACTTCATACATATCATTTTGCTAATTCGCATTCGCAAAGGCTGAAATTCTGCGAATTTCGGCCTTTGCGAATGCAAATTTGCTTCATACATATGGCCCCATGTGTAGTGGAGTTTTCTTTTTGCTTTGAAGTAATTCATAAAACATGATTTGGAACAGACAGTACATTTGCACAGCATAAGCCTGTCGGTTTATGGGATTGTCTTCCACTTCTTCTCTTATATCTTCAAAGCCATCATCAATGTTGTCAGCTTCTTTTTTAAACTCAAGAACTCTAGTTTGTAACAGTTTTGCTTTGCTGATAGTAAATAATGATGTAAAAAATGTTAAGACATCATAAGGCTCCCATGATTTGCGGAGCTCTGGGGCATCACAACATTTGTCATTAAGTCCAAAATCTAAATCTTTCAGGATGTTTCTTAAAATGATTCCTGCTGGTTTTACTGCATCATGTGAACTTATTTTGGCAGCAAGAACTTCAGGACTCAAATTAGCTAAGAACACCATAAGTGGCTCATTCTTTTTGTTAGACTGACAAAAACAAAATTCTATTATTCTACATTTTCACCAGAAAAATCTTAATTTAATTTAACCCTGGGCAAAGGACTACGCTACGCTCGCGTAGTTTGTGAAGTTTGTGCTACTTCACACTACGTGAATTGCACGTAGCACAGTGCAAACACATGTAGCGTAGTGCAGCGGTCATTTTTTGCTTGCTCGCGGTCCACAACGTCAAGTTGGCAATCGCGAGCGAGCAAAATGACATCCCGGCGAGACTTTTTCCTCGTTCGCAAGCAGCAACATCAACTTGCCGATCGCGAGCATGGAAAATAAACCTCGCGGTGAGATTCTCAACGCGGGGAGGTCAGGTTTCTCATTGCGAGAAGTCGCGTATGCTCGCGACGCTCGCGATGAGAAACTACCAGTCTGCGCTGAGAAAGCTGCTGCTCGAGTAGTAATCTACTCGAGCGGCAGAAAACGACCGCTTGCACTGTGCAAGACGTGGTTTGCACTGATCAGAAACCAAAGGAGATAAGTCTGCCCTATATATTTTAATTAAAGGCTCATAAAGAGTCCGACAGTTATAATAAGCACAACTTTGAGCTCACTGATATTCACGGCCGCCACATTTTAATTCATCACACAAAATTGGAATAAATATATAATTTTATTTTCATTTTCGGAATAAAAAAGTGATTCAAAGGATATACAAAAACATCATCATCCGGGTATATACAAATCCAGATAATTAGATCACAATAGAAATAAATACGACGCCCCAAAGCACCCACTCATCTTTCATTCATCATCACAGAATCACTCCACTAAACTAGCATCACACATTCCATCAATCGCATCAGTTAACACAATACAAAGACCTCAGTACACATCGTACACTAATACACTGAGGTTGTTCTGCGGTATCCTCTCAGCAACTAGCTGGGGAACACAAGATGGTACTAGCAGAACAGACGATCACCACGCCGACGCGCGTTTCAGTGCCAGGCCCGATCTACGGCGGCACCTTCATCAGGGCATGTACACGATGGGGAGCAAAGGGGGCAACACAATATCAAAGCAGCGGCCACTCTCAAATCCGAGTGGTGTAGGGCGTTTAACTCGCACACTTCTAAGAACGGTATTGTCAGGAATTACATGTTTCTTAATAGAAAGGATCTGCTCACAAGGGTTACACACGATTAATACCAACTGGGGGCTTTTTGAAGCCGGGAAGGTAGAGACTGCCCGATTGTGGCAGTAGGCATCTACGTAAACAAATTTTCAAACAGTAGCAAATTGATGAATCGACCGGCTCTCCAGGTGTGGTTCACAGTTAGAAAGTGCTTCTTCCCATCAACTTGTTTCACGGCTTAGGGTGCAACAAATAACCGGCATGGATGGACATCTGCGGTTCGGGCGTCTCAAGGCTCTAGAACACGGACGTGGCCGTCGCGGTTCAGCTGTTAGCACTGATTGCACAGTGCAGACAAGCTTTTGGCACTGTGCAATCAGTGCGAACAGCATTTTGCACCATGCACTACGAAGTTTCAATCTTTTGTGAACTTTGTCTTGCCATATTCCAGCAGCATCTCGAACTCCCTCTGTCCAGCCACAGGTGATGTTAGCTTTTAGTTCAGATTAGTTTGGCATATGACACATTTTTATTTGTTGAAAGAGTACTCATATTTTGTAGTTAGCAACACTGTGCCAGGAGGTAAAAATCCTCTGCTACCAGCTGCTTCACTCACATTTACAAATTTGAATCAACTGCAAACCTGAAACACAAACAATATTAAAATAAATTACCAATATAAGGGCTAAAACACTTAATTATAGAGCTGTCATTTTGGAAAATGGCAGAAGGGTAGCTCTCATGGGTTATTTTCTGTCTCTATAGACTACTTGACCCCCAAAACCTATGTTTTGACACCAAAATTAAGTTTATAGGTCTCATGGTTCCTGAAACTTTACATCATTACTGTAACACATCCGAACATTTTAAAAAATGTTGTCCATAACAAATCGGCCCGGATTCGCAATCTCTACCCAAGCTAAATTACAACTCTAATGATACAAAAACACAAATCAGAAATGAAAAACTCTGGACAACAATTTTTTTACAGAAGTATATCAGGGGGCCAGGACTAAAGGTACTTATGCACATACATCTGCCTAACTTATAACTGGATCCATTGTGGCAGCAGTTATCGTGTCTAAAATATTTTGGCAGGATGATATTTAAAACTTAGTACTGTGGTCCAACCCCCTTGGTTTTGTGGGGCCATACAGCTCTTTGAAGTAGTATGTCGGATCGCCCCCCCCTCCCCACACACACACTATATACACCACTGAAAGGAGAGCAAAGTAAGCAGGGATCTGACAGCTGTGCTTAATTTCTATTCCTGACCCTGCTTCTTAGACACCTGAGAGGAGGGGCCACTGCTTAACTTGTGTCAGTGGTTGCAGGTGGTAGGCACCAGCACTGATTTTTGGTGAACAGGACTAGCTTTTCCTCATCTGACTTTGAGTCAGATAAAGAGGAAGACAGAATAGTGAAAGAAATGTAGAGAAATTGTGGTAGTAAGGAAGCAGACACGAATACGAGCATGCAAAGGTGAGACAGAGAGAGAGAAAACGTAGAGTGCTGCAGGAAAGAGACACGAGGTGAAAACTAAACTTGTCACCTTTGGTATATGCCAACCCGGGCGAACAGCTTTGCTACCGCTTGTACTTATTTTGTTTCGAAATTAGCACAGGGAGGGGTTGCAAGGGCAGGGGGCAGTGACAGGGGGAGCAAAGGGCATGCAAGGGTTAGACCCGATTGGCTTCCGTGCAGGTCAGTATCGAGTCGACTCACTTTGGAGGCACGGGCCCCAAAGCTGAAAGTCCTACCCCGGGGCACCTCTATGAACAGCGGGAGCTCGCAGAGACCGGCCCCTTTACTACTTGATTAGAAACCATTGATTTTTGTTTTGCTTGACAACCTTTCCGACAATGTAAAAGCTGCTAATTCCACCATCTGCCGTTTAATGTATTTCCCGGAGGCTTTTTACATCCTACGCATGATGATTTTTTATAAATCGTGCGGATTTGCATAAGCCGATCATGCACTTATTGGAAGCATAATGCAAGGTTCGATGAAGGCATCAGGCATGCGCAGAGCGCAGAAGCCTATCTGGTTTTCATGCTCAGTGGCCATTTGGTACCAGACGAATGTGATGTAAAAATGTGAATGCAATACGGGCGCAAATGGAAAAAGTCTTTTGTGCCGTCCAGAATGTTATCTGACAAATTAACCAGATTGTTTCCCTCACGCATGCTAAGTAGATGAGGATGAAAGTGCATGTTGTGCTTGAGTAAGTTTCCAAACCGAATCTGTACATATGCAAAAAGTGTTGCAGGTGCACAGTTTGCATTTTTACTCACAATTGGACCAAGCGACCTCCTGAAAAGGCTCAGAGCATAAACAAGCGCCTTATTAAAAAAGTTGCACTACCTTGCATGGAGTTAATGCAACAGCTGCAAACAGCACAGTTGGAAAATAAGGAGACGGTGTTGCTGGGGAGTGATGTCAGAGGTGGCACTGCCGCATATTTCACTGCAGGTTTCTTTGGAATGAAGAAGCGTGGATCCCAGCACACAGGAGGAGCAGAGCATCGTCCACCATGGGAAGCATTGGGGTGTAGGTGCAGTCAGCTACATACAGAGCCCGATTCACAAACTGCATTTTGTGGTGAATAAAGTAGTACTACAAGAGTACCACTGACTTTGTACAAAATGCAAGTTACAAACATATGGACAGAGACCTCCGCCTCTCCTATCATTTTAGTAAGAGGTCTCCGCCACAGGTGTGTGGAGATCTCTGAACATATAGGTATGCATCTTTGTAGTAAGTGTGGGAGGGACAAGGGCAGTGGCTGGAATATCAGAAGTGCTTACTACAAAATGAGAGGGGAAAGTGAAATTTAAGGAGGTGTTTGGGAAGGACCTGCTATTATAAAACACACCAGGCTAGCTTGAATCCAATGGCACAGTGAGCCGGGACCCACGTCTGGGCATACCTAGCACGAGGAAGCAAAAGACACACAAATGATGGGCAAAATGCAGAACAAATCAATCATTCATCCCAGTCAAGAGATCTGGTTTAAATCTATTATACTTTTGCTCACCATTCCACCCCAGTTTTGACGCAGCCATATGCTAATCAGTCTTGACCCTGCTCTTCATTACAACACACATAGAATTTGCAACTCGTCATTTTTTTAATGATTGTTTATGTGCAGGAATGGACACCTTCCTGCACATAAACAATATTCCCTGCAAAACAGGCACTCTTTCACAATGGTGAAAGAGTGCCTGTATTGGCACTAGGCAGCTAAGGAAGGAACCCCTTCCTGAACATAAATAATCAAGGGCGCTTTGCTGTTTCTATGTGTACTGCACAATGAAATTGGTCCTAATTTTGGTGCTGCCCCATATTTAGGCCACCTATGGTAATATGGGGCAGCATTAAAAAGCAATGGGTGTTGTGGCAGAACGCCCACTGCAACACCCATTGCAAATCCCTTCCACCCTAAGTGCAGCGCGAAAGGGTGTCTTAATTACAAGGTGGCTTTTAGCCACCTTAAGTGGCTTTATGCCACCATGTAAATATGGCGAAGCCCCGATCGCCACAGGAACGTCATTCAAAGTGATGTTCCTATGGCAGTAGGGGCTTGTAAATATGCCTCAAAGTCTTTCAGCTCTGTCAGTACTGGTACCCAGTCTGTCAGATGGGTTATTTATTTTAAATCCACTGTTCTTTCAGCTCCAATCATTACTTTAGGGTTGAACATCAGGAGTGGCACTAGCCATGTTGAAGTTGCTCAATGAAACTGTTTTTTGACACTCAGTTGATTGTACGTCTCTTAGCCGTTCCTTTCAGCATGTAGGAAGGATTGAATTTACCTATCACTGTAATTTGATTTTGAAAGGATTATTTACACAAACTGATACTTGCCTTTTTAGATTTAAGGTGTCTTCCATATATATATTTATATATATTTTATGTCCTGATGTTGACCCTACTTTAAATGCCGATGCTCAGGGGTTGAAATGTCGACAACCAATGAATGTAGACTCTGTTCTTTTATAATGTAATTGTGGATATTGACACTCATTTTACTGATCTTGAATTCAAACATTCAGTTGTCCCTATCAGCCAAATGCATGTATATCTGTAAAAAGCACAACTGCACTTTTTTCATCATATATCACTTTCACTGTGCCATCACTTTTCAGGAGCATTTTGTTTCTAGGAAAGTATATATACTACATTATACTGTTAAATTTGATTCTTACATTTCGTAATGGGATATGCATAAACAAATGCCAGTCCCAGCATCTACACGAGCGAGACCCTGTCCCGTTGACTACTTGCAATGCCCATCGGGAGATTGACTACCCCGTACTACTGTTGTTCAGCAAAATCTTTAGGAGCCATTGAGTGCCCACTAGGATCATCCATTGATTGTCTCATCCTACCACAAGTGCTACTTACACAACCGTGTCCTGATGAAGACCCCACACTGAGGAACAAACCACCCTCTCTTCAACAGGGGTCGAAACGTAGACTACCATACACCCCCATACCCATAGGAACTGAACAGGCCAATTAACATGTACCTTTGTGTTATGGATATTAGGGAACTATGGACCAATACTAGGCTGTGAAGGTTTTATTGCATATGATTGCAATTGTGCCAATGTCACTATACCTTTACCCTGTCCCTCACTCATCTACTCACCCCCATGACCCCAAATACCTTCCTTCTCTCTATCACACTGTGAGCACTGTAAATATTATATGCACTAGAATTACATCGGAGTTGATACATGGAGTAATACTGATGCTTTGAATCATAAGAGCATTCAAGGAATGTATCACTTATGAAATTAAAAATCCTTTTCTTTGTTGAATATAATCAGAATTGTTTTGTGGTAAATTGTTTGCCTTTACAAGTTTAAACTTATAAGAACTACCACGACCACTCCATGAACATGCTGACATTTTGACCCAGGTCGGGTAGTTGTACAGGCTAACCCTGTTACAACTCAACACTAAACACATAACTGAAACTTACTCATCAAAGAGGTTGTTTCTTCTTTCCCTATTGTATTACTATTGCAGTGGAAGTCAAGGGCTACACTTCCCCAATAGGGACCTCGTTATTGTTATTAACTGTGGTGCTAACGCGGGATTACTGGTTACTAATTATCTTACCAAATCCCATTTCCTGTCGACTGAATCGTTGGTACCTGTCTTGAGTAAAAGGTAATCTCGCAGTAAACAATCAATTTAAGAACTTACACCACTCTAAATGACCACTGACCAAAATTAAGTTTTAAAGATTTAATATAAAGTCAAAGATAACTGAAGATACAAACTTCTCAAAATGAGATTAAGAAGATAAATCGGTATCACTATGAACATGAACTTTTTGAATAATCTGAGTCTGAAAAACAGAATAATAAGTACAACTTCTAATAACATGAGCGTTGCCAAAATGAATACAAGTTGCAACCTCAAAGTCATTACAGAAAAGAAAAATTAAGGTTAGTCTGTCCCTACACTACACTAAATGACATCCCTACTTAACAAGATCTTTACCCTCTAGGTGTCAGCCGTGGTGATTTCCTAAGAAGATCACGCACTTCTCTTTGTCTCTTCTCTGATAATGGGTCTCTCCTGATCAGCCTATCTGCCTACCCATCCGCTTCCTTAGGCTCCCAAAAATCATCTGCTCTGCTCTCCTCCCGGGTCACTTTCCCTAGTACCAAATCACATTTCCAATAGAAACGCCCCTTGGGACGCCCCTCACGTGGTACATCTTTGCGCGGTAAAACTCCATGATGGTACTCTTGAAGACCCTCGTTATAGTTGACCTTGGTTCCCAGGCTCCTTCTTCCGTGCGCTGATACCCCCTGAAATTCCTGGAAACTCCTACAGGCCTGCGCAAGGCGCCACTGAACAAAGTCCCTTTCATTCGAGCTGATTAGGACCCTCGCACCTGCATACAGCTCGTCCTGCAGTGGGCCTCAAATTCCAGACTTCACCATATCTTAGGCCATAAAACACTCTCAGAGCTCCATACTGGACACCTCACGACCTCTCCTCTAACGAGCACATGACGATTTAAACTACATGACATTATCTGTTCTGGCCTACTTGATTTACATGCAGCAGGTTCCTGCACTCTTAAAACGTTAACTTGATTTAAACAGCAAACATTCCTAACTAGCATACGTTTCTAAAATAACACATCTATAAAGCATATACTTTTAACCCTAAGTTCAATAGTACATTTTGAAAGAACCATGTCAACTTTATCTCACATTATTTTAGCAGCACGTTCAGGTTTGCTGTGAATTGCCCTAAGGCCTACACAAAATACTGGAATCCAAAATTACATTTAATTCGGACATGACTCTTTTAACATGAGAGAACCATGAGGTTTTCACATATACTCCAACATTTCTACATTTAATCTCACACCGTTATAATTATGGTTACTCTACTTAACATTCTATACATTTCGCTATTGAATATAAAACACTCGTGTGCAAAACATGTTTAAACTAACTACGTGCTTGTAAATATGGCGTACTTATACATTTTTTTCAAACTTGTGCTCTCTCAGTGGCATGCAAAGACATTATCTTGACAATACTAGGATAATATTCGTAATGATGCAGTTCTATCTGGAACAGAGCAGTTTTCTCTTTAATGGAAATTACTCCCTGCAACACCATGGCACTGCGATGAGCACATGTTACGCTGAATTTTTAAGGAGTTTGTGAGAAAAGCATGTTATCTAGACCAGTCACACGGGAAAGTATACAAACTACATACAATTGTGGTTGTGGTACATTGATGACCTGTTTGTGGTACGTAAGAGAGATTTGTAATCAGCTAAATAATTTCTACATGTCTTAGGTAGAAACACTGTGAATCCGAGTTTCATCTACACTAAGTGGATGAAACGTAGATTACTACATGAGTGTTATATATCTTGATGTGTACTTCGAGGTAAAGAGGGGTGGTATGGTAACAAAAATAACAATAACAAAACTTAGCAACATCCCAATCGCCTTGAGGGGAGTATCCCTTATGGAGAACTCATTAGAGATAACACAGATAAATCGTTTGAAGAGGAGAAAAGTATTATTTGTGCGAGATTCAAAGAAAGAGAATATCATTTATGGGAGGCAATGGGTCAATTTAACTTCCATTTTATTTGCCACCCAGAGCTGAACTTACCCTATGTTTTGGATAGGATTAAGTTGGTCCCTCTTCTGTTATGGTGTATTGTTTGGGCCAACGATGAGGCTGGTTTTCATAGGAAGGTTATCTTAGACTGCCTCAAACTTCATAGGGGCCTCTCTATACTTTGGTTGAACTAGGTAGACAAAGCTCTTAATGAATCAGGCTTGCCTAACTTATTTTCTGCACCACGTTCTATAGTTAGTTCGGACAAATTATTGGTTAAAGGCAAGTTCAGAGATTTCTGTCTGAACAAACGATTGGACCAACAATTTCCCAAATTCTCAGTTAAGGACTATATTGTGACCGTCTCATTACCAGAACCAGCATCCTTTCTTGCTCTGGAACTAAACAAATGGGTAACATCTCTTCTGTTTCACTTCAGGGCAGGCACTGTGTGTAGATTGTTGTGTTCTCAGTGAGATGTTTATCACTGGGGATCTTTTATATGTGTCAGCCCCTGTAATGGGGCTTCTGTACAATCAGTGCTGCATTTTGTGTTCTTTTGTACATTTTAGCGGTATTCTTTTTCTTAAACCGATTTTAAAATGTCTAGGCTTTAGGACATTCAGTGAAGCCCTATTGTATCTACAGCAACTGGGTAGTCAGGACTTTTACTTAAAACCATTGCAATAAAAATATACAAGATAATACATATTTACTTAGTAAGATAATTAATAATTCCAATAATAAAGTCTTATGATTTCGTTTTCAAAATGCGACAGATAGAAAAGAAGACAGATATTCACAGTTTTAAAATTGGGGATGTTATTGCACAAGAACATGCCAATTCATTTATCTGCCCTCAATCAGCAAATCTGCCTCTGACAAAACCTTAAAAAAACGACTATATTATTCCTAAAATATAGTATACCATTGAATAATAACTTATACTGTTACATAATAAGACATCATTTCATGATAAAAACACAGATAAATTCCTAATGGTATACTCTTTAGTTTCAACGTAAAATATTTTCAATTGTAAGAGGCAAGTAAAGGTCACGATTTTAAGGCTGGAAGAGCAGTCAAGGTAAATATTTGAGTTCGTTAATCATCCTTAGCGGGATTTAAGTTCAAACAGTCATCAGGTCTACCCCTAATAGTCCTTTGGGGAACGCTATGTTCTTCCTGGAGGATGATATGATCCTTGAATTGTTCCTTGTATCCGCTGCACTGAACAATTTATGTGTTCTGTAATCTTTGACCCACTTTTAGCAGAAATTTGACCAGTAGCGGCCTTTGGAGGGAGTTCCGTGGGGTGGTGAGGCGGGGTCGGGAGGGGCAGGGTTTGTAGTAGTAAACTCCGGAATATGGATGAACAGAGGTAAGTAAACCTTTAAATATATAAAACGAATTTCGTTGGGCACGCTGAATCACTTTTTGCAATGCAGCGCGTGCAACAAAATTAGTTTTATTTATTTAAATGTTTACTTATCCTCCGTTCATCCATATTCTGGTGTTTACTACCCCCCACCCTGCCCCTCCCCTCGCCCCACCTCACCGCCCCACGGAACTCTCTCCACGGGCCACTACTGAATTTGACGAAACAGCAATTTAAATGAGGAACCACTGGGTCAAAACTGGCTAAAATTGCCTGCCTTCTTGTTCGAATTCCTCTTTGATTAAAAGGCTTAGTTAACAGTTGTTTACTGTCTGCCATTACAGTGTTACAGGAGCAAACCAAGTGCAACAGATCTTCCTTGCAGCTCCCATGGAGGCAACAAGTGGCAGGTAGGTTTCCACGTAGCCAAGGAGCCATGTGTTCTTTAACTGGTAATTGCCCCAGCTGATATCTTAAAACTGCTTCTTAATGAAAGCTGGGTAAACCGTGGCGAAATAATCTTGTAGGCAATAGACTTGCAATTTTTTAATGTCATCCGCCTGTGTGCCCTTTGTGCCAATGTGGCTTTATCTTCTATAGCTGATTGAATTTTAAGTGACTTCTTGACCAAACGCTTAAAAGCCTGTAGATCAATTGACATATACCAAACCTGTGCAAGACCTGTAAAAGGGGTGATGTATGGCGATGCTGTAGTTCATCCCACAACATATGATTCAGTGTGTTTGATTCGGCTTTCCTGATTTTATTCCAGCATATTATGTATGCCCCACGTCCAGCAAGTGACTGCTTGACCAGTCCAAATTCTAGCCTTATCTGAGGTGTAACTTTGGCAAGGAGAATATAATTCTATAAGCTTGAGAGACTGCATTATCCAAAGTGCTTGCATCCTGCCCTCTTAAAGCCTCATTTCCATATCAAATTGTTGAAAGGAGTTTTGCTCTTACAACTTCCAGCAGTGGTGTCAAGGAAGGTCTGACTACCTTTTTCTTCAAATATTTGAATGCTGTAGCTAGAACCAAGCCTTATTTTTGAATTGCCTCCTTCTGGCAAAAAAGTTCCCTTTATTTCATTAATTACTCCGAGGTATTTGTATGATGGATTTTACTGTTTTAATAATGAATGTATTTTATTTTGTTTAAATAATTTTGAAGAATTTTCGATCAGGAAACATGTATGTTGCTTAACGCCCATAGTGCATGTTTTTGAGTTTCTATATAATAAGTGGTACTTGGGGAGCACAATCTTCTCAATGAAGAAAAGGATTTTCAGACACAAAAGGGTAATCACAAGAGAGGAAATTAGCAACCCAGTGACCTCTTCTTTGACTTTTACAATCACTATTGGCGGGCACAGTCACTCATTACAACCACCTGCAGGGGAATCCAAGCCTACTGCATAAACAGAGGGAGGGTTAGCAGTAAATGACATGCCAGCCACTATGAATACCTGGTCCACCTTTCCCTAATGCTCTTTGTCCACAGGGTTGTGCACTGCACTGGGAACAGTGCATTTAGTGTGTCCCGCTCTCTACCTGGTATATACACTTAAAGGTGTGACATGACAAAGAGCTGGGCAGTGCACCATATCTGTAATACAGCCCAGGGTTTTAAGATCTCAGAATAAAACCCTCTGGTCTGAATATGTTCACCAGGCTCAGCAACATCAGGCTCGCATACTTTTCATGTCCCACCAGAAAAAGAAACAGGCAACAGCAGCAGTGGAATACCCAGCACACCACTATTACCAACCAGGAGAAGACATCAGCCAATACGCCTGTCACCCCAGTCACCTGAAGGCACACCAAGTTTCAAAAGGTTTATTGTTTTGGAGTTGCCCAACTGAAGTAAATAAGTACCAATGTGGGTAAGTTGCATTAACTGTGTATCGTGCTCACGTGGTACATCATTTTACATATTCCAACCTCTGTCACTTTGGTATAATTTGTGGATGTTTTCCCCACTTGAACTTGATCCTTGAGCCACCTTTATTAATAGCAAAGGCTTTTGTATTTTGACAAACCTCGTTGTGATTTTTTGTTTTTGCAATTGTAGTGTGATTAATTTCTCAGACAATGATTATGATTGCAGTGGCAAATGACAGGGTTTTTCATCACCCACTGCTTTCAGGTGGTGGCACCAGTCACTTTGGGGGTGGAGACGATCCTGTCTATTACAAGTTGGAGCTTGAGTCTAATTACATCGGTTATTCCTCATTTTCCTCTGAACTTTCACAAGGAAATTTCAGATGTTTTCAGGAGCCATACTCTTCTCTTAAAAGTAAAGAGATCTGGCGTGTTCCAATGGGCCTCATTATTCTCCTGGGACCGGTAGCTGCTGTTACTGGCACCATCAGAATTAAGAGGCCACTTATGATATCGATTTGGGCCATAACTCCTGGCTCGGTACAAATAACTCAGTTGTAATTTATTTTTTATTTTATTTTGTTTTACAGATTTGTAAAGCGCATGGCTGCCCGTAAGCGTCCCAGCGCTAGTGACAAGAAACCAGATGCAGAGGGAGCATTACGGGAACAGCCATGTCTTGAGTGTCCAGCGGAATGAGAGTAGGTTAGGCTGGGCTCTGATGCCTGGGGGCAATGCGTTCCACAGCTTGGAAGCATTGCATGCAAAAAGTCGACCACCAGAGCGGGCTTTCTTGATTCTGGATTTCTTGTTTCGGATTAGGTGGTGTACCCATACAGGGCGGCCACAGGGATTTAGGTTGGTAGAGTGATTGATTGCTTAGGATCATTATCTCTGTCTTGTCATTATTCAGTTTGAGATGTGAGATGTTCATCCATTTAGTTATGTCGCTAAGACAGTTTTGAAGGTTGGTGAGGGATTGGTCTTGCTAACTTAAAGAGACTACCAATTGGGTATCGTCAGCGTAGGTTAAAAGCTTGATCCCAAAAGGGGTGACGATTTTTTCAAGGGGGGACATGTAAACATTAAAAAGGGTCGGACTCAGGGACGAACCCTGAGGGACCCCACAGCTGATGGCAGTGGGCCTAGAAGTGAAATTACCATCTGCTACCTGGAAGGATCTATCGTTAAGGAAGGATTCCAGCCAGGACAGGGCCGTTCCTACGATTCCAAGCTCTCTGAGCCTGTGGACCAGTGTCGAATGGTTGACGGTGTCGAAGGCAGCGCTCAGGTCCAGGAGGATCACTGCCACTGATCCTCCTGAATCCATGATTTTCCTTGCCTCTTCGACAACCGCCAACATCGCAGTTTCTGTGCTCTGGCCGGGCCTAAATCCTGTCTGAGACGGCTCCAGGAGACCATTGGTTTCGAGGAGGTGTTGATTGACATATTTCTCGGCTATTTTACTAATGCCTGGGAGCAAGGAAATCGGCCAAAAATTGCCTAGCTCTAGTGGGTCCAAGTGCGATTTTTTAATGAGTGCTTTGACAATTGCTTTTTTCCAGCTAGGAGGAACAATGCCATAGGTAAGTGAGATATTAATCAGTTTTGTCAGGTAAGGAAGAATGGTGGGCGCAACTAACTTTAGGATGTTAAACGGTGCGGGATCGGTTGGGGAACCACTTTTGATTGAGTTTAGTATTGGAAGGAGAGTATCTATTGTCAGGGGAGTGAAGTGAGACAATTGATATGCTGTAGCATGAGGTGCGAGACAAGGCCGATTGACAATGGAAAGAGCGTCAGATGTTTTTGACGGAAGAGAGTTGATAATGTTTTTTATCTTTGAATCAAAAAATTCCCCAAGTTCATTGCATCGGATAACTGATGGCTCTACTAAAGGGGGAGGATCAGGTGCTTTGAGAAGTTTCTTAGCAATTTGAAACGCCTCCCTTGATGAGTTGGTGGATGAGTTGATTTTTTCCTCGAAATATTTGACTTGGGCGATTTTAAGTGCCTTTTTATAATTGAGAATGGTCTGTTTATATTCAATTTTTTTAATAGGGTCGACATTTTTTCTCCAGTCTCTTTCTGATTTCTTACATACTTTTTTTAGAAGTCGCATTTCCTGAGTAAACCATGGGGAGGTAATTTTACCCCGAGGCTTACAGGAAGACTTTTCCGGTAGGGTTTTGTCCAGTGTCTCTCCTATCCAATTCGAAAACTCTACGTCGGCGTGAATAGGGTTAGAGACAAGTTTAGGGGGGGAGTGCTCTAGATGTAGCTTCCATTTTTCTGGATCTAGCGTAGCCCAAGAGCGAGTGGGCTTATTAGGTAGAATTTTAGGGCGAGGGATGTGAGATAGCTGCTAATTCAGTGAAATTAAAAAGTGGTCAGACCAAGGTACCGGGATATGATCTAAGATAGTAAGGTCGTTAATGTTGGAAAAGATAGGATGCAACAGGTGGCCCAATGAATGGGTGGGTAGTCGACTTTGTAGCCTTAGCTGAAGGGTTTCAAGGTCTGCTATTAGGTCAGAGGCCGGTTTGACTTCCTTTTTATCGAAATGGATATTCAGATCTCCTAGGATCATAAAAGTGGAATGAATGGCAGCCAGTGTACATGTATGTTCCATAAGAGATTCACTGAACTGGCCCATGGGTCCTGGAGGGCGGTAGATAAGAATTCCCGATAGAGATCTACATGGGGAGGCTTGAATTGAAAAAAAAACATTTTCACAATCTAGGAGTGGGCTGCCTTGCAATCGGCAGGAAAGATGGTCTTTATAAATTATAGCAACACCCCCTCCCTTCCCTTTGGATCGGTCCATATGCTGAATTAGGAAGCCCGGAGGGAGGGACTTAACGATGTCTGGGTCGAAATCTGGTCCAAGCCAGGTTTCCGTTAGGAAAAGAACATCTAGCTTTTCAAGCGTGTGGTAGATTTCTATTGAATGCTTAGGGAGTGATCTGCAGTTAATCAGGGCCATGCGCATTAGGATGGGGGAAGAATGTTGAGACATAGTAGGTGTAAATTTATACGGGCAGTGGAGGCAGTGGTTGAAGGAGTTGTCCCCCGTTACAGAGTGTAAGCAAGGGCCCTTTGGCTCTCTATTTAAATGTAGCAGAGCGTCCCTTGAGTATCTGTGCGTAGGGTGGATAGCATTATCTATAGTGTCTGGCTCTGAGCTCTGCCTAGCGCGGATGAGCGCAGACGAGCTTGCCTTAAGCGCGCCTTCATCGCGCCATCGTCGCGCCCGCTGCACTCGTCCGCTGCGCTTCCGGCAAAAGCGCATGCTTTATGGGATTGCTTGGGGCGTTGGAGGGGGGGCGTGGCCAGCACAGGTAGGCGTGTCTCGTGGCTCACTGAACTCGAAGGTAATGGCGGCAAGAAGGAGGGGTTCACCCGTGTCAGCGTTCACTCTGCTGTGCGGGGATGTCTGAGGACTAGTGCCCAAACGATCGGTGCAAGTTTTAAAATCACAGTATTTACACAGTTAAAAAAAATTGGAGCGGCTATCGCAACTCCCGGCTTCCGCCTCAGGAGGTTTCTATGTCAATGCGGCGCTTGTTATCAGCGCGCGCTTTTTATACCTGGTGAGGGGGGGCGTGGCCAGCACAGGTAGGCGTGTCTCGTGGCTCACTAAACTCGAAGGTAATGGCGGCAAGAAGGAGCGGTTCACCCGTGTCAGCGTTCACTCTGCTGTGCGGGGATGTCTGAGGACTAGTGCCCAAACGATCGGTGCAAGTTTTAAAATCACAGTATTTACACAGTTAAAAAAAATTTGATCAGCTATCGCAACTCCCGGCTTCCGCCTCAGGAGGTTTCTATGTCAATATGAATCTAAGCTTGAACTTTCCTTCAGCCTATAGTAGAGGTACCTTTTCTTGTCAAATTCATGAAAAAGAGTCACAGACCAGCTTTCTGTGTATCTGAAACCCTACAGTGCAACCAGAGACTGTCAAAGCAAATCCTCGCTGAGCATCTGATTACACTGCGCATTCCTTCAGTGCGGCACAGCTTACAAGGTCAAATCCACCAACAACTTTAAAAGACCAACACACTTTCGTACTACACATATTGACAGGGATTTCTGGAGACTCGTCTTTTCATCATTACGTATTATGAAGACCCCTTGAACATTTAAGCGCCCCAAAAGCTTCGACTAATAGTAGTGCAGCCTGAGTAATAGACCTGCCGCCACTGCTTTTTAAAAATTGCACTCTTTGTTTGTACAGCACTTCTGTGATAGCACTTTTTATTTCATTGCACTGTAAACGCGTAGCCTGATTTACTAGACTCGCCACCAGTTGCTTAAATCTGTTTACTCTGCCTGCATTTTAAAAATTAATTTGTTACCTTGCTCCTGCCGCATCTTCACTCGTACTCTCCTCCCTAAGCCTCGGTCCGACACGGCTTGTGCCGTTTGTTCGGAGGGCTGACCCGGGTGCTTTGCAGCACTTCCGGCGGATGCCGGAGTTAGCACACCAGTCCCCGAGGCTTCCCAGACTACAAAGGGCACAGTGCAAGGGAAAGCGCAGCGGACGTGCGCAGCGGGCGCGCCGGGCTAACCCGTTTGCGCCCGTCCGTGCCTGGCCCGGGTCTAGGGCAATACCCCATGGCCCAAAGGACGACATTATCAGGCGCCATTACTCCCGCATGGCCTTACTTAACCTAAGACCCTCTGTCAAATGTCCTGACACCTCACTTACATTCTATGGTATGTCTCATCTTACCAAAGGATGCTCCTACTGCCCTTTTAAGTTACAGAGTAATATAAACACTCCAATAGCTCCCCGAGCGCCTCCAAACAGCAAAAAGATTCCCCTAATCACAGCAGCCCTTATCAACGCCAGATCTCTAGGCAAGCACAAAGAGGAAATACCTGATCAAATTATCTCTCAGAAACTAGATCTCCTCTTCATCACTGAAACCTGGACTAATCCCGTATCAGAGCCCGACTTACTTGTGGCTGTCCCAGAAGGTTATAATATCTTAAGATACGACAGAGTCCTAAGAACAGGGGGTGGAATTGCTATAATCTACAGTAGCAAATATAAAACTATTATTTACCCGGTCCCTCTGACCAATTGTGAGGCAGTACATTTTTCCATAGCTCTGGGTCCCTCCCAACGAATTAAGGGTATCCTACTCTACCGTCCACCTGGCAGTAAATCACAGTTCTTAACCACCCTTATAGATATGGTCGATTCCCTAGCTACTGAAAATTCCACCATTATCTTAGGGGACTTTAATTTTCCCTAATAAAGAGTCACATATGCTCATATCAGAACTAGAGGCATTTATCCTCACTCAACAGGTGCTAAGTAGCACTCATGAAGCAGGGCATACCCTAGATGGGTTATTTACCAACCTAAAAAACTTAACCATAAGACAGATTCTTCCTCTCGCCTGGACAGACCATCACGCGATATTATTCTAAATCCCCCTCGACTCCCCATCACACCCTACCACACTAAAAGGGACGTCAAAACCATTCAAATCCTGGAAAGATCTTGACAATCAGCAACTCAAGAATCTTCTGCCTCTGCTACAACCCGAAATTCTCACCGATCCAAGTATAGCTGCCACAGACTACACTCACTGGCTAGCCACCGCTATGGATCAACTAGTTCCAATGAAATCTCACTCCAAAAATCGCAACTCAGCCTCAGCCCCCTGGTTCACAAATGCTCTCAGGGAACAAAAACAACTCAGTAGAAATCGAGAAAGACACTGGAGAACATCATACGCCGAGGATAAGAAACTCCTCTATAAACAAGAACTTAGTAAATATAAAGCCATGATCCACCAGGAAAAACACCTTTACTACTCTACCCTGATCGAAAACTCCAAAAATTCTAATAAACAACTTTTTCAGGTTGTGTCCAAATTATCACGTCTTGCCCCCCAATCTACCCCAGTACCTTCACAAGTTTTCTGTAATAACCTAGCCACTTACTTTTTTGATAAAGTCAATAACATATATAGTAATTTCTCTAACCACACTAAAGAACCTCCACCACCTCATCCTATAAGCGACACCAGGCCCACATTCTTACAGTTCCAAGAGGTTACAACTACTGAGGTTATTAAAGTAATGACCACTGTCAAATCAGGTTCTGCTAACGACCCTTGCCCATCCGCCATTCTCCTTCCGGTGGCTGATATTATAGCCCCCCCATTAGCAGACATTTTCAACTCCATGTTTTGTACGGGCATCTATCCTGATATTTGGAAGGATACCCTAGTTAAACCTCTCCTAAAAAGCCACACTTAGATGCTGATGACACCACAAATTACAGACCAATCGCCAGCCTGCCATTTGCAGCCAAAGCTGTGGAAAAACTTATGAATGCACAAATTTCACAGTATATTGAAGCGCACCACCTTCTGGATGACACACAATTTGGTTTCCATAAGAATCACAGCACGGAGACAGCCCTGATCAAAGCGACAGATGAAATAAGAACTATCTTAGACCAAGGAGGTTCGGCAGTGTTCATCCTGTTGGATCTATCTGCCGCGTTTGACACGGTCGACCACACCACCTTGATCGACTATGTAAATAGCATAGGCATTCAGGATGCAGCCAGCGACCTCCTTTCCTCATTTCTCTCCAACCGCACTCAGACAGTCATGCTAGGCAACTTCAGCTCCGCCCAGATGACTCTTCCGTGCGGCGTCCCACAGGGCTCATCCCTGAGCCCCACGCTATTTAACGTTTACGTATCGGACTTAGCAAGAGTCATCAAGTCTCATGGGATGAGCCTAACATCCTATGCGGACGATACTCAGTTGGTCCTGGCCATAAAAAACAATGGACAGAAAGTAGCGGTCAATTTCCAGTTAGCCATGAACGCCATCAGCAACTAGATGGCTATAAACTGTTTAAAACTGAATTCCGAGAAGACGGAAGTTATGATCTTTGGCAAGCTCAGCCCGACCTGGTCCACCTCCTGGTGGCCCACAGAGCTAGGTCTCCCGCCTAAACCAGTCACCAAGGTTAGAAACCTAGGTATACTACTTGACGACAAACTCACCTTTGCCGCTCATGCAAACACCATTGTTTCATCCTCCTTCTACAAATTGAAATCCATTAAAAAAATCCTCCCTTACATTCCCCCCAACTCAGGAAAAACTCTGGTCACTGCATTTGTAATGTCCTCTTTGGACTATTGCAATGGACTCTTCATGAATGCTCAGCAACAAGTCATCCGTAAACTACAGTCGGTGCAGAACGCGGCTGCAAGAATGCTTTCAGGTACTCCCAAGTTTAAACCCATAGCCCATTTCATCAAAAGCTACCATTGGTTAGCCGTTAAAAACCGTATTAAATTCAAGGCTCTTTGTATTGCCTACAAAGACTCATGCAAGCAAGGACCCCGGGGCGATCGTCGCTTTACGGTTTCCACAGCCAAACTCTGGAACTCCCTCGACTTGGACATCAGGTCCAGCCCCACCTTGTTAGCTTTCAGAAGAAAAATCAAAACCTTGCTGTTCAATCAATAATCTTCCCCCTTTTTTTCTGCCACGTTCACAGCACCGAGACACCCTAGGGCATTTGTTGCACTCTACAAATGTCATAAATAAATAAATAGAATGCATCAGAGATGCAGTTTTTCCCTTCTGCCATTTGTTATATCCCTGGAATCCAGGCATGAACTGCTTAACAATGCACAAACTTCCATACCTGCACCAATGAAGTGTACTTTGTTTAGATGTAAGGGGTGATCTGTTTCAAGACTTCACTTACCTTATTGATCACTTCCAATAATAAATATAGACATCTATGTATTAGGTTTTCTGTATATCTCTTATGACACTTCACAGCCAGGACACACCACTTCCAATTAGAGGGGCGCCAGGTGAGCACCACAACATTATAGCAGCTGTCAGTCAAGCATGTTTGAGAGAAGGTGCTACTTCAGTCCATTGCCTGTTGATGGATCTCTCATCGAGTTGCTTGCATCTGGCCACATGGGCGGCTCGTCGGTTAAGGGAAGCCCACATTGGGTGTCTGGTCAGCTTGTAGGATATAGAGAAGACAATTTAGGGGTGAAGTAGGCTGTTGCCTTTCACAGATGTGCCTTACATAGGCACAACTTCCTGAAGAGAGAACTTTCCTAAACCCATAAACAGTGCAAGGCCATCGGTGTACGGATGAAGATGAATCGGCAAAGACTAACAATCTTGCAGCCACCACAGGTGAGGCCTTTTACAGTTTCAATGATCGAAGTTGGCAGTCCTTCCTACATGGATTGCAGTTGTATAGAGATGGGATGGTACCCACAAGGAGCAGTGCAATCCTTTATGAGAGTGTCAGAACATGGACCAACCCCTGCAGGTGCGATGGTGACATGGAGACTGCGTTGAGGAAAAATTACAATACTCTGAGGTTTTGCAGGATCTGAGCAGGTTTGGGTGGAGGTAGGCTCAGAAGAGTGGGCTGGGAAGGGAGGTGAGGTCTGTAAGACCTACGAGCAGGATCTCTGAGTGGACACTGTCTTGCCACAATGCAATTCTGACTTCAAGGAGAGCTTGTGATAGATACTAGGGCTTTATTTAGAATTTGGTGAATGTCCCATTCATTTTTCAATCCCATTCAAAGGTGGTCTATTCCACTCAGTGGTCAAAGTAGGCGGGATCGGACGGGCATGACGTGCCCATACTTTTTTAATTTAAGTAAAACCGTCCCCCTACTCTTTTGTGAAAAGGCAATTCAGATAATGGAAATGCTTTAACTAAAGCATAAAGAAGGGAGGCTCCAGTGCTGTGAAACCGAGGGCAGGGCTTAGAGCTACATAAGCCTTCTTGCCAGGGTGGCTGATTGCCTGAAAGAGATGTAAACGTGCACAACTGGTCAATCTGCATATCTAAACGGTGCTTGGAAACCAATATTGGCTTTAATTGATGAAATCACTTGAAACTTCGTGATGACACATGTTATTGCAAAGGAGTTACCAGCTGACCTGTGAAATATGTGCCTTTAAAGGACTGTTATAAAAAAAAGTGCACTATGTACAGTCTGGGTATTACTAAAATTCATATTTTGGAATCAATTTTTTATCTTAAACCTTTTTGCTCATTTTGTCGCAACCTTTCCTATACTGTGTGTAATGCAGTGTTAAAATGACTTACACATTTACAGTGCTTTATGTCACAGACTGGGACCTAGTAGCGCTAAAAATACACAAGCCACTATTCTTCGCAGCACTAACCAGGATTAATTTCTGTGGCTCTCTGGTCACAGACCTCTGCAGTGCCTTAATTAATAGAGGTTCATAATGTATGATAGTGCCTTTCAAACTGATTAACACAACTTGCATTTAATTTTCATTTAAAGTGGTCATTATTTTATTTGCAGTTACCTGAAGGTAAAAACCAATATACAAGAGCTACCTGCCTATATGAAATAATTCCAAAAGGCCCCAAGGAAAGGGTCCCAAATGTAGCACACAAACACCAGCACAGACACTTGCAAATATTCAATGGTCCAAAAATAAAGTTATTTCATCAAAATTACTTTTCATTTTTATTTTCGTATTTTCAAAACAATATTATCAAACTTTTGCAAGATAAAGACATAAGAGATATAATACTAGACAATAAATATGCATATACATAATGTCCCACACATCTTAGTTAGTACTATCAGTCATACTAACATGCATTCAGATAAGCACATACATTCATACTACACGACAAACATTTTCATAACATCACAACTACATTAAGATGATGAACTGTCACATGATGATCAGATGACAAATTCTCGTGTATCATCCTGATGGTGAGAGGAGTTACAGTCCAGAAACACGAGATAAGTTAAACACCAACGCCCGTTTCGGTGTACAGCCCCAGCAGGGGCAACACCTTCATGAGGGCGAAGATGGACAAGTCGTGTGGGACACACAAACACACCTAAAATCACAGAAAAACACATCATCATAATATATTATGTCATAATATTAAGCATCAATATTAGTTATGGGAAAAAATATGGCAAGAGCCAGCCCCGTGAAACAGTTTTCCTTGTTTTTACATTTTTTAAAGATAACCAGACCACACAGTCTGATAAATGGAAAAGAGTGCACCAAGAGGGATCAAAAGACAGAATGAAGCATAGTCAGTGAGGAGAAAACATACCAGCATTTGTCCTAGGCAAAAACTGATTTACATGCAGACTAATTTAGGGATAACACAGGAACTCATGAAGAAAATCAGAAATGTGCAAGTCAAGGACCCAGACATGCATGTACGGATGGCGCAAGGGGCTTGTAAATAAGCCCCTAAGTCTTCTCTGTAAGTACAAAGGCCCTTTACCATGCAGTGCTCTAAACAAAATTAAAAAGCTCTGAAATATAATCATTTAGGGGCATATCATCAAGCGGCAGTGATAATTATCGCTGTCCGCGTGCAGCGTGAACATTTCTTTCGCCGTCTAACACCGGATTCTATCGCCCGGTTAGTGCACTATTAACAACGCGCATCACCGAGGCAATAGAAATCCCAGCAATAGTGGCGAAAAGCAGCAATATCAGCATTAGGGAAAACATTGGTGATAGGGAGATGTGGACTTAGCTTCACAATCCACCTCCCATGATACATATAGGTAAGTCATAAAATTTGCAGGTGTTAGAAACCGGCGATATACGCGGTTAGCGCAACTCGTTATCTCACTAGGCGGGTTTGCGATATCCATGTTGATAGTGAGAAGCTGTGTTAGCGACTATTTTCGCCGAATTTCAGACGGGAACGCCTACCTTACACTTCACTAGTGATGAGATGCAAGGCGTTAGTGAAATGGGGATAATACAAGGAAACACACACTAAAGCCTTGTTGATACCGCATTACAATTATCGCCGCTTTCCGGACGAAAACGGCCGCTAAAGCGGTGATAATTGTCTTGATGATATGCCCCTGAGTTAATTGAAAGCCACTCCAACTTTGGAGATTCTCCTTAGCAGATTGCCTCTTAGAGCAGTTTAGAATCAAACAAGCAGCACCATTCTGTAATGGCTAAAGTTCATGCAGCAATCAAGTTGGCAGTCCTAAGGAGAGGACATTGGCAAGTCCAGCCTGGACGGGCCAAGGCATTCACCACTGTTTTCAACACTGTTTTCCTAGTATGTCCAGGAAGTAATTTCAAAGGCTTTTTGAATTATCCGAGCCATGAAAAACCTGTGGCTGTAACAGCTCCGATTTGAGGGTTTAAAGAGAAATCTTTGTCAAATTTAGTACTCAGATTTCTTGAATCAGGCTTAGGAGTGGGTGGGTTGCCAAGATCCTTAGGCAAAAGAATTCAGAGGTCAAGAAGGGTGGATTCACCAAACACTAGAATTTCAGATTTATCGGAATGCATTTTCTGGCATTTGCATGTCATTGTTTGAGCATGATACTTGAGAATAATTTTGCTTGATCAAGTCTGCTCATTTAGTGTGAAACTAATATGCATTTTATAAAATGAATAACAGTGTGGTAATTGCATGAAACGTGAGAGTTTTTTTAAATAAAAGCACAACATACAAATGTGCAAGAAGGGCACAACATATTCATTCAGTGTTCAAAAGCTGCAATGAGAATCATGCAGAATGGTTGCAAACTGGAGTGATGAGAGATATTTATGTCACAGGAGAGAAACACATTAAATATACTAAAGAATATAGTGCAAAAGTAAATTGCAGGTAGTAATAGAGAGATATGATAATGAAAATGCTTAATAAATAACGATTCTTGCTTATGATTTCCCCTGAACATGAAAACCATAATACAAAGTGGCTGCATTTACTTTTAGAAAATTGCATTAGACTATACTTATAAGTTCATTTGAAAAATGTTTTTTATTAAATTGTTTCTTATGTATTCACTATTTCTGATACATTATTAATAGTGGTGTGTTTTATTCTTTAGAAAATGATTAATTTGTGCTTTTCCATGTAGGCCTCAAAACTTGTTAGTGAATGATTTCTTTTCTAACGTAGGACTTAGAAAAATGTATTCAGTCCTTCATGATTTCAAAAATGCTGATCCATTTCTGTCAGTTATGAATGTTTGGGGCACACCAGTAGGTGAGGGGGGGGGGGGGGAAGCACGGACACAGACACCAGAAGTGTGTGAAAAAGGCCGCTTTTATTGGAATCAGGTGCACATATAAAAACATCCCCCTTGGCCTGTGCCGCACAAAACTACTGCTCACTAATTAACAACTGCCTAACAGCCCCCCACCCCCACCCCTAAATGCAAGCCCGAACATTGCAACAGTAATACAACAACATACGCTCATCAACCTGCCCCTCTACTAGATGCCCCTAATGACCTCCATGACCCCAAACCCCCGCTACCATGCAGTCCCAGGCCTCCAGCCAACCACCCTATTTCCTTAGGACAGCGCCCCACAACGCACCTGTTCCAGCGACAAAAAACACAACCTCAAACCTAAATAGTGCACCCTCAACCAAAAAAGCCCCTCGGGACAAATCCTCGACCACCCCCCCCCCCCACCCCGCAAGGGGAAAACAGCTTGGGCCTAAAACAAAAACCCGAAGAAACCCTGCAAAAAGGGAGGGAGGGTGGGACAAAATTTTTCCCCGACCTGGCTGCTGTGTCACCGCACCACAAACGTGCGCGGTGACACAAAATGGCCGCCTATATACCCCCACGTCCCTGGGCAGCCCAAAAGGAGCCCAAACCGCCCAACCAGCCCAAAAAGCGCCGCTACGGCGCACCCATAGGGTCAAACTTCCCCCTCCCCCCCCCCCCTCCTCCGGTGCCCCAAACTTCCCCGGGGGGGCGAGCCTCCCGTTGGTCGGCCACCCCCCCAAATCCCCATTGGGGCACACCAGTAGGTGAGGGGGGGGGGGGGGAAGCACGGACACAGACACCAGAAGTGTGTGAAAAAGGCCGCTTTTATTGGAATCAGGTGCACATATAAAAACATCCCCCTTGGCCTGTGCCGCACAAAACTACTGCTCACTAATTAACAACTGCCTAACAGCCCCCCACCCCCACCCCTAAATGCAAGCCCGAACATTGCAACAGTAATACAACAACATACGCTCATCAACCTGCCCCTCTACTAGATGCCCCTAATGACCTCCATGACCCCAAACCCCCGCTACCATGCAGTCCCAGGCCTCCAGCCAACCACCCTATTTCCTTAGGACAGCGCCACTCGAAAGTCGCTTACGACTTTCGACCCCCCCACTAGGACTCCTGTCTCCTGGGGTACCGAACCACCCCCAGGGCCCCATCTATAGCCTCCTTTAACTGCACTATATACAGCTCCATGCCGTACCTGGACAGGTGGACCCCATCCTCCAAGAAGAAATAGTTAGCACCATAGCACAACTCCGGGTGCTCCATCCTCCCCACCCCTTCCTTGGCGCAGAAAACGCGCATCTCACGATTGATCTTCCTACGAGCCCTGTCTATGGCCCCTGGGCGCTCAGCTCCCCTCCACACCCGCCTGGGAATAAATTCCGACCATATGACATGGCAGCCCGCCCATTGCCTCCCGATTTCCTGCAGGTCCTGTCTCATCTGCTTGAGCAGCGCCAAACCCTTGCACTGCACCAAGTCGTTCTCGCCCAGGTGAATTACCACCACATCCGGGCACACCCCCCCTTTTACCAACGTGTTTAACAATGGCAATAACTCATGCCAACGCCTACCCCCTTTTCCCCTCCAATGACATCTATACAACCCCGGATCCAATCCCAAATTGAGCGCCTGATGTCTGTCCCACTCCGCTCGTTCAGCCCGCCTGACGAACGAATGTCCCACAATATACAAATTCAGGACAGCCACATCCGGCCCCGCCACAGCACCTGCAAAGACACATATATTAACATCGGGAATCATTGCGACAAAGCACCATCCGCCTCCCTCAACCTCACATACGTCCTGTAAGCGTCCGATTTCCACCTACCCAGCCTCTGAATCTCTTCCTTACCCCAACCCCTCCGTGCCGCCTCCGTCGCTGCCCCAATCCTAAAAGAATGCGTCCCGAACGCCAGGGGATCCTCCCCCAGGACCCGCAGCGCCCGCCGCAAGACCCACAACGCTTGCGACGCCGTCACCCCTCCCCCCCCACCCCGGCCAAAAACCTCCCCCTCCGACACGCCACTTTCAGCCATCAACCTCCTGCCCCAAACCGCCGGGCACACCCCCTCCGTGTCGCCCGGCCCCAGCACCACCCAAGTACCAACCCCCCGCTGGTCAGTCTTCGAGCGTCTCAAACACACCGCCACTTCCCGGGCCCGCACCTCCACCTCTCCCCACAGCACCCCCCGCCGCCCCCTTGCGCCCAGCAGCTCCGACACTCGAAACGCCCCAAAGAAAAGCCATGACATCAACGTAGAGAAACGCACCGACTCGCCCACATCCCTGCACAC
This sequence comes from Lissotriton helveticus, assembly GCF_964261635.1. Classification (NCBI taxonomy): domain Eukaryota; kingdom Metazoa; phylum Chordata; class Amphibia; order Caudata; family Salamandridae; genus Lissotriton; species Lissotriton helveticus. The sequence continues at coordinate 568,881,173 of NC_136063.1, forward strand.
CTCCGGCAGCGCGCCAATCACTCCTGCCAGCAAAACCGCCGAAATGGGACGGCGCCGCCGCACCGTCGCCCCACTCTCCCTCGCCCACCCCTCCAGCAGCCTGGTTCCCAACTCCCCCGCCGACGGAGGGTAACCCCACCACATCTTCCCCATGAAGGCCACCGCCGACAACTTTCCCGCAATTGACACCCGCGACAAACCCCTGTCCATAAGCGCCAACATGAATCTTACCACCTGTTCCTCGCGCTGCCACCTGTCCCCACACCGCACCGCACCTGACTGCAGAAATTCCTCCCACGCTAGCTCGTAAGCCTTCCATGTCGACACAGCCACAGACGTCCTCACCAACTGAAAGACCCGGCCTCGCCTACCGACCACAGTTCTTCCGGCACCGGCGTCCTGACTTCCTCCGCCGCCGTGGCTAGCCCATGGAACCTCTCCCACTGTGAACGAGACAAGGCATCCGCAATGTCATTGTCCACACCGGGAACGTGGCGCGCCTGAAACAGTATGTCATTGTCCAAGCACCGCAAGACAAACACCCGCATCAATTTCAGCACCTGAGGATCCCGAGCCGACTGCCTGTTCACCACCTGCACGACGGCCATGTTGTCCACTCGAAAAAGCACCCTCTTGTGTGCCAACGCCCCTGCCCACACCGTGACAGCCACCACCAAGGGGAACAACTCCAGGAACGCAATGCTCCTCCCCCCCGCCTGCCAATGGTCCGGCCACTGCTCCGCACACCATTTTCCCTCCCAGTACAGGCCGAAACCACCGACGCCCGCCGCATCCGAGTACATGGTGACCTCCCACTCCCAGTCCTCCGCCGGCGCCATCGGCACCCCATTGAAACGCTCCAAGAAAGCCCGCCACATGCGCAGGTCCTCCTTCACCCCCGCCGAGAGGCGCACATGGTGATGCGGCAATGGCAAACCCGACAACGCCAGCCCCAAACGCCGGCAAAACGTCCGTCCGGCCCGCACCACGCGGCACGCAAAATTCAAATGTCCCAACAACACCTGTACGTCCCGCACCGTCACCTTCCGCCTCGCCAACATGTCATCCACCAGACCCAACATCGCCACCCGTTTGTCTTCTGGCAGGCGTGCTTCCATGGCGACCGAGTCGAGCTCGATACCGAGAAAGGACAACACCGTACTGGGACCGCACGTCTTCTCTGGCGCCAGGGGAACCCCAAATTCCCCCATCAACCCGGCCAAACCATCCAGCAGCCGCTGACAATCCGCCGCACCGGGCCGCCCCACCAGGAAGAAATCATCCAGATAGTGCGTCACTGACTCCGAGCCTGTGCGCCTGGAAAAAACCCACTGAATGAAGGAGCTGAACCGTTCAAATAGTGCGCACGAAATGGAACACCCCATCGGCAGCGCCTTATCCACAAAGTAGTGACCTTGAAACTGGATCCCTAGCAGCTGGTAATCCGCCGGGTGCACCGGAAGGAGTCGGAAAGCCGACTTGATGTCGCATTTCGCCAACAGCGCACCCCGCCCCGCCGTCGCAACCAGACGTCGCGCCACGTCCACCGACGAATACGTCACCGACGCCAAATCCGCCGAAATGTACGCATTGACCGACTCCCCCTCCGGCCAAGACAAGTGCTGTATCAGTCGGAACTGCCCTTCCTCCTTCTTAGGCACCACCCCGATGGGGGAAACGATCAAACCTGGCAGCGGCGGCGCCGTGAAGGGGCCCGCCATCCGCCCTTCCCTGACCTCCTTGAACAGTTTCTCTCGCACTATGCCCTTGTGCGCGTTCACCGATTTCAGGTTTTCCGCCCAGCGAGCAATCCGGGGACCTTCGTACCCCAACCGAAAACCCTCCCGAAAACCCCTGCGCAGCACCGCAGCATCCTCCGCCCGCGGATACTCCGCCAACCAGGGCTCCATCCGCTCGATCCTAACCGGCGTACGAGCCCTTTCCCAGAGCCCCTGCTCCCCCCCCTCTACCCCCACCCCTCCCCCCGCCTGAACCCCCTCTAGCAAATCCACCCCCCTGCGGGGGCAGCTGGCCTGGGGGGCCCCCGGAGCCCCAGCACCGCAGCGCCGGGTGGTTCCGTCCGCACGAAGAGCACTCATGCCGGAAACGGCACGCCGCCCGCCCGCAGGCACCCCTATTGAAATCCCAGCAGGCCCCGACTGTGGCCTGGCTGCCGGAGGCGCCCTGACCCACCCCCCCACGGGTGGGGCGCGCCGAAAAGGGGGGGGACGCCAGCGGCAAACCGCTGGCCGTGTAGATGGTGCGGCCAAACTTGGCCCCTCCCATCGTCTGCTGGTACAAATCAGAATCCAGCTCCCCCCACTGGGCCTCGGGGTCCCCCGCCAAGCGAGCCCGAAACTCCTCGTCGTAGTGCGACCAAGCATACCCGCCGTACGTCACCTGCGCCCGCCGGACCACATCCATGTATTTAAAGAGCGCGACGCACCTGTCCGGGAATTTCTCGCAATACACGCTCGCGTAAATTAGGAACGCCGCCGACCAATTGTCCAGCGTCAGGGGTACCCTCGGGCGCCTAGCCAACTCCTGCTCCTCCTCTTTTGACCCCTCCTTCGATGTCAACTCCCTATGCAGCAGCTTCAAAATATCGATGTATTCCCCCTTCCAAATCTTCTCCTTCGTAGCCGCGGAAAGGTGCGCCCCCAGCGGCTTGGTCAGCCCCATGTACGGAAGCCTCCGCACCGGGATTACACAACTCTCCTTACTTCCCCCCGCCGCCTCCTTTCCGCCCGGCGCCGCGTCGCCCGCCGCCTCAACCCCGCTTCCTCCGCCCGGCGCAGCCCCGCCCGACCCCACGCCTTCGGTACCGACTCCCGCGTCCTGCACATACCGACCCCGCACCAGCCGCCACCCATCCTCCCCATCGCCCCCAGACCCCACGGACACCTGCACACAACGCCTCTTAGCGCTCCCCGCGCCGTCACCTGTCTTACCTGGCGTCAAGGTCGGCGTCCTTGCTGGGTCCCGCCGCCTAACCAGTGGAGCCGAGGGGGCCGTCACTCTGGGAGCTTCCTGCCGTGCCGGCACCTGAAATACACTTCCAACACCATTACCAGCCCCCCCATCTTCCCGAATCTCTCCCTCTTCCTCAGACTCACCATCCGCCGGCACCACACCACTTTGGCCCCCCAACTGGAGTTCCACCCGGCTCAAACCCGCCCGCTCACGACACACCCGCATTAAATCCATCAAGTCCACACTCCCCCTCCTAGGCACCACACTCGCAGGCAACCCAGAAATATTCGTGTCCATCCTTACTCCCCCAACCCCGGCGGCCGTAGAGACCCATCGGGGAGGGGCCGGCGGAGACGCGTCTCGCCTCCATTCGCCCAGTCCCTGAGCCAGGTCCCTCGCTGGAGCTCGGCCGTCCGCACCAAACAGAGCCGGCCCATCCACTCGGTGGGTGGGAGCCGCATGCTGCTCCCCCGAGCGCCTTACCAACAGCTCCTGCCAAGGAAAAAAGGTGGAGTCCAGCATGCCAGGGTAAAAACCACCCCCCTCGCCCCCCCACGCGCTGCCCCCACCGCCAAACCCCCACCCCATCGCCGCACCCCTCCCCCATCCCGCCGAATGGCCACCGCGCCGCGCCGGGACACTCCCTCCCCCCAGCTCCCAAGCCCCTTCCCCCGCCCAACCCCCCGGCCCACCCCACCCCCCGAAACCCCAACTCGGCCCCACCCCCCTTCCACGCCCCACCCCCCCAGCCTCCCCCCAGGCCACGCCACTGCCCCCCGCACCCCACCCAAAACTCGCCACCCGCCCGCCTGTGCCCCCATCCCTGCCCCCAGCCCCCCCCTCAAAACCGCCCCTCCCAAACGCCCCCCCCGACCCACCCCCCTCGCCGGTCAAGCCGCCGCCTCCCCTCCCGCCACCCAGCGCCTCCGACCCACCCCGCCCTCTCACCCCCGCCCGGCCCCTCTCCCCCCCCCGGGCCCCCTGCCCCAGCGCCAACCGCCCCCTCGCCCCCCCTCCCCCCTCCTCCCTCGATGACTCACCCCAGTCCAGCTCCGTGTCCTCCCCCCCCCCCCCCACCCCCCACCCCCTCCTCACCCCCCACCCCCTCCTCCTCCACATCTGTCTCCTCTATGAGCAGAGGCGAAGCAGCCCCCCCCAGCCCCACCCCCACCAACTCCCCGCGCTCCCCACCGCCACTTGCGCCCTCCCCCCCCGCAGGCCCCTCCGCACTGTCACCCCCCCGCCCCCCCCCCACCATCGCTCGCGCCCTCCCCATCCACAACTATCCGATCCCCACCCCCCTCCCCCACACCTCCCAGGCCCCCCGGCCGCGCATCCACCGCTGCACTCCCCTCCTCCCGCCCTCCCCCCACCCCCCCCTCCCCACCGGTCACGAAGACGAGCGGCCTCTTCCGCCCCGCCTCCCGGGCCTTCCGCGCCCCCCCCTTCGATTTGGCCGTGGCCTTCGCCGGAGCCTTGGCCACCGCCCGGCCTCCCCCTTCCGCCCCCCCGCCCCCCCTTCCCCCCCCGCCGAGCAACCCGCGACCTCGGAGGGTCGCACGCCGCCACAGCTGCCGCGGCGCCGATGGCAGCGCGCCGCGGCGGCCTCACCTGCACGTCGGGCCGCATTAAGTCCATGCGGCCCGCCTCTGCCAACAGCCTCAGCGCCTCCACAACACGCGGGTCCGTCGCCGCCATCTCAGTCCTCACGCCCCCTACCGCCGACGCGGATCACCGCACCACAAACCGCCGGAGCGCCGCACACTCCTCAGCCCGCTACCACGGTTCGGACAAGCCGCGCACCGCCGCCACACAACCGCCGGGCCCGAAATCCCCACTATAGCCGGACAAAATTTTTCCCCGACCTGGCTGCTGTGTCACCGCACCACAAACGTGCGCGGTGACACAAAATGGCCGCCTATATACCCCCACGTCCCTGGGCAGCCCAAAAGGAGCCCAAACCGCCCAACCAGCCCAAAAAGCGCCGCTACGGCGCACCCATAGGGTCAAACTTCCCCCTCCCCCCCCCCCCTCCTCCGGTGCCCCAAACTTCCCCGGGGGGGCGAGCCTCCCGTTGGTCGGCCACCCCCCCAAATCCCCATTATCACTAGAGTTTTGGTTAGAGTATTTCTTTCTATGAAAAATTGTGTCGACTATGTTGCAAGCTAACATGTCAGCGAGCGCATGGATGTGAAAGGTTTGGATGTGCTTCCTATTTCGGAGGTGACATGAAGTTTTACGGATGAACTAAAGCATCTTGCTAACGTTCTGGATGAATTAGGCTGGGGAACGATCACACCATGGATCCTAACCAATGGAAATGGAAAATTGTTACGAAGCTACATTTGGGGGCTTGAATTGCGAGCATTTTTGGGGTATAACTACTCCATGAGAAAAATAAGTCTGGCGTCTCTCTCTGGCTCGCTCAATGCTTTCCTGGCTGCTGGCTATTTCCTTTGTGATTTTGGGCGTGACATACTGTCGGTCTGAACTTTGACTCTTTCCCAGAACTGAACTATCCCAACTTTTCCTTGCACTTCATTGCTGGTGATGTTGCACAAGCTATACCTTTTCAGCTGAAGGGTTAGCTGATTAAGATAGTTCTTTGACCTTAGGTTCGTATGAATCTCGAATTGCATACTGAAATTGCAATGTGTATCTTTTCTTTGCCTCTCTCTCTCCCCCCTCATGCCAATTATTGATTATTGATGTAGTTGCCAATATTTGCATTTCTTATTGTGAATTTACCTGAAAACATTTGAAATAACAAAAGTACTGAAAAAAACTAATGTCTTTTTGTGTATTGACCATTCAGATTGAATCTTAGATAAAGGTACCTTGATAAATATACTGAGTTTGTTTTTATTGACGAGTTGTAACTTACGTAATATGTTTTGACTGTTGTTGTTAGTTAGGCATTTTCTTCATTACAGGTCCTCAAGAAGGAAATTGCAATTGTCTCTAATTATCTGAGTCCCTGTTAGCTTTTACAAAGCTCTAACGGAGGATCTCATGATTTGTAAGTAGGTATATAGTTTCTATGGGCCCAAGCTCTTGATAGTAAATTAATATATAGTTTGGTTCATGGTAAATTGGATATTTGTGAATGTTTATAAAATTTACACCACTTTCGTTGGATCATCATCCAGTTGGTCACCATGGACAAACAACCTTTAAAATACCCTACTGCTGTGCTCCCTATTTGCTGAAAATACAGCATTAACCGGGTGCCTTCTGTTTATGAAACCAAGTTGAAGCCGCATTGTTTGACCGCATTCCCCTTGTCGAAAGCCGGATGGAGTGTAGGGCAGAATCCATTTCCTTTCAATAAGTTGGAATTTATGTTTGTTGAAAAAATACTCTAGCATTTTTCCTTCAGCAAGGAGAAGGGAAATAGGTCTGTAATTGCTCAGGTATTCAGTCTCAGCATCAGGTCTTTATTAGCAAAGGAATCACTAATTCTTTTTTCCTGATTTCCGGTACAAAATCCGAATTTAAGGAGCAATTAAGTAAATAATCTATCTGTTCATTTAATAGAGGTACTACAAATTTTAAATTGGCAGGGTTCAATTAGGGAGCAAGAGTTGACCTATAAAATGCCTGCCTCTTAGCATGCAAAAAAGATCTCCTCATATTCTGCCAACTCCTAGTCTTCATCACTTGCTGCTTTTGGTGTCTCTCCCTAACAAAATCCGTGGACAGACATATCACCATCCTGAATCAGTCTTGAATAAATACTGGAAACTTTACTCTGAAAGCAGTCATAGTTTGTTTAGTCCGTGCTGGGAAAAGATATGATTGAACTATGTGAACTATCATTTTGTAAGAGTTGCCAGCATTATCAGTCTCTTTGGCAAAAGTCTCTGCTTGGGCTTTCCTTCTCTTTCTGCAAGAAGGCACTAAGTACTGCCATATAAATCGCCTTATCGTGACCGCATATCTTTTCCTTCATTTTCTTTCCAAGTGTCCACAGAGGCGCTTCTCGACCTATAGGGGCGGTGAGGACCAAGCGGCAGACACCGACTTTCATGTGGGTGAAGTTTGTTGTGTCAGGGCTAATTGATCAAAAGCATCTAAAAGAGAGGAGTTAAATACATTGATGGTGGCAGCCAAATTGGGTGCCGGCAAGAGATTTTAAGGAATTAGTCAAATGTACTCCAGTGATTTTATGTCAAGGTCATGAGGCCATAACTGTTTTAGTTGCAGGTAATGGAGGCCTCTGAATGTTCCTTGAATGTGGGATTAGGAAATGATCCAACCAGGTCACAGGATTTGGATTTTTTGTGACTAGAGGGGGCAGATTGGAAAATTTAAGGCCAAGGGTGTGCCCCTTATTATCAGCAGAGCCACTGACTCTCTGTTGGAGGTTTGAGTCCACCAATGCTTCGGAAAGCAGCGGTGCCCCTTTGCACTTCAAGCCAGCTATATAAAAATTCAAGTTTCCCTAAAACTGTAAAATGTACATGTTATATCTGTAAAGATGCTACCACCTTTGCCAGTAACTCAAACACAAATTGGCTGCTTCAAAGCCGCTCCATGTTTCACTTCAATGCAGTGCTCCTAGGGCAGCTCAACTTTGCTTCTGCTCTGGGGCAGTGCACTCAATATAATAAGGCACACTCACCTTGTTTGTGCAGGGTGCACCTTGTGAAAGGTGTACCCGGCGGAAACAAAGAGAGCAAACCATATTCTGTAATATGGCCCCCAGAAGGCCACTTGGGCCCGTCGTGCGCTTACAGCTCTACCCAGGTTACAGTCTAGTAGGTCGGCATGGGCTCTGCATTTATTAATGACAAGGTATTAAAACACTATTGTGGCCGAATGTAGCCTTTGGGCTCCCAATACCATCGGAGCCTTCCCTGCATTCTGAGAAAAAGGTAAGACATGGGTTTCGCTGAGATGACTCTTAGGCCCGAGATCAGGGCAAATGCTGCTAGGTCCCGTGATATCTGGGTGAGGTCAGTCTCTAAATCTCTGATATATAACTGCATTTCTTCCATGTAGAGTGATACGGCATGCACAATGGTGACCAGAGAAATACCCCAGGATGGGCCAGTACTCCAAAATTGCATGGCGAAGGGTTCGATGGGCAGTGCAAATAGCTAGAGTGAGATGGGGCAGCTTGTCTTCTGCACCTTGCTGTTGTATATGCTGCCGATATGTGCTGGCTAGTTTTTGCCATAGCCGAGGGTGCACTATATAGGAGCCTGATCCATTTGAACAGCTTAGGGTGGAGCCTGAAGTGTTCTAGTGTTTTGAATAGGTACGTCCATCTGAGCCTGTTGAACGCCTATTTGAAGTCCAAAGCCAAGCACACAGATCTGGGACAGTCCTTGGGGTTCCTCCCTATGACTTGGTACAATTTCCCAATATTAAGAGAAGAATTCCTCCCTGGGATAAATCCTTTCTGATCGCTATTGATCATCAGTGGGAAAAGTCTCTCAGCGAGGATTCTGCTTAGGATTTTGTAATCTGTATTTAGGGTAGAGATGGGGCGATATAAGAAGACCTCAGCCAGTGGTTGCCCTGGTTTCAGGAGTTATGTCACCAGCCCCTCATTGGTCTTATTTGGGAGGCCGCCCGCTGCCAGTGCTGCCTACTAGAACTGCAAAAAAGATTGTATAGTGCTCTGTCAGCAAGGCCTCCGACTCCAGGAATTTGCCTGTTGGCAATTGCAACATAGTTTATTTTATTTCTTGCTCCAAAATCAAGGCACTTAGATTCTCTCTGAGTTCCCTTGGCAGAATAGGCAATTGCTGTCCAGCAGAAAAGCTTCCTAAGCCTCGTTGTCCGTTGGCGCAGATTCGGAGTTTAGCCTTGGTAATATTGTTGGAACGCTGAATTATTATCTACTTGTGTTGACCTCCTTACCCTCCCTTGCTATGTTGCAGTCTGTTGAGACATGCCAGCAGGTGCCTCACTGGGTCACCCTCAGAGAATGAGACCTCGATGTATGAGTTATAGTCCAGACAGCATAGTTGTTCCTGTGTGCCTGCCTGCTTTTTTGCATACCTCTTGCGGTCTGGTCCTTACCAAGGGGTCGTCCACTGACACCCACTCCAGGGACAGGAGGAATAAATCCAAGTCTTGTAGTTCCACTTGGAGTGCACTGTGGGTATATTTTGTCACATTGAGATCCACCTCTCTGACCACAACCTTGAACGCCTCTTATTCAACCAAGGGAGACGAGGCCGTGCCCTAATTTATATGGAATACGGAAGTAGTCTACTGCAGCATTGCACAGGGTGTCTCTTATGACCGGGTCTTCCACCATGGTTGCAGTTTCCAGGAGAGAATGGAAGTCGGTATACATCCCCAATGAAGTTGTACCTTGTGTGTGTTGTGGTCCAAGAGTGTTTTCCCCAAGAAGGTAGCCTGTATCACTTACCCCTGGTCAGCAGATGGGTCAAAGATATAATAATGCAATTCATGGGGGGCAGAGGGGCAGTGAGTATTTCCACATTCCTGGGTGTTGAGTTCTCCATAATTCTCCTAACGACCGATCCTGGGTCCAGGTCTCCAGAGCTTTGACATTGCTGGTGGCCGGGGGTTCCCAGCACTGAAGGATGGGAGCAATACTGTGCTATGTGTAGAACTGAGTTAAAATTACCTCCGAATAATCACAGTGACCCACTCAGTCTGCAAGTTTCTGCGATAGTTTCATCAGGAAGGCTGGCTGATCAATGTTTGGGGCATAGACAGTGCTCCACAACAGCACATAGCAGCCTTGCAGATCAACTCTAACTTCCGCAGTGTGCAGTGGGCTTTATCCATATTGCCGCTCCTCTAGCGAAGGAGGAATACATGATATAATACAATTGACTATGCCACCTACATCGTGGTTTATTGCCCTCCTCTGCCAGTACGTGGGCCTCCTGCAGGAATACAATTTGGGCATTGCGTCTTTTCAGCTGTGCCTGGACTCCATATTGCTTGCGCGGGGTGCCCAATCCCCTCACATCCCATGTGAGGGCTACATACTTATTCTTGCTATTTCGAACTGGGGAAAGTAGAGAGATGGACCTGGGGCCCGCACATGACACAGGTCCCTGGGGGCCTCTGCAGGCTTGGCATCTTTGACCTGTGGTCTAGGGCCCCATTTTAGTACTGCGTCCAGGTGGACGTAAACACTCAATTAACATTAACTCCCGTTCTGGTAGAAGAAATTTGCTGGACCATAACAGTAACTGAAAAGCTATCAACTCTACTAGGAGCGGTTTTGTGGTGGTTTTTCTTGAATGTGTTCTGGGGTCAGAGCCACAGTATGTGATTCTCCCCCTGTTGGCACGTCTGGGCCACGCCCACTTCCTCCCACACTGGGGGCTGTTTTGGGAGTTTCTCATGTTCCCTGATGCAGAGGGATGCTGGTCCATTCAGGCCCATACTTCTTCTGGAGATGTGAAAAGGTGTTATTTGGTTTGAGATCACTTTCAGTTTTGCAGGGAAAAATAGGGCATAGGTTAGGCCCAGATCTCTCAAGCATTTCTTAAATTATAAGAATGACTCCCTCTAGCGTACTGCTATTGTAAAATCAGGGAATATTGATACAGTTGAGTTAACCACCAACAGCAGGCCGCTTTCCCAGGCAGTTCTGAGGCTGTGGTCCCAGTCCCTGTAATTCAGGAGCTTTGCTATTATCGGCCTCTGGGACGTTCCGGCTGGGGGGATCTGACCGGCACTCAGTGGGCCCTCTCCACTGTTTGCTTTTCATTTTTTGTAAATGTTTTTATTGAGCATTACAACATGGGTTATGCAGGCAACAAATCATGCCATTCGCCACACCATAGTAGATGGGGACACCTATTAATAACCCCTGAAGAATGGAAACTTGACTCTTACACTTTCTAATTCTGATGCTCGAACAGCAAAACATATGTAGGTGTCTCCGGCGTGTCGTTGCTGGACACCCAACTGGGGTGTAGAGCAGAACTAGAAAAGAGGCAGTAATAGGGGGTTGGCCGCAGGGTGGTCTAGTGGGGGTAGGCCCCTTGAGTGTAGGTGGGTAAGTGATCTGAGTGGGGGCTATGATGATGTGCAGGGTATTGTTGCTGGGTCGCAAGCGTACACAGGCCGAGGATCATCAGGGGGGACTTTCTGGTCTTCTGAGAATGGCACATAGGGGCCGGGAGATGAGTCTGAGATGTGGGATGTGGTGGTCTATGGTTGGGGCGATCTGAGCGGTGCAATTCACAGGGGGAGGTCGTCATTTCTCACGTGTTGCATTAAGTGGGTGACAAGGGTGATCCACTCAGGAGAAATAGGTCACTTCCACAAGTGGCGAACCTCCTCGTAGCAGACGGCCTCCTCCTCTGCTCTCTCCCACTTATGCATCGCTCTGTGCCAAGCTGCCACCAGTGGTGCCACCGTGGAACTTCATTGGAGTGTGTGTGCAAGTTTGGCAAGGAGAAGCTCCAGAGCTGCAAATCACTTATGCACTCTATGTTGCTTCTTGGGTTTAAAAATACACCAGGCTCATGCTTCCCATGTATGGATATCAGGTTGTTCTGTGACCTCCCAAAGGGGTCCATTAGGATGGTGGATGGATCGCCACCGCCATGCAGGCGGAGGCGATCCGTCCGCCATCCCTGCCCGTCCGCCACCTTTCTTCCCCCCGCCATATTACAATGGCGGTGGGGGGGACCGTGGCGGAGGGGAAGACCGTCTGCCGCTTTTCCGCCGCGGTCGGCTTGCGACCGCGGCAGAAAAGGCCTGATATGGTGGCGGTGTCTATCAGACACCGCCAGCCATATTAGAATAGCCGTGAGGAATGCCTTTCCGTGGCGGAAAGGCATACGGTCTTTGCTTTGGGGGCCCGTTGCGGGCCCCCAGGGTGAAGGGGATGTGGGGGGTGCTATGGTACCCCCCAAGCATTTCAATGTACACCATGACAGGCACCGCGTGGTGCCTGTCATGTTGTGCATTGAAACGTACAACGTGCATTTTTTGCATTGCGGCGGCCGGTGCTTCAAGCACCGTCCGCCGCAATGTAAAAAATGCGGGATGCACCCGCCACTGTGGCGTATGCATCCTAATTGGGGGAACGGTTCCTCTGCCCTTGTGGTGGACGGTTCCGGCCCCCGACAGGATGGCGGACTTACTTTGCCCGTCCGCCATCCTAATGGACCTCTTAGTTCGGTGTGTATTGTTTACTAGTATCCTTCCAATGTTGCGCAAGATCACAGCATATGGTTTAGATCTGTGTCTGGTGTGTTGCAACGTGGGCAGTTGAATGCCTCAGTGAAGAAATAATTTAATTGCGCAGGGGTCATGTGGGCCCGGTGAAGCATAAAGAACTGTATATTTTTAAAGTGGGCGTTTTGAGAGGCAAACTGGGGGAATTCTAACGACTATTCCCATTCTTTGTCATTCAGATCCTTCCTAAGGTCATCCTCCCACTTGTTTCGCTTGTTAGGTGGGCTCCAGTGAGTTCACGGATGGCCTTGTATATCCATGTGATCAGGTGGCATCCCTCTCCCATGGTAAGAATAGTCAGCAGCACTGGGTATGTAACTGGTTCTAAATCTAGAGCGCCCCAAAGGATCTGGCAGGGGTATTGAACCTGTCTCTGGGTGAGGAATGGCCCTGGTGGAAGCCTGTGGTCTATGGTAAGTTGTTCGAAGGTGAGGAGGAGTCTGTCGCAAACCAGGTCCCACATAGGGTACCATGCATTAGACAATATAAACGTGTCATAAAGGCTCAGGCTTCCAACACTTGCTGGAACCAGGGGGACTGGGGTAAGATCTTGGGAGGAGGAAGGCCCATATCATGGACAGGGGCAAAGGGCCCAACCTGGGGCTCGCCTCTCTCATGTAGCGCCCAGCTGTCAGGGTGACAGCCACTGTAATTAGGCCATGCCTCGAAGGAAGGGGCACTCAGTCCTCCTTGACTACTGGCGATTGTAATTTTTTCAGGGCAATTCAGTGGCATTTGCCACCCCAGACAAGGACACAAAGTCTAATTCGCGAAAGAAGGTTTTCAGCGGGACTATGGGAAGGTTCGCAAAATTATATAGGAAACAGTGGAGAATGACCGTTAATGCTACTGCTGACTTTCTAATGGGGGCCAGGGGCAGATTCTTCCAGAAGTGCACTTGGGATTTGATGGTGGCCAGGGCGCCCTGAAGGTTGGTTTTGTATAGATCCAATGGGGTATAATAAATGCGGATTCCTAGATAGCGGACCACCTTCCCCTGTGATGGCTAGTCGGGGCAGAGCGGATAGATGGATGATTTTGCCCAGTTTACCCAGGGCTCTGTAGCTCTAGCAAATTCAGTCAGTGAATCATGCACTGAGTAAAGGTTAGGCCCTAGGTCCTGTAGGTATAAAAGTAAGTCATCTCCATACAGGAGAGAGAGTGGCACCCTTGCCTGGTACCTCGACCTACTGGAAAAAATGAGATGAGGCGGCTCATTCGTATCCCAGAGCTCGATTTGGTGTAAAGTAGCTTGGTTTAAGTAAGTAAATTGTCCCCTACTTCCATGCAGATGTGGACCAGGCAAAGGTAATCCTGTGTCAGCAAATCAAACGCCTTCTCAAGGTCCAGTATAAAGTAGTACCTGATCCGGCATGTAAAATAGGCATGTGATGTTCTGCAGTGTGCTGCACCCCAGGACAAAGCAGTTCTGATCGGGGGTATGAGTTCCGGAAGTACCTGGGCATATCTACTGGAGAGAATTTTCCCCAGGATCTTATAGTCTGCCTCAAGGATGGCGATAGGCCGGTATGATGCCAGTTGGGTGGGATTCATATCCAGCTAGAGAATTGAAACTAAGAGATATTCCTGTAGGGACTGGGGTAGCTCACCTGTTTGGAGTGCTTCATTAAACATCTCCACATGGTGGGGTGCTGGCTTGTTGAAAAGGCATTATAGTATTGTTCTGGCAACCCATCAAGGTCCTGAGTTTTGTTACTAGTGAGCTTTTGGATTGCCTGTTTCACATCGGCCATCATGATCTTGGCTTCCAGGGAGAGTCTGGCGGTATCTATGATACCCGCAGCGTAAGCCGGACAAAAAGGCATGCACGTTAGCCATGGATGCCTCTGGGAATGCCTGATATATAAATGAGTTGTATTCAAGAAATGCCTGAAGTATCTCACCCTGTGTACGGACTATGACCCCCTGTGAACGTAACTACTTCTATAATTGATCTCACAAGAAGACGGCCTGAACTATCGCCTTCTCTGTGGACTTTGGCAGCAAGTGCTGTACAGTGGAAGCATCTGAAGTGCTCCAAGAGTGCCTCCTAGTGCATTTTTGTGTCGCCAAGCTCTGGCCTTCTCATGGGTTTGCGGTCTGCCTCTCTTCCCTGCTAGGACAGCAACTGCTCAGTCTCCATTATCATCCTGTCTTGTGTCCTGCAGATGCCCACAATCTCCTGCAGGCAAATGTCTTTTGTCATGACCTTGAAGGTGTCCCACTCTAGCATCCTGGTGGAGGCCATTTGGTGGTTTTCGGTGAAATTTCACCAGGTGTGGATCAACTGCACCACAGGGAGGGTGGATTCTTCCAGGCATCTTGAGGGAGTCGCCATGTCGGAGTAGGGAGATGAGAGGTCTCCTGCTGCAGGTCCATGATGTGTGCATTGTGATCTGAGACGATACGGCCAAGATAGTCCAAGTGTTGGACAAGGGGGATCAAGGGAATGGAGCAGAGGAAGCGACCCAAGCGCATGTAGAGATTCTGTTGTGCGGTGTGGAATGAGTAAAGCGTAGTGCTGGGATGAGTGGCTCTCCACACATCTGAGAATGCCCAGTGTCACACCCACCTCTAGAATGTTTGGGATTGCATTCAAGGTGGAGACTGTGGTAGTGTGGGATGGGACCTATCTAAGTACCCAAGGCATTTGTGTCTTTGCACTAGCACAGTGGGGAGCGTGGTCAAGATTGCCCCTTGGTCTGTGTTAGGGGCATAGATGCTCCCTATGAACATCGAGTGGCCGTCTGAGCAACCCTCAAGAAGTACATATCTACCCTCCTTGCATATGACAATGTCTAACACTTGAAAAGGGACCTCAGGCCTCCTCCAAATCATGGTTCCTCGTGCGTACGCAGAGTAAGCAGTGGTGTGAATGGTACCTCTCTAGTGCTTGCGCAGACACACCAGTCCTTCATTAGTTATGTGGGTTCCCTAAAAGAATAGTATGTGTGTTTGGTGGCACTTGATATATGAATAAACTGAAGATCTCTTCCTCGCAGTGTGCATGCTGAACACGTTGAGGGTGAGGAATTTTGGGGGAGCCATAGTGTATGCAAAGGAGAGAGTGTAATTCACGCAGTGGGGAACTACCCGAGATAGAGCCCGCTCTATGAGGCCACTCCAATAACCCCATGTGAGGTGTATGGATCCCACCTGCCAAGGCAAGTTGCGTGGGGAAAGGGTGGGGAGTGGTATAAATAATACTGGAAAAAGAAAACATTCAGAGCCTACCACGAACTGTGGTACACCCAACTAGTGCACAAGTGACAACTTTGTAGTATTGTGGGGGTGATCACTTGGCTTCTGAAGCAAAATGTGGTGTGGGTGATCCCTGTTTGAGTATGTCTGCAGTTTGTCGGGCCCGGCTGGGGCTTCATGTAGATTAGTGACCTAACACTAGCATGGCGCTCATATGCAGGCAAGTCTGGTCCAATGGATGGGGAAGAAGTGAGCTGGTGAGCATAGGACCAGGCAGAGGCGAACGCCAGCCCTCCTCCCCAGTGCTCTGAAGGTGGGGGGAGAGGGAGCCTGAGCTTTGGTGCTTAACAACGGGTGAGTCAGCTGTGGTAGGGACCAGGAAAACTGGCAGGGGTGGTCAGAGTGACCTCGGTCTCCAGTGGGGCCGCCAGCATCCACAACCCAGTCAACTGCCAAAGCCTAGAAGAAGAATGGGTGAGCAATCTTATCAGTGACAGTGAGATACAAAGGAGGAAGGTTTTTAAATGAAGTTGTCTGAAGTTTGAGGAGTCACCAGTGGTGGGGTCTGATAGCCCCAATAGAAATTGTCAGACGGGTCTGTTACTTTGTCTGCAAGCTTCCGATGATCATCAAGTGAGAAACTCAGCTCCGATGCTAAGGACCTAAACCGGGTATCCATGGAGAATCAAGGGTTCTCAATTGTGGCGAAGACTCTGTCCAGTTTATCCAAGGTTGAATGAAGTGGGATAGTGTCCAGTATTGGCATGTCCAGGACAGTGGATGGGGGGTACACCACCAGAGGCTTTGGGACAGGTACAGCCGATCGAAGTCTGCCCATCTTTCAGCTGATCATGGAGGGATTGAGGCAGGAGTGAGGCAGGGCACAGTGCAAAGAGACACCCCCAGGGGGTCATGATTCCAGAATGGATGGATGCTTTCTCTGAGCGAGGGTCCGGAGCAGGGGTAGCAATGTCCAGCACGGTGTCATGTGTGCGGCAGGGAGGTCGACCCACACTGCCAGGAGTCAGTTCTGGGGGTGATATCGCCCGCCTGGATCAAGTGACGTGAATCTTCCCCTGGGTCTTCACTGTTAGGGGGTGGGGTTCAGCTGGGCCCCCCTCATAGGCCTTAAGTGGGAGAGCACACTCACCAGGGTGGTGGCATCCAAGTCGTAGCGGAGGGGGTCTTCTCTTTGTCCACCCCAAGCACCACTCCCCTGCGCAGCCGAATGCAGAGACCTGTCCAGTATGGGAGCCTCTGCAGGGCCAACCTATTGAAACTCGGCCAGTCCTGGCCTGAGTAGGGGGTACAGTGAACAGTGGGAGAAAGGAGTAAAATAACAAGGTGCCCCCCCCAAGGACTCTGCCCTGTGCCACAGGCAGATGGATCACCCCTCACAAATGGGGGGGAGAGGGGGCAAAGAGGATTCCCCAGACCACCTGGTTGAAGAAGTTGGAGGTAGGTGGTACAATAAAAGGTCCCTCCGGGTCCATAGAAGGTTTGTAGGAGAGCAGGCCTGATCTCCATGTGCTCTGAACTGAGCGCCGATGTCATGGTGGAAGAGGGCACCCTCGGGTATGATCTCTGCAGAGTCAATCAAAAGCCCGGCCGACCTCTTTGGGTTTGGGGAGTCCACTGCAAACTGCACCCCCCAGTGCAGAGGTGCCCCCAGCAGGGGCTCTCCAGGTCCGATTCCAACTCCCAGCACCATTGCAGCTTCACCATCTCCATGTGCCACTTATGGAGTAGCTGGGTTGAGAGTTTACTGGTGTTGTGGGATTTACTTCTCGATATGGTCTTCCCCTCTCAGTAGGCCCTGCTGGGGGGCCAACCCACGTGGGTCAAGTGTCTAGCTAGTAAGGCCGACAGGATCCCTCCTCGCAGCCCGCGTCCTCTGCTTCCCCCGGTCTGGGTGCCAGCAAGAGGGGGACCTGTGAAGCCTCCAGCACTCAAAGGAGCAGACCCGCTTGCAACCACAAGAGACTGCCCCCTGCGCTCTCTCCCAGGCTCCAACACGTGGCTGGCTCTGGGGAGCCTCACTGCTGATCTCCAGTGGAGCAATCTGCTTGCCTCTTAGCTGCCGGTGGGCGGATAGGGCCACAAAGGAAGGTGCCCCCAATTTTTGCACCTAAGTGTGTTTTGCAGCCCCTCCGGTTCCTCAGGCTCTGTAGCCCTTCAGACTGGGATTCCCCTCTCCAAGCCCATGTCCCACGAGGTCCATCACAATTGGCACTGCCTTGGGCCTAATATCAATGTCCAGGCAGTGGCAACTCGAGGTATTACCATTCAGGGGTGCCTGGGGGTATTAATCGCCCCCGATGGCGGGTCTGAGACTTGGATTGTGTCAGATTTGCCGGTAGATAACAGAGCGCTAAAAAGTTGTGTCTGCCGTTTTGGCTTACAAAGCCACGCCCCCCTGGATCTTCTCCTCTGTGAACATGGAGGAGAGGCCATGATAGGACACCTGCTGCTGGGGCTGTTGTTCAATATAGGGAGTGGTGCCAGCGCCCTCTAATCATTCAGGGAGGACTACGATAAGAAGATTATCGCGCCATGGCCTTCCCTCAGCGTCTTCCACTCAGTTACTCGAATCGGTACACATCCGCCAGGGTCCAGAGCTATTTGGAGTTGGATTTTGACGGAGGTTCGAGTTCTGTAGCTCTATCACTCAGCTTCTTATGGTCATCCATCAGTAAGTTGAGGTTCAGTGGCCGCTCCTTCGCTAAGGCTGTGAATCGTCGCCCCACTGCCTCGGTGCAGGAAAAGAAAGGAAAAAATAAAATGATAATAACTAGTGTTATTATCATTTTATTTTGTCCAGCTGCAGCAGCTTGCGTGAGGGAGCAAGGCGGGCTGAAGAGCAGGGAAGGAGTGGTGCAACCCTTCTAAGTGTGCAAAGACTGTTTGCCCAACCCTCTTGGACTCCCCAAACCAGTCATGCGCACTTTCCCCCTTCTCCATGCATGCCGCTTTACAGCCTGCATTGAGAACATGCCCACCCCTACAGTCCCTGGCTGAGCGCCGTGTCACCGCGCTTGGAGCAATCACAGTGCAGCACTGCAGCGTTGTGATTGGCTGTGGGAGCCCGGGTGCTTCCTCATTTTCACGAGGGCCAGCCAGGAAGAGGATTCAGGAGACAGTTGAGGTTGATGGTCAACGTGTCTACATTGGCCTCTAGGGCCCCCCAAAACGCTCCAATCATTGTTAGGATTTGTGCTATGTCTCTGGTGGGCACTGGAGGTTCAAGGGCTGGGATGCTGGCAACAGTTCTATTAGGTCAACTGCGCTCAATTTAGGGATACGGCGCTGAGGGCTGAAGAGCAGGAAAGGAGTGGTGCAACCCTTCTAAGTGTGCAAAGACTGTTTGCCCAACCCTCTTGGACTACCCAAACCAGTCATGCGCACTTTCCCCCTTCTCCATGCATGCTGCTTTACAGCCTGCATTGAGAACATGCCCACCCCTACAGTCCCTGGCTGAGCGCCGTGTCACCACGCTCGGAGCAATCACAGTGCTGCACTGCAGCGTTGTGATTGGCTGTGGGAGCCCTGGTGCTTCCTCATTTTCACGAGAGCCAGCCCGGAAGAGGATTCAGGAGACAGTTCAGGTTGATGGTCAACGTGTCTACATTGGCCTCTAGGGCCACCCAAAACGCTCCAATCATTGTTAGGATTTGTGCTATGTCTCTGGTGGGCACTGGAGGTTCAAGGGCTGGGATGCTGGCAACAGTTCTATTAGGTCAACTGCGCTCAATTTAGGGATACGGCGCTGAGGGCCGGGGTTTTTTGCATTCTAGCTTTCCCCATGGTGGGGCATCAACTCTTGTGGCCCTGTGGAAGAGGCAGATAACTTGGGGGTGGTGTCCCCGCTGTGTCTTTAGGTATTATGCCTTGGCCTTGATGCTTGCTGGCTTACTGCACATTACGATTCAGAAAAGGGGGTGGTGATGAACAGAGTGTCTGAATTAAGCAGACCACTCTTACCCAGTCCAAAGATCAGGGCTTGATCCATCACCGTTATTTAGCTCACTGCCCCATCCCAGCTCAGAACCTGGCCATATGCAAATTAGTCTGTCCCTGGCCCAGTGCATCATGGGAACAGGGCAGACCAAACTACCAAGCCAATTCTTCACCAGAAAGGAGACAAGCTTCCGGGGACCGGTTTCTGGCATTTCAGCCGTCGTCGGCCCGGCTTGCTTGAATCCTGATGGAGCAGTGAGCAAGGGACTCATGTCTGAGTATACCCTGCCACACCTATAGTGGCCAAAAACGATTCAGAAAAGGGGTTGGTGATGAACAGAGTGTCTGAATTAAGCAGACCACTCTTACCCAGTCCAAAGATCAGGGCTTGATCCATCACCGTTATTTAGCTCACTGCCCCATCCCAGCTCAGAACCTGGCTATATGCAAATTAGTCTGTCCCTGGCCCAGTGCATCATGGGAACAGGGCAGACCAAACTACCAAGCCAATTCTTCACCAGAAAGGAGACAAGCTTCCGGGGACCGGTTTCTGGCATTTCAGCCGTCGTCGGCCCGGCTTGCTTGAATCCTGATGGAGCAGTGAGCAAGGGACTCATGTCTGAGTATACCCTGCCACACCTATAGTGGCCAAAAACGATTCAGAAAAGGGGGTGGTGATGAACAGAGTGTCTGAATTAAGCAGACCACTCTTACCCAGTCCAAAGATCAGGGCTTGATCCATCACCGTTATTTAGCTCACTGCCCCATCCCAGCTCAGAACCTGGCTATATGCAAATTAGTCTGTCCCTGGCCCAGTGCATCATGGGAACAGGGCAGACCAAACTACCAAGCCAATTCTTCACCAGAAAGGAGACAAGCTTCCGGGGTCCGGTTTCTGGCATTTCAGCCGTCGTCGGCCCGGCTTGCTTGAATCCTGATGGAGCAGTGAGCAAGGGACTCATGTCTGAGTATACCCTGCCACACCTATAGTGGCCAAAAACGATTCAGAAAAGGGGGTGGTGATGAACAGAGTGTCTGAATTAAGCAGACCACTCTTACCCAGTCCAAAGATCAGGGCTTGATCCATCACCGTTATTTAGCTCACTGCCCCATCCCAGCTCAGAACCTGGCTATATGCAAATTAGTCTGTCCCTGGCCCAGTGCATCATGGGAACAGGGCAGACCAAACTACCAAGCCAATTCTTCACCAGAAAGGAGACAAGCTTCCGGGGACCGGTTTCTGGCATTTCAGCCGTCGTCGGCCCGGCTTGCTTGAATCCTGATGGAGCAGTGAGCAAGGGACTCATGTCTGAGTATACCCTGCCACACCTATAGTGGCCAAAAACGATTCAGAAAAGGGGGTGGTGATGAACAGAGTGTCCGAATTAAGCAGACCACTCTTACCCAGTCCAAAGATCAGGGCTTGATCCATCACCGTTATTTAGCTCACTGCCCCATCCCAGCTCAGAACCTGGCTATATGCAAATTAGTCTGTCCCTGGCCCAGTGCATCATGGGAACAGGGCAGACCAAACTACCAAGCCAATTCTTCACCAGAAAGGAGACAAGCTTCCGGGGACCGGTTTCTGGCATTTCAGCCGTCGTCGGCCCGGCTTGCTTGAATCCTGATGGAGCAGTGAGCAAGGGACTCATGTCTGAGTATACCCTGCCACACCTATAGTGGCCAAAAACGATTCAGAAAAGGGGGTGGTGATGAACAGAGTGCCTGAATTAAGCAGACCACTCTTACCCAGTCCAAAGATCAGGGCTTGATCCATCACCGTTATTTAGCTCACTGCCCCATCCCAGCTCAGAACCTGGCTATATGCAAATTAGTCTGTCCCTGGCCCAGTGCATCATGGGAACAGGGCAGACCAAACTACCAAGCCAATTCTTCACCAGAAAGGAGACAAGCTTCCGGGGACCGGTTTCTGGCATTTCAGCCGTCGTCGGCCCGGCTTGCTTGAATCCTGATGGAGCAGTGAGCAAGGGACTCATGTCTGAGTATACCCTGCCACACCTATAGTGGCCAAAAACGATTCAGAAAAGGGGGTGGTGATGAACAGAGTGTCTGAATTAAGCAGACCACTCTTACCCAGTCCAAAGATCAGGGCTTGATCCATCACCGTTATTTAGCTCACTGCCCCATCCCAGCTCAGAACCTGGCTATATGCAAATTGGTCTGTCCCTGGCCCAGTGCATCATGGGAACAGGGCAGACCAAACTACCAAGCCAATTCTTCACCAGAAAGGAGACAAGCTTCCGGGGACCGGTTTCTGGCATTTCAGCCGTCGTCGGCCCGGCTTGCTTGAATCCTGATGGAGCAGTGAGCAAGGGACTCATGTCTGAGTATACCCTGCCACACCTGCAGTGAGCTAAAAAACGGTGATGGATTAAGCCCTGATCTTTGGACTGGGTAAGAGTGGTCTGCTTAATTCAGGCACTCTGTTCATCACCACCCCTTTTCTGAATCATTACTGCAAATTACAGCATACAGAGTCCTTTCCCTGATCATGCTTCTGACCAAGGCCCGTCAGCATCCTCCTACCGGGCCAGATTGACTCTGCCTCTGGCCCTGCGGTCCAATCAGGTAACCTCTGGTCTCCTATTGAAGAGCCCAAAGCCTTACACCGCACTGGGAGTCCCCCTCCTCACTCCTGGCTTCTGCTCCAGTGTGAGTTTGCCGGAAGGGCCAACATCTCGGGTAGGCTTCTCTGAACTCTAATCCACTCTCTTCCTCTAGTGATCGGGAAGGGAGGAGAACACACCTGCCTCAGGGCCCGGACTGCTTCTACTGGTTGCTCAGCTTGTGCTCCGCCGGTTTCCAGGCTTTCCGCCTTGCAGACTTCAGGGTCTCGCACTCCCAGTCCGTGCCGACTTCAGGGCATCAATGCCACCCTGCTGTTATGCCTGGGGCCGTGGTGGTCCCGCCGAACCTGCCAGAGTGCAGCGTGGTGGTCACCTGTGGGTTACGGCGGATTAAGCAGGCCAATTTTGGAAGGGATTGTGTTAACTGAGGCTAGGCTCACACGATTTAGTTACTATCAATCAATCAAGAATTTATAGAGCGCACTTCTTACCTGTGAGGGTCTCAAGGCGCAGGGAGAAAAAAGGAGGGGGGTGCTACTGGTCGAACAGGCAGTTCTTGAGTAGCCTCCTGAAGGTCAGTAGGTCTTGGGTCTGTCGTAGGCTCAGTGGGTGGGTGTTCCAGGTCTTGGCGGCAAGGTGGGAGAAGGATCTGCCGCCGGTGGTTGTTCTTCGGATGCGAGGGACGGTGGCGAGGACGAGGTTGGCGGAACGGAGCTGGCGGTTGAGGATGTAGAAGAAGAGTCGTCTGTTGAGGTAGGCTGGGCCGGTCTTGTGGAGTTTCTTGTGTGCGTGGATGATGAGCTTGAAGAAAATCCTCTTGTTGAAGGGGAGCCAGTGCAGGTTTCTCAGGTGGGGGGTGATGTGGCTGTGGCGTGGTACGTCGAGGATCAGGCGTGCAGAGGTGTTTGGAATGATTTGCAGTTGTTTGATGAGCTTGGCCGGGACTCCCGCATAGAGGGCGTTTCCATAGTTGAATCTGCTACTGACAAGGGCCTGGGTGGCTGTTCTTCTTGTATCTGTCAGGATCCACCTGTAGATCTTGCGGAGCATGCGGAGGGTGTTGAAGCAGGAGGAGGAGACTGCGTTGACTTGATTGGTCATGGAGAGTGTTGAGTCAAGGATGATCACGGGGCAGAAGGAGAAAGAAGGCACAGAATCATGGGGGCAGAAGGAGAAAAAAAGGCACAGAATCAAGGGGGCAGCGAAGGTGAAAAAAGGCACAGAATCACGGGGGTAGAAGGAGAAAAAAGGCACAGAATCACGGGGGCAGCGAAGGGGGAAAAAGGCACAGAATCACGGGGGCAGAAGATCTTGCGGAGATCTTGCGGAGCATGCGGAGGGTGTTGAAGCAGGAGGAGGAAACTGCATTGACTTGCTTGGTCATGGAGAGTGTTGAGTCAAGGATGATCACGGGGCAGAAGGAGAAATAAGGCACAGAATCACAGGGGCAGAAGGAGAATGAAGGCACAGAATCACTGGGGCAGAAGGAGAAAAAAAGGCACAGAATCACGGGGGCAGCGAAGGGGAAAAAAGGCACAGAATCACGGGGGCAGAAGGAGACAAAAGACACAGAATCATGGGGCAGAAGGAGAAAAAAGGCACGGAATCACGGGGCAGAAGGAGAAAGAAGGCACAGAATCACATGGGCAGAAAGAGAAAAAGGCACAGAATCACGGGGCAGAAGAAGAAAAAAGGGGCAAAAGGAGAAAAAAAGGCACAGAATCGCGGGGGCAGCAAAGGGGAAAAAAGCACAGAATCACGGGGGCAGAAGGAGGAAAAAAGGCACAGAATCACAGGGGGTAGAAGGAGAAAAAAGGCACAGAATCACAGGGGCAGATGGAGAAAGAAGGCACAGAATCACGGGGGCAGAAGGAGAAAAAAAGGCACAGAATCAAGGGGGCAGCAAAGGGAACAGAGGGAGAAAAAGGCACAGAGTCACAGGGGCCGCAAAGGGGACAGAAGGAGAAAATGGCACAGAATCAAGGGGGTAGCGAAGGGGACAGAAGAAGAAAAAAAGGCACAGAATCACGGGGGCAGTGAAGGGGACAGGAGGAGAGAAAAAGGCACCGAATCACGGGGGCAGCGAAGTGGACAGGAGAAAAAAAGGCACAGACTCACGGGGGCAGAGAAGGGGAAAGAAGGAGAAAAAAAAGCACAGAATCACGGGCGCAGCGAAGGGGACAGGAGAAAAAAGGCACAGAATCACCGGGGCAGCGAAGGGGACAGAAGGAGAAGAAAAAGGCACAGAATCACGGGGGCAGCAAAGGGGACAGGAGAAAAAGGCACAGAATCACGGGAGCAGAAGGATTAAAAAGGCACAGAATTACGGGGGCAGAAGAAGAAAAAAGACACAGAATCACAGGGCAGCGAAGGGGAAAGGAGAAAAAGGCACAGAATCACGGGAGCAGAAGGAGAAAAAAGGCACAGAATTACGGGGGCAGTAGGAGAAAAAAGGCACAGCATCACAGGGGCAGAAGGAGAAAAAGGCACAGAATCACGGGGGCAGCGAAGGGGACAGAAGGAGAAAAAGGCACACAATCACGGGGGCAGCGAAGGGGACAGAAGGAGAAAAAAAGGCACAGAATCACGGGGGCAGCGAAGGGGACAGGAGAAAAAAGGCACAGCACCACGGGGCAGCAAAGGGGACAGAAGGAGAAAAAGGCACAGAATCACGGGGCAGCGAAGCGGACAGAAGGAGAAAAAGGCACAGAATCACGGGGGCAGCGAAGGGGAAAGAAGGAGAAAAAGGCACAGAATCACAGGGGCAAAAGGAGAAAAAAGGCACAGAATCACGGGGCAGAAGGAGAAGGAAAGCACAGAATCACGGGGGCAGAAGGAGAAAGAAGGCATCGAATGACGGGGGCAGAAGGAGAAAGAAGGCACCGAATGACTGGGGCAGCAGGAGAAAAAAAGGCACAGAATCACGGGGCAGAAGGAGGAAAAAGGCACGGAATCACGGGGGCAGAAGGAGAAAGAAGGCACAGAATCACGGGGGCAGAAAGAGAAAAAGGCACAGAATCACGGGGCAGAAGAAGAAAAAAGACACAGAATCACAGGGGCAAAAGGAGAAAAAAGGCACAGAATCACGGGGGCAGCAAAGGCGAAAAAAGGCACAGAATCACAGGGCAGAAGGAGGAAAAAAGGCACAGAATCACGGGGATAGAAGGAGAAAAAAAGGCACGGAATCACGGGGGCAGAAGGAGAAAGAAGGCACAGAATCACGGGGGCAGAAAGAGAAAAAGGCACAGAATCACGGGGCAGAAGAAGAAAAAAGGCACAGAATCACAGGGGCAAAAACAGAAAAAAGGCACAGAATCACGGGGGCAGCAAAGGGGAAAAAAGGCACAAAATCACGGGGGCAGAAGGAGGAAAAAAGGAACAGAATCACGGGGGCAGCGAAGGGGACAGGAGAAAAAGGCACAGAATCACGGGAGCAGAAGGAGAAAAAAGGCTCAGAATTACGGGAGCAGACGGAGAAAAAAGGCACAGAATTACGGGGGCAGTAGGAGAAAAAAGGCACAGCATCACGGGGGCAGAAGGAGAAAAAGGCACAGAATCACGGGTGCAGCGAAGGGGACAGAAGGAGAAAAAGGCACAGAATCATGGGGGCAGCGAAGGGGACAGGATAAAAAGGCACAGAATCACGGGACAGCGAAGGGGAAAGAAGGAGAAAAAGGCACAGATTCACGGGGCAGCGAAGGGGACAGAAGGAGAAAAAAGCACAGAATCACGAGGGCAGCGTAGGGGAAAGAAGGAGAAAAAGGCACAGAATCACAAGGGCAAAAGGAGAAAAAAAGGAACAGAATCACGGGGGCCGCAAAGGGAGAAAAAAAGGCACAGAATCATGGGGGCCGAATGAGAAAAAAGGCACAGAATCACTGGGGCAGAAGGAGAAAAAAGGCACAGAATCACGGGGCAGAGGAGAAGGAAGGCACAGAATCACGGGGGCAGAAGGAGAAAGAAGGCACAGAATCACGGGGGCAGAAGGAGAAAGAAGGCACAGAATCACGGGGGCAGCGAAGGGGAAAAAAGGCACAGAATCATGGGGCAGAAGGAGAAAAAAGCACGGAATCACGGGGTCAGAAGGAGAAAGAAGGCACAGAATCACGGGGGCAGAAAGAGAAAAAGGTACAGAATCACGGGGCAGAAGAAAAAAAAAGGCACAGAATCACAGGGTCAAAAGGAGAAAAAAGGCACAGAATCACGGGGGCAGCAAAGGGGAAAAAAGGCACAGAATCACGGGGCAGAAGGAGGAAAAAAGGCACAGAATCACGGGGGTAGAAGGAGAAAAAAAGGCACACAATCACGGGGCAGAAGGAGAAAAAAGGCACGGAATCACGGGGCTGAAGGAGAAAGAAGGCACAGAATCCCGGGGGCAGAAAGAGAAAAAGGCACAGAATCACGGGGCAGAAGAAGAAAAAAGGCACAGAATAACAGGGGCAAAAGGAGAAAAAAGGCACAGAATCTCGGGGGCAGCAAAGGGGAAAAAAGGCACCGAATCACAGGGGCAGAAGGAGGAAAAAAGGCACAGAATCACGGGGGTAGAAGGAGAAAAAAAAGCACACAATCACGGGGCAGAAGGAGAAAAAAGGCACAGAATCAGAGGGGCAGAAGGAGAAAGAAGGCACAGAATCACGGGGCCAAAAGGAGAAAGAAGGCACAGAATCACGGGGGCAGAAGGATAAAAAAAGGCACAGAATCAAGGGGGCAGCGAAGGGGACAGAGGGAGAAAAAGGCACAGAGTCACAGGGGCCTCAAAGGGGACAGAAGGAGAAAAAGATACAGAATCACGGGGGCAGCGAAGGGGACAGAAGAAGAAAAAAAGGCACAGAATCACGGGGGCAGCAAAGGGGACAGAAGGAGAAAAAAAGGCACAAAATCATGGGGGCAACAAAGGGGAGACAGACAACAGCAGTCACGAACAGCAAGAGAGTGCAATACAATGGAATGACAAATGACAAACAAACCTAAGGCCTACCACTGGCCACCAGGGATGAGGCGCGGGTGGTAGCCTGTGGGTGGTGGAGGGCCTCGAGTGTTTTTCTGCTGCAGAGCATTTGGATTAAAACAATTTTACACGGCAGCTTCGCCGTGGGAAAAGCACCACATTTGAAGAGAGGAGGGAGCCGATGGAGAAAGGGGCCGCCTGACCGGAAATTCCAGAGTTTGGAGATGGCACAGCAGATTGTGACACGAACGAAGGTGGAATTACATTCCGGGGCACACTGGAGTGCTCTAAATATCACAGTGGCATTGGATTGAACTGCTGTGATCTTGTTTAATTAATGTGACATTGCGGAACCCACTGTGGGTGTTTTAATGGCTGACTGAAACTACATGTCCCAGAACTCATTGAAAGTGATGACAAGCTACTAAGCTGACACACCTGAAGCTGTAACTACTAAAGGCAGCTGAGGCATGGGACTGCATAAGCCTCACAATACCGCATTGCCATTTGCCCAAGAAGAAGGAGCAGACAGCTCAGAAACGCGTCGGCAAAGATGAAAAGGGACGGATGTTAAACCACCTTCGTAATACAAATAAATGAAGGATTTAAACCTTACTGCTGTCGAGTGCTTTTCTGCTGCAGAGCATATGGATTAAAAAAAAAAATATATATATATATATATATATATAAATAAATACAAGCGTGATGAAAAAAACATTCAATTAACGGACTCGCTGGAGTTGAACTGCGGCACTACAAGATCCAAGAGGCCAAGTTAGGACCACGTCCACTAGGGCAGGAACTTGATTATATAAGTGCCGACCTTTGCCGTTTTGAATGTTTCTACGATGGCCACTGAGGAAAGGACAGCCGAGTCCTGAAACGCGTCTGGCTGACATTATTTGCTGTGTGCCTTTTGAACATTACTGCTGGCAAGCTGCAATTAAAGATAGATCAAACAAATCATGGTGTAGTGGCCTCTTTCCGTGGGGTGCTTTTCTTGTGATGTAAATTAGCAGCTACGCCCAGCTGCTGTTGAAAGAGGCTCACCGCGGTGCAGCGGGTCTGTGCTGACGCCAGATGGTGTTGGCAGTCAGATACACCGAAGTTCGCTGATTGCAGTTACAAAGCGGGGCAGGTATGTTGAATGTTGCCCACAGTACCACTTGGATTAAGACAAGCGTGATGAAAAAAACATTCAATTAATGGACTCACTGGAGTTGAACTGCGGCACTACAAGATCCAAGAGGCCAAGTTAGGACCACGCCCACTAGGGCAGGAACTTGATTATATAAGTGCCGACCTTTGCCGTTTTGAATGTTTCTACGATGGCCACTGAGGAAAGGACAGCCGAGTCCTGAAACGCGTCTGGCTGACATTATTTGCTGTGTGTCTTTTGAACATTACTGCTGGCAAGCTGCAATTAAAGATAGATCGAACAAATCATGGTGTAGTGGCCTCTTTCCGTGGGGTGATTTTCGTGTGATATAAATAAATAAATATATATATATATATATATATATATGTTCGCTCCACTGTACCAAAAAATCCCGGGTCACTCGTCGGCGGGTGCTTGCTACGCGATGGTACTCGCGGTCAATATCAGGCTCAAAACTCCGTTACATCCATGAACAAAGTGCAGCACTCAGGGGGGTAAGGGCGAAATTTTCTTTATTCTGCCGCTTTACAGCAAAAAACAAACGCGTTTCGGACGCAAGTCCTTCGTCAGTGTCCACACGAAGCCTCGTGAGACAGCCACTTTTAACTACGTATGGACACATTTAGATACGTCATCACAGTGTGCTATCAACAGAGAGGATGTAATCGAGATCGCCTAGATGCGTTGGTGAGAGTGGCGGCCATCTTTAAACATTCTATATGAATAGTTTAGCTGCAAGTAACCCGAAGTACTCTTGCCGTGTATCGGCAAGTGGCCGCACAACTGGTATAAATTGTTATAATGCCGTGTATCGGCAAATCACCAGTTAAATCTGATGAAATCATCCACTAAATAACTGGTGTCTGGAATTTAATGCCGTGTATCGGCAAATAACCAGTTACAATCACCTACGCATGTAGCGATCTCATTTTTCAATACATCCAAATTGACCTCTTGCCAATTCCAAACATAAAGCTACATTGTCAGTACAGTATTGCAGGCGCATAAAGTAGGTGAACAGAAAACCATAAAATATACATTTCAATAATGTCTGAATTCCATTGCAAATATATAGACAGTGTAATAGTTTTATCAATTATTATCAAGTTAGATGTACCATCAGTTCTTCCCCCATATTCAAGCCTAGTGGGCTCTTTGTCTGCAAATCAATAATATACCGTGACTCCAGTCTGCGCAACCTCATTTGTCGGTCCCCACCCCTAGGATTTGCCGGAACATGGTCAATGCCATAATATCGTAATAGATCCCTATTACTTTGATGTTCCTTGGCAAAGTGCCTGGCTACAGGATATGCTGTATCCTTATTAGTGATAGCACGTTGATGCTCAAGAATGCGCATTTTCACGTTATTAATTGTGCTACCAATATACTGTAGCCCGCAGGGACAGGTCAAACAGTACACAACATATGGGGTTTGGCATGTAATAAACCTTTTGATCTTTCTAGGATGTTTCAGACCTGGGACGTTGTATGATAAAACACGTCTGCTATTTTCGCAGGCTTTGCACTTATTGCAGGGGAAGAAACCTTCCATGTCTTTCAAGGTACCACTGCTTTTAGATTTGGGGGGCATAAGATGACTTTGTACAAGTCTATCTTTCAAGGATTTTAGCTTGCGAAACGTTACTAAGGGGCGAGGTGGAACATCCTTCCCTACAGTGGGATCTAGTCGCAATATATGCCAGTTTTTTGTCAGTATCCTTCTCAGATAATTAGCATTGTCGGAGAATGTAGTTATCATTCTGAATTTGTTGCTTACTTCCGACTGCGCTTTATTATCTTTCTTACTCAACAGGTTAGCTCTTGGAATTTTCAAAACTCAGTGGAAGGTCTGTTCTAGAAGAGAAGGATCATATCCTCTAATTAGGAATCTCTTAATAGATTCTCTTGCAGCAAGAACAAAGTCAGACTCTCTAGAACAATTACGTTGGAGTCTGAGTAGTTCGCCATATGGTATGCTGCGAATTAGAGGTAAGGGATGACTGCTTTTGGCATGTAAAATGCTATTACCCGACGTGGGTTTTCTGTATAATGATGTTTCTAATGTCCCCTCATTTATAAAGACCATCAAGTCCAGATAATGTACTTCCTTCCTACTCATTTCACTGGTAAACTTCAGATTCAGATTATTCCTATTCAGATCCCTGATAAAATCTTCTGCCTCTTTGAAGGAGCCCCTCCATACAAGAAAAAGGTCGTCTATATAACGACGCCACACAATTATGTGTTCTGCCCATTTAGCATTATCACCCGCGAGGGCCACCTGCTCCTCCCACTAGCCTACGAATAAATTCGTATAGCTGGGGGCGAATCAGGTGCCCATCGCAGTTCCGGAGATTTGTTTGAAATAGTCATCCTGGAACATAAAAATGTTGTGTGTCAGACAGAATTCTAACAATTCAATAAGCATCACCCCATGTTCGGTATATTTCATAGCTCTTTTGTCCAGAAAGTATTTGGTTGCCTCTACACCTTGAGCATGTCGGATTGAAGTGTAGAGGCTTGTAATATCAAGAGTTATGAGCACATAGGTGGTGTTCCATTCAATTGTACTAATCTGTTCTATGCAGTCTTTAGTGTCTCTTACATAGGATTTCAGCTGCACAACTAGTTGTGAGAGGAAGGAGTCAATATAGACCGATAGATTCTCAGTGAGTCCTCCCTTGGAGGAAACAATCGGTCTTCCTGGTGGACTAGCAAGGTCTTTGTGTACCTTGGGTAATTGATAAAAAGTTGGTGTCCATACGTAGTTAAAAGTGTCTATCTCACGAGGCTTCGTGACACTGACGAAGGACTTGCGTCCGAAACGCGTTTGTTTTTTGCTGTAAAGCGGCGGAATAAAGAAAATTTCGCCCTTACCCCCCTGAGTGCTGCACTTTGTTCATGGATGTAACGGAGTTTTGAGCCTGATATATATATATATATATATATACATATATATGTATGTATGTATATATATATATATATATATATATATATATATATATATATATATATATATATATATATATATATATATATATATTACCTACTGGCGGTCGCCAGTAGGTATATATAGTTAGGATTTTTTCTCTATGGGATTTTTGAAAATTCTATGTCTAATAACTTTGGCGTTTGTGGACGGAATTGGCTGAAATTTTCAGGAAAATGGAACATTTTGTTTCTGAGCAGCCACTGAAAATTTGGGGGGGGTTTGTCAAGGGGGGGCTGAGAAAAAAGGGGGGTCCCAAAACATTTTTTTCCCATGTTAATTTCCATAGGGCGGTTGGCCTCACTTTTAGCCCGAACGGCTGAATGGATTTGCACGAAACTTGGCAAAATTGTAGGGACTGGTAGCCCGATGTGCCTTTGCTAGGTCTCAATATATGTGATCCAGTGGATTTTGAGAAATTAACGTTCAAAAAAAGATATATATCTGTAAGCACGTTCCGGGTAGCGCTCCGGTTCGCGTACTTGACGCGTAACGGAACTTCGCGTAGCGAAGCTGATTGGCTCTCCGGTGTCTGTCAACATTCTAAACAGTCCGGAGCGGCCACCATCTTGTCTCTCGGTAGGATCGAGAGACAAGAGGAGGCCAAAACAAAGGGGGAAATGACCATAAGGGGGCATAGTAGATCCTCCCTGACCCCCTAGGTTTGATGTGGAGGCTTTAAAAGGGCCCCGCGTGGGGAGCGTACTATAAGGAAAAAAGAATGATAGACTTTTCAAATATTGTATGTTAATTGATTGTTTGTTTTGTTGATTTTTTTTATTTCTTTATTTTTTAAGCAATTATTTATTATTGTCATTGTGTTTCAAAATTTAATAAAATGTCTAATATTTCACTGTCTGAAATGTCGTTATTTTCATTGAACATAGCTTGTAATGTTTGAGTGTGTAAAATGTCCTCATTTTCAAGGAGGACATCTACTGATTGCACACATTGCAGTAGTTCTTGGTCCCAAGTTTCATCCATAAATTCAATGTCATTTGGATCAATGATTTCTTGGTTGGTCTCTGCAAGGACAATTTCAAATGAAACTTTCTGTTCGCCTTCCATTTTGTCTGAAATTTGCATTAAAAAAATATATATTAGTAGAGATAGGGCACTGTTGGGATTAATTTTAAGATAGGCAGTTTTTAACAGTGAATTTATCTTTGGGCAGTGTATAGTATCAGAGTGGAAGTAGGAATATAAAAAAGTGTATGTGATTTAACGTAAGTAAATTCATAATTATACAAGAGAAGCCTAACTCCATCCATAACTATAACAGAGAAGTCCATCTAAATCTATAACTACTACAGAGGGATAGTATATAACTATCAGAAAAAGTTTACCATATTAACTTAAAGTGCACAATATACTTCAGTTTTTAAAATAACAACTTACCTTTAAAAAGAAGTTGAAGTTATTAGTGAAAATCCTATTGAAATGTACACCAGGAAGTAGTAGTCAAAATGGCTGTGTTTCCTTCTCTTCCTTTATATATATTCAGGTACATAACCAATCAAATGTCAGGTAAAAAAAAATAGAAAATGAAAGTAACATTTTAATTGGTTGTCAATTCCAACACTTCAGATGTGTTTTGTGAAGTAATTTACCTCAGGGTATTTAGAGTGGTCTACAGGCTAAATGGCTAAATGGAATTCCAACCAAATTTGTGAAAATGGTAGGGATTGGTATGTAGTATGAGCAAATCTATATTTGGTGAAAGTGTCTCCAGGGTTTCTTCTGTAAATTACTTTCCCACCTTTTTTGATGGAGCGCTTCCCGGTGAGCGCCCCGGTACGCGAACCTGCAGCGTTA
Source organism: Lissotriton helveticus (assembly GCF_964261635.1). Classification (NCBI taxonomy): domain Eukaryota; kingdom Metazoa; phylum Chordata; class Amphibia; order Caudata; family Salamandridae; genus Lissotriton; species Lissotriton helveticus. The sequence continues at coordinate 568,913,998 of NC_136063.1, forward strand.
CGGGAGTCCACCATTTTGTGTTTCGGTCGAATTAAAATACAAGATGGAGGGCAAATAATGTTCAGAATGGGTAGAAGGGGGCACGGTAGACGTATCTTGACCCCCTAGGTTTTCTGAGGGTGGCTGAGGGGGCCCATATGTGCGGAAAAAAAACATTTTTTTTAAAAATTTCGCGCGGTTAGCTTCCGGTTCGCGTACTGGGTAGCGCTCCGGGGAGCGTACTTTGTTGAAAATTTGTGAAAAAAGTTAGAGTAAAATAATAATTGTGAGTGATCAGATGTAGGGTAGCTCTGAGAAGAGCTTTTGGGTTTATGGTACATTTAGGTACTTATAAGTAGGTACCAATGCACAGTCTTAAATTCAAAATGAAAACTCTGTTGCCCTCATCTGAGAAGTGAACTCCATCTCCTCTGTAGATATCTTGCATGTAGTAACGCAAGTTATTGTTGTACATGGAGCCCATTCCATGGTCTCTCATGTAAGCTGAAACAGATTTGTTTACATGCTTCCTCGACTTCTCAATTTGTGGACAAAATTGGTTCGACCACCTCCATTTCTGTCTTTGGCATATATTTTAATATACCAAGGCAGTTTGAGGAAAAAGTGCCATAAATTGCTCAAAGGTGTCCTTTAAAAGCATTTCCAGACCTACACCAGTCAAAGTGCCCAAGTCATTACCTCCACAGTGCAAAATTAACAGGTCAGGTTTAGGCAAATGCATAAAGGTTTTCACCAATGGTATCAATTGGTGACATTTTAATCCTCTGTGGCCAAACCACTTAATTTCCACATCTTGTAAATTGAGGTTAGGTAAATTTCTGTTCTCAGCATACCTTTGAGCCCAGTAGATGTAACTATGTCCAACAATCCAGACAGAAAACATGGTGAGAGTAGGTTCTGCTGCAGTCAGATGAAGTGTGGCAATGAAATGGCAGTTGGAAAAATAAGAGTTTAAAATGAAAAAAACTGTGGAGTTTCTGTGTTAAGGAAGCAGTAGCAGTGATTGGTGGATTTTGATTGCTGAAAACAGAAAGTTAGGGTGCATGGATGTGTTGTTTGAAAGATGTAATTTGAATGGTCAAGAAAAGATCATTTAATGAAAGATTGCACTGGATACGCAGGTGCACTGAGAGTTCAGAGTTCAATTGAAACATTGTTGTGTGAACTTGCAAACATGAGAGGTCTTTCAGGAGGTGGTTGCTATGCAAAAAAGGCAGAAAGGCCAGAGGGGGGAAGGGTGTTGATTTGAAAAAAGTGAGGGAAGAGTTTTGATTGGGTGACATGAGAGATATGTGTGATGAGTTACAGCATTTCTGTGCTTTTCATAGCTGCAGACTCTGGAGTGCATACCTTTTGCTCTGCTAAAGACAATTTGGTGTGTTTCTGAGACTGTTTTGAAACTCATAAAGTATTTGCTAAGGTGAGAAAAGATTAATTTAATTTAGGTAGAGAATAGTATGGTTTAGGGAGAAAATTATGAAGAAAGTTGTGTATTTAAAATGTTGCTTTGTGTCAAGTGTTTTACAAATAGATTTTGTTTCTTTGTGTTACATAGCCATGTTAAAAGTGATGCAAAAAAAGTGCAAGGGTCTTACAAAAATGCTTTCATGTGTCTTAGGGTATTTTAACTCACTTCCCCATGAATGTATGAATATAATTGCTTTACAAGATGTGTTTAAAAACGTTTTTTGAAATCAATTAGGTTTCTTGATATGTACTGCTAGAGTTTCATTGGTTGCTTGGGGCATATTTTCAAGGCTTTTGACTTCCTTTGATGTCATTTTTCCCATTTTAATTTAAGACCTTTCCCTGTGGTGCAAGGTCCTTGTAAATATGCCCCCATCTGTGCTTGGCAAATTTAGATTTTAATTCTTTGACTAACATAGCCATGTTAAAAGTGACCCAAAAATGTTGCAAGGGCCTTAAAAAAACGCTTTCATGTGTCTTAGGCCATTTTAAGTCATTTCCCCTTGAATGTAGGTATCTAATTGATTTAGTTGATGTGTTAAAAACGATTAATGAAAACAATTAGGTTTCTTGATATGTACTGCTAGAGCTTCATAGGTTGCTTGGGGCATATTTATAAGGCCTTTGTGTCTCTCTGATGTTATTTTTCCCATTTTAATTTAAGACCTTTCCCTGTGGTGCAAGGTCCTTGTAAATACGCCCCCATCTGTGCTTGGCAAATTTAGATCTTGATTATTTGACTTACATAGCCATGTTAAAAGTGATCTAAAAATGGAGCAAGGGCTTAAAAAAAACGCTTTCATGTGTCTTAGGGTATTTTAAGTAACTTCCCCATGAATGTATGAATATAATTGCTTTACAAGTTGTGTTTAAAAACGTTTTTTGAAATTAATTAGGTTTCTTGATATGTAATGCTAGAGGTTCATAGGTTGCTTGGGGCATATTTATAAGGCCTTTGAGTCTCTCTGATGTTATTTTTCCCATTTTAATTTAAGACCTTTCCCTGTGGTGCAAGGTCCTTGTAAATACGCCCCCATCTGTGCTTGGCACATTTAGATCTTGATTATTTGACTTACATAGCCATGTTAAAAGTGATCTAAAAATGGAGCAAGGGCTTAAAAAAAAACGCTTTCATGTGTCTTAGGGCATTTTAAGTCACTTCCTGATGAATGTAGGTATATCATTTATTTAGATGATGTGTTTAAAAACGATTTTTGAAATCAATTAGGTTTCTTGATATGTAATGCTAGAGCTTCATAGGTTGCTTGGGGCATATTTATAAGGCCTTTGAGTCTCTCTGATGTTATTTTTCCCATTTTAATTTAAGACCTTTCCCTGTGGTGCAAGGTCCTTGTAAATACGCCCCCATGTGTGCTTGGCAAATTTAGATTTTGATTATTTGACTTACATAGCCATGTTCCATACAGTTGTAACCCTCTGCGTAGTCTTTGATATGCTAGACTCCATCTGCACTATGAGATACCTAAGCAAAGGAAACACAGGTGATGTGATTGTGAAATGAGGAAAAGAAACTCCACATTTTTCAATTACATGACATGTGTTTCCTAAGTTTACGAATGACATTGTGCAGATGAGGTTTAGGTCTGTCAACGGACACAGAAAAGTTCTGGCCTTTGTTCAAGAGTGAAGTGGACATGACTTACTTCATTGGTAGGCCTTCACATGTATTATCTCCTCTGTACTCTTCAAAAAGCGTAAATTTCATCTGCAACCCTGAGTAGGCCTCACCTCAAACAAACCTCTGGATAGGCCACACTTTATCGTCATCCTGAATCAATCATTTAAAATGTTAGGGACAGATTTATGATAGGTGTAAGCTTATTTTGCGTCACTGTGCGTGACTTTTGTGACGCAGCGGCGGTGCAAAAGATTTGCTATGTGGCGACATATTTACAACTTGATGCATCTAGGCAGATGTGTCATGATGTAAAGTCCCGTGCCACATGAAACCGATGCAGCAGTGATGCAAAAGATGCACCATGTTGCAAGACAGACCTCATTTCATCTCCAACAAGATAAGAAGCTGAATCTTCTGTAAATGTGAAAATTGTTGTATACACTGCTCAACTTATGTGTACTCTTTGATATGCTAGAGTCCATCTGCACTATGAGATACCTAAGCAAAGGAAACACAGGTGATGTGATTGTGAAATGAGGAAAAGAAACTCCACATTTTTCAATTACATCACCTGTGTTTCCTAAGTTTACGAATGACATTGTGCAGATGAGGTTTAGGCCTGTCCACGGACAAAGAAGAGGTCTGGCCTTTGTTCAAGAGTGAAGTGGACATGACTTACTTCATTGGTAGGCTTTCACATGTATTATCTCCTCTGTATTCTTCAACAAGCGTAAATTTCATCTGCAACCCTGAGTAGGCCTCACCTTAAACAAATCTCTGGATAGGCCACACCTTATCGTCATCCTGAATCAATCATTTAAAATATTAGGGACAGATTTATGATAGGTGTATGCCTCTTTTTTGTCACTGTGCGTCACTTTTGTGACGCAGCGGCGGTGCAAAAGATTTGCTATGTGGTGACATATTTACAACTTGATGCATCTAGGCAGATGTGTCATGCTGTAAAGTCCCGTGTCACATGAAACCGATGCAGCAGTGATGCAAAAGATGCACCATGTTGCAAGACAGGCCTCATTTCATCTCCAACAAGATAAGAAGCTGAATCTTCTGTAAATGTCAAAATTGTTGTATTCACTGCTCAACTTATGTGTACTCTTTGATATGCTAGAGTCCATCTGCACTATGAGATACCTAAGCAAAGGAAACACAGGTGATGTGATTGCGAAATGAGGAAAAGAAACTCCACATTTTTCAATTACATCACCTGTGTTTCCTAAGTTTACGAATGACATTGTGCAGATGAGGTTTAGGTCTGTCCACGGACACAGAAGAGGTCTGGCCTTTGTTCAAGAGTGAAGTGGACATGACTTACTTCATTGGTAGGCTTTCACATGTATTATCTCCTCTGTACTCTTCAACAAGCGTAAATTTCATCTGCAACCCTGAGTAGGCCTCACCTTAAACAAACCTCTGGATAGGCCACACCTTATCGTCATCCTGAATCAATCATTTAAAATGTTAGGGACAGATTTATGATAGGTGTATGCCTCTTTTGCGTCACTGTGCGTCACTTTTGTGACGCAGCGGCGGTGCAAAAGATTTGCTATGTGGTGACATATTTACAACTTGATGCATCTAGGCAGATGTGTCATGCTGTAAAGTCCCGTGTCACATGAAACCGATGCAGCAGTGATGCAAAAGATGCACCATGTTGCAAGACATGCCTCATTTCATCTCCAACAAGATAAGAAGCTGAATCTTCTGTAAATGTCAAAATTGTTGTATTCACTGCTCAACTTATGTGTACTCTTTGATATGCTAGAGTCCATCTGCACTATGAGATACCTAAGCAAAGGAAACACAGGTGATGTGATTGTGAAATGAGGAAAAGAAACTCCACATTTTTCAATTACATCACCTGTGTTTCCTATGTTTACGAATGACATTGTGCAGATGAAGTTTAGGTCTGTCCACGGACACAGAAAAGGTCTGGCCTTTGTTCAAGAGTGAAGTGGATATGACTTACTTCATTGGTAGGCCTTCACATGTATTATCTCCTCTGTACTTTTCAACAAGCGTAAATTTCATCTGTAACCCTGAGTAGGCCTCACCTCAAACAAACCTCTGGATAGGCCACACTTTATCGTAATCTTGAATCAATCATTTAAAATGTTAGGGACAGATTTATGATAGGTGTATGTCTCTTTTGCGTCACTTTTGTGATGCAGCGGCGGTGCAAAAGATTTGCTATGTGGCGACATATTTACAACTTGATGCATCTAGGCAGATGTGTCATGCTGTAAAGTCCTGTGCCACATGAAACCTGCGTCAGTTTTCATATAGGTGTTTTGTTGCAAGGTATGCATTAATTTGCATGAAAGCCCTGTAAAAGTAACACAGTGAAATTTAGAAGATTTCACTGAGTCAGCTTTATAGCATTGCTGAATCAAATCCTTACGCCTGTTTGAAACAGGCATAAGAAGTGATGCACCATGCAATGTGAGGCTTCCTCCTGTGCATTGCAGTAGACATGTCGCGCTTATGACGTGATTCCTGCAATGTGCTGCTTTTGCGGCACAGATGCGTGACGCATCTGTGCTGTTTTTGCTCAATGGTGCTCCACATTGTAAATGCGGCACACTATGGGTGGCAGAGCAGCGGTGCACATTAACTGGTGCATCCGTGGGGATGCGCCACTTAGCATAAATCTGCCCCTGTACATTTAAGTATGAGCAGGGGACACAGAGTCGGTGAGGCTTATCCAAGGTTAAGAAGAGATGATTCCTGTTCACTGAAAACTTGGACATAGGCCTCACCTCCTCAGCATCGCTGGACATGGCTAAATAATAGCTGCAAAATGTTACTCTTGTTAAACAATTTTACTATTATAATCTCTGAGATTTGTCTCTTACTCTGCAACATCTCATTGTTGTTCTCTTTCTTTAAAGATAACGACAACATCAACCATGAGTGACAATCAGCAATCAGTTGATCTCGACCTTATCATTGAACTTGTAATTGAAACGTCAGTGGAAGTAGATCCCTTGGATGATTTAAATCCTGAGGATGATGAAGAACATGATGAGGATGCCGATTTGTCAGAATTGTATGACATAGGGTGGGAAGCTGACCTGCTTGAGCCTATGGAACTATAAACATTTATTTTTAAAATTTACAATAAATGAAAAGTAAAAATGTAAACCGTTTCATTTAAAATTAAACACACCTTCAAAAACAGGTTATGTGTAGTGTCTTCAATAAAATATTAAAATATGCTCATAAAATTAGATCAGATTCACATATAAAACAGGACAGGTAAAATGAAGAAGAATTCCATTTCTTTTCTGATATTTGTGTATTCTAAATTTGCCAAAGCACTAAAAAATATTCTATGTAAAAATGTCAAGTAGTGTGTTAAGTTTTTGATGACTGTTATTGATTTACTGTTTGGTAATAGTGGTTAATAACATTTTTTATTATATTTTACCACAGATTCAACTGCAGATCATTTCAAATTTTGAGAATGCCAACTAAGGATAGAATGAGAAAGGCTACAAAACGTCAAAGACAGCAGGTCCATCATTTACTGCAGCAGTCCTCTACAATAAAAAATCGTGAAGTCACCAAGAAAGCACCGGGTAAGACCACGAAAACATTCATAAGAAACATTTCTAGAAAAAAAAGTAGTACTACAGAAAATGTTTTTGTCCAGAAAAAGAGAAGCAATTTAAACGGAAAGGAAAGGCCAATCAAAAATGTTACTGCTAGAGCAAGAGATAACTCTGTGCATGATAGTAGAAGGAAACAACAGTTTAGGGACATTCGTAAATGAATGTTCCGCAACAGGATAATTGGCAATTTGTTAAAAAATATTAAGAAAGGTCAACAGAAAGTGGTTTTTTATAAGAGAAAAAAAAAAGTTGAGAAAGTTATTGATCAGGCATTTGAAATTAAACGAAAGTTATTTATTTTTATAATCAATAGAATTAGGAAGCTAAACAAGGCAATTTATGATTTCAAAAGAAATAGTAGATGGAAGAGAATAGTTAATCGTAGTAATTTTTGTGAAGTTTTTTCCGGAGAATGGATGCATAGTTCAAGTTGTGAGGCATTTTTCAATGAGGAGAGTTATTTCCAGGATAATGATTTGGTGCATGCAGTTGACACCAGCGGTCGAGCTTATGAGGTGAAAGATGGTTGTCCAGTTGAAAAAGAAAAACTTGTGACAACAGAGGCAGAAGAGATGTTAGGTAATGAGGTTTTAGGAAGACGTCCTAAGGGACCTGTGTACACCTGGAAGTGTAGTAGTATTTGCAGTGTGCGACAGGATTCCATCAATTTGCTTTGGATTTTGTACGGACATTTAATAAGAAAAGTTTGAAGCAGAAAATGAAGTTGTTGCAAGAATTAGATCCTTGCAGAGTGAGAGAAGTGACAGGTTTGCATGGTCATTCACTGGCTTGTCTTTCCAGGAGAGTATGCCAGAGTGTTTTTCATCATTTCAGGATGCTAGCAGTGCATCATAATAAAGTGAGGAAATTAGTTAGAATGTTGTATTATGCTAAGAGTCCAGCAGTTATGCTTAAACAATTATGCGCTGCTCTTTTGCATGGTTCTGAAATAGATGTGAAGAATATGTGTGAAGAAATTGAGTTTTGTTACTTTGGAAGTAAAGAGGAGAATGTTGAAATTGACCCAGAAGAAGAGGGTAATGTGGAAGATAGTGTACAGGTTTCCAGTACAGATAATTTTCAGAAGGAAATTGCCACGTTTCAGGTGAAATCAAGTGAGAGGCCTAATTTCACTTGTGTGTGTTGTCGACGCACTTATTATAAGAATCAGACTAAGTTAGTGGATTTATATGCGAAAAGTGAAAGGGAAAATAATAGTGAATGGAAGGATTTCGCTACATACTTGATGGTAGAAATTTTTTTGATTTGGGATCGGATCAACGTGTGTGTACTTATTGTTGTAATAAATTAAATCAAAACCAGATGCCTGCTAGAGCGGTTCATAATAATCTGGAATTGGTTGAGATTCCTTCTGAATTGAAGGATTTAAATACTTATGAATCTATTTTGATTCAAAGTATCCATCCCTTTCAGGCTATTGTAAGACTGGAGCCAAAGACAGGGAAATTGCCTCCATCAGATTTACAGAGAGGATTAAAGGGAAGAGTTGTTTATTTGCCTCTAGATTTGAAGAAAAACATTAACACAATTGGAGTAGGAAAAGTGGAAGAGGAACCTCTGGTTATCTTAGTTAATGGGGTTCCGACAAAGAATAAAAAAATATGGCAAGATTTAGTGGATGTTAGGAAAGTCAAAAAGGCAACATTGTATTTGAAAAAAAATAATAAGTACTATAAGAATGTATATGTTGCAGAAGAGGAAGTAAGTGAGGAAGAGGATAGCGATTTGTGTGCTGGTCAAATTGAGAAAGTAGAACCCTCTAAAAGTGAAGAAATATATGAACATTATAGTGTTCATCCTTTGCATTCCAAGGAAGTCATGGGGAATGCTATTGAGTTGTTTCAAATGAAACAAGCCAAAGGGAGTCCCATTAGTGTCTGGGAGGAAAGTTTGGAAGCTCAGTGTTTCCCACAGCTATTTCCAACAGGTCAAGGAGGAAGATATGATGAGCGACCTCATCAAATTCCTGCTTCTGAATACCGGACTTTACGATTGTATGCAGAAGATGCTAGGTTTCGACAATGCATTCCCTATTTGTTTCATCTCCTGTTTGAAAGCGATCTGTCTGGACTGTCATATGCAGTGAACCACATCTTGAAAAGTGGTATACAGATGCACAACATCTCGGCAAGTGACTTTATGGATAAAGTCAATGTCCAAGACAGTATTTTGGATTGTCACCTGATTAATCTCATGGCGTGTCAGCGTGGTACTAATGAGTACTGGTACCGTCGTCATGGTGATTTAAAATGTATGCTGAGGAACTTAGGAACTCCCACATGGTTCCTCACTCTGAGCTGTGCCGAGTATGGCTGGGAAGACTTACTTGAATTTCTACGAGAGGCAAATGGAAACATCGAAAACATCGAATTCAAGACACCCGGAGAACTGTGCTCTTTGGATCCAGTGAATGTATGCAGGTACTTCAATCATAGATTTGAAGCTATGATGTCTTTCATCATGAATAAGAAGAATCCACCTCTTGGAGAGGTGTTGGATTTCTTCTGGAGAAAGGAGTACCAAGCAAGAGGTGCTCCTCATATACATATGCTGCTGTGGATCAAGGATGCACCTAAATTTGGAACAGATCCAGAAGACTTAGTGATGAGTTTCATAGAACAGTATTCTACATGTGCTGTTCCAAACGCAAAGGAGGACAAAAGCCTAAGAGAACAAGTTCTACGCTTCCAAAGCCATTGTTGCGGAAAGTACTGTCGTCGTAAATTCAGAAACAAGGACAAGTTCTACACCAAATGTCGTTTCGCCTTTCCACGACCGGTGATTTCTAAAGGAAGAGTGAACAGTTTGATGTCTTCGCTGCGACATAATGTGATGAAGAAATCACCTAAAAACACATACAATTTGAAGAGGAACGAAGAGTCCAAGTACATCAACGACTATAACCCAGTGATTTTGTCCATGTGGAATGCTAACATGGATATACAGTTTGTGGCTGATAACTGTATGGCTGTGGCTCGGTATGTGACCTCTTACATCACCAAAAAAGAAAAGACAGAATTGAAGGATATGTGGGAGGACATTTCCCATGAAAAGAGCCTCAGTAAGAAGTTGTACAGTTTCAGTCTGAAGATGTTGTCGCATCGAGAAATCGGAGCTTACGAATGTTCTGACCGGTTGTCTTCAGCAAGTCTCTATGCCAAATCTAGGAGTATCGTTTGGGCGAGTCTTGGTCTTGCTGCAACGCGTAATCGAGTTCTGAAACCTGTGCGGGAAATTGAGTATTTGGCGGAAAAGGAGCCAAACAGTACCGACATTTTGAAGACCAACATGTTGGATACATATTATCCAAATCGAAGCAGTCACCTCGAGAATGTTTGTCTGTATGAGGTTCTACAAAATTACATATTCAAGAGGAACATCAAAGAAGATATTGATAAAGGAGTGTATGCTGTAATTGGAAGTGAGGGATGTCTGGTCAAGCAAAGAAAATGCCACTTGGTAAACCATCGAAAATTGAGTGGCGAATCTCCTGAAAAAAAGGAGTTTTTCTATTTAGCACTTTTGCAACTTTTCAAGCCTTGGCGTGCAGAAGAGGAACTGCTTGGAGATTTCCTCTGTTACGAAGACTCTTTCACTGCCGCCAAGGAGACCATAGAATGTCCTGCTTTTCCCAAATATGTAGAAATGTTGAATGCGGAAATCGAGCAGGAAGCAACGATTGCAGCCGAGATTGCCAGAGACAGTTCTCAGGACAGTCAGAGTTCTGTTTCATTGAGTCAGGATCCACTAGGAGGACCTGTTATCGAAAATGAAGCTGCCACTGCCATGAATGAAGTGGAAAGAGCCATGGCACATGCTCAGGAGGATGCGGTTAACTTAGAAGACTTGGAAAGACAACTCAACGTTGAGCAGAGGAAAATATATGACGAAGTTACCAAGCAAATTGATCATGGATTAAGTCATGAGAAGAAAGAGTGCTCATGTACGTCGTTGAAGCCTGTCCGACTGTACGTGAGTGGAGAAGCGGGAACTGGAAAGAGTTTCCTCATTAAAGCAATTTCATGTTATTTGAAGGAAAGGACTGAGTCATCGCTGTCTTGTGTTGTCACCGCTCCAACTGGACTGGCAGCTCATAACATTAAAGGTATTACTTTGCATCGTCTACTGATGCTGCCAGTGGAGCATGATAACAAATTACAATACCACAAGTTATCTGGAGATGCTTGTTGTGAAGTTTCAAGAGTCTTGAGGAAAATGAAACTTCTTATCATTGACGAAGTAAGCATGGTTTCCAATGTCATGCTTGCCTTTGTGCATTTGAGAATGCAAGACGTTCTTAAAACAGAGTATGATGTGTTATTTGGTGGCAAACACATCATTGTTTTCGGAGATCTTCTGCAGCTGACACCAGTGAAAGGACAACCTGTGCTCAAAATGCTCACGCATGAAGATACCAGGAAGTGCCTAGGGAGCATTGGCAACGTCAATATATGGTTAAACTTCAATTATGCTGAACTGCATGAAAATATGCGTCAGGCGAAGGATGAAGTTTACAAGAATATTCTACAAGATGTTAGAATTGGAAAAGTGACCGAGCATGGGAAACAAGGTTTACATGCATGATTACTGTCAAATTTATATCCAGAACAAGACGTTGTGCCTGAGAATATTTTTCAGAAAATTACTGAGAAGAAATCTGGAATATGTTTGATGCCAACTCTTGCAGAATGTGCCATCTTCAACAACAAAATGTTGCATTTAGAAAACCAAGAGATTGTGAAACTGGAAGCTATTGACAGAGTAGAGCATATGGGATCAACAATTATTTTGTCTGAGAATTTGAAATCAAAATTGGATTCATTAGAGAAGACTATATCTAAAACTGCAGGTTTTGAAAAGACTCTGAATGTGTGCTTAAATTGCCGTATAATTTTAAGAAGGAATTTACATGTTGAAAGAGTTCTGGTAAATGGATCAATGGGTAATGTTGTTGATTTTGTGAAATACAGAAATATAGATGGAATTGAATTTTTAAAAATTAAATTTGATGGCATTGAGGAAGTACAGCTAATTGGTCGTTGTTCTGCTAGATTTTTGCTTGTAAAAGACTTATATGTTCGCCGTAAGCAGTTTCCTGTTTGCTTGGCATATGCGGTGACAATCCATAAATCACAAGGTTTAAGTGTAGACAGTGCATTGGTGAATATTGGCAGTTCTGTGTTCAAGGAGGGTATGGCATATGTGGCATTGTCACGAGTTAGAACTTTATCGGGATTGTATTTGATTGAGTGTGATGTCACAAACATTTGTGCGGATCTAGATTGTGTTAAGGAATACAATAGGTTAAGAAGAGAGTATGCGCCACATTTGCCTCAATATCCTTTGTTTGAGAAACGTGTGGTAGGCCGGAAACGAAGAAATGTGACCAATACTAGGGAGGTTGTAGCAAAAAGACGAAAAGTCGATGAACCTGAAATTATAAGCAGAAAGAAAAAGGATTCTGTTGAAGATGTTGTTGGTTTTCAATTTGAAAACAGTTCTGGTGTCAACTGCTATGCTAATGTAGTGGTTAATGTTTTGTTTTCTCTAGAAAATGTAAAAGAAGAGATTGTGGTCAATTCGGATCACAGGTTTTGCAGTTTGTTAAATTCTGTGTTAGAGAAATGTAGCACTGATAGAACAAAAATAGAAAGTGTGTCTGAAATTCGAAATCTGTTAGACAGATGTTCAGGTCAAACACAATTCTCTCAAAATATTCAGCAAGATTGTCAGGAGTTTTTAATGTATATGCTTGATGTATTGCATGCTGAAGGTGTAGATGTAGATCACCTGTTTGGGCTTTCTTATCAATGGCAGCATGACTGCGAGAACTGTAGGGTATCAAGTACCACTAGTGTAGACTCAGAAACATTTATATATTTAACATTGCCAGACAGTAAATCAGTGTCCTTTAATAAGCTAGTAAAAGCAGCTGATCACAACATGGAGTGTAGCCAATGTAAATCTGAAATGATGTCAACATTATTTATACGAACATATGGCCAGTATGTCATTTTAATGTTCCAACGATGTAGGCCTGATGGAACAAAATTGACAACTTTAATTAAAAATTTTGTAGCTTCGCAGTTGTCAATATCAGGAAGGACTTTTGTAACTGCAGCAATTATATATCATGACGGTCCTTCAATAACATCAGGACATTACACAGCTTATTTAAAGTCTAGAAACGGCTGGTCATTCTGCAACGATTCTGTTTTAACTTTCAAAAAAAAATTGCCGTATGACCTTAAAAATTCTTACCTCGTGTTTTTAAAACCAAAATTTTAGGGAAAGAATCTCGGGATGTGATCTGAGGAATTTCAAGAGGTTCTAATGGCTCCTACACGATTTGGCCTTGAGGATAAGTGTAGTACAGAGACATAAGTTATTTTTGAGTATTAAATAGTTCCTGGAAAAAAAGAAGATTTTCTTACAGAAAGTGGTGGGCACAGATTAGTTGAAGGACAACAGAGTATTTCCCAAAGCAAACGGTCTTCTCACCATAACACTTGACGTCATGGAAAAATAACTGCACTTTGAATGAGTTCAGAAAAACTGTTTCTTTTTATAAGCTAATTCAAGCAGCCAATCAAAACATGGAGTAGAGGGAATGTAAGTCTGCAATGCTGTCTAGATTATTGGTCCAAACTTTTGATTATAATGTCATTTTAAAAATCCAACTATATAAACCTGATGAAAGTAAGTCTTCAACTTTAATTACAAATGTTGTGGCTACACAGTCGTTGATTTTAGGAAGAGCATTTGTAACTGCAGCTATTATATGGCATGATGGTCATTTGACAGATCCGCTTATTACACAGCTTAAAATGTAAAAAAAATTGCTGTTTCGGAAATTATTCCCATTTGACTACGATACAATGTTGCCTTTTTATTTAAAAATATTCTTACTTTCTGTTTTCAGAAAAGAGAATTTAGGGTAGGTAACTGGCGTATAATGATTCTAGGGGTTGATATAATTTTATCTACTGTTTTATATTGCTTTGTGATTAAAAGTGATGTAGACAATTAAATAATTGTAGTAGTCATAGAGGTAGTGTAAGTCTGCTTCATAGTAAGCAGTATCAGTGTCATAGGAAATGTAGAACATGAGTGAGCAAGAAGGGTAAGATATTACTAGTCCAGGATTGTGAAAGTGATCTTGAACGTTTTCTTTCTGAAAGTTGCGGAAATACAAAATGACGGGATTTGCTTACAAGAATTCCAAGAGTTATAAATGGCTCTTACATGATTTGGCCTTGTGGAAACATGTGGTAGAGAGCGAGAAGTCATTTATTGTATGTAACATATTTTTCAAAACGATGGAGGTTTTCTTTCAGAAAGTGGCGGGCTGAAAATAAAAACAGCACAACCGAGTGTAAGCTGTTCATAGGACATCCTTCGACGTCATGGAAAGTAAGTTACTTTTGAGGAGTTCTGATTTCTGATTGGTTATGTTATATGGGTTTTTTAAACACAATCATTTTGATTGTGTTTTTTTCCCCCGCTGTTATATGATGAATACCTTCAAGTCACTGTTTTTAGTGAAATTTGATAAATTCTGAGAACAGCAAAAATAAACCATTTAACATGTATAATTAGTTCTGTACTTTTTGTATTTATGATATACATTTAAAACTGTGTAGGGGGCATGCAGAAGCTGAGGCTTCAGTAAGTGTCAAAGTTGTTGCATGCAGTGCGTACTCTTTCATATGCTGGACTACATCTGCACAATGAGATACCTAACCAAAGGAAACACAAGTGATGTGATTGTGAAATGAGCAAAAGAAATTGAACGTTTTTCAAATACATTACCTGTGTTTCCTAACATTACGAATCACATTGTGCAGGTGAAGTTTAGGCTTGTCCAGGGAAACAGAGGAGGTCTGAACTTTATTGGTAGGCCTGCACATGTATTATCTCCTCTGTACTCTTCAACAAGCGTAAATTTCATCTGCAACTCTGAGTAGGCCTCACCTGAAACAAACGTCTGGATAGGACACACCTTATTGCCATCTCAAAACAATCATTTAAAATGTTAGAAACAGTTTTATGATGATTGTGCACCTCTTTTGCGCTGCCATTGCGTCACTTTTGTGAGACAACAGCAGTGCAAAAGATGCACCATGTTCCAAGATAGGCCTCACTTCATCTGCATCAAGATACTGTTAGTTTAAAATGTATATCTTTAGGACTGTGTAGGGGGCCTGGAGAAGCAGAAGCTTCTGTAAGTGTCAAAGTTGTTGAAAAACTGTTTGTCCTTCAATCTTTTCCCTTGTCTTTTCTAATTTTTAAATACATGTTTTAATATTTTTCAAATGTTTGTTCTCTCTTTCACAGATTGAAAGTATAAAAATAACAAGTGACTAAGTTAACGACAATTATAAGGTAAATGTTTTGTACTCTTTTCATTACATTTCTATCACATTTAAGTACTATTAGTTCCACTGCTTCATTTCTTTAACCCTCACTTTCCTGCCTTTGCTACTTCCCTCATTCCTTTCTCTATTACTTACTTACTCTACTCCTTCCACTCCTTTTCTCGGTCCCTCTCTTCTCATAGTTCCTCACTCTTGTTCACTCACTCCGTCTCTATTACTCTTAGTGTCTTTGACTGATCACTCTTTCAGTACTTGTTCATTATGCTTTCTCTGTGTAGTTGAAGCACACTAAGGGGCATATTATGAACAGAGCCAATAAAATTATTGCTGTTTTTATCGGCAGAAAACTGCTGCAAAAGCGGTTTTAGCAGCAGTTTTCTGCCGCAAAAGCGGCTTTAGCGACACATTTCTGCCGATAAAAACTGCAAAACTTTTATTGCCTATGTTGATAATATGGGCCTATGTTATTTACATTTCTTTGCTGTTTCAATTATTCTTTTTCTGTTACTTCTTCTTTTCTGCTTTCTGTTTTTTCTCTCTGTTATTCCACATGTTTTAATCTTATTTTGAACATTCACTCACATTCTCTAAGAAACTCTTCTGTGTTATTCTTCTACTCTCCTTTTTTTCTTTCATTTCCTTATCTATTTTGTTTTTCACAATTATATCCTCTTCCATCTTTTCTTCGGTAAATAAATCTATTAAACAGTATCTCTGGTTTAGTCCCTATAGCTGTCTTTCTTTTAACATTACTCTCTGTTTACTTCCCTTATACTTACTCTTCTTTTTTTTTTTGGTTCGCTCCCGGTTCGCGTACCGGCGAGCGAACCGGGAAGCGAACCAAAAGAAATAGAGCTTGCCAGAGTGCTAAACATTCTAGCAATTTTTTTATAAAGGGGAGGTAGTTCTGAAAATAACTTTTTTTTTAATGTTTTTGTTGTTTTATATTTTTTTTTATTTTTCTGAACATTTTTTGTTTTTTTTGTATTTTTTGAACAATTTTATGTTTTTTTTGGTTTTTTTGGGGGGGGGAACAACAAAAAACAGGCATTGGAAAGGGCTCAACAGGAGCAAAAAAAAAATTTATTTTTTGGGGCGTTTAGAGCACTTGTGGTTTTCAAATGCTCTGTTTATTAAGTTAATGCTCATATTGGCACATGAGAGTAAGGTACCGCAATATAAACAGACAATCTTCATGTGGATAAAGTTATCCTGAATGTTTGGCACTGTTTCCCGTGCCTCTGTCCTCGACAGAGATACCTGTGCCGATGTCCTGGCCACAGGAGTTGGTGGGTTGTCCTGGAGGTCACGCATCTGTGCCCGGCTGTAATTTAGTGGATGCCACCTCAGCATGTGACGGTGCATAGTATAGTTGCCGTAACTATACTTCTTATCTGTGCCTCTAGATAAGTCCTCTTTGCATATGAGGCACGTCACATACCGAGCATTAACTTTTTTCTGTCCTTCGGGAAAAGAAAAAAACTGCCATATGAAACTATTTTTATGATGAGATACCCGGGGCTCCTCTTGTAAAAACTGTAGTCCCTGTATTTCCTCTTCCTCTTCTTGATCCTCTTCCTCCTCTGTGTTGGAAAGGAACTGTGGAGGTGGTCCTCTCTTCCTATGAGGAGGTGGTGGTGGTGGTGGGGGTGCACCAGCTGCAGCTACTAGTGAAGCCATTTTCCACTCAGCAAAATAGGTCTTCCTTTCACAAAGTTGAAAGTCAGAGTGAGAAAAAAGGTGGGGGCTTTCATCATTTGGGAAAAAATAGTTCTAAACCAATGAAAAGTGTTATTTTTAGGTCACCTGACCTAGCCTTACATCATTAGGAAACCAAAAGTGAAATGAACCAATGAAAAGTTGTATTAACAAGTCACATGACCTGTTACGCTTATGTTACGCGCTGCGGAACGCGCCCCGGATCGCTTCCGGGGAGCTGCGCTTTGCGCCTCGGTTCACGCTCCGGAGCACTTCCGGGTGCGCTAACGCGGCGCGTCATAAGACGCATTACGCGGCAAAGCGATACGTCGCGCTTTCGCGACGCGCCCCGGATCGCTTCCGGGGAGCTGCGCTTCGCGTCTCAGTTCGCGTACCGGAGCACTTCCGGGTGCGCTAACGCGGCGCGTTATAAGACGCATTACGCGACAACGTGATACGTCGCGCTTCCGCGACGCGTCACGATGTTGATTTCTAACGCGGCAGTTGCGCAAACGGAACGTTTACCGGTTCGCGGACCGGGTCGCGGCACCAAATTGAGCTAACGGGAAGCTTCCCGGTTCGCGAACCGGGAGCGAACAAAAAAAAATAATAATAAAAAAAATTATTAATAAACATATAAAATATATTTTTTGATTTAAAGAAGAATACATTTTACAGCTATAGATATTAGCTTTTAAAAAACCAATGAAATTCACTGAAAAAACCATAGGTTATAGACCATATATAGTTAGGAATTAGCATTTACAAAACCTTGAAAATTCACTGAAAAAACCATAGGTTATAGACCATATATAGTTAGGAATTAGCATTTAAAAAACCTTTTTTTACTCACACAAAACCATTGAAATTCCATATATAGTTAGTTGTACTAACTATATATCGCGCACCCGCAATCCACTGCTGATCATGTCACATATTACATCATTCATGACATGGTCAGTGACATCACTGATGACATCACTGATGACATCTCAAATGACATCACTGATGACATCTCAAATGACATCACTGATGACATCACTGATGACAACATCCAGTGACTGTATGTTTCTGTAAAGTTAAAATATGTGTTACATATTGAAGAATGAGTGGATGTATAAGTGTCTGAATGAAGGATTTAGTAGGTGCATGACTGACTGTATGAGTGAGTGAATAAATGTGTGTCACTGAGTGCATGGGTTAGTGACTAAACTGTCTTAATTTGTGCATCATTATGTCTGTTGTTCTGTAAACTGCTGCATGTGTTGATCAGTAGCTATATGAGTAAGTATATGGGTTATTGATTGGTTGCCCAAGTATTTGTATGGGAGACTGAGTGTGTGTGTGTGGGTGGCTGGGAGGTGTATGACTCTGTGCATAGATGTGTGAGCAGTTGATTCACTAGATGTATGGGTGCAAAAGTGCATGTAGAAACACCTGTATGGGCGGTTGACTGAGTGCATTGGTGAGTGAATGGATATATCAGTGCTACATGTCAAAGTAAGTACATATGTAAAACACAGTACATGTGACAGTTGACATATATAAATAACTGTGCATAAGAGCCAGTGAATGTGTGAGTGGCTGTATTGATCATTTTGAACTTGTATCAGGCATTGTAAAAGAGATTAAATATGTGTTAGTATATGTTTGAATAAGTAAGGTGTGTATAACTGTATAGTTGAGGAAATGGAGGTGTGATTGATTCTTTGCATGACTGACTAGGTGTGTGAGTAACTCCATGGATGAGTGACAGTCTGTGAGTGTCTGTTTACACTGAGTGTATCTAAGGTTATATTAGAGTCTGAAGAGGGTCATCGTATTAGCATATGAATGATGTCATCAGTGATGTCATCAGTGATGTCATTTGAGATGTCATCAGTGATGTCATCAGTGATGTCATCAGTGATGTCATTTGAGATGTCATCAGTGATGTCATCAGTGATGTCATCAGTGATGTCATTTGAGATGTCATCAGTGATGTCATTTGAGATGTCATCAGTGATGTCATCAGTGATGTCATTTGAGATGTCATCAGTGATGTCATCAGTGATGTCACTGACCATGTCATGAATGATGTAATATGTGACATGATCAGCAGTGGATTGCGGGTGCGCGATATATAGTTAGTACAACTAACTATATATGGAATTTCAATGGTTTTGTGTGAGTAAAAAAAGGTTTTTTAAATGCTAATTCCTAACTATATATGGTCTATAACCTATGGTTTTTTCAGTGAATTTTCAAGGTTTTGTAAATGCTAATTCCTAACTATATATGGTCTATAACCTATGGTTTTTTCAGTGAATATATATATATATATATATATATATATATATATATATATATATATATATCTCAGCTCCAACTCCACTCTTCACGGATCACTCATTGGCGGGTGCGGTTTGCTGCAGCAGACATCTGCTAAACATGAACGCTCCAACTCTCAAAATTCCATTAAGAATTACGGCACTCGCAGAGGGGGATACAGCTTAATTCTCTTTATTTTCGACAAACGCATTTAAGCTACAAGCATTTGTCACTGGCGGTCGCCAGTAGGTAGTCATTGTTAGGACCTAGTTACCATAGGAAAATGGCAACATTCTATTCACAATAACTTTGGTGCCGATTGACGAATCTTCGCGAAATGTTCAAAACTAATTTTTTGTTGATATCAGCTACTATGTTGAATGTTTGGGGGTGATTCATCAAGGGGGGGCCGAGAAAAAAGGGGGTCCCAAAACGTGTTTTCTCCATGTTAATTTCCATAGGAATCTTTAGACGAGGCTACAGGTCGAACGGGTGAACGGACTTACCCCAAATTTGGCAGGGAGAAGGATCTTGGTCTAGATAGCACCCTTTGTTTATTTGGTGTAAATCCATTCAGTAGTTTGTGAGAAATATCGAAATTTCCAGATATCGATATTTGGGAATTCTGCCATCTGATTGGCTGAGACGTTAGGAGCACGAGCGTGCTGCTGATTGGCTGCGAGCAGTGCAAGCGGTTGCAACTAGGAAGTGTTGGCCGTCATTTTGTGATTCTGTTGAAGTGAGTAAGGGGAAAAAGGGCAGAAAAAAGTGGGAAAGAGGAGGGTAGGAGCACTGTGAGTTCTGTAGGGTGGTTAGGGTGTGCTGTAGAGGGAGTGTGAAGCGAAGTATTCACCCCTACCGGTGTGAAAGTGCTGTTTTGCCCACTGTGAGATGGTGCTGAGGTGAGGTGCCGGTACACTCCGGGATGAAAGCTTGCATGTAAACCGTGAGCTGACTGCTGTAAACTGATGTGCTCTGGGCACTTTAGCATAATGTCCAAAGCAAAGTATTTACCCTACCGGTGTGAAAGTGCTGTTTTGCCCACTGTGAGATGGTGCGGAGGTGAGGGGCCGGTGAACTCGGCGATGAAAGCGTGTGCCTAAACTGTGAGCTGAGTGCTCTGTAGCATCCTGGCAGAAGCAAAGTATTTACTCTTACCGGTGTGAAAGTGCTGCTTTGCCTAGAGTGAGATGGTGTTGAGGTGAGGTATCGGTAAAGTTGGGGGTAAAAGTGTGTGCTTAAACTGTGAGCTGAGTGCTGTAAACTGATGTGCTGTGGGTGCTGTAGCATACTGGGCGAAGTGAAGTAGTTACTCCTACCGGTGTGAAAGTACTGTTTGGCCTACTGTGAGATGGTGGTGAGGTGAGGTGCCGGTACACTTGGGGATGAAAGCGTATGCCTAAACCGTGAGCTGAATGGTCTGCAGCATACTGGCCGAAGCGAAGTATTTACTCCTACCGGTGTGAAAGTGCTGTTTTGCCTACTGTGAGATGGTGGTGAGGTGCCAGTATACTTGGGGATGAACGCGTATGCCTAAACTGTGGGCTTAGTGGTCTGTAGCATACTGGCCGAAGCGAAGTATTTACCCCTACCAGTGTGAAAGTGCTCTTTTGCCCACTGCGAGATGGTGCGGAGGTGAGGGCCTGGTGAACTCGGCGATGAAATCGTGTGGCTAAACTGTGAGCTGAGTGCTCTGTAGCATCCTGGCAGAAGCAAAGTATTTACCCTTACTGGTGTGAAAGTGCTGTTTTGCCTATAGTGAGATGGTGTTTAGGTGAGGTATCGGTAAAGTCAGGGATGAAAGCGTGTGCTAAAACTGTGAGCTGGGGCGTGGCCAAGACGGCGATCATGGCGGACGCAGCTTGAGTGAGCTCCGTCCCGCCGTCACCTTATCCTCCTGCTATCCTGCGTCGCCCTGACCGATCTGCACCCTACTTTGTGTGGCGGAGAGCGGCTTCCGCGGGGATCCCCCGACAGTGATTTCGGAGTCCCGGCGGCCCGGGATCAGTGATTTACGGCGGCTGGGAGCCCGCCGGGCGACGAGGCCTGCATCGCAAACCACAGCCGGGCCCTCCGCTGCAGTGCGGCCCGACCGGAAGTAGCTGGGTGCCGGGTGGCGCCGGCCGGAAGTGCCGCCTCGCCCACGACACACTGCGCAACGCTGCGGAGCGGCGGAGAAGATTGGGCAGCCATCCGGAGCGAGGGCGGACGCGGCGGCTGGGGGAGAGAGCAGTCGGAGCGCACACGGAGCTCGAGGTGGGGGTAAGGAGCCGTGGTGCTGCGGGGGAGGGGACGTGTCTGCCCCATTCGGCGGCGGTCTCGAGCCGCGGGGCACAATACTACTGCCAAGGCGGACGGGCGAGCGCTCTGCCAGCTCTCCTGCCTGCTTCCACCTTCATTGAAGCGTGCCCCTGCCGGACACTGGCGCCAGACACCTAGGGCGCGCTCGGCGGTTGCCTCGGACCGCGGCGAGGGCTGAGGAGACCCCCTCCCCCTCCCCCCCCATCCCGGACTATTGCAGGCCGCCAACCCAACTCGAGGTGGGGGTAAGGAGCTCGAAGTGGGGGTAAGGAGCCGTGGTGCTGCGGGGGAGGGTACGTGTCTGCCCCATTCGGCGGCGGTCTCGAGCCGCGGGGCACAATACTACTGCCAGGGCGGACGGGCGAGCGCTCTGCCAGCTCTCCTGCCTGCTTCCACCTTCATTGAAGCGTGCCCCTGCCGGACACTGGCGCCAGACACCTAGGGCGCGCTCGGCGGTTGCCTCGGGCCGCGGCGAGGGCTGAGGAGACCCCCTCCCCCTCCCCCCCCCCTCCCGGACTATTGCAGGCCGCCAACCCAGCCGGCAGGCCCACTTTTGGCACCTGAGAGCGTGGTGCGGACTCTGGGGCGCCCCAGTCAGACCATTCCGAGGGGTGGGCGACCCCCATCGACCGCATGCACCGTGGTGCAGCGCCTCTCCGACCACTAATAGGGTGGTGATCAGCAGTCACTTCATCACAGCGTGCGCCACGCTCGATCGCCGACGGGGCCACAATATACTTGGGCGGCCTCGGGGACACTTGCTGCCTGCGACTACTCCTTCAGCCGGGGGTGCCCCTAGTCTGTCAGCCCCCCTCACCCGGGGTCATCACTCCGCCGGCGACATGACGAGAGGGGGCAACAGCGGGAATGCCCCCAAACAGGGACCGATGGACAAGTTCGCGGGCCCCAGTGGAGGTGCTGGGGCGTCCGGAGGACCCCAGGGCTCTGGGCCGGACAACGCGGCGTTGATGGCAGCGATCACACAAGCGAGGGACATGCTCGACGTGAAAATCGGAGCAGTTGGGGCCGATGTGACCTTGCTCAGACAGGATCTGCGCAACGCAGTGGCACGAATCACCGAAACAGAAACCCGTATCACTGAAGTTGAAGACGACGTGGTGAATCTCAAAAAGAGAGTTGCTGCCATGGAAGGGATACAGAAGGGACTGGCACTGCGGGTGGAGGACGCGGAAGGGAGAGCCAGACGGAATAACCTACGCTTTATAGGCTTCCCGGAGAACTGCGAGAAAGGAAATATGGAGGCCTTCCTGACCCAGTGGCTGGAGGGGTGGCTCCCCCCGGACTCCCTGTCGCGCTGCTTTGTGGTGGAGAGGGCACATCGGGCACTGCTTCCCAAACCGCCCACTGGGGCTCGCCCTCGCTCGGTGATAGCCAAACTGCTCAACTATCATGACCGAGATGTTATCCTACGGCAAGCCCGCGCCCGGGACCCACTGATGTTTGAAAATCATAAGATCCTTGTGTTCCCGGATTACACTAAACTAGTTCAGCAGCAGAGACAGTCATTCACTGCGGCAAAAGCACGGCTGCGGGAACTCAAGATTCCTTACGCTCTACTATTTCCGGCTCGCCTGCGCGTGGTCTTCCAATCTCGCACTCAGTTTTTCAACTCCCCGGAAGAAGTGTTTGAGTGGACGGACGAGATGGTGCGAGTCAAGGTGAACACCCCCCCTCGGAGGGGCTCAGACTCGTCAACCACCGAAAGACCCCCGAGAACGCCCAGACGATCGCGCAGTAAGAGTAACTGGAGGTCGCGCTCTCAAAAGCGCCCGCCTCCGAGTGATGCCACGGCGGACTCTCCGGAGGAAACGGCTTCTTCTCCTTCGAAATCCTGAGACCCCCACGCTTGTACTGGTGCATACCGTGGAACTACAGGGTTGGTGAGACGCCTTGGTGGCCGGAGCAAGCCGCTCCTCTTCGACATGCCACGTACTGATTGACTTCATGACTTCCTGTTCATGGGTGGACGGTTGGTCGGGAGACGCTCGTGCGAGAGCGGGCCTACTCCCGGAGTTCATTCCCAGGTGTTGAGTGGGAAGTAGTTGGGCACTTTGTGGGTAGTTGGGTGGGATCCATTGGTGCAGTGGGTCTTGGGCCTCCCGTTGGAGGGCTGAGATTGCCTGCATCGCGACAGGTACTTCAATGTTGCTGAGGTATGGGGTGGGGGGTTGGAGGGGAGGTTGTTGGTGTGGTTGGGGTCTGGGGAAAGTTTGCAGGGGGAGGGGCGGGGGTTTGGGGGTTCCGGGGATGGTGGGGAGGGAAGTTGGGAAGGGCCTTAGCACGGTGTACATGGGAACCTGGAGGCGACTGAGCATGTGTGTGTGGCCTCAGTGGCCCGACGATTTCGGAATCTGGATGATTGATGGCGGCTGAAGTACTGGGGACGAGCCCCCCGCTGGCCTCAATGCGAATTTTGAGCTGGAATGTGCGAGGGATGCTCGACAAAATTAAACGAAGTGCAGTTCTACGTCTGGGGAAGACTGAAAGAGCGGATGTGTTGCTCCTTCAGGAGACACACCTCTTGGGCACCAAGGTTCTGAGCCTACGCAGATACGGGTATGATCAGGTGTTCCATGCTGGGTTTACACGAGGGTCCAGAGGAGTTGCAATTCTCATACACCGTAGGGTCTCCTACACACATGAAACACAATGGCTGGACGTGCATGGTCGGTATGTCTTTGTTAAGGGGAGTCTGGGGAGTGAGCCGGTGGTTTTCGGGAGTGTGTATGCTCCACCCCCACTCCAAGATGCCCTGATTGAACGGCTGTTCGGGGTATGGACGACTCTTCCGCATGTGTTGACAGTAGTGGGTGGTGATTGGAACGATGTGATGGATGGGAGACTTGACCGCTGTAGGCCTGGGGGTGGTCAATTGTCAGATGCCTCTACGAGGCTGAGTAGGATGGCGCAGGGGATGGGATGGATTGACACTTGGCGCCACCAGCATGCATGTGATCGTGAATATACATTTGTCTCTGCGGTCCACAAATCCTTTTCGCGCTTGGACTACCTATTCGTCCCGCAACCCTGGTTGGGCAGAATCGACTCCACCTCCATACTTCCGAGGGGCCTGTCGGATCACTCCCCGGTCGCCCTGACGTTGAGCCTCGGTGTGCGGCGACAACCGTTTCGCTGGCACCTCTCTGTGTGGCACTTGCAGCGCCACGACTATCAATCGCACATGAGGGAGGCTATCTTGCACTACTGGTCAGAGAATGAGGACCCGAGTATAGATGCCATGACCCTGTGGGAGGCCCTCAAGCCAGTCCTTCGGGGCGTGGACATTGCGTGGTGCGCTGCGAATCGTAGGGCCCGCAGGCAGGAGGTGGAGGAGGCGGCCGACCGGGTGCGGAACCAGGAGACCAGATGTCTCACGGGGGAGGATGGAGTGGCCGTGGACCGGCTCCTGCACCTCCAGCAGTCATACACCTCGCTATTGTTAGACGAAGCCCGACAGGCCTGGCTCGCTACGCAGAGCAGAATCTATCAATGGGGGGACAAGTCTAGCACAATGCTATATAGGCTATGTCAAAGCACTTATCAAGCCCAGCCCCTGCCGGGTCTCCGAGATGCCGCGGGCGGCCCTATCTCGGCCCCTGAGGTCCTGGCCCAGATGTTTGCTCAATACTACGAGACCCAGTATGCCCCCCGAGAATCTCTCCCAGCGGAGGAGATTGACAGATTTCTCGCAGACCTTCCACCCCGGGCGCTCTCGGATGAGGCGAGGGCCCGCCTAGACCTCCCACTGTCGGCAGAGGAGCTTGGGGAAGCTCTGGGTGGCCTGAACACGGGCAAGGCCCCTGGGCCCAATGGGTTCCCCTGCGAATTTATGAAGTTGTTCCATCTCCAATTGGGGATGCGCTATAGGAAGGCACTGGAGGCGGCTCGGGAGCTTGGCAGATTGCCAGCGGACTGGCGACACGCTGAGATTGTAGTTTTCTGCAAACCGGGAAGGCCCCAAGACAGCCCGGACTCTTATCGGCCGATCTCTTTGCTGAACTTTGAAGCAAAAATATTGGCTAAGGCGTTGGTGAACCGTCTTCTCCCTTACATCACGGACCTGATCCATGCCGACCAGGCAGGCTTCATGCCTCACAGGGCTACAAGACACAACATACGTCGCGCTCACCTGGTGGTGGAGGCGGCACGAGCAGCGGGCATCCCCGCGGCCCTCCTGCTGGCGGACATGGACCGGGCCTTCGATTCCCTGAGTTGGTCATACCTCCGAGCCCTCCTCCTCCGGCTCAATCTGGGCCCACGTTTCCTGTCGTACATTCATCTGCTATATACGGACCTGACGGCGACGGTCAGAATAGCGGGAGCCACCTCTGACACATTCCTCATCGGTCGTGGCACCCGACAGGGATGCCCTCTCTCACCTTACCTGTTCGCCCTGGCTATGGAACCGCTTGCGGCCTGGGTGAGGATGGATGCCCAATTGCGTGGTGTGGAGTGGGTGGGGGGCCCGTCTGACAGGATTGCGCTATATGCGGACGACGTCCTGTTCTTCCTTACGGACCTCAATAAATCGGGGCCGAGGGTCCTTGAAATAATGCGCGTTTTCGGTGAAGTGTCGGGCCTCCGGCTCAATCCGCAGAAGTCGAAGCTGTGGGTCCTGGGCGACAGGGGGACTTTGGGTCCCTGGGCCTCGGTCCTTCAGGAGGCGGCGGGAGGCCTTAAATATCTTGGTGTCTTTCTAACTGATGTGCAGGGAGTGTCATGGTCCCGTAATGTAGTGCCTGTTTGGGACAGGATCCGCTCAGATATGCTGATGTGGTCCAGGATGCCTCTAAATGTCTATGGCCGTTCGGCCATTTTTAAGATGGTGGCCCTACCCCGAATCTTGTACCAATTGCAGAACTACCCGTACCCAATTCCGCAGCAATGGTTTCGTCAGGTGAACTCGGCTCTGGGTCGGTTCCTATGGGCCGGTGGAGCGATAAGAGTGGCGCTCCGCACCTGCTTCCTGTCGACCTACTGTGGGGGACTGGCCGCATCTGATGTCCAGTCCTACTATCAGGCATCGCACCTACTTGTTCTTAACGAATGGTGGTACGGGGATCGCACTGACCCGACCTATGCCCTAGAGAGGTATATGATGGACCCACACACGCTCCATACTATTTTATACTCGGCGACTATCCGGAAGAGACTTCCGAGGGCCACGCAAGTAATCTTCAAAGTGTGGCGCGATGCGCTCCGCCGCATGGGATGGTGGAACACGCTCACGGGCGAAACTCCTTTATGGCATAATGGGAGACTGCCCGGCCTGGCTGCGCTCCGGGGCTTTGAGGGCTGGGATGCCATAGGCGTTTCGGCGCTGGGCCACGTCCTGAAGGGCACAGTCCTCAAATCGTTCCAGATGTTGCAAGATGAATTCGATATGCACCGGTCCCAGTTCTTCAGGTACCTACAGCTCCGCCACGCCCTGACCCCCGCACTAGCGGACTTGTCGTCCTTGCCGGAGTTTAGTCCCCTGGAAGCAAAAGTCTTTATGGGGGAATTGGAATCAAAAAAAATCTCAACCATCTATCAAACATTAGTTACGCATTGTTCCCCCTCTCTTGATAAGTTGCGGGCGGTCTGGGAGAGCGATCTGGGAGACTTGGAGGAGGAGGACTGGAGAGAAGCCCTGGAGGCCCCTAAGGGAGCAGCGATAGCGGTGCGCCTGCGCTTTATTCAATTTAAATACCTGCACAGGGCATACTACACGAGGGAACGATTGTGGAAGGCGGGGCTGATAGCCTCCCCGGATTGTTTGAGGTGTGGCAGTGAGGTAGGCTCCTTCTTACATACAGTATGGGGATGTGCACGGCTGCAGAGGTTTTGGACCGGTGTGTGGGAATGCCTGGAGGAAGTGTTGGCATGGGAGCTCCCTCGCACGCCGCAACTGGGCCTGCTCCACGTTATGGAGAAAGTGGGGGGTAATCTGTATAAACGACACTTGCTCCTTCTGGGTCTTACAATAGCCAAACGAGATATAGCCCAAGCCTGGAAAGCCCCCAAGGCTCCGTTGGTGGGGGTGTGGAAGCGGGGCATGGACTTTAGCATGGGATTGGAACGCCCGATCTTTGAGGCCAGAGGCTGCCCCAAGAAACATTATAGGATTTGGAAGAAATGGGCTGATTATAGGGGCCTATTGCTGGACCCCCCAGCGCCACAAGCCTCTGATATAGATCACGTCTATACTACCCTCATGTGAACTGTCCACTTGTCGCTACCATGCTGCTTTGGCTCCTGTTTCTGGACAATATGAACACCGTGCAGGGAGGGGGGTGGGACCCGGGTGGGGATGCGGGGAGGGGGGTGTTGGATAATGTTGACTGAATTTCTTGAACGCTGTTGCTCTTCTATGCTCACTGTCTTTCTGCAATCTTGGAAGCAGTGTTTCTTTTGTATTCTGTCAACTGCCATAACACTAATAAAATTTGTTCTGAAAAAAAAAAACTGTGAGCTGAGTGCTGTAAACTGATGTGCTGTGGGCGCGGTAGCATACTGGCGGAAGTGAAGTATTTACTCCTACCGGTGTGAAAGTGCTGTTTTGCCTACTGTGAGATGGTGGTGAGGTTAGGTGTCGGTACACCTGGGGATGAAAGCGTATGCCTAAACTGTGAGCTGAGTGGTCTGTAGCATACTGGCAGAACCAAAGTATTTACTGTTACTGGTGTGAAAGTGCTGCTTTGTCTAGAGTGAGATGGTGCAGAGGTGAGGTACCGTTAAACTCTGGGATGAAACCGTGCGCCTAAACTGTGAACTGAGTGCTGTAAACTGATGTGCTCTGGGCGGTGGAGCATACTAGCTGTTGTAGCATATGTGTACAGGTCTTGTTAGTATGCGTTTAGAGTATAGGGAGAGTGGAAAGTAAAGTACTCTCTGGTACCGGTCTGAAGAGTCGGGGATTAAACTGTGAGTGTAAGTTATGAGTTTATGGTTGTAAAGTGATGTGCTGTGGGTGCTGTAGGATAGTGGCCGCTGTAGCATACCTGTGTAAGTAGTGTTAGTGTGCGTTTATACTATACAGAGAGTGGGAAGTAAAGTAGTCACCTCTACTGGTCTGTAGACTTGAATGAAGAGTTTTAGGAAGCAGGAATAAAGAAATAATCTTGAGGAATATAATGTTGAATGTTGCAATGCCACAGAAAAAAAATTGTGAAATGAGGTGTGTCTAAGAAAGTGGGTGTGTGTAATAAAGGCATGGAGTTTGGAAATTATATAGAAAGTGTCTTTATTTAAGTGTCATAATTGGACCCACTGGTTCAAGAGCTAGGGCATCCATCTGATGCAAAGTTGAAGCACTTCTGTTGTATACAAACGTAAGCTCCTGCATCGTGAATTGTATATTACATGTTACAGTTGCATGTGACATACGCAATAGCTATTACACTTGAATAACTCTACATTCTATAAAGAAAATAAATGTAGGATACGATTACCACATTTATCCTTTAAGAAAAAAAAGAAATAAAAAAGAAATTGCAAAATGTAATAAAAAAACTGTTCAGGTACCTTGGCAGTGCTTTTTGTAACACAAAAATCAACAGTAGAATAGTCATCAATCTGTTGTACAGTTGATTCAATGTGGTGCGTGTCAGAATTGGTACTAGTTCTACCCACATAGGAACTTTGAGGATGAATACAAACATTGCGCTTCTAAGAAGCACATTCGGTACCTTTGTAGTCAAACTATACATTATTGTCTTCAGCTGTTTCAAAAAAACAATCTTGCGTAGAGAGCTAAGGCATGGAGCTAAGACAAACTCCAACCGCTTCTGCTGTAGTCAATTTGAAGCTCCTGCATCAGTGAATTGCACATTATATGTTAGAGTTCTATGTGACCTACACAATAGCTATTAGACATGGATGAATAAATTGTAGAATGAAAATAAAGGTAGTTCACGATTACTACACTGTGCCAACCAGTTCCTAAACAAAGTCGTCTTTTTTCATTTTTATTGTGAGGTTCTGAGCAGAAGTTGACTTGAAATTTGTGTGAAAGGGCTTTGTGAATAACAGGGAGGCCGAGAGGCATGTGCACAAAGAATAGACGTGGTTTCAAAATGGGTGTCAAGTTTAGGCAAAATTTAGGAAGTAAATAGCGTATTTGCGTAGGCCAGACCTCACCGATCCCTGGTTAAAGTGGAGACGTAAGGGGCAATAATGAAGATAGAGTTCAAATGTCTGAGTATACTTAGAAAGTTTGTTATATGAAAGTAGTAGGATTGAAGTGCATTATAAAACAATTTAAGAAAAAAGTAAAAAAAGATGGGAAAAAATCCATTCAAGAATAACGTGAAGTCTTGGAGATTCCAGTCCAGAAGTTCTTCAGCGGCTTGAGATGCATAATGTTCCAAGAGGCTATTGTTGCCATTGTCTGAGAAAAGCCAAGGGATCCAAATATCTTCGAAGGGGCAGTAATGTTCCTCGAATGTTGGAGCGGAAATTTGAATTGGCAGGCAATCTGCGATGTTGTGAAAGGTCGCACGTTGCAGGAGATCTTTCGCAGCTGCGCAGAAATCCCATTCCCCTGTGATTCCTTTTTGCATTGCGTTTGACATTGCTCCACTGCCAGAACAATCCCATTCATGGTTTTCAAGATAATGCATTACCTGCTGGATATCGGGAGCGATTGTTGGGATGGTGGCAAGGCATACATCCATTCACCAGTCAAATGGGCAAGTTTTGCAATTAAACGATGGTTGTACGCATATTGCATAAGTGTAGATAAATGTTATGTTGTAGCTAGCTCCAATAATAGATAGAGGCAGGTAGCCGAAAAGTTTTTCTGTTTTTTTACAGTATTGATGTAGCTTGGCATAGAGGCATATTCTGTCGGACATAGTTGTTACCACTGAGAGCGTAGCCATTTCTAGAAGTAGAATTAGTAGCCGGATGGCCGCAAAGAGAGCAAGAATTGAGGGCACCGTTCCTGTTATTCCAGAGATGATCGAATGAATGTAATCTGGTATTAAAAGAATAACAGTGTGAAAGCATGTTAGAAGGCTGTAGGAGATCGTGTTAAAAAAGTGTGCCAGACCTTGAGTTTGACATGTGTTGTAAATTGTGTAACAATTCACAAAGTGTAATGGGCGGTTCGTATTTAAAAGGGAGTGTATTTTACTTGAAGTTTGTAGTATCTTAGTATCTGCAGTCGATAAATTTATTTTGCAGAAGTGAGGGAGACTACTGTTCTGAACAAAAGAGTTTTCAGTTTGGTTTGTTTCTTGAAATCTGTTTTCAAACTAAGAATTGAAGGCCAAGTTGAAGTTTGGGAGTTAGTTTGTGTGAGTAAGAATAGACATTGCCACAGGAAGTTACTCTGTTTGAAATAGTAGGGACATGCGGTGTGCCAGCCCACATTCCGTAGGAGTGCATGTTATTGAGAAGCAGATAACTGCTGTTAGAAAGCTGCGTAAATTTTAGTCGGATTGTGGGAGTTGGCGTGCTTTTCAGAAAGGATGCAAGGTTGGGAGCTGTAAGCTTAGAAGCGCCATGTAGTTGGACATTCTTGGATAGTAATGAATAACTGTCATTGTGGTCACACTTTTCACCTGTGAGAAAAACTTCTGTATGCTCTTTACGACAGCGATATGTAAATGAGAGAAACCACTGCTTTTGAATAAACGCACTACCTTATATAATCACATTCAGCATGACAAACAACATATGCACCTAGCAGACACAACAACACTACATACTGTGGGAAACCTGGCTAGCCATGTACACAAACTAAACATGGCATGGCACCTCTGCCTCACAATGCAGAATGCGGGGAGAGATGAAAGCAAAGTATGTGCGAAGGTGGTAGGTAATTATCGATTATAAAAGTATATAATGTAAAGTCTTGAGGGGATGTGCCGGACACAGTTGAGTATGCAGAGCACAGACATGTACATGTCAACATACACTGATGGTCTATTGAGTGAAATGGATAGCGGACGCAACCATGATAGTACAGTCAGTAGGAAAGATAACGGAATGGTAGCGAGTTCGTGCCATTCCCTCCCCCCGCCGAAATGTTTAGGGTAGTGGGCTGGCTCGGCGTACGCAAAGCTAGCGTAGGGGTTTGCAGAAGAGGCACGTTTCTCTGGGTGTGGTTCCCTTCCGGATTGGCAAACGTGTCTGCCAGGCCTGCTCAGCTTACACCGCCATGAGGCTGACGTCATGAGCGAAGGTGGCTGTGTGAATGATGCTTTCAGCGTGCTGGTATCTAGAAAGCGTAATGGTCGGTGCGAAGCATTTATGCTCCACAGTTCACCTTTCGACACCGCTGTATGTGAAAGAGGGCCCACCACGTGCCGACGGAAGGTCCTGGGCCGAGATCTGCGAGCTCGGAAGGCTCCTGAGATTAACGCTGGCTACCGCGAAACAGGTACACAGCGTCCAGCTTGAGGCCCAGCACTGTGGGGTGCTCTGTATACTACTAACACAGTAGGCCGACAGGTACCAAAGTGGGCGATGTTAGAACTGTATCTGAGAGTGGAGATAAAGGTACTCCCTTTGACAAGTGCGACCAACTCTACGTCCCAACAGTGGAACGGTGTCTTGATCCCACAATGGACGCAGTCCGATATTACCTGGTGCTTGCTTTTCACAGAGCTACCTCCTTTGAGGTGCATCGGACTCTGTGATTCCGTAGTTAACTGTTGCATATGATTATTGGGCTTGGTTGACTGCAGTCGCTGAACTACATCTTGGCAGGTCCGAACAGTGAAACGGGGTCTTAATTATATGAATGAGGATGTCAGAAGTTAAAGTTTGTGATGATTTCTGTGTACCCTGTCCGATGAGGTGCAAGCAACTGTAGGTCCCAACAGTGAAATGGTGTCTTGATCTCACAATGGACGATGTTAGAACTGTATCTGAGAGTGGAGATGGAGGTACTCCCTTCGACCAGCTGCACCCAACTCTAGGTCCTGACAGTGGAACGGTGTCTTGAACCAATAATGGACGATGTTAGAACTGTATCTGAGAGTGGAAATGGAAGTAGTCCCTTCGACCAGGTGCAACCAGCTGTAGGTCCCAACAGTAGAACGGTGTCTTGATCCCACAATGGATGTTGTTAGAACTGCATCTGAGACTGGGGATGAAGGTACTCCCTTCGACTAGGTGTAAGAAACTCTAGGTCCCAACAGTGGAACGGTCTGTTGATCCCACAATGGACGATGTCTGATATTACCTGTTGCTGGTTTTTCACAGAACTCCCTCTTTTGAGGTGCATCAGACTCTGTGCTTCAGTAGTTAACTGCTGCACATGGTTATTGGGCTAAGTTGACTGCTATTGCTGGAATACACCGTGGTACAACAGATCCAAACAGTGAAATGGGGTCTTAATTCTATGATTGAGGATGTCAGAAGTTAAAGTTTGTGATGATTTCTGTGTAGCTTCTCCGATGAGGTGCAAGCAGCTCTAGGTCCCAACAGTGGAACAGTGTCTTGATCCCACAATGGACGATCTTAGAATTGTATCTGAGAGTGGGGATGGAGGTACTCCCTTCAAACAGCTGCAACCAACTCTAGGTCCCCAACAGTGGAACGGTGTCTTGATCCCACAATGGACAATGTTAGGACTGTATCTGAGAGGGGAGATGGAGGTACTCCCTTCGACCAGGTGCAACCAGCTGTAGGTCCCAACAGTCGAATGGTATCTTGATCCCACAATGTATGATGTTAAAACTGCATCTGAGAGTGGATATGAAGTTAGTATGCTCGACCAGCTGCAACCAACTCCAGGTCCCAACAGTGGAATGGTGTCTTGATCCCACAATGGATGATGTCTGATATTACCTGCTGCTTGCTTTTCTCAGAAGTTTGTGTGTTGAGGTGCATCACACTCTGTGCTTCCATAGCTAACTGCTGCACATGATTGACAGTAGTCGGTGGAGTATACTGTCGTACAGCAGGTGCGAACAGTGAAAGGGGGTCTTGATTGTATGGTTGAGGATGTAATAAGTTAAAGTTTGTGATGATTTCTGTGTACCCTCTGTGATCAGGTGCAACCAACTCTGTGCTTTTGAATCGAACGGTATGTGGCTGTGAGGTGTTAATGACCACTGCATCTGTTCTAGACTGCAGTTCGCAGGGTTCACACTTTAGATTGAGTGGTGATTGTTTATTTACAGAATCCAGTAGTTAAGTAATTAGAACATCTATTGAAACATACTCAATATTGTTTTATTAGAACATTGGGATGTTGGGAGCTCCATTGAAAACAATGGATTAGCTCCGTTCTTATAATGTCTTGTATAAGCCTGGAGCTGCAACATTGCAAAGTTTTTTTGTTCACAGCTCTGGCTGTGAATAAATGCTTCAAGGAGCCTGGAGGGATTCCAATCCCCTTGTACTCTCTTAAGGCTTTGCTTTATTTGTTAGAACATTCTTTCCTCTAGTGGCAGCATGTTCAAATAGCCTTATCACCCTTTTAGCTGGGCTATAGTGGTTATTAAAGTCCCTCTCCCTTGTTAAAGGCTCTCGCCTTCAGCTTGGGCCATTAATGCTGGAGAGAGCCTTTAATAGCCGGTATAGCATGCTACGACGGGCGATAAGGCTATAGTATACTTGGTTGAAGAAGTTTTTTTAGATGAGTTATAGGTTTAGTACAATGACCAAATTCATCTTGCAAGTCAAAAGGAACAGTGAAGAGTAGACTGTGGACAGATGAAATCCCAATTCAAATTGTTTTGATTTATTTATTGTAGAGTTTTATGTAATTTATGTTGTTGTATTTTGTAAAAAGGGAGTGAGAAAAAGTATTGATGGTTGTGTGTGTGAGTACTGCCTTCAATTAACAATGCAGACAGTAGTGGTCACAATTCAGATTGAGTCGCTATTGTAGATATAGATGATGCAGTCCTGTAAGAAAAGAGATTGCTGTAGTTTGCTCTGTCTGCACCACTCATACGCATCATTGCAGGCTCCGCACATGTTTTGTTTGCTTCGTGTATTGCAAACTGTAGAGCTCAAGTCAATGCCACGTGGCTGTGGGCCTTGCTGAGCGCTCTCTCTGGCCTGTTCTACAGAATTCAGTATTCACATTTGCAATTGAGTCGGTATTGTAGATGCTGCAGTCCTGTAGGAAAAAACATTGCTCCAGTGTGCTCTGTCTGCACCACTCATAGGCATCATTGCAGGCTTTGCACATGTTTTTTTTGCTTTGCGTATTGCAAACTGTAGAGCTCAAGTCAATGGCATGTGGCTGTGGGCCCTTGCTGACTGCTCTCTGTGGCCTACACTGCACACAGCCGCGTTCACAACTGAGATTGAGTCGTTATTGTAGATGAGGTAGTCCTGTAGAAAAAGACATTGCTCCAGTGCGTAATGTCTGCACCACTCATATGCATCATTGCAGGCTCTGCACACATTTTTTTTGCTTTGGGTATTGGAAACTGTAGAGCTCAAGTCAATGCCATGTGGCTGTTGGCCCTTGCTGACTGCTCTCTCAGCCCTACACTGCAGATAGCAGTGTTCACAATTGAGATTGAGTTGATATTGTAGATAAGGTAGTCTTGTAGGAAAAGACATTTCTCCAGTGCGTACTGTCTGCACCACTTATATGTATCATTGCAGGCTCTTTCTGGCCTATACTGCAGACTTCAGTGTTCACATTTGACATTGAGTCGGTATTGTAGATGATGCTGTCCTGTACGAAAAGACATTGCTCCAGTGCTCTCTGTGTGCACCACTCATCATTGCAGGCATCATTTATAGATACATTTTCAAATTTCAATGGCGATTTTTAGTAGCGTTATAATGCTTCCCTACTTTCACCTTTATTTCAAAGCAGTCTTCATTCAGTATTGTGTTAATTCAATAGGCTCTGTGGTTATTTTCATATTTCTTTATGTGCTGTGATGCCAAAAGAGTACGTCCTCTCTCATGTTATATTTTATTTGAAAGCGTTACCACATTCCTCAGATGAGGTTTAACACATACAGTTTTCCAAAGTCCAGGCTCTTATACATGAAAGAGATATTGTGGAGTGCTAATTTTCTGCCACTGGCTGTTCTATGAAGTTCTATTTACCACAGTAGTTCAGCAGTTCTAAAGGACCACTCAAGTGCCCACTCACAATTCTGCTGTATTCCTGTATCCCGTGAGCCGCATTACGGATGTAGAATTCCTCACCCATATATAATGTGGGAGAATGCAGCTGCCAACAAGCATTTACAATGCAATAGGTCTCGCATTACTGAAAGTTTGAGCTATTGGCGTTCCATTATTAATTGCAATGCCAATAGCTGAAACTTGCAGTAATGCAAGACCTATTGCATTGCAGAATTTGTTTTATTGCAGCTGGTAATCTTTTACCTCTGTTGTGAGTTCATGCATTTTAAGCTATATGTCTTTGGGTTGGAGCAGCTTTTCTGTGCATGCTACAAAATATCTGTTTTCAGGGCTGGCTTTTTATCCTTGTCATATGCATGTGACTCCTATGCCACTGTTTCACTCTCTAAGGTTGCAGTTTTATCTTGTAGCCATTACGCCTGATTGCAAGACACACCAGCAACAGTGCTACAGGAACAGCAGACAAGGCTGCATCACACCACCAAATGTGTACAAGATCATAAAGCTTGTTTGTATCAGAGCATGTTTGTAACAGAGGATGAACAGAAGCATGATGAAACTGATGTGATGCCTCTTACTTTCCCCTTTGTCTTGGATAGGAAAATGGGAGGTGGCATGAGCAGAAAGGGTGCAAGTTAAAATAGGTCTCGCTTTTGGGACCATATAAGTATTTAGTTATGCAGCACAATATCCTTGGTGCAACAACGTTAACTGTTGCACGGTTAAACACGTATAAGGTCCCGAAGGCGAGACCTATTGGTTATGCCAATGCTTGTTTCCTTTTGGTGTGGGGTGAGGCAACACAGACAATGGGAAGGGGAAGATCGAAAGGAACACAGACAACACAAGGGTGGGAGGGAAGCAACATGGGGAAGGCCAATGCATCATGGGAAAGACCGATGCAACACAGGGAAGGAAGAAAGAAAGAAAATAGTACCTCAATCACAGCGTGAGCAAAAGTTGGATACTAATCAAAATTGAAAGAAGAGGAAGTGAAATAAGCATGCACTGGCCAATCAAGAGGCGGCAGTTAAGAGTGGCAATGAAGATACCAGGTGAGTGGGTGTTCCCCAAAAGTATTACAAGATATGGACTGAATGGAGCAATTACAGGGTAATCATTATTCCTTTGCAGAATCCCAAGCAATGGCGAAAGGTGAAGGATGTGAGCACAGGGGTCTTTCAATGAGAGGTTGTGGGGGGTTAATAGGGCATATGCACGTATACAAATAGGATTTCTGATGTTGCACTTCTACTCATCACTTATCATTGGTTATTGATATTATGATTGTCAAATTTGAGGATGCTGATTGAATTACACCTCAAGAGTCTTGTTTTAAGTTATAAAAAAGTTCTTTAAAAAAAATGTGCCACTGAACGGTAAGAAATTTGAGAGCTCCAAACAAGTGACAGCGCATGCACTCTCCGGCGAGAACTAAAAAGGACAGCGCAAAGCACCACTAGTTGCCTACAGTATTCAGCAGCAGTAACCCCAGAAGAGCGGCAGAGGAAAAGAAGTACTCAATGTTTGAGTTATTCTGTAATTTATGCAAAAACAGGAAAAAAAAGTGTAGGAAAAAAAAAATTGGCGGGGGGGTCTTCTACGGGGCAGATAGTACTCTATGCTGGGTTGAAGGCGGAAGCCTGCTGTATAAAGTATAATGGACCGTAAAGACGCCACTTTTGCAATCATCCATGTTTTGCCTTTGCTGCTGTTAATTTTTAAATGTTATGAATGTAATACGATATTTGGCATGCCTTGCCTGTACACACTGTATGATGAGTATGATGAGGTGGGAGTGGGAGGAGGGGGTAGGGGAGGGGAATCACGCGCGCAGTGCGAAAGTAAAAAAAAAAGAAAAGCTGACGGTGTGGGAGTGGGAGGAGGGGGTAGGGGAGGGGAACCACGCGTGGCGCCAACAAGCTAACGAAAGCCAGATGGCAGCTGTGCACGCTGAAAGCTTGTGCGCGTAACAGCAAGCTGGTGGCTGGCTGCCTCTGGGTAGCACTTTCAAAACCCGCTTACTAAATGTCTCGCTTGACATAGGGCATGTGCTTGCTCAGGCGAGACCTAAAAAGGGCAGCAAGTGAAGGTGGTAAATCAAAGCTACAGGCCTGGTGGTGAGAGAGAGGCCTGGGAGGGGGAGGAAGATCAGGAACCTGGACGACGTGCACCACCTGAAATGAAATGCCACAGAGGAAATGCTCCAGCAGGTGAGCATGCCTTTTGGACACATTGCAAGCTAGGCTTTTGTTTATTTTACAACGTTTTTCTTAATTTGAAAGGCTTCATCAAGAAGACTGGCAATTCTTACAAAACCTTTTTTTTTCAACTTGAAACAACTGGGATTTATTTAGTTGTAGGTGAAGTTTGCATTACTTTGAGTATTTTTACAAATATATCTACAAATTTGTGTGATTACCTTTTAGTACATTTGAAATACTTATGTTTGTATTATGTGGTGGTTCATATCTAGCGAAAGTACTATATTCATTCGCTGCAAACACAATGTTTTGCGTGTCCTGTCTTTGAAAATAGACCAGTACACTCACTATGTTTAATGAATGCTTTTTAACAAATTTAATTTGAACAATTCTATATTTAACTGAGCCTGACTGTCACCTTCAAGCCTATTTATGTGCTTTCCAAACATGCTGGTTCACTTTCCCCTGCAAGATTGTGTTCTTGCGCCCATGTCCTCTCTGTTGTTAGGCACACTAGTCATCTAAAAAGATACAGCTGAGTGCTGTTCATCACCAGGACAAGGCGGGCAGGAAATGCTAGGCAGTCTAAAAACATGCCAAGGAGGTTAAAGTCGGCCTTTCTCTAGAGGTGATGCGGTATTTTACAGTGCAAGCATGCCTCGGGATGTTAGCATGAATGGTCTCCCAGCAGGGAAGAGTGTCACAGAATGTTGTGAGGTAAATGTAGCTTGGCATTTCAAACTGCGATGACAGCTAAAACATGGCAGGGACTTAACTATTACCCCGCCTACCTGCAAGATTAAAATGCAGATACAATACCGGGTGATAAAACATGGAGTGTAAGTAATTAGAAATACTGCCCCGAGTTAAGGAGCCACTTACAAACTTTTATTTCGGCACGTCTGCAAATGCTCTCGAGCAGTGTCAGGCAATAACGAATGTTAAATGTCTGGCTTTTAATCTCGTCAGGCTAATAACAACAAGCAGCCATGGACAGAGAGAATTTTATAAAAATACCAATGAATTTCATAACCCTAAATGCACAGAAGGAACTCATCCTGTTTCTCAAGAATTTACTGACAAACTGACAAATCATTATACAATCAAAGCATACATGTTAGACTTCTATTTAAAACAGAAGAAAACCACTAGCACCAACCCATTTCTAAGAATCCCCTCCAAGAGTAGGCTAACCCTTCAAACCACCATCAGAAGCCGAATTCATGGATCTTGTCAAAGCAAGCAGGCCAGCCAGCTGCCTTTCCTACTCTAGTCCACCACAAATCTATTAGAACATTCTTTTAATTACCTCTATTGCCACCCCAATAATAAATAATCCTTAACGTACAGGAGTCTTTTCAGGAGACTTAAAAAAGGTATACATAAGCCTATTATTAAAGAAAACAAATCTGGACCTACATGACTGAAACAGCTACAGACTAATTACAAATAAATTGATATTTCCTGAGCAAACTGATAGAAAGGGCAGCATTCACCCAGATGCCAGAATTCATTAAAGATAAGTCCATACTTTCCAACTTCCAAACACCATTCCGTCCAGGAAGAGACACAGAATTTGCCCTCAGCACCATTTGGGATGACCTTAAAAACAGAGTAGAATGGAATCGGGTTGCTGCACTACTTCTCTTGGACCTTTCAGCTGCCTTAGACACATTTGCTCATGACACTCTAATCCAAAGACTCTGCGAAGCCAGCATAGATAGGATTGCACTCAAGTGGATCACAGACTACCTTCAAAACAGTATAATTGCCATCTATACTCCTCATCCAAACTGCACTTCACAAAAGCAGGGGTCCCTCAAGGCTCTATCATCTTACCCATGCTTTTCAACATCTACATCAATTCATTACCATCATTCATCAATGATTTTCAGCCAACATGCTATAACTATGTAGATGGCACACAAATACACTGGAAAGGTCCAAATCAATCAATCAATCATGATTTATAAAGCACGCTAATCACCCGATAGGGTATCCATGCGCTGCGGGCCCCGGAAGCTTATTCAACATCCAGGTCGTCAGGACCATTCGGAATTCTGGAAGTGAGCTGATGATCCGGAGATGTGTGGGGAGGATGTTCCTGGTCTTTGCTGCAATGTGGGAGAAGGAATGTCCTCCACTTCTGCTTCAGTAGATGCAGGGAGTATAGGCAAGTAAAAGGGAGGCAGAGCGTAGTCTTCTCGATGGTTAGTGGAAGTTAAGGCAGTGGTTAATATAGGCGAGCCCTTGATTGTGTAGAGCTTTGTGTGCGTGGGTCAGCAGCTTCAATTGGCATCTCATCTGTACGGGGAACCAGTGGAGCTTCCTGAGGTGGGGTGTGATGTGAGTTAATCAGAAAAGGCCTATGATGAGTTTAGCTGAAGTGTTCTGGCTGGTCTGAAGTCTGTGTAGAAGGTGTGTGGCGATTCCTATGTAGAGGGCATTGACCTCTACATAGGAACTGACTGGCAGTTGGCTGGTGATGAGAGCTTGTGTCACGGTGCATCTCAGGTGTAGGGCTTGCCACTTGAAGATCTTACGTATCATGCGCAGGTTGATGAAGCAGACAGGGGAGACGGCGTTGGTCTGTGATTTCATAGTGAGCTTGCTGTCACTGATGATTCCAAGGTGTCCAGCATGGTTGGAGGGAGTGGTTGCAGGTCCTGGGTCTGATGGCCATCAGGAGTCATTCCATGTGTTGCTGCTGTTGCCAAAGTTCAGTACTTCCTACTTGTCTGTGTTCAACTGCAGGTAGTTGTTCTTCATCCAGTTTGCAATGTTTGTCATGCATCTGTGGCAGCTGATTTTGGTGGTGGTGGGGTTGTCTGTGAGTGAGAGAATATGAGTTGGATGTCGTCTGCGTAGGAAATTATGTTGAGTCCGTGGGATCTGACAATGTTGGCCAGCGGGGTCAGATATGCGTTGAAAAGCATGAGGCTGAGGGATGAGCCCTGGGGTACACCGCAGGGTGGAGAGGTGAAAGGTGAGAGGTGTATCCTCTGGGTTCTTCTAGTGAGGAAGGAGTTGATCCATCTGAATGAGTACCCTTGGATGCCCATGTGGTGGAGCCTTTCAATCAGTGTGTGCTGGGATATGGTGTCAAAGGGTGCTGAGAGGTCAAGAAAGATTAAAGCTGCAGTTTCTCCCTGGTAGAGGAGGGTTCAAATGTCTTCAGTGGCTGCAATCAGGGCTTTTTCGGTGCTGTGATTGCTGCGGAAGCCAGATTGGGTGGCATTGAGTAGCTGGTTCTCCTCCACATGTGGCATGAGTCGATTGTTGCTGATATTTTCCAATAGCTTCCCTGGAAATGGGAACAGGGAGATTGGCCAGTACATTTTGAGTTTGTTGGGGTTGGCGGAGGGTTTTTGAGTAGTGGTCTGACTTTTGCATGTTTCTAGGCATCAGTAAATGTTGTGGTGGTGATAGAGGTGTTGAGTAGGGTGGTGAGTTCCTTGCCTATCCTTGGTTTTCCGAGGTTAAAGATGTGGTGTAGGAAGGGGTCTGTGGGAGCTCCCAAGTGGATGGATTTCATGGTGGAGGTGGTGTCTTGGGTGGAGAGGATGTTCCAGGTGATCAGTGTATGGTTCGTGTCAGTTACAGTGGTGGTGTATCTGCCGAAGAAGTCTGTAGGTGTAGATTTGAAGTTTCTGTATATGGTTGCGATCTTGTCATGGAAGAAGTGTGCGAGGTTGTTGCACAGCTCCTGTGAGGGTGTGATGTTGTTTTCACTGGCAGCCAGGTTTGAGAATTCCTTAATAATGTTGACTAGTTTCTTGGTGGTGTTGCTGCTGGTTTTGATGCGTGCGGCAAGGACTGTCTTCTTTTTTGCCCTCAGCAGGCAGTGGCAGAGGTTAAGGGAGGTCTTCAAGGCTGTCCTGTCGGAGGTATACTTGCTGGTGCACCATCTCCTCTCCAATGTTTTGCTGTCTTGTTTCGCTGTTCTTGAGTCCTTGGGTGCACCAGCTGGCTTTTTTGGAGGATTTTGTCTGGATGTTGCTCTTAATGGGGATGATGCTGTATGCAGAATAGGTGATCCAGGTTTTGAAGTTTTTCATTCCCTGTTCGAGGTTGGTGGCGGTAGTAGGGTTGGAGGTTTTGAGGGAGTTCACCTAGCTGGCCTGATTTTGTTCTACCTTGAGTGGGGGGTGTTGGTCATCTTGGGGTGGCGGTGCGGGTGCTGGAGATGCGGAAGTGGACGATAGAGTGATCAGTGCTTGTGTGTTTTGTGACATGGCTCTATTTGATGCAGTTGCTGGAGGTGGAACTTGAGTCCATAGTTTCTCCTGCAGTGTGTGTAGGGTCATGGACTATCTGAGACACACCGAGGCTTCTCATACTTTCGAGAAGGTGTGCAGTGTTTTTTTTGTTGGGGTCGTTGATGTAGTAATTTAGGAAATCGAGGAGGATGTAGTACTTGGAGTCTAAAGCTAGGGGTGCAATGAAGTCTGCAATGGTGTTACAGAAACTGGAGCACATTCCTTGAGGTTGGTATGTGAGGGTACCTTTGATGGCTGTCTTGTCACCTGTGTGGAGCTTGAAGTTGACTTATTACATGGGGGTGGTGGTATTGTCAGTGGTGGTGCTACACTGTATGGTCTCTTCGTGGATGATGTCTGTTCCTCATCCTGGCTTGTTGGTGTGGCCTTGGTGAGGTATTTTATATCTGTCAGTGATCATTGTGGCAATGTCTGGGGCAGATGTGGGTTTGAGCCAGGTCTCAGTGAGGAAGACGATGTCGGTGCGAGGGTGGCGATGAGGTCCCATAATTTAGTGAAGTGCTTGCATAGTGAGTGTGTGCTGAGAAGGGCGCATACAAGTTGTTTTTATTGTTCAGGTGGTGTCTGTGGTGTGATCATGGCGGGGCTGGTCGGTGTGCTGGTGTGTGTGCAGTGGCAGTTGAAGTGGCATTGGGCATTGAGTGCAAGTGAAAGGTCCTACCATGGAGCATGGGTCAGCGCAGTGGCAGTGTATGTTGCAGTGTTTTTGGTTGAGGGTGTAGAGCTCAGTGATAGGGGCAGGTGGGCCAGGGGTCATGGTGCTGGGTGCCGTCGAGACACAGATGGGCACAGATGGACTTGCCTTTGGCAAACCAGAGGCTCACCACTTGCACATGTTCGCTGTGCGGCCTCACAGCAGTCTGCATTAAGTAGGTCCTGGGGTGGGCAGGGCTTCTGTTGGCGGAAAGAACGGTGAGTGGCAAAACCCAGTTGGAAAAACACCAGCGGCAAACCCAGGGCAGCTGCGGTGTCACTGGATCAGTCTGAAACAAGCAGGAACTGGAGGCTTCAGGGTAGTGGCAAGATCGGTGTCCAGGTGCCTATTGAGGTTGTCACACTGCAACCTGCATTTAAGTATGATCTGGGGTGGATGGGGCTTCAGTTGATGGGAAGAATGGTGAGTGGTAAATCCGGTTGGGACAACACCAGTGGGAAAAACCCAGGCAGCTGCGGTGTCAATGGATCAGTCTGGAACAAGCAGGAACTGGAGAGCACAGGCAAGTGGAAAACTAGGTGTCCAGGTGCCTACTGATGAGGTCAAACTGCCAAAGACATTCAAAACTTTAAATTCTTCCGTGGCCTCAGAGCAGTTCATTAGTGGATGACATGGAGCCATCTCAAATTGAATACGTCTAAACCTGAAATACCACATGTAGCAAATGGTAAAATTATGACCCACTCAGTGCATGGCCTGATGACCTTGGATCACTTCCAAAAGTATCCAAAGAAGTAAGAAATCTTGAAATTACCATGGACTTCAAGCTATGAATGAAGG
This sequence comes from Lissotriton helveticus, assembly GCF_964261635.1. NCBI lineage: Eukaryota > Metazoa > Chordata > Amphibia > Caudata > Salamandridae > Lissotriton > Lissotriton helveticus. Next base: position 568,957,505 of record NC_136063.1, read on the forward strand.
CCCAAGTGATAAATTAGCAAGATCAATCTTCATTACCATAAAAATTGTGTAAAACATCTTCCCCCTCCTAGGATTTCCACACAAGGTCCAAGCTACTATCTCTCTTGTACTGTCTAAACCTGATTATGCTAATGACTTCACCCATGGATCATCTTTATCATCTAAGAAAAGATTACAATGGATTCAGAACTCTGCGGCCAGACTACTCCTACATGTAAAGCTACAAGTCCACAGGGCTTTGAGGGTCCTACATTGGTTACTGGTTACCAGAAGATCCACCCTCAAGCTGCTTTGTATCACCTACAAAGCAACACATGGAGCAGCACCACTTTCATCACCAAATATAAACAAAAAAGGAACCTCCACTCCAGATTGGCGCCCTGCCTCAAAATCCCAGCATTCATGAAAAAATCATGGGTGATACATCTTTCTCTGTTCAAGCAGTCAAACTATAGAATTCACTACCCCAAACATAAGATCCACGGATAACTATCTTATGTTCAAAAGACTACTCAAGAGTTGGCTCATACTCAAAACAGAAATGTACAGCATATGCCTATGTATGTAAAAATGCTTAATTTGATTATATGCTTGTATTCAGACAGGTGTGTTTGTACAACTATACATACTACTTATGGTTTAAAAATATATACATTCTCTTACAAGTGTGCTTAACAGAAGCATATATTACTTATTGGATTGGATCATTCTGCTATTTTTTGAGCTAACAGATACAAAGGTAACATCAGCTCCTAGTAATAGGCGTAATACAATCCACTATAGGGCATGGGCTACTCTGGACTACAAACAACTTCTGTTACAACTGACAGAATCCTTCACTCCACCTTTGGAAAATCTTGAGCTAGCTACCCAGGACTACCTAGATTGGCTTAGTACTATGCTCTCCCTAAGCATTCCTATTAAAAGCTCTAATCAGGACAAAAAAAGCCTTCCGCTCTTTGGTTTTCAGAAGCCCTTCGGTTAGAAAAGCAAAGCTGTAGGCGACAGGAAAGGAAATGAAGGTCTCAGTACAATTCTCATGAAAAAGAAGCATACAAAGTGTCTCTATCAAAATATAAAACTCTTCTGGTTAAGAACAAAATGGCACTTTTCACTTTGCAAAAATGAATCCTCTAAAAACTCTGCCAGGGAACTCTTTCAGGTAATAAAATAACAAAACAACCAGAGATTAAAGGAGACACGTACAGTCAAACCTTCTGTGACACCATTGCTCAGCACTTTAAGAGCAAAGTTGATCAAATCTGTACCATATTTAATCGCCATAACAAAGCTAACTCACAACTGGCCAATAGCATGAATGATTGCTTGATGGATGATGATATCCCACTGGCCACTACCTTTACCCCAGTCACGGTAGTACAGAATGATATTTCATTCAAACCACCAAATCTAGATCCCAAGAAAATCCCAGCCACCCCTCAGTGCTGAGGTCTATTCCGAAGCCACGATACTGACAAACATATCCAACCCCATTTTTTAAACAGGAATCTTTCCGACTCTCTGGAAGAGGGCGTCCATTCTTCTGCTCTTAAAAAAAGCTCTTAAAAAAGCTAGTCTTAATCCGGAAGACCCTTCTAACTACTGACTCATTTCCAGACTTCCTTTTCCCTGTCAACTGAATCATTTTATCAAAGAGAACAATCTGATGGACCCCACACAATTCAGGCTCAGATCAGAAAACAGTACAGAGGCAGCCCTAATCAAGGCCACTGATGCACTTACGATCGCCTAGATAATGGAGGATCGCTGCTCTGATCCTGTTGGCAGCTTTCGACACAGTGGACCACCCCACTTTGATTTCTTGCTTGGAAGCTGTCATCATAAAAAATATGGCATTGAAATTAGTCAAATCCTTCCTCAAAAATAGGGAGAACACGGTCAGATTAGACACTTGTTATTCTAACTCATTTTCTCTGCCCTGTGGAGTTCCACAGGGATCATCGCTCAGCCCTACCCTTTTTAATCTATACCTAATGGTATTCGAGCCTCTTATTCAATCCTTCGGCTTCTCGCTCACGTCTCAAGCGGACTTATAAGCAGATTGTGCTATCCGTCTCCAATGGTACTAACGAAACCACCCCCGAATTCAAAACTGTATGAGATAATTCAGCATATGGATGAGCAAGCGCTGTCTTAAATTAAATTCGGAAAAAAACAGATGTTATTCTCTTGGGAAACAATCCCAATTTCTGGTCTGCAGCTAGCTAGCCGGAAGAAATGGGCATGCTCCCCTATGCCACTGCCCAAGCCAAGAGTGTTGCAGTAATTCTAGATGACAAGCTGAATCTTGATAATCAAATTATTGTAGTGTTACTTTTCTCTTATTACACCCTTAAAATCCTCAAGAAAATATTACATTTTCTCTGCATCGATTCCAGAAAGACAGTGATTTCCACAGTAATTCTTTCTAAATTGGATTGCTGTAATGGTTTATATATCAGTCTCCAGTCACAATATATTAACAAACGTCAGGTTCTGCAGAACGCAGCAGCTGGGCTACTTCTTGAACTTCCCAAACATCAGTCAGTTTACCTAGCCATTAGACATTTTCACTGACTGAATCAAATTCAAAGCACTCTGCCTTACCTACAAGGCCCTGAACGATTCAGGACCAGTTTTTCTGAGAAAAGCTATTTCTTGGTATGTTCCCAATAGAAATCTTAGATCAATGGGAACATTCAAATTAAACACCTTCAAATACAAAAAATATAAATGGGTGAAAGTAGTTTTCTGGTGGGAGAAAACAAACAGTGGAATCTCCTACCTATACACATAAATCAGCTTTCTCTCTTCAAAAGTTTAGAAAGCTCCTTAAAACCTGGCTCTTTAACCAGTAATTCCTCCTTTCTCACATCTGCTCAGCACCCAGACTAGCGCAAGACACCCTCGGGTATACGTTGCACTCTGCAATTATTTTAACATAACGTAACTTATGGTGTGTGTGTGTGTATCTATCCATCCATCCATCCATACATCCATCCATCCATCCATCCGTCCATCCATCTGTCCTTCGGTCTGTCTATTGGTATGTCTATCGGTCTGTCTATCTATCTATCTATCTATCTATCTATCTATCTATTTATCTATCTATCTATCTATCTATCTATCTATCTATCTATCTATCTATCTATCTATCTATCTATCTATCTATCTATCTATCTATCTATCTATCTATCTATCTATCTATCTATCTATCTATCTATCTATCTATCTATCTATCTATCTATCTATCTATCTATCTATCTATCTATCTATCTATCTATCTATCTATCTATCTATCCTTCCATCCATCTATCCATCCAACCATCTATCTATCTATCTATCTATCTATCTATCTATCTATCTATCTAACATAGGTCCATCAACCGAATCACTGTCTCTGCGCCTTGGTTCACTGAGACCCTTAGGCGTGAAAAACAAAAATGTTGCAGGCGTTTAAACTATGATTTCACCCAAAAAGCCCTTTACAAACAATCCCTAGGTAATTACAAATGCCTCCTGATCACAGCTCAAAGCAATTTTGAATCTGCTCAAAATTCTGCCAAGCAACTCTTCCAAGTGGTCTCTAAGCTCTCTGGGCAAGGATCAACTCCCCCATGACCGCTACCCACACTCTCTGCAACTCGCTAGCCACATACTTCCAGGAGAAAGTCTGCACCATCTACAATAACTTCACACTAAACAACTCTTCGACCACACCCCCAGTTGACACCAGTGAACCCAGCATTTCTATAGGCTCCCCTGCTCTTCCAGATTCCACTCTCGCCTGCACACATCACCACCCAACCTGCGAGGAATTCAATCAAGTCTCCCCTGAGTTCATTACTCATCTCCTCTCCTCTATGAAATCAGGATCTCCAGAGGATCCATGCCTTCTGGCCACCCTTAACCTTAACCCTGCTATCATGGGATCCAATTTGGCTAACATATTTAACTCTATGTTCAAAACCGGTATATACCCCTCCATCTGGAAAAAGACAGTCATTAAGCCCCTTATTGAAAAGTCCAACCTTGACCCAGAGGACACTGCCGGTTACAGACCTATTGCATGTCTGCCCTTACCAGCAAAAATTGCAGAGAAAGTAATGAACACCCGATTGGCACATTTCATCGAGCAACACCATTTATTGGATGACACCCAATTTGGCTTCAGAAGGGGACACGGCACGGAAACCGCCCTCATTAAAGCGTCTGATGAAATAAAAAAAATTCTGGATGCTGGAGGAGCCGCGGTTCTCATCCTACTGGATCTTTCGGAAGCATTTGACATGGTCAACCATGCCACCTTGATCGACCGTGACACTGCACTGGGTGTCTCTCACATGGCCAGGGCCCTTCTTGCATCATTCTTGGCTAATCGTTCACAATCAGTCACACTTGGTAATTTCACCTCCCCCACATTCACTTTTCCTTGCGGTGTGCCTCAGGGATCCTCGCTAAGCCCGACATTGTTTAAAAACTATGTGTCGGACTTAGCGAGGGTCATCAAGACCTACAACCTGGGTCTCATCTCTTAAGCCGACAATACCCAACTAGTGTTGGTAATACATAACGATGGCGCTAGGGTTGCAGAAAACATCCAGCAGGGAATGATTGCTATAAGTGCCTGGATGGCAGACAATTCCCTTAGACTGAATTCTAGCAAGACGGAAGTGATAATCTTTGGCAATCTTACACCCTCCTGGTCCTCTCTTTGGTGGCCAGCAGACCTGGGAACACCCCCTCACCAGTCACAAAAGTTAGAAATCTCTGAGTCATTTTCAACACTAAGTTGTCGTTCATGCACCATGCTAATTCAGTAGTCTCATCAGCCTTCTACACCATTAAAATCATAAAGAAACATCTCCCATACCTCCCATTCTCTGACTCCAAAACATCAATCAGCACATTTGTCATGTCCAACGTAGATTACTGCAACAGCCTATTCATCAATGCACAAGAAAGAAGAGTTCTTAACAAACTCTAACTAATACAAAAAGCAGCAGCCAGGCTTCTGACAGGCACTCCCAAATTTAAACCCATTTCTAAAGTAGTTCGCCAACTCCACGTACCTGTCAGAAGCAGATCCAAGTTTAAGGCTCTTTGCATCGCATATAAGGCCATTCACTCCATCGGTCCTGACTTTCTCGAGCAATCCCTTCGCCCCTACAATGCCCCCAGACAATTACGTTCCTCCACTGCCAATCTTCTCATTGTTCCCCGCACAAAAAAGCATCCTGGGGTGACAGATCTTTTCGGTGCGCCACCACCAAACTCTGGAATATGCGTCCCCCCACATCAAGACCAGTCCTACCCTGCTCACCTTTAGGAAGCAGATAAAGACAAGGCTTTTTAATCAGTAACCCATCGTATCTACCTTTCTTGCCTTCAGTCCTCAGCGCCGAGACACCCATGGGTATTTGTGCGCCTTACAAAATGCATAAATCTATCTATCTATCTATCTATCTATCTATCTATCTATCTATCTATCTATCTATCTATCTATCTATCTATCTATCTATCTATCTATCTATCTATCTATCTATCTATCTATCTATCTATCTATCTATCTATCTATCTATCTATCTTTCTATCTATCTATCTATCTATCTATCTATCTATCTATCTATCTATCTATCTATCTATCTATCTATCTATCTATGTGTGTGTGTATATATATATACACACACACACACACACACACACACTGGAAAAAAAACAAAGGTTACAGGGATGCTACAGTTGGGAAATAGAATTAAATATGTTTTAGAAATTCACTGAAAAAAAACAAAAGGTTAGAGGGACGTTATAGTTAGCTTCAGGTTTTACACACACAAAATCATACAAAATTCAACAGTTATAGTTATGCTTATCTCAAGAAACTATGGGTCGGGCATTAAGGTAACTATCCACAGTTTTCTTATCACTAATTTGATTGCAAATGTTGCAGGTATATAATGAATGATGTCATACAAGATGTCATTACTGTTGCAATATGTGGGTTAAGTAGCAGTGCATTGCCTCATGCCCTGTGGGTCACCCCCATATGTAGAGTGCCAGTTGTGGACCTGGGCACCCCATATCCTAGGAACATCCAATTATCAAGAGGGGAGGGGGCCATACATCATCTTTCCTGGGGCAGATTTTTGGCCCTGTAGCCAACCCCCATGCAAAGAGGTGGGTAGGCCGCAGGGCCTGTGGCCAATCCCCGCAGACACCTACACCCAGGTCTCGCACGGCCTATGGCTGTGCTCAGTAGTGGACAGCTTCAGTCCCTGTGGCCCACCCACCCATATGAAGGCAACCCGGGAAGGGGTCATGAATCCCCTCTTCCCAGGCCAATTTTGGCCCTAAGGTATCCATCCCCTGGGACCCTATCAATTCATGAAAGGGAAGGGGGCCATGTGGCCCCCCTCCCCGGGCCGATTTTAACCCTGGGTACCCCATCTCCTGGGGTCCGGCCACTTGTTGCTAGGTTCCATGGCCCCACCCAGGGCACAAAGTGTGCACTTTTGGTGACCGTGGGAGGAACTTCAATAATGCCCCTGTGGTCCTTGCCAGGTGCCCGCCTCCAGCGGGAACCTGCATTGCTCCCGCATGCAGCGAGCAGCAAAAAATGCTGCTCCTTTCATGCAGGACCAATTCTTTCATCTGCTTTCCTACTCCCTGTCAATAGATGAATAGTCTGCTCACAGCAGGCGGGAGCAGTTTTTCTGCTCCGGCTGCTGGGAGTGTGCCTACTGTTGGCACTCGCTTGGTGATAGCAGTCAAAGGTCCCGCCAAGTGACGGCAAACAACTATGTTCCGAGGGTGGCTTCTCAGGACATAGGGAGCCGGCCCTGGGGGATGGAGGTTCCCAGGGCCTTTAACCCCTCCCATGCGTGGTGAATTTTCACGCTGTGAGGGCGTTTTTATATGTGGCGGGATGCGGACAGCCCCCGGCTGTCCTCTGCACACGCCCACTGTGACGCATGACGGCCGGGGGCCGTCATGAGCATGCAAGGGGTTAATGGCTCCAGGAAGGAGACGGTGCAGACCCTCTCCTTTGTTTTTGCTGGGCCTGCCCTGGAGATGTGGTGGTCCCTGGGGCCGAAAATGGCCCAGGAGGGGAGGCCGCATTTCTCCCTCCCTGCTGGAAAATGTGGCCAAGCCCTGAGGAGGTTGTGGTTCCTGGAGTCAAAAATGTCACTGGGGGCGCGTGGCTCTCTTTTGGGTAAATCCTCTTGGCCCCGGGAGGTGGTTGTCCCCAGGTCACTATTGGGCTCAGGGAGGGCTACCCGTGGCCTAGCCCTGGGAAGGTGGCAGTCCCTGGGGCACGCAGCCCCACTTCATCTCAATTAAATTTGCCCTGCGCTGAGGAGGTAGTGGTCCCCAGGCTGATATCGGCCACAGGGATTGGGGGTCTACGTGCACCTCCCTCCCCAACATAAGCATTACTATTTGCTCCTGGGAAGTTTAAACAAGAGTAGGATACTGTGCTTAGTTTTTTTTAAATGTTGCCAGGGCTCACAGATCCTCCACGATTATTGTGACAAATATATATTTTTAATGCTTTTTGGCCACACCACCAGGCCTAGGGGGTCAGGGTATTCCTGCCCTGCCCCTTCTCAATTTTGTTTACTATTTTTTTGGAACTTGCTTGAGCCCGAGGGCCAAAATTACTGCCAACACTTCCTGACTGAAGTGTTGGCAGCCAATCAGATCTGGGATGAACCGCATCCATAGATATACAAATTAGTTTTTTCTTTATTCACTCAAAAACGACTGAAAGGATTTACACCAAATTATAAAAAGGGCTTTTTTCTGGACCAAAATATAGCGTTCTGCCAAATTTGGTGTAATTCCACCATGCGGTTCGGGCTGTGGCCGTGTTTAAAATCCGTATGGGAAATTGCATTGGGAAAACGTACTTTGGAACCCCACTTTTTCTGGGTCCCTGCTTGACAAATCAACACAGAACTTTCAACACAGCAGCTGAACTCAGGAACATACTTGTTTTTAAATTTGTGTGAAGATTTGTCATACGGCTCCAAAGTTATTGGCAAAACAAAAAACTTTTTTGCTATGGAAACTAGGTCCTAACTAAAACTACCTCCTGGAAACTGCCAGTTGGTAATATAGAATTTTATTTTACTCTTAACATGTATATAGGTTACTCCATAGTTTACATATAAGAGATTTGATTAAATGCTAATGGGTCTCTGTTTTATTTTATCTATCACAATATATAATAAAGTAAATAAGTTATTTGATTATATGCTTATGGGAATCTGTTTTATTTTATTTTATCTATCACAATGTGCTAATATGATCATAACAATTGTATCCAAAAGAGCTTTACCATTAAAATATCGGGGAAAATATAAAACAAAAATAAATAGATTCAAATAAATACAAAAATACATCAAATTTCAAAAGTGCCTAAATAAATAAATGAGCTTCATGTACAGCAGCACTTGAAAGTTGGGTTTAATGTATTCATACATGTACATATGGAACTTTATATAATACAAGTTTATATCACTTTATTATTTTCCATATACAAGAATACCTTTCTATGTAGTTATGTATCTATATATTTATTACTTTATTTCTACTGTAGCAAAAATCCTTCAACTTCAATTTACTACTCTGTTTCATCCTATACCTCTTTCAATATATCCTCCAACTCAGCCCTCTGGCTTATCACAAACCTCATTGTACAACTATGATATCCCGAATAACCCATTCTAGACTCTTCACTCCTTTGACTCAACCCAAACCTCATTTTACTACTTTGATCTCCTAAATAACCCTTTTTAGACTCCTGCTTTCTCTAGCCCTCTTTTGACTTGTCCCAAATGTTCATTTTACTACTATGTTCAAACAAATAACATTTTCTAGATTCTTCCTTCCTCCTTCGCCTCTTTATCTTATTCAATCAAACTAACTGACTCACATGTCCGCCACTTGAATTAACAATTAGATTTCCAAATACTAACCCACTACTAATCCACTTTGAGTTCTGGAGTAGCGTGCTACTTGCCATAAAGCATTCAATGCCTCATCCGTGGTAGTAAGAGCTATATAAGTAGAATTACAATATTTTTGGGTGCTGATCCAGTGGGCCACTAAACCTAATACTCAACATAACTGCTTGAACATGGAGGCAACGTGTACTGATGGCATTTGATTTGTATTTTGTATTGTAGTTGTATTTGCATACAGCTTCACACCACTGACAATGTGCTGAAGCACATTAGAAAGGGGGAAGCAGGCTACAACATGAATCTTGAATTTCAGTGTTGCATATGGGCGAAGCATTTTGGTGTTGTGTGTGTGGTGTTGTGTGTGAGTGACTAGAGAGGTGCTCTTAACCGTGCACAAGGCTTGATAGTGTAATGGCAGAAAGAGGAGTGTTCAACAAACTGTAAGTGTTTAATATTATTCAGTGGAGAATCGGCTCACGGTGTTGGCAGAGCAGCAGTGCATCCCACGGCATATGCCGGATAAAGTCGCCATACTAAGCTGGAGAGACTGGTGAGGGATCTTGTGAGATGGACTAAATGCAACCATTCATGATATGATGACTGACCTTGAGCCATGCAAAGGTGAAAGAAAGAGCTCATGGGCCTGCAGAAGAAGCACAATCATAGCAGAGATTCTTTAGAAATGCCTCTGGAGTGATAGAGAAGTGATATACGGCATGCACTGGTTAAAAGCAGCCATATTTGGAGCTCTTTTGGGTACCTATATGGCTGAGAGCAGATTGTCTGAAAGATAAGGACTGTATCCAATCAGCCTTACAGAGCGAACGAGAAACGTACAGCTTACAGGTAACTACAGCAGTGGTTCTTAACCTGTGAGCCGGGGAACCCTGGAGTTCCGTGAAGCCTACTCAGGGGGTCAGCAACTGCTTGGACAATTAAATAATATTAACGGATTAAAAAAGTGTATGAAAATAAAGACGGAAAATGTCAAATTGGAGGTTAAAAATTAAGTTAGTATCCTCAGATTCATTCAAAGGAGTAGTTCATGTGCCTCAATATAAGGATGGACCCAATTGAATTTAGAAAAGCTCCAACCTTCACATTAAAATTAAAACTGTGATTTTTTTGTATCTGTGAAATAAAAACATTATTTAATCACTTGTGTATTATTTGATGAATGCTTGTTTCTATATTTTTATGAATTGTTCTGCAGTTCAAAACAACAAAAATACTTGGGCCTGTGTCCTCGGCTTCCAGGAATCACTAAATGTTGGTCCCTACATTCCAATAATGATTCAGTGGGAGTCTCTGGGTTCCAGTAGTGGTTAAGTGAGGGTCCACTGAAATCAAAAGGTTAAGAACCACTGCCCTACAGGGTCCATACTGTGGAAGATCCCATGGTCTGCACTGCATTCAGGGAAGCAATGCTGCAAAGCTTCCAACCAGGAGGGAGACGGTAGGCCTCTTCATAGGGTGCATGTGTGTTACCTTGTAATGATCTAGAGATAGCTCAGAAGCATAAATAATCACTCAAAGCGTCTGTGGCTGCCACGAGGGAAGATCCTCTCACATAACAGAGCAAACGTCCATGAGTCTTCTATAAACATAGGCCCACGTAGGGGACCTCTGGTACAGGTCAGAGGGGCCTGCAGAGCAGACCTCCACCAGTCATATACTCTGGGCACCTCCACTGGCACGAGCGCAGGGCATCTCACGGCTCTTTGACATCAGCATCAATCATTAAACCCTCCTCGCCCCACTGCAAGGTATTTCTTCATAAAATGAAAAGCATTGCATCCTGGATTCATTTAATATGCGATTAAATATTCAACCAAAAGGGAAAATAAGCAGAGCATTAATTGATTATATCGACGTGCTAGTCTTCAGTTTCACATGGTCAGCCATTTTGCTGTGGTAACGTGAGATGCAGATGTGTCCCTGGCTTTACATCAGTTTCATGTAAAGCAACCTGAGAAGGACAACAGAGGGCACATGCGCAGACACGTGAGCTTAATATGACCGGAACCGGCCGATTGTGGGTACTTACTGGGACAAGATATAGTATGCCATTGATTTTCTCAATTCGAGCGCAGTTTCGCAAAACGAGTTCACATCCCCACTGCTTTACAGAATATTTAATAAGTCAAATATGTTCGGCATATTTTAATTTTCTACACGCAACTTCTGTGTGATGCTTAGAAGTTTGTGAAGCAGTCCATATTGTTGTGTTTATTGTGTAACAGAAATACATCCCCATTACCAGTGCCATTTTAAGGATTTTTGGAACCATGGACAACACATATTTTGGGACTCTGTTAGAGACAACTTTGAATTTATTTGCCATTTTCAGCTTATTGAAGCCCCTTATTTAATTATATGTCAAACATCCATAAACGATTAGCAGAAAGCTCAAGTTGCCCTGGTTCCATAATCTACATGATACATAAAAAGCTTGAAGTGTTGATAAAACCATTTCTGTTCATGTTTTGATCTAGATTAGGTTTGGCTTCAAATAGCAATTTGCAAGAAATGTAATTCCTAATCTACCTCTTGCTCCCACAATGGGAAAGGCAAGGCAGGAGTGACTTTGTGGATGTTTCGTGGACCAGTATATAATATGACACACATATAGCACTTTCTGTTTTTTTGCAGGATGGCCATAATTACAAATAAACCTAATTTCACTACTAGCATTCTTGCTGAAACCTTTATGGCATCCATAATAGGTGCATCATTAACATATAGGTCAATTAAACCATGATAATTCAGGTCACCAAGACCCATTTGGCCTCTGAGACCTACCAGCAAGTATAAGTGATATAATTGAAGGCTATTGAAACTCCTAAACCTGCCCACACGCGCCATATTTCAACATCACGCCCTTTAAGATTTAGCCATCCACCATGCCAGAGTCAGACTCCACCACAATTCAACCTTCCTAATCTCATCCCTCTAACCCCTCCCCCGCTTATGAAACTGCTTATCCAGGAAGGTTCTGCTTCATATCTAATTCCCACAGTGCATCTGACACCCTTACTCCGCATCAGGCAACCTCAGCTGAACCATCTTAAGCCGAGTAAGGTTGTCACCACTAAATGCATTGAGTTACCCCAACCTTGAAGTATGTGGTGCACACCAACAGTCACCTTACTGATTCCAATTGTCATATACGGATACAACTCTGCACATGCACGCCACAAAAGTTGTTTTAAAAAAAGCAGTAATCATAAACAAATAGTCTTGTTTTAGAACATAAGACAAATTGCTTGTTAGGCTGGAGTAGAATCGTTAAAAGCGCATTTCAGGTAACAGAATTGCGAAGGTCCTGGGAGGTCACATGGTGTTTGGACTCGTGGTAAAGTCACTTTAGAGTTTGGAAAGAATTTAGGGCCAGATGTACCAAAGTTCAGAAAAGCGTTTTCCAAATAGCGTTTTTTTCTAAATCACAATTTGGTAATTGCTATTCTTTTTTATTTTAACGCTTTATTTATAATTTTCAAAAAATTGTGCACATTATGTAAGTTGACAATTCGTACATATCGCAATTGTAGTAAAAATGTAAAAGTAGCAGTTGTACGTTGATACAACATGATGTAAAATCATAAAATGCAGCCCAGTCCAGGTCCTTATCTGCGGATGGATGCCTGTGGGTTGGGTCTACATGTGTCATGTATGAGGCATCTGGGGTGGCGTCGGCCCAAGTGGGACCAGAGGGAGGGAGGTATTATGACATTGAGTGCTCAATAGTGGCATTATGCCCAAAAAACTGTTCCTGGACCCGTCAGACCCGTCAGACATGGCCAACTACAGACCAATCTCCCTTCTCCCCGGTATTAGTAAAATCACGGAAAAAATTGTGAACAAAAAACTCTCTCATTTCCTAGAATCCAACAACCTCCTCAAGAAATCGCAAACGGGATTCCGCCCTGGCCAGGGCACATACACTGCCCTCCTAGCCATGGTGGAGGAGACCAGATGCATACTGGATGCTGGAGGATCAGTGGCAGTGATCCTCCTTGACCTCAGCGCGGCCTTTGACACTGTCAATCACCAGGTCCTCATCCAACGACTCAAAGACATCAGGGTGGAAGGCACCGCTCTAGCATGGCTCACGTCGTTCCTAAACAACCGCTCCTTCCAGGTCTGGGAGAATGACACCCGCTCCACAAAGTGTGGAGTACCACAGGGCTCCTCCCTTAGCCCCACTTTATTTAATGTCTACATGTCCCCGCTGGAGGAAGCGGTCACCCCGTTTGGAGTAAAAATCATCAGCTACGCCGATGATACCCAACTGGTGGTGTCACTATCCCATCCCAACCAAGAACCATCCAACCTCCACACCTGCCTCTCGGAAATCTTCATGTGGATGAACAAATCAGCCCTCAAACTCAACGGGTCCAAAACAGAAATAATGCTCCTCGGACAGAAAGGGCCTACTCTCCCCCTAAACCTCTGGCCTACCTGCCTAGGAGATCCCCCGGCTCCTAAAGAGGAGATCAAGAGCCTTGGGATCTGGATAGAGAAGGACCTGTCATTTAAAATCCAAGCAAAAAAAACTGCTGGGATTTGCTTCGATCTCCTCAGATCAGTTAGAAAAATCCTGCCCCTGCTCCCAAAAACCTCCCGGAAATTGCTCATCCAAGGCCTGATCCTTTCAAGGCTAGATTATAGTAACGCCATCTACTTAGGAGCTCCCGAAGCCACCCTCAACAAACTACAACGAATCCAAAACGCCGCTGCCAGGCTTCTCACGAACACTCCGGCCAGAACCTCGGCCAAGCCAGCTCTGAAACTCTTGCACTGGCTCCCAATAAGAGAAAGAGTTAAATTCAGGGCCCTCTGTCTGGCGCACAAACTGCTACAGGACAAGGGTCCCCCCGTCCTAAAAAAATTCATCACGCCCTATAAAGCCTCAAGGAGCCTCTGTTCGGATCACGAACACCTTATTACTGTCCATAGAGTTAAAAAGGCACGCAAAGGAGGCCGGCGCTTCTCTGTGAACACGGCCAAACTGTGGAATTCCCTACCTTTCAAACTCAGGAGTGAATCCAGTCATCTCCGCTTCAGAAAACGTTTGAAAAACCACCTCTTCCCTTGATCCCTCGTCCCTCTCCTCCCACGGAACTCCCCTCCGATTCTGTCTTGGTGTTAGCGCTGGGATGCTTACGGGTTACTATGCGCTCTACAAAACCCACATTCATTCATTCATTCATTCATTCATTATCGACTGCCACATCTTGCGGGTAGCTTTGCCCCTTAAGGTTTCATTGTGAGTCGTGATGGAATGAAGCAGATATGTACGTAAGCCTGCCAAATGTCTTGAGGGTGGGATGTTGGCATTTGCATCTAGGCATATAGTTCGCTGGTTGTACCACAAAAGACAGGACTCGTGAGTCAGTTTGTTATGGTAGGGTGATGTGTGCCTCTCCAATGTACGGCTACTTCGTGGTTCATGAGTAGGAGTGCAATTGCAACCAATCTTCAGGTTTCCTTTGGGATATCATGCATGTATCCCAGCAATGCTAGCAGGGGATAAGGGGTCAGTGTTGCATCTACCATCTGGGAGATGTGTGCAAAAAGGTAAGTCCAGTAACTGCCCACCTGTGGGCACGCCATGCCAGGTGCAGAAAATCTCCATCAGCAGCATGACATTTGGGGCAGTTCAATGAGCAGGCGGCATCACTTGGTAGTTGCTTTTCTTAATGTATTCAAGTTTTATTTTTAAATTAGCAATTCCTAGTAGATCTCAAACTGACCTACCTCAGATTAGTATTGAAGTAGGTCGCAATTTGCGGCCCATTAGGAATGACAGCTATCCTAGGGATAGTGACCTGCTGAGGTCAACAGACCACCATGTCTGTGAATAGCAATCTTTTTGTCAATGCATCCAATTTTCCTTAAAGGAAATATGATGCATTAAAAAAAAAGCGAAAGTAAAACATTTTAAGAGTAGGCAGTGTTCTATCGGACCTTTAAGTAGCCAGTAAATAATTAATGTTTGCAACCGGAATTCGGTTGCAAAACATTAGAGCAACTAGTGTGAATCACTATTTGGAAGGGACGTCCTAAACATGCCCCTTCCAAATAATGATTTGGTATGTAGTCACAAACCCAAATTGCGATTGTATAACATGTAACTGAATCATAGTTTGGTATTTATATATACTATAATACTTTTTTGCAGCCTCAAACTGTTTGATTCTGGGAATTGTTCCGAATGCAAATGCAAAAAAGCTTAGTACATTTGGTGCTTAGTTCAGTGTCCGCATCTGGACTAAACTAGTTCATACAGCCACATCATGTTGATCTATGCTGTACTGTCTCCTCTCCATACCATTCAATGATCTATACATTTTGGAAATTGTGATGTTTCAAAAATCTTCAAGCCAGTGCACTCGATTGTCGTGTTGTCATGCCTGACCACACGGAGACAGGTCAGGCCAGGAGGAAGCGGAAAGGGAGGGACAGGAAAAGGAGGAGTAAGTAGGCTGTAAGCCAGTAACTGTCTGGCAGGGAATAAAGAAGGTTACCCTGCTCGAGCTCTGCGTCCTGTGTTGATTTGGGCGGGCTGCAGCGCGACAATGGCGACGAGGGTGGGATGCACTTACCCCACACACAACGTCGCGCAGCCCAGCTGAGGAAACGGCCCCATGACAAGCCCGCAGCTCCAAGGAATCGCGGCTCTACAGAAAGAGCGCGAAAAAAAATCGCTCCATCACGCGCTGCCATCCAAGGGAGAAGAGCGAAGGAGCGCTTGCAGAAGCGCGCGCACTAGGAAAGTGCTCGCTCGCGCAGCATCGCGTGGTCGCGTGACAGAAGACGCGAGGAGCCCTGCAAAACGGCGTCGCGGTCAGCGCGAGCGCCCCACTCCCTCCAAGACCAGAGAACCACGAGGGTGAGTCCCGCTGCACAAGCGACCGCCAGACAAGTGAAGTGTGGCCCGAATGCATGCCAAAGACTGCCGGGGCAAAAGAGACACCGTCTCACACGGCGGCCATCTTTAAGTCAGGCGCCAGCCCTTACAAAACCCACGCTTCGACTACGGCGGCCATCTTAGAGTCAGGCACAATCACTCCATACCACAAAATCAAGTGGAAAAGAGCGGGAACACCACCACTAACCTCATCTGCAAGCAAAAGAAAGACAATAACAAGCAAAAGAAAAGACAATAAAGTGACCAACTCTACAAATCACTACTGAAGAGTGCAGAGACAGCATGTCTGACACCGACGCTCAGAGCACCTCCACAAGCGGAGGCGCACCAACGCAACCCGGCACAACGATGATGCCTCAAGCAGCGCCCGTAGGAGCACCCTTCATGCGACAACCACAGCCGCTGGTGCTGACGCCTGGTAACACCATGGGGCCCGCCTGGAAGACCTGGAGTGAGGACTTCGAAGACTACATGGAAGGGTCCCTGGTACAAGACTCAAAACGTAAGCTGGTTGCACTGCGAAATTTAGCAGGCCAGGAAATAGCCCAAATAATCAAAGAAATGCCCGACGCTGCCACTGCCACTTATGACGAAGTGAAGGCTGCCCTTGACAGGCGATTTCTGCACAAACGCAACGTAGATTATGAACTTTTATTTATTTAAAAAATTTATAGAGCGCAGCGTATACCCGTGGGTGTCTTGGCGCTATAACTTTGCTGAAGATCCCAGATTGGACATGTATCTACCTTAAAAAGTGTTGTCCTGAGCAGTTTATTGGTCAAATAACCAGGTTTTTACCAATTTTCTAAATTGAAGTAGCGAGGGTGCCAATTTTATTTCCTTTGGAAGCGTGTTCCAAAGTTTGGCAGCAGCGTTGGTAAAGCTTCTATCGCCCCATGTCACCGTCCTAGTGCGTGGCACTACCAGTAGATGTCTCTGTTCGGAGCGTAAGGATCTTTTTGGCAAATAGTAGCAAAGTTTCTGTTTGAGAAATGCTGGTCCAAGACCCTTCAGGGCTTTATAGGTGAGACACAAGGTCTTGAATCTAATGCGGTTTCTCACGGTTAACCAGTGGTAGTTCCTTATAGCTTGCCTGGTGGACTGAAACTTAGGAATGCCAGCTAGTAGCCTTGCGGCAGCATTTTGTATAAGCTGCAGTTTGGCCACCACCCGTGCCTGGGCATTTACAAATAGTCCATTACAGTAATCAAGTGATGAGAGTACTAAGGAACTCACCACTGTTTTCCTAGTACTCTCAGGAAGATAGGGCAGGATTTTTCTAATGATCTTAAGCTTGTAGAAGGCAGACGACGCAACCTGGTTGGCGTGGTTGGAAAAATTAAGATTGTCGTCGAATATAATTCCTAAATTCCTGACCTTTTGCACAGGTTCTGGGGGGGCTCCGAAAGGGGTCGGCCACCAAAGCGTGGACCATTGCGGCGATAGATTTCCAAAGATCATTACCTAATCTACCTAATCTACCTAATCTTATCTAATGAACGCTACGTATTCAACCTAGCTTCTCAAGAGAAAGGAGAGTGCATGGGCGACTTCATCACACGCATCAAGAGAATGACGTGCCATTGCGATTTCGAAAACTTAAAAACGGAAGATGCATTGCGGCTCCGCATCATTGACGGCTGCCGCTCAGAATCACTATGCAGACGCCTCTTGAAGAAATCATACACCTTAGAACAGATTGAAGAACTCACAAGGATCAACGACCAAGCAGAAGACCACGCCAAACGAATAGAAACACACAAGCCCGATCACAAAGAGCACAAAGAGCACGCCCTCCGAGTACAGACGCGCAAGGTCACCCGTCCGGGGATGAGCACGCATAGGACAAGCAAGCATCACCACAGCTCCCGGAAAACGTCACCCAGACGCGAATCGCGACACACAAAGTCCACCAGATCTGCACCCGCATGTTACCGATGTGGCCAAGACTATCCTCACTCGGGGCAATGCCCAGCCATTGGCCAGCGGTGTCACCGGTGTGGGAAGGACAATCACTTTGAAGTAGCATGTCAAGCAAGACAATCTACCCGTCAGTCTCCCGCTCCACGATCTAACACCCGACATCATGCACGTGCCGTGACAAGAAGAGAGAGCCATTCATCCGACTCATCGGGTTCCAGTATCCACTCGACACGCTCTCACCAACGGCGAAGCAGATCCACAAGTATGCCTCGCCCTCGACACCACACCACGAGATCACGCCAAGCTCACCGATCCTCATCCAGCAGCTCGTCGTCACTCACCGCAGTGTCACAAGACAGTGACGAGTACATCTGCAGAGTGGTTGACTCATCGTCACACACGACAGGGCCACAGGACAGTGATGAATACATTTGCATGGTGGCTGACCCGGACCGGCTAAAACGATACCCAAAACTAGACATTATGATAGGGGACCACCCAGCGAAGTTCGTCCTGGACTCGGGAGCCTCGCTAAACTACATCTGTGCGCTAGAGTACCACAAGATGAAAACCCGGCCCAAACTGGAGCCAGCGGCGGTTCGCATCTTCACGTGGATGTGCCGGAAACCATTACCATGTCTCGGCCGATTCCACACTACACTGACCTTCAAAGATAGGAAAATCCCAGCATATGTCCATGTAGTGGAAGGACCTGACTTTGCCGACTGCCTGCTCAGTTTGCCAACAGCTGAAAGACTGAAACTGGTAGAGCTGTTGTACATGACTGAAGATGCCCCTGACATCGTGGCGAAATTTCCAAAACTCTTCAAAGGCCTGGGCAAGTTGAATCATTTCAAAGTGAAACTCCATATCAACGAAAACATCACTCCTGTTGCCCAGCATCACAGGAAAGTGCCCTTTCACCTACAACAAGCTGTTGATGATGAGCTACAAGACCTTTTGCAAACAGACATCATAGAGCGCACATCTGGACCCACCCCATGGGTATCCCCCGTCGTGGTGGTCCCAAAGAAAGGACAAGACAACAAAGTCAGGCTATGCGTGGACATGAGAGCGCCCAACACCGCCATTGAGCGAGAACGACACCCAGGGCCACACATAAGTGATATGATCACGAAACTGAATGGTGCCACAATATTCTCCAAACTTGACCTGAACAAAGGGTACCACCAGTTAGAGCTTCGTGAACAATCACGATATATCACAACATTTACCACGCATCAAGGCCTGTTCCGTTACAAACGCCTAAACTTCGGCATTTCATCAGCCGCCGAAATCTTCCAGGAAATTATCCGAAGGATCATTCAAGGGATCCCGAACGCATTCAACTACAGTGACGACCTACTAGTTTTTGGCAAGGATCAGGTTGAGCACGACACTGCCCTGGACAGAGTATGCCATGCCTTATTGAAGGCCAACCTGACGCTGAATGCCAACAAGTGCGAGTTCCACAAAAACACCCTCAGATTCTATGGACACACATTCTCAAGTGAAGGTATGACGCCGGACCCCGACAAGGTAGCAGCGCTTGCTGACACTCCGACACCCCGAGACGTGAGTGATCTCCGCTCCTTCCTGGGAATGGCGAGCTACTGCGCGCGCTACATTCGGGACTATGCCACCATCAGTTACCCGCTTCGAGAACTAACACGTCAAGGCCAACCCTTTGAGTGGTCACAAGCATGTGCACGAGCATTCACGGAAATCAAACAAGCTGTTGGCTCTGCCATCAACCTAGCATACTTTGACACGACCAAGAGGACAGAGATCACTGTCGACGCCAGTCCGGTGGGCCTGGGCGCCATTCTGGCTCAATATCGTGAACACTCTGACCAGCGCCACATCATTGCATACGCCAGTCGCAGTCTCACGGACACGGAAAAAGCATACTCCCAGCCAGAGAAAGAAAGCCTGGCCGTAGTATGGGCGTGTGAACACTTTCACCTATTCGTGTACGGAAAACACTTCACCATCATCACTGACCATCAAGCCCTACTCACCATATTTGGCAATCCTAACGCCAAGATGCCACCTCGCATCGAGCGGTGGGGTTTGCGACTCCAAGACTATGTGTACACGATCGTCCACAAACCAGGCAAGGCTGAGAACCCAGCGGACTATATGTCTCGACACCCCCTGCCGAGTGTCACGAAGGCACAATCGCTAGCCGACGACTATATTCATTTTGTCATTGATGCTGCGTGCCCTCCTGCAGTTCCCCTGGAGGCCATCCAAGAAGCATCTGCCTCAGACCCACTGATTCAAGCAGTCATGACCCACGTACGCGCCAACTCCTGGCGACATGCCAAGAACACAGCGTTCATGATGAACTGTCCATCAGTGACAATGGCCTTCTCCTGAGAGGGGGGAGGATTGTGATCCCGCACAAGTTACGCCAAGGAATTGTCAACCTAGCCCACGAAGGCCACAGAGGCATGAACGCCACAAAGAAGACCTTGAGAGAACGAGTCTGGTTTCCCTCTCTTGATCTAATGGTAGAGACAACCCTAAGGGACTGAATGACTTGTCAACTAGTGAGCCGCGAAGAACCCCCAGCGCCGCTTCAAATGTCCGAACTTCCAGATGGGGTGTGGCAACAAATCGCGGTTGACTTCTTTGGACCACTACAATCTGGTCAATACATCATGGTTGTCATTGATGAGTATTCGAGATTTCCTTTCGCACACATGATACCATCTACCAGAGCAACAGCCGTCATTCCCATATTGGATGACATCTTCGCAGCATGGGGCGTCCCTTCAAGAGTCAAGTCCGACAACGGACCCCCGTTCAATGGCCATGAGTTCGCAGATTTCGCGACACATCTTGACTTTAAACATCAAAAAATCACCCCACTATGGCCACAAGCCAACGGCATGGTGGAGCGATTCATGGGGACACTAAAGAAAGCCATTCAACAAGCGGAGGTGACACGCAGAGACGTCCAGCAAACCTTAAATGAAGTACTGAGGGCATACCGGACCACTCCCCATAACACCACGAATCAGTGCCCGGCCACAATAATGCTGGGGAGAACACCCAGGACACGAGTACCCACAATGGGCACAACGGCTCAAACACGGACCATCACTGTTGACCACGACACGCTGGTTGACATTGACAGAAAGAAGAAGCAGAAGATGAAGACGTATGCAGATCATCGCCGACACGCCAAAGACGCCGACATCCGTGAAGGAGACTGGGTCATAGTAAGAGGTGACCGGCGAACGAAAGCAGACAGCCGATACCTGAATCTTCCCCTACAGGTTTGCAAGAGGAAAGGGACCATGATTACAGCCAAAGCTGATCATAAGCAAATAACGAGGAACATATCCCATTTCAAGAGACACAGCCCTGTGAACAGGCAAGAAACGTCCTCAGGTCAAACTTCAAGTGACCCCGCCAGTCAAAGCGATAGCAATGATGTCCACTACCATCAATCTCCAAGAACGACCAGTGGCTCTGATCGACGCAGCCACACGCCAGACCGAGAGGCTCGCCCCAGACGTCAGGTGAGGAAACCTCGGCGACTCGTCGAAGAAATGTAGCATCATTTCTTTGTACAAAAGGGGGAGATGTCGTGTTGTCATGCCTGACCACACGGAGACAGGTCAGGCCAGGAGGAAGCGGAAAGGGAGGGACAGGAAAAGGAGGAGTAAGTAGGCTGTAAGCCAGTAACTGTCTGGCAGGGAATAAAGAAGGTTACCCTGCTCGAGCTCTGCGTCCTGTGTTGATTTGGGCGGGCTGCAGCGCGACATCGATGTACCTATATATCACAAGAATCACTGTGGCATCAATCTCTTGGCATCTCACAGTTGACCACAAAGTTTTGGATGCTTCCACCCGAGTTCATAATAACCTCTCTATTTGAATTTGCATACTGAAAGGAAGGCAGAGCTTATGCATATGCTACCACCAACTGGCTGCTGAGAATATTTTGTATCACTTGCACTGTGCTCATTTTGCCACTGGATTCAAGCTAGGCTTGCTGATGAGGGGGTCTACCCAAAACTGGTCCCAGGATGCTTTTTTCAGGTCCAGGGAAGACCTTGTTTGGCAGTTCAGGCTGGACTGTTCCTATGAGGAACAGGGTCAAGACTGATTTGCATATGGCTAGGTCTGAACTGGGGTGGTGAAGTGAGTTAAAGAACAGTGATGGATTCAACCCAGATCTAATAGTGACTGGGGGTGAGTGTCTGAAAAGTTTCAGCGCTCTGTCCATCGTTTCCTTGTGTTTGCTGTGTTCGTCCTTAGTTGGCAGCATATGCCCAGACGTGGGTCCCTTGCTCACTTTGCCACTGGATTCAAGCTAACCTGGCTGATGAGGAATGTTATCCTGAAACCGGTCCCAGGATGCTTGTTTCCAGTCCGGGGAATTCCTTGCTTGGCAGTTTGGGCTGGACTTTTCCCATGAGTAACAGGGTCAAGACTGATTTGCATATGGCTGGGTCTGAACTGGGGTGGCAAAGTGAGCTAAAGAACAATAATGGAGTCAACCTAGATCTAATAGTGACTGGCTGTGAGTGACTGAAAAGTTTCAGCACTCTGTCCATCATCTCCTTGTGTTTGTGATGTACTATGATTAGTCTTGAATTTTCTTTAGAAAGATTTTGTTTTAATATTGGTTTGCTTGTTCCTCTGGTTTTTCGACATTCAAGACCTCGAGATATTGCAATTTACTTGTCTATACATGGTAGTGTGTAGTGTGCAGAATGCACACATATATGGTTTCTGAATTAACAAGATTTCCTTTCTGGGATTATATGTTTAATCTGTGTTGATGTAACTTTCTCCGTAGTGCACTGGAGTAAGTGCATTAGCCACAGTGGATTACTGCAGGACAGGAGTCTACCTTGTGTGAATTGTGTTTTAAATTGTAACAGGAAGGGTGTGGTTCTTTGTTCATTACCTCTATTTGATTTGTGCGATTTGTTCTACTTTAATTGTCTAGTTTCCTTTGTTTAGGTTGTTCAGAAAATAGTTTATTTTGAGTAAAGTGATTCAGAAATGCTTTGCAGCTGTTTTCCTGGTCCATAAAGAAGTTGCGCTGTGGTTGGTTGGTCCTCTAGGAATCTGTACTGGTATTGGTGAGACATCACCACAAAACCCCACTGACATTGGTAGGTTATTGACAGAGCTGCTCTGTGATCAGTTGACCTTTGACAGAGACGTGCTGATATTGGTTATTGTTTGCTAGTTGTTTTGTGTGATTTGTTAGATTAAACTGAGTGGAATAATGAGTGTTGTAGTGAAAAAGCCTAAGGTTTCTGCTGTACCTTCTACTGAGGGTCAGATATTGGCTGCTGAGGGAATGCCTGTATATGAAATGATGACAGACATTGGGTTCTATATATGTACCTGGTTTTCTAAATGGCATGATTACACTTCTAATGATAAGAGTTTACAGTTTCATTTTGAAGGTACATTTAATATTAGAAAGTTAGATTTCCTGAGACAGACAAGGAATGCGAGAAAGACCGTGCCCTGATCAACATAATTTGAGGAGTTCAACAAATTGGATTGAATCACTTGCAATTATAAAACTTTACAATTGCCATGTTTCAAGTCGTTTAGAGCTTTATCACCATCTTCAAAATCCTTTCTTTGGGGTCTCACAGAGGGATATTAATGGCACTTTGACACATGCTAAGTTCGTTTTCTTTCTCTTTTTTGACATGGTTTAACTTTTAAAATATGACCGACTGGCAATGGTGTTATACACAAGTTCACACTTTCATATTCTGTGGTACCTTCTCTGTTCTGACCACACTATCCAAATATTTCTCAATGGTGTTGGTGGTAGGCATCTATTCTATCTATGCTGAGTCAAGGATTTGACGAAGGTCTTTAGCTCCAACCCACAAGAGACGGAGACTGTTGTACATCGGTATCTATTGTGACTTCGGTAGTCTATGCGATCTTGGTAGGGTATTGTATGCTTTATTGAGAAAAAGGGAATGTACGTTGATGTGATAGGGTAGTATGCTAGTGTGGTCAATAACTAGGGGATGTACAATTGTAACAAAATGATATAGAACTTGCAGCCCATGTAAAAAAGGATATACATGTTGACATTGTGCAATAGATGAAATTGTTGGATACATATTTAAAAAAAATGTACAGTTCCAAAAAAAAGTTGTTTTAAAAAAAAGGTTTTCTGTGTTTTTCTATGCTGATATAAATGATGAAAAAAGTGATTCTGAATAATTACATTTAACAAAATAAAAAATATAGAAATAGTGAGTGTGTCATGTTGTAATTGTGGATAGTCCCATAGAGCTGTAGTCAGCCTACATAAAATGAATATAGGTTTAGTGGGAGTTCTTTGTGTAGAAAAAGTTAAGGATCAAACGCCCTCCAAGCTAGGTTGTCCACTAAGCTTCTACAATTTCAATTTGACATTGAACACATTCAGGCCATGCAAAATACTAGAGCAGTTTTTCTGTCTAGGAGTCCATCTCTCATTGAGGAAGAAGCAGAAGATAAAGATTGCAAAGAGAGTTGTGTGTGTGGAGGAAATGTGTGCTATACCTGGGACGGAATGGAGAAAGGAAGTGAGAGCAGATGAAGTCTGCAAGTGAGCCATTAAATATGTCATTAAGGGTTGCCCTAGAGAGAGAATAGTTGAATCAGCTTGTCAACCTTTTTGGAAGGTGTCTGACAAATTATCTGTTGAGGATGGATTGATACTTAGATTGGACAAGTTGGTACCTCCCGCTGGGTTGAGGTCTAAACTGATCAAGTTAGCCCATGAAGGTCATTTAGGTAGCATGTTTACCAAACACAGGCTCAGACATACATTTTTGGTGGCCGTCCATGGATAAATAGGGAGGTAGACGAATTTGAGGGTACGATTTATGTGCCACGCTGCTTTACCTCAGACCTAGTTAGTGATAGCATTGTAACTGCAGGGGGTACGATCTATGTGCAGCGCTGCTTTACCTCAGACCTAGTTAGTGAAAGCATTGTAACTGCAGGGGGTACGATTTATGTGCCGCGTGCCGCGTTGCTTTGCATCAGACCTATTTAGTGGTAGCATTGTAACTACAGGGGGTACGATCTAGGTGCCTGCACTGTTTTTTGGTTTTAAACTTCACTTCACTTACCTTTTTAACTATTTGCATCTGCCTCATACTCCCTGTTCCACCCCGAGCTTTGCTCGTTTGATGTGGAGAGAGTTTCTTCCTGCCACTTGCTCTGCCTGTTTTCACACTTCCGGCGGAAGGGGGGAGCAGTCTAGTTGCCATCCCGCTTCTACCCTTCATAACGCAGGGTTTTGTTCGAGCAGCGGTCCATACGCTTGAGGGTACGATTTATGTACCGCGCTGCTTTACCTCAGACCTAGTTAGTGAAAGCATTGTAACTGCAGGGGGTACAATCTATGTGCCGTGCTGCTTTACCTCAGACCTAGTTAGTGAAAGCATTGTAACTGCAGGGAGTACGATTTATGTGCCGCGTGCCGCGTTGCTTTGCATCAGACCTATTTAGTGATAGCATTGTAACTACAGGGGGTACGATCTAGGTGCCTGCACTGTTTTTTTGTTTTAAAATTCACTTCACTTACCTTTTAAACTATTTGCGTCTGCCTCATACTCCCCGTTCCACCCCGAGCGTTCCTCGTTTGATGTGGAGGGAGTTTCTTCCTGTCACTTGCTCTGCCTGTTTTCACACTTCCGGTGGAAGGGGGGAGCGGTCTAGTTGCCATCCCGCTTCTACCCTTCATAACGCAGGGTTTTGTTCAAGCAGCGGTCCATACGCTTGAGGGTACGATTTATGTGCCGCGCTGCTTTACCTCAGACCTAGTTAGTGATAGCATTGTAACTGCAGGGGGCACGATCTATGTGCCGCGCTGCTTTACCTCAGACCTATTTAGTGGTAGCATTGTAACTACAGGGGGTACGATCTAGGTGCCTGCACTGTGTTTTGGTTTTAAACTTCACTTCACTTACTTTTTTAACTATTTGTGTCTGCCTCATACTCCCCGTTCCACCCCGAGCTTTGCTCGTTTGATGTGGAGGGAGTTTCTTCATGTCACTTGCTCTGCCTGTTTTCACACTTCCGGCGGAAGGGGGGAGCGGTCTAGTTGCCATCCCGCTTCTACCCTTCATTACCGATGTGCTGGGCGTCGCGCAGCAGACGCACGCAACGGGCGCGCCTAAGGCAAGCCCGTCTGTGCCCCTCCGCGCCTGTACGTCGCCTCTCGCCAGGACCTTTGGCCAACTTCAGTCCGGCCTTATTTGTTATGGTAAGGACGAACTTATGGCACTTAAAATTGGTTCTGCTTCCTGTTTGGATTATCCACCGAATTTAGGGGATGCCCCGTGGGACTGCCCTGTTTGTGATACTTTCTCTATTCCGGCCGCTGCCCTGCCTACCTACGTTCATCTTATGAAGCCCGAGACTCAGCTGAAACTCTTACAACTTAATGTTAGATCATTGGCAAAACACCATGCCGAAATACATGATCTTATTTCAGATGAACGTCCTGATATATTTTTCTTGTGTGAAACCTGGCTAAAAGAGGACATGGTAGCGATATCGAACCTGGCGTTACCTTCAGGATATTCCATGTGCACTCTTAATAGAGACTCCAGGGGAGGTGGCCTAGCGGTTGTCTTCAAATCTCAGCACACTTGCCTATTTAACAAAGTAAACATTGCAGAATGTGAGGCGGCGCGTTTCCAGGTGCCAGTTAGCCCACAATTTACTCTATCAGGCCTCTTAGTATATCGTCCTCCTGGTCCGGCTACTAAGTTTAAAGAAGTGCTCCCAGACATTGTTAGTGCGCTGGCTGCCGGTACAGCAAACTTTAGTATCTGTGGAGATCTTAATCTCCATCTGGATCTCAATCAGGACAATGCCATTTGCAGTTTTATTGCAGATCTAGCTGCTCTCCAGTTGGACCAACTAGTTTCCGGACCCACGCACTCGGCGGGGCACCTGCTAGACCCCCTATTTTCCAATCTTCAATCGGTAATTATGGAACCGCCTATTCCCATGGACTGCACTGACCACTTCCTGGTCAAATGGTCCATCCCGCTCTTGGAGTGCTCTAACTTTGGGACTCCAAGATCGGTTATTAAGCGCCCCTGGCATAAATTGAAGCTGGATGATTTTCACCATCTTCCCAGCGCCAATCCTCCAGATAACTGTTTTGATCACAATCTGTTCTGTGACTGTATCTTGCGAGGTCTAGACACCCTAATTCCCGCTAAATGGACGAAAGGGCGTATTTCTACCACCAGCCCTTGGTTCAACGATTCCTTAACCATCCTGAGGAAAGCGTGCAAACAGGCAGAATGTGACTGGAGGAAAGACTACGTTCCTGATAAAAAAAGGTACTATCAGACGAAAATCAAACATTATCATAGAACAATCTGTAAAGCATGTGCAGCCCACTACGCCATTGAGATTAGCTCCAGTCCCAATCCCACCAAATGTATCTTTAAAATTCTTAAAGATCTTAGGACCAGGAAAATGGATACGCCTGTTGTATCATCCACGTGTCATTGCGATGACTTGGCGACCTTTTTTGTCAACAAAGTGCGTACCATCTATCTTTCCTTTCCTGATCCTATTACCTCTCCGGTCTTAGTGAGGACTAGCGGGGGAACCAAGGCCTATCTGGCATCTATTCCGTCCCTTTCTGAGGCAGAATTTACCCGGCTAAGTGGTAAAATTAGGTTGTGCTCCCCTTTGGACCCCCTGCAGCCTTCACAATTTAAGGAATCCCTTTGCTTCTTTAGGGAACCTCTCCGCAAAATAATTAACTCTTCCTTGTCATCTGGGACCGTTCCTGCTTCTTGGAAGCAAGCTTGGGTTTCTCCCATCCTGAAAAAACCTAATCTGGATCCCACAAAACCAGAGAGTTTCGGGCCTATATCCCTCCTCCCTTGGGTAGCCAAAATCACGGAAGCACATGTCAACAACGTGCTGAATCAGTATGTGAACTCCCCTAACATCCTGGAAGCTTCTCAGAATGGGTTTCGTCCCGGCCATAGTACGGAAACTGCCCTTCTGGCCACTACTGAGCACCTGTGATTTCTTATAGACAAGGGTCAAAGTGCGGCGCTGCTTTTGTTAGATCTTAGTGCCGCCTTTGATACGGTGTCCCATGTCATTCTACTCCGAAGGCTTGAGGAGGCAGGGATAGAGGGCTCAGCCTTGGACTGGCTTCGCTCCTTCCTGGCCAACAGATCTTTCCGAGTCTCGGTTCCCCCTTTTTCCTCCCAGATCCATACTATTGATCAGGGGGTGCCTCAGTGCTCGGCCTTGAGTCCACTGCTCTTCAACTTATACGTCCAGCCACTGGCTGCGGTCGCCAAGCTGTGGGACCTCACGTTGGTCTCCTATGCTGACGATACGCAGCTGGTGATTACCTTGGCGGACGGTTCCTCCCCTTCTGCCTCTAGATTTAAAGATGGTATGACAGCGGTAGCCGATTGGATGGCTGCTAACTGTCTACAGCTAAATGCTGGGAAACGGAGGTTCTGCTGGTAGGTAAGAATGTGGATCTGTGGAACGAGCAGTGGTGGCCGATAGCTCTAGGGTCACTACCATCTCCCAAGAGTGTGGTAAAGAACCTTGGTGTCCTGATGAACTCCTCTCTTTCTTTTCAGGCTTACACTAAGCAGCTAGCCGCCACGTGTTTTGGCACCCTGCGAGGCCTTAGACCCATCCTGAAATACTTCGATCCTCCGATATGCCAACTCATCGTGCAGGCCACCATTCTCTCTCGCCTTGACTACTCGAGCTCCCTTCTCCTGGGGGCGAACAAGGCGGAAATTCAGAGAATGCAGCGCATTCAAAATGCTGCTGCTAGAGCTCTGGTGGGCCTGCCGCGCTTCTGCTCTGCTACCAGCACCATTCAGAGGCTGCACTGGCTTCCTATTGATAGACGCATTCACTTTAAGACACCGTCTTTCTTTTAAAATCTTGAAACTCTCGAGTCCCGCCCTGCTGGGCAACTTGATCACCCACTATGTTCCGTCTCGTCCTCTCCGCTCTGCTGAGCTACACTTGGCAGTTGTGCCAAGAATTAGGCTCGCCAGGGCGGGCGGGCGCGCTTTCAGGTACCTCGCGCCCAAGTTGTGGAATTCCCTTCCAGCACATATTTGCGCCATTGATTGTCTGTCTGTTTTTAGAAAAGCCATCAAGACCTTCTTGTTCCCTTCATCTTAGTCTTCTGTAGCTCCTTTCTTCGTCTCAGCCCGGTTCATGTCTGCGTTTCCTTCGTGGTCAGCGCCGGGACGCCCCTTCGCTGGGGCAGCTGTGCGCTCTACAAAACGGTTAACATAACATAACATTTGTCGGCAGATGTTCCATTTGTTCTACATCTGAACGATCATTTGTTGTGAGGAAACCCCCTCTACAACCTATTGAGTGACCATCACATGCTTGAGGGAAAGTTGGAATTTATTGGTTGATCCCTTTTTTGTACTTCCTAGCCAGTGTCGCTATGCTTTGGTATTGGTAGACCTGTACTCCAAATGGCCGAAAGCAGAATTTGTATCGGACTCTAGTTCCAAAACGCACATTGGATTTTTGAAACACATTTTTATGCGGTAAGAGTTTCTGCAGTACATGCTGTCAGATAATAGTGTTCAATTTATCAACGAGGAAGTGACAATTTTTTGAGGTCAGGGGATGTCAAACATTTGAAGACTTCATTGTACCACCCCAAAGCAATGGGCAGGTCGAGAGGATGAATCGGGTGGTGGTGAAGTGTATCCGGTGGACTGTTGCAAACAGGTTTGTGGTGACAGATGCTGTTAATGCCATGATTTGGTTCTATAGGACAAGTACCCAGAGTTCAACATTGGTGTCTCCGTTTGAACATCTGAGAGGAAGAAAGCTCTTTTCAATGATCTGTCCTAATTGGATGGGCAAATGGATTAAAGGTAAGGTGTCATGATTTGACAGTGAAGAGGAATTCACTGCCGGCTAAAGCAAGGCAGAACGAGAACTATGACAATCGTGCTAAGGTTAGAGAACTACAAGTTAAAGTAGGGCATGTTGTACACATCAAGAAAGGGTCCATACTATGAAAGAAGGAGAGAGATTCAGAAAACCTATTGTTATTGATAAGGTTTGTGGAAGTGCCATCGGAGTGAATGGTAGGAATTGGTGGAATGTTGCAAGGGTGGTGAAGGGCAAGGGTGATCAGAATGCCAAATCCAAATCCCAACTCGTCTTTTTGCTCTGTTGCCCAGGGAGAGAGTTCAGGTCAGAGTGACAAACCTAGTTCTCCCACTCCTTACGAAGGCAGTACAAAAGTACGTAGAGGTGAGCGGGTGAGAAGGTTATCGTTCAGGTATAGATGATTCTCAACAGATTCCTTCTATTTCTTTTCTCTGATGTGTACCAGCTCATGTGAGATGATTCCTTTTATCTCATGTTGTGTTCTTTTAGCATGTTACCAATTATATTTATTTATTTATTATTTTCATCATTTTTGATTTTATATTGTAAGCTTTTTAGCATTCTTTATTGTAATGTCTCTTAATCTGGGACAGTTGCTTTGTTTGTTGGGGGTTGCTCATGGGTAGGCCACTTAGTCTTGGGAGCCAAAGTCCTACGGTTAAGGTCAGAACAGAGAAGGTCCCAGGTTGGCACCAATTCCACACCACAGGTGGCGCAGGGGCGGCCGGATGCTGAGGAGGGGTTTTGGAACCCAATGCAATCCTATGGAAGTTGCCGGTCTTTAGGTCGAGCCTAGCGCAGCATGCATGTGCTGCCACGCGATACTTCTTGTAACTACTCTTTTTTTTTTTAAAAGTGTTTTTATTTCAGGATTCGCATTGTAGCAATCACATATTACATATTTACAGTCCGTCCAGATTACAAATATCAGATATAACAGTATAATATTTTTCATTTAGTTTCCCTTCTGTTACAACAACTCCCCCCTCCCGCTATTTTCCCGGGCACTTACACATTTCGAGTCACAACCTCTCATACTGCGTTTGTATTATCTTGGAAGACATACAGCCTTAATGTCTAATAATAATTCCCTACCATTTCCATTTTACTTTCTATATTAACAGATCAAAATAATGATATCATTGTACTTTCCTTTTGTTCTGTCTTTCTGCACCTGGTTGTACAGCCTCAGTTGCCCCTATATGGTATCATCGGGGCAGTGGGGGGGGGGGAAGGAGGGAGGAGGGGGGGAGGGGAGGTAGGGGGTGGGGGTCGGGATGATAACGGCTACTTAGTTAAGTTTGAAACTCTTCACCGTTGTCTTCATTGGCTGTTTGAGACAGGCTAATATCAGCCCCTGATTCAAAGTCTATTAGCATTGCATTCCATTCCAATGAAATGGGGTTTCGTCGTAGGCCTCTACGCTCCTCCCGTTGTAATTCTGCACTCTCCGCTTTCCCCCACCGCAGTACCTCCCCGTGCCAAATGTCTGGATCTGGTGGCCTAGCCGATTTCCATCTCATAGTTATTGTTCTCTTTGCCAGTAATAGTGCCATGTCAGCGAAGCGGGACGCTACACTCCTTTTCTTTTCAGTAGGGCCCAACCCCAGTATGCAGTATTCTATAGAGGTGTATGGTCTTGCTGGTGCTACCCTGGTTAGTTCTTTATGTACTGTTGTCTAGTAGTACCCTCTGTGTGGGTCTGATTCCTCCCATGCATTGGATTAACTTTTGAGTGTGTCTTTGTAGAATAAAAGCCTGCAAATGGCTAAAGGTGAGTGCATGTCCCACCTCTTCTGAAAGGTTCACTCCCATGGCATTCTGCCACGGGAGCGAGCGTCGGCGCGCAGGGCGGGATCTGCAGTGCCTCCTTGTCTCCATGTGCCCACCCCAACACTCCTCTTTATGTCCCTTTAGATTGCCTTGACTCATGTTTAGAATGTTGTTTGCTGGCTTTCAGAAGCAGACTACTCCCACGCCCCATTGCGGCTGAGTTTTTTCTTCCTTTCCCTATCAGCAAGCTCCACAGATGCCTTGCTTTAAGTTTTGGACACATTGCTATTTGGGCAGCTCTCTCTTTCACTTCCATTGCTGTCTGTTTGTGTGTGGCTTTCCCCCTCCATCGTTGCGCTCAGAGTCCTCCCCCCACCCTCCAAGCACCCACACAGCAGTGGGTTTCTCGGGGCTAAGAGACCTTGCACTGCGACCCCCCCAAGCACTACCCCCGTTATCTGCCTCTCAACTCCAGTGCCGGCATTTGCAGGTCGTTAACCCTTTCCCCCTTGTTTCATTGGTCCGGTAGTTTTATTTCTCTATTATAGGTCTGACCGAAGAAACAGAACTGGCAGAGTCACCCTCATTACATCTGGTCAGAGGTCAGATAAAGAAGATGGGTCTTTTAATAGAGGAGCCCACTGATACCCTCTGCCAACACCTCGAGTCAGCAACATCTAAGCCACAATGTGCTGCATCTGGGTTCTGAGCTTTTTAAGGTGCTACATTGGAAGTCTCTTCTGATTTTTATTGTTTGACACTAATCATGTATCAGCACAGCACCCTCTTCATGTGGACACATGCTTCATGTTTCTTCTTAGATTGCAATAAAAAGCAAACCTGACTGAGTGCAAACCGGCTTGAAAACACACATGTAAATCTTTCTTTTCAGGAATTTGCCTTTGCCACTCCACCTGTCACTGCCTGTTATTTTAACTACTTTGGCACCCGTCATCAATAACCCGTGCCATCCTGTCAACGAGTTTATTCAGATTCATGCAAACTATCCTGATTTCATTACAAGACCGGAGGCTACCATTATGCATACAACTTTTAATGCAGTCCAAGCATAGCCGCATATGTCACAAAGCAAAAGTTCTAACTTATAATACATATGAACCAACAATAGCATGAATCACTAGGCAATCAGCCTCTTTTAAATGCGGCTCCAAGCAAGATAAGTCAACTTCTTACTTAGCTCCTGAAAAGTCTTGTATATATTATTATTTAAAGTTTATAACTTGTATTTTATTAATATTATTTTATCTTTGTAAAGAATGTCTAACCTTCCTTTATCCCTACAGGAGTTAGTATATATATATATATATATATATAAACACAAACTTTTAGCTGAACCTTTGCCTCTGTGTCGGCGGGCTCACGGCAGGGGTAGCCACCCCCTAAAATTCAACACACTCCACCAGCGTCGTCTTTCTCGTAGTCTCAGAAAGAATAACACAGGAGCCGTGGCCTCAATAAATGGTGCAGTTTAATGCAGATGCAACGTCCTACGCGTTTCGGAGTAAGCCTACTCCTTCATCACGGGCAAACTTTGTGCATAATAGTGTTTGTAATAAAGTAAAAAAATATGTCACGTGATAAAAAACATAAACAAAATACTTTGCCATTAACATACTTTTCGATGGTGTTAACATTATAAGTGACCTTATACCTGTGTTTGTTATAGTGAAAGCAAAAAATCTCTGCTCATATTTGACACTGATTATAACTCTAAATGAGTGTTCGTGACCTGCGCTTTAACGCACTGTATATATCCTTAACATCAGGAAATAACATACTACTTGCAGTACTGAGTTCAATGATAAGACATTAGAGTAGTAAAATAATGATGTGCACCACTAACACATATCATAATTCAAAACATAACATTTGAAAAAATTAATTATAACATTTTGAAAAAACGGGTTGAAGCGACCTAGCTGATAGTGGAAGCGAACCCTTAACCTCAAAAGAGTATTGTTCGTGGTGAACCAGCCCGCTACGCTATATGTTCACCCTGCTCACAATAGCTGAAAATTACCCGTCAAAAAGCCAACAGTCGGGCGCCTTAAAGTAGCTGACGGGGGAAGGAACACAGTATTGCCCAAGTGGGCTTGACTCAATTGCGGTGCCTGAATGGTACATTCGGAACTTAGTGCTAACAAAAAAGTTCATTGCGCAAGTAGGTCACTTAAATCCCAAGTCCAGCCCATGTGGGCAAGTGCTCAATGCAGTGCCAGCAAAAGTCTTCTTGGTCAATTTTTGTAACACCTATGGACAATAGTAAAGGCAACCTATTAAAATCTTCATAATCAAAAAGAGAGTATCATGAAGAAATACACAAAATTCTAAAACAACATGCAGAAGTTCGTGAAGCAGCAACAATATCATGACAAAAACTCATAGCTTTAATATAAGTGTACCGACAATTCCTCGTCCATATTCAACCCCTGGGGTACCATGGTGTTGAACCTTATGATAAATTTGGACTCCAATTTCCTGAGCTCCAGAAGTCTATTTCCACCCCTTATGTTGGGGGGGATACAATCAATAACGGCAAATTTCACAAGATTAGCATTGCTCTTGTGGTATTCATGAAAGTGTCGGGCCACTGGGTAGGTTTTATCATTTTTACAGATGGCTCTCAGATGTTCTAATACACGCTTTTTGCCTTTATGAATAGTGCTACCAATGTAGTATTTGGAGCACGGACATTTCAGGGTGTAGATGGCATACTCAGTATTACAATTCAGATGTTTTTGTATAATCCATGGGGTCTCATTGCTGTTAAGTTTGAGTGATTTAACACTATTGCTAAATTTGCATGCCTTGCATTGGTTACATGTAAAGAAACCTTTAACTGCATTGGGTTTTTTAGGAGTGGATATCATGTTACTGCATAGTTGATCACGTAGTGATCTGGGTTTGCGGAATGTTAGAGAAGGATGTTCACCTATACAGTCTCTTAGGTCATTATCTGTTTTGAGTACATCCCAAAACTTATTCAGGCTTTTTTTCACTTCCCATGCATGAGTGCTGTAAGTGGTAATAAATCTTACTGTATTTTCAGATTTAGTTAGGGATTCCGATACTTTGGGAAATAACAGGTCTTGCCGGTTAAGAGTTTCTACTCTAGAAATGGCTTCACTTACAACCTTGAGGCTATAACCTCGTGTCAGGAATCTATCCTTCATGATCTCTTTCTCCTGTTCAAACTTGTCAGCTGTGCTACAATTTCTACGAGCCCGTAGTAGCTCTCCATAAGGTATGCTGTTGATTAGGTTACGGGGATGGCAACTTCCCGCGTGAAGCAAGCTGTTGCCAGCCGTGGTTTTCCTAAACAATGAGCTAACAATTCTATTATCTGCTACCTCCAATTTGAGGTCCAGAAACTCCATGGTGTCCTTACTTATCTGATGTGTGAATTGAAGATTCAACTCATTGTTATTAAGAATTTGTACAAACTCAGTTGCTTGTGTAGCAGTGCCATTCCACACACAAAAAATGTCGTCTATGTAACGTAGCCAGAGGACGGCGTGGTCTTTGAATAGCCTGATGTTATAGACTACCTGTTCCTCCCAGCGACCCAGGTAGATACCCGCAAAGCTGGGAGCAAAGCAGCTTCCCATCGCCGTCCCCTGTGTCTGCCTGAAGATGGTATTGTCGAAAAGAAAAAAATTGTTACTTAAGCACAATTCTACCATCTTAAGTAACATCTCGGTGTGTTGGAGAAAGCCTAACGATCTTTTAGTAAAAGATTGTCTGCAAGCTTCAAGACCCAGTTTTTGCGGAATGCTGGTGTACAGACTGCAAACATCTAGGCCCAGCATTAAGTAGTCAGGAGACCACTCTATATCATGAATGTGGCGCAAGAAGTCACTGGTGTCACGGACAAGTGATGGAAGTGATTGTACCAACGGTTGTAGAAAATAGTCTACATACTTGGAAGTGTTTTCCAATGCACTTCCACAGGAGGACACAATCGGTCTCCCTGGTGGCCTGAGTGCATTTTTGTGTACCTTAGGAAGTAATCACAGAACCGGAAGTTTGGGATATTTACAAGCCAGATATGCAAATTCATCAATACTCAATATACTGTTGTCTCTCCAATTAGTGATTTGGTTTCTAACATACAGCATTGCCTGGTCATATTCAGTTCTGGAACTTTGACAATACCTACTGGTGTCAGATAATTGCGCATGTCCCTCTTGTTTGTACATTTCAACCGGCCAGATAACAACATTACCCCCCTTGTCACTTGGTTTGATGACAAATTCATGATTGGATTCTAATCCTATCAAAGCTTTGTACTGTTTAGCAGTTAAATTGTTTCTGATCGACTTCTTATATGATTTGAGTTTTTTAAACTCCTTGATCATACCTTTCTCAAAACAATTAATTGCTTCACAGTTCACTTGGGGTAAGAACACTGATTTCGGTTTAAAAGGTGTGGGGGCCACCAAATCAGTTATTAGATCACTGTTGGCTAAATTCAAAACCGGATCCACATTCAGCCCACCCATTCCAGCTAAATCATGGACAGTGTGTAATGTCTCAGTGTCTTTCTGAGACTACGAGAAAGACGACGCTGGTGGAGTGTGTTGAATATATATATATATATATATATATATATATATATATATATATATATATATATATATATATATATATATATATATATATATATGTATACACTATTATAAGGTAAGGTAGATTAAAACCTTTCACTCCTTATGTTCGGTTTCCCAACCTCCAATTTACGGAGGTTGGCTTCCATTTCCTTCCCTTCATGTCTGTCTTTATTTACATTTGATAGAAAGTAAGCTTTTACAATTGCGCGTTTAATACTATAAAGCACGCACTGACCCGCATTAATGATGATTTTGGGAGAGCGTCGCCCAAGTAGATACCTCTCCCCACTCTTTTTGAGGACATTTCTATTTATTCTGAAGCTTCGCTCCTGTCGATGCTTCACGATTTAACAAAACCTCGATTTCATCGCGGATTAGAGGAATGACCCTTGCAGACAGCCGCGCAGAGTGCGCTGGCTCCCAATGGTCCATTCTCGTCCTGTCTTCGGGCAAAACAGCTGATTGAGACGCGAGCAACGGACTTCAAGCCTGCTCGAGCGTTCAATCGGTTGTTTTTCAGTGCACTTCGCTTTTTGATGCTAAATTGATCAATTTTAATATTTAGAAAGCCATCCTTGACCAATTGAAATCTTGGAGTAGGTGATACTTACAATTTTAGTTAATAGTTATATATATAAAAAAAATGTTTAACCTTTTCAGCGCGACCGCGATTCCCCCTCCGGTGCTGGGCCCTAATAAAAACGGGCGTGGTCATGACGGAACGGTTCCGTCATGAGCACAGCTCAACCGTAGCTCATGACGGAACCGTTCCGTCATGAGCATCGAAGGGGTTAAAGGGTCAATATTTACATTAACAGAATTATTTATTACAGACATTTATATTTATATATTTTTAACAAACATGTCTGACTCAGATTCGGATTCAATTCATAGTAATACTGTTGAATCTGATTTTGATAATGATGCCATCAAAAAACTTATCCATAAGGAGATGAGATCATGTATGTTTTCTACTCTCTCTCAAGTTATGTCATCTAAGAGATCCTTGATCCATGAAAACGATAATTTATCAGATCCGGACATAACGGAGGTTAATGATCTCACTGAAGAAAGGGGTAAGAGGCATAAAAAAAGTAAAAATATTGATTATACCCTAGAGAGCACGGGAGGTCCTAGCACTTCAGGTTTTACAGGAGGTCCTCGCACCTCATTTGCCTCAGGTATCCCTTGCGGCACAAATTTAATGGGTGTCCCTTGCGGCACAATTCATCAAAGTGCTCTAGACAATGATCCTATTAATATTGATGATGGCTCAGAATCTCCTGACGAATATATTCTTGATCTTGATGACGATGATCAAGATATTGATTCCTTTCTCTTAAATGATATTAATGGTCCTTCATCTTCTAAGGATAGTATTTTGGACCCTTTGGGTGAGGAGATGTTCTCCCCTTTTAACATTAAACACCCTAGAAGCTCTGAGTGGACCCCACACGAGCACATATCTAAATTCATAACTAGTATGCTTGTCTTCCGAGCACTCAAGATCATAACAATCAGTCTTGGAATAGTACTCTTCCAAATATTATCCTTTATTGTCCAAATCAAATATACTCCAAATCCAGTTCCATCATAGTTCGATATAACCAATCAGATGTACTTCAATCCAAGTTCCATCATATATTTTAACACAGCCTTTCGATACAGCCAACACGTGTTTCGTCTAGTCCAATAAGACAAATGACTTCTTCAGGGCTGCAACCCAAATGGCAAAGTAAATAACAATTATAATAAAATAAGATTAACTCAGTTCATGTTACCACACCCTTTCCAAAATAGTCCATATATCATAGATATAATAGGTAGGTGAGAAGGAAAAACACCCCTAAATTCGTGCTCGAGAATCCACCTTAGGTGTATAAGATGGAAGGGTGTAAAGTGCCAAACGTCCCTATGTGATTAAGTAATAAGTCATTCTAAGAATTAGCCTTGAAAAGTAGTTCAGGGCTCGTATGAGTAAATCAGGTTGTGGTTATTGGGTGACACCATTCATTCCGAGTGGGTTATCCTTGTCATACGTCAACAATTAGCAATAATCATTGCTCACCGTAAAGTATTTTATTCTCACTCGCAATTCCACAAAGATCCTGTAGACCCTTGAAATCTAGTTATAATAAACAATATCTCTCATTAGTCATAAGTTATGTTACGTGGATCTCAGGTAACTGATTATATATTTCTTAACTTGATGTGAGACCTCACCTTAATAAGGTTCCATGTCCAAAATCAAGTAATCTTAAATTATTATCAATCCAATCACAAGATAAAGCAAGCAGACGGGTGATGTCCTAAAACGAGAATATAAGTATTTTGAGTTTTTACTCCTATAATAATCAGACTTCCTCTAACACAAACAGGGCAGTACCAGAATATATTAGTACTGATCGTCCAAGTCTATTCATGTAAATTCTTCGCAATAGACGCAAAGTCAAGTCGAAACATTGGACATTCAGTACATTTAAGTTAACCAAAGTAATTCCTAAAGTTTATTCATTCAAGCGTCCCTCACCTCAGGTCTTCTTCCATTTCATGTATAAAACGTCCCGCCGCGGGAATCTGCCGTTGTAGTTATCAACCCGAGTACGAGTTCTACAAGCAAAAGTAAATAAATTTATCGATAAGTTGGCATTACAACTTCCAGTCCAAGATAAATTAAGTTATTGGTAAGTTAGCAACACGAACGTTTACTATAGTTATCTGGAAACTCCAAACCAGCTTATAGCTTACCTCTCATGTATATAATTTCCCGAGTAGAAGAAAAAGTGGCGTTCACCATCGTCGCCATCTTAGAATGGCTATTTATGCATAATTTTTATCCGCGCCATATTGGAGTGGGTGAAATAACGTATAGTAACCCTCAAAGTAGTATTATTCATATAAGTACGTCAAGTAATCTTAGTAGTCAATCATTAAATGAGCCAGTAATATAAAATAAAGTAAAAAGTCAACAATAAGCGCTAACCTCTTTATTCAAGCTACATCTTGGATTGGTCTCATTGTAATGATGTAAAACCCATCTATCATTGCCTGTGAGACTACGGGCGTCACAAACAGATGCTTGCTAGCTTGTCAGAGTTAACGCCATCTCTAACTCGTCATCTCTATAACGATATCAGTTATAAAAGAAGATTGTTATTGTGCTATATACGTTGTCATGTTTTATCATTAGTTATGTATTTAATACTACAATCAAGTATGAACATAATTGGTTCATATGGTCGCCACAAGTCAGTTAAGATCATATTGTTTTGACATCTATATTATTAAATCAAAGTTAAAGTTACCCACATAAATAAAAGTATAGTCCATCAGCGTTTGGTTGTCACTCGCAATTACCACAACCTGAAAAAACTTATCAAAAAAGAAAAGGTAGAGGAAGTTTCAGAATGAGCGAGATCCAGTAGTATTTCATATTACAACATTGTGCAGGATAAATGTATTAACTATGTTTTCAAAACTATGACTGTTTATGACTGAAAATGTCTTGATTTAGATTTTGATGTTTTCCTCTGTTACATTAACTATGCATTGGACTGTATGACCTGCACAATGTTGTAATATGAAATACTACTGGATCTCGCTCATTCTGAAACTTCCTCTACCTTTTCTTTTTTGATAAGTTTTTTCAGGTTGTGGTAATTGCGAGTGACAACCAAACGCTGATGGACTATACTTTTATTTATGTGGGTAACTTTAACTTTGATTTAATAATATAGATGTCAAAACAATATGATCTTAACTGACTTGTGGCGACCATATGAACCAATTATGTTCATACTTGATTGTAGTATTAAATACATAACTAATGATAAAACAAGACAACGTATATAGCACAATAACAATCTTCTTTATAACTGATATCGTTATAGAGATGACGAGTTAGAGATGGCGTTTACTCTGACAAGCTAGCAAGCATCTGTTTGTGACGCCCGTAGTCTCACAGGCAATGATAGATGGGTTTTACATCATTACGATGAGACCAATCCAAGATGTCGCTTGAATAAAGAGTTTAGCGCTTATTGTTGACTTTTTACTTTATTTTATATTACTGGCTCATTTAATGATTGACTACTAAGATTACTTGAAGTACTTATTTGAATAATACTACTATGTGGGTTACTATACGTTATTTCACCCACTCCAATATGGCGCGGATAAAAATTATGCATAAATAGCCATTCTAAGATGGCGACGATGGTGAACGCCACTTTTTCTTCTACTCGGGAAATTATATAGATGAGAGGTAAGCTATAAGCTGGTTTGAAGTTTCCAGATAACTATAGTGAACGTTCGTGTTGCTAACTAACAATAACTTAATTTATCTTGGACTGGACGTTGTAATGCCAACTTATCGATAAATTTATTTACTTTTGCTTGTAGAACTCGTACTCGGGTTGATAACTACAACGGCAGATTCTCGCGGCGGGACGTTTTATACATGAAATTGAAGAAGACCTGAGGTGAGGGACGCTTGAATGAATAAACTTTAGGAATTACTTTGGTTAACTTAAATGTACTGAATGTCCAATGTTTCGACTTGACTTTGCGTCTATTGCGAAGAATTTACTTGAATAGACTTGGACGATCAGTACTAATATAATCTGGTACTGCCCTGTTTGTGTTAGAGGAAGTCTGATTAATATAGGAGTAAAAACTCAAAATACTTATATTCTCGTTTTAGGACGTCACCCGTCTGCTTGCTTTACCTTGTGATTGGATCGATAATTATTTAAGATTACTTGATTTTGGACATGGAACCTTATTAAGGTGAGGTCTCGCGTCAAGTTAAGAAATATATAATCAGTTACCTGAGATCCACGTAACATAACTTATGACTAATGAGAGATATTGTTTATTATAACTAGATTTCAAGGGTCTACAGGATCTTTGTGGAATTGCGAGTGAGAATAAAATACTTTACGGTGAGCAATGATTATTGCTAATTTTTGACATATGACAAGGATAACCCACTCGTAATGAATGGTGTCACCCAATAACCACAACCTGATTTACTCATACGAGCCATGAACTACTTTTCAAGGCTAATTCTTAGAATTACTTATTACTTAATCAAATAGGGACGTTTGGCACTTTACACTCTTCCATCTTATACACCTAAGGTGGATTCTCGAGCACGAATTAGACAAGGGTTGGAGACCGGTTATAAATCTCAGAGAACTCAACAAATTCCTTGTCTACCGACATTTCAGAGACCTCTTACTAGAAGGAGACTGGCTGGTCAACTTAGATCTGAAGGATGCCTACTTTACCATTCCCATGGCAAAGGAACACCAACCCTTTCTTCAGTTTCATTTGGAAAAACCATCTCTTTCAATTTCAGGCTCTCCCCTTCGGTCTCTCCTCTGCCCCATGGTGTTTCACCAAGGTACTGAGAGCAGTTGCCTCATGTCTAAGAGAAAAAGGTATTCGTCTCATCATCTACTTAGACGACATCCTGATTCTTTCTCAAGACTATGCTCAAATCATCAAAGATCTCAGACAGTTATAGACCTCTTAGAAAGTCTGGGTTTTATCATAAACAGGGAAAAATCCATTCTTATTCCCTCAAAGAAGATGTAATTCCTGGGTTTCACATTAGTCACAACAGAATTTCTTCTCCTTCTCCCTCCCAAGAAGATTGCCAAAATCAGAAAGGAGATAAGGCATGTATTGAAACAAAAAAACCTCACCCTAAGAGAACTAGCCAGACTTTTAGGCCTTCTATCTTCTTCCATTCAGGCCATTTTTCCGGGACCACTGAATTATCGAGCCCTTCTGAGAATAAAAGCAAGTGCTCTCAGGTCAGGTCTTTGGTATGGAGATCGAATTTCCTTAAACCCAGAAGCAATCTTAGAACTAACATGGTGGTTAGACAATCTAGATGCATGGAATGGGAGAGCGATCTTTGGTTCAGCACCAGATTTTATTCTAGAATCGGATGCCAGCCTTCATGGCTGGGGTGCTTGTCTACAGAACCAGAACACTGGAGGAATTTGGTCGCAGCAAGAGTCCCTGCACCACATCAATAATCTAGAATTAACTGCAGGGTTTTATGCTCTAATGAGCTTCAAACGCTTTCTTCAAGGAAGATCAGTCATATTGAAAATGGACAACATGTCTGCCGTCGCTTACATAAACCGTCTAGGATGGACCTAGTCAGAAGACCTCTCCTATCTAGCAAAGAAGCTTTGGTTTTTCTGCCTAGAGCACAAAATCTCTCTCAGAGCAGAATACCTTCCCGGGAAATCCAATCTTTGTGCAGATTGGAATTCAAGATTCATCTTGGATTACAGCGTCTGGAAACGCAACACTTCTGTTTTCAACTCCCTGAATCATTTCTGGGGCCCATTCCAAATAGACCAATTTGCGAGCAGATTGACTACCCAATTGGTATCCTATTTCAGCTGGATGCCCGATCCTGGTGCTCTAGCAGTGAATGCCTTTCTCCAATCTTGGAAAGGGATCAACGCTTATGCCTTCCCTCCATTCGCAATGATCCAGAGACTCCTTCAGAAAGTGAGACAAGAACACTCCTCAATTGTTCTAGTAACTCCGTTTTGGCCATCCCAGGCATGGTTCCCAACAGCTCTGGAACTAACCTACGATTTTCCCTTCCTAATTCCTCCTCTGAAAGATCTTCTCACAGACGCAGATGGTCAAATTCACCCTCTTGTTCAGACAGGGAATTTGAACCTTCTTGCTTGGAAGGTGTCAGGAGATCTAACGATCTCGCAAGACTTTCGTCAACAGCTTCAACTCTCCTTGGAGAGTCGTGGGCCCCTGGGACACATTACCGGTACAACAACATTTGGAAAGTATGGTCACGTTGGTGCTTGGAAAGGGACTTGGATCCCGTGGAGGCATCTATTGTTGATATAGGTAATTTTCTTGGAGAACAATTCGACAGAGGTTTAAGTTACAGATCTCTCAATTGTTTTAGATCTGCTATTTCTGCTGGACATTCTCTAATTAACAATAAAACGGTAGGTACAAATCCTATTATTTGTAGAATACTTAAGAGTATCAGACTTAGAAGACCTCCTCAACCTAGATATCAATCTCTATGGGATGTTAATTTAATTCTCGACCT
This sequence comes from Lissotriton helveticus, assembly GCF_964261635.1. Classification (NCBI taxonomy): domain Eukaryota; kingdom Metazoa; phylum Chordata; class Amphibia; order Caudata; family Salamandridae; genus Lissotriton; species Lissotriton helveticus. The sequence goes on from NC_136063.1 coordinate 569,000,789, forward strand.
TTTCTGTTCTTGGCCAGTTAATTCTCTTCTCAGCAGGAAGAATCTTTCTATCAAATTAGCTACTCTTCTTTGCTTAATTTCATGCAGAAGAGTTTCTGATGATAAAGCTCTTGATATTTCTTATAGATCTTATGATATGTTTGGGGTTAATTTTGAAATACATAGAAGAACAAAAACTATGTCAGATTCTATTTTCTATCCTCGTTTTGATAGTTGCACTAAACTCTGTATTGTTCAATGTATGAAAGAATACGATGTTTGAATGAACTCTCTTCGTCCTTTAAATGTATCTCAATTACTCATCTCTTTTGTTAAACCCCACAAAGGAATTTCTTCTTCCTCTATTGCTAGATGGGTTAAGACAGTCATGAATCTTGCTGGAATCAATCTCAATATTTTTAAACCACATTCTATTAGAGGCACAATGGCCAGTAAGTCATTCTGGTCAGGTGGTAAGTTAGATGATATTTTAAAAGCTGCTGATTGGTCTAATTCTAGAACCTTTGCTCATCATTATTGCAAACCTGTGCCAACATGCATAATGGTAGCCTCCGGTCTTGTAATGAAATTGCTATTCTCCTATTAACATGACCAGAGAATCTGGATTTCATTAAACACACGGAGGCTAACATTATCCCTCCCACCCTTTCCCTGGGTGGTTGACTATATGATATAATACGGTACAGGTTGATTTCTATGATATGATATGCTTATTTGAATATTTTACTTTGAGCTAACATTCTTTTCCTTTGCAGGACTACTTACATTCTTTTCCTTTTCAGGGCTGTTATTTAGCTGATTGTTTAATATTCAAATCCTTAATATTTGTATTGGGATTTATTAACAACCTTTCTTTGCTTTGCAGATAACCTCTCTTGATTTTGTCTTCTTGATTCCACATCTGGTGGATCAATCGTGGATGGTGTACTCTTCCGTCATCCTTCTTCAAGTTTGATGTTTCATTGGAGTTGTTTGGACATTTCCTTTCTCACTGTCACCACATTTAAAAGAGGCTGATTGCCTAGTGATTCATGCTATTGTTGGTTCATATGTATTCTAAGTTGGAACTTTTGCTTTGTGACATATGCGGCTATGCTTGGACTGCATTAAAAGTTGTATGCATAATGTTAGCCTCCGTGTCTTTAATGAAATCCAGATTCTCTGGTCATGTTAATAGGAGAATCGCAATTTAAAAACTACAGTTATAGACAGGAAGTGGCACCGGTTAAAAACAGGAAACATAATTTTAATACAAACTGAATAATCACATAGTTTTACATGGATTTACAAGCCCCTTGCGCCGCCGGTGCATCACGATGCGTGACGCACCGGTGGCGCAGCCTGCTGAGTGATATTTACAAGCACAGGTAAAGTCACCCTGTGTGACTTAACCTGTGCTTGGAAATATCACCCCTGTTCATGCAAGACTTTGCATGTTAGGGGCGTAACATGGGTGTTCCTGTGGGTGTTCCCACGCAACATCCATGTCCACTGATGCATTTCCAGATTTACGAGAAATGGTAAATCTGGAAATGCGTCAGAATGCTTCGCCACCCGGCGTAGCGAGGTGCAACAAGGAGAAATGTTTTCATTTGTTATTGTGCAGGAAGGTGCCCCTTCCTGCACAAAAACAATCTCCCCACGACACAGGTATCCTTGCACCATGGTGCAAGAGTGCCTGCGCCAGCGCATGGCAGCAGTTTCTGCGCTAGCATATGGGGAAGCTTCGAAACTAACGCAGAGCGGCATAGCAAAATGACCTGCGGCACCACGCTGCGTTAGTTTCTTGTAGATCTGCCCCATTATCTTTAAACTACCTGACTCGGTGTCAGTAACAAAATCATTTCTGTACAATATTTCTGATTTATTCGGTTAGCAAGCTACTTTTACCTGAGAGGCACGGGCCAACAAATTAAGCTAGGGTCGGAACTCGATTACTTCCTCAAAACTGTAATGTGTCTCTTTAAATGGAACACATTTTTCCTAGTAATTGTCAGAATTGAAATACAGCTTGCAATTGCAGAAGCACGGTAATCTGATTTAGTGTTTGAATGTAAATAACGTTATTTGCGTACAGCAAACATGCTTCTGGGGAGGGGCGGAGCAATGAGTGCCCTTCATAGTGTTTATGACCTCTTGAGCCTGTCCTCAGGGTTTTAGGTATGCGCTCTGCAGCACATGGCTTCAGGCATGCGCTAAGACATGGGTTTAGAGTCCAATGCGATTTCCGTAGAGATCAAGCCCATGTTTCTCTCCATGGAAAAACTATGGAAGGTATACCTTTGGCGTCCAAGACACTCTATCCTGAGCCTTTCCTTTATACATGATACCACAGTTTTTGTTTAAGTTTGAAAGCTTTGTTTGAACAATAAGTAATCCAAAAACACAAACAGTGATATGAAATACTGCAATACAAGATAAAAAACATATCAAATGAGTGGGTAATATAAAGAAGAAGAGAAAGCTATTTTTGAATTTTTAAGGGAATAAGGGGAGGGAAGAGAAGAAAGGGGAAAAGAGGGAGGAGAGGAAGGTAAACATTCCAAAACTGACAAAATGAGAAACTGCATCTTACATCGGAATAAGAGAGATTATGCAATCCAGATAATATATATAGTAAGTCAAACACAGTAAAAGGCAAGGAACAAAGAAAATAGACATTTAAGGAGGTTTAATATTTTCAACATTTAAACAAGAATTAGCTGTTAATACTAAATGATCTAAATAAGTAGTAAGAGGTAACCAAAGGAGATCTCTATTGACCAATGGTTTACATGAGGAAGCAAAAGCAATATCAAGTCGCTGCATATGACAAAGACTGTGTCACCAGTGTTGGATGAAGAGTTTCGTGAGTGTTTTCCAATTGAGAGTGATGAGTTGAAAGATAAAGTGAGTATAAGGTCGAAGATACCATTTTTGTGAGGAAGAATGTCTAAGGAATCAGAGAGACTTCTAGAGAAAAGAAGGGGAATGGAATAGGGAATGGAAATATTAAATAGACGAGAAATATAGGACCAAACTTTCTCACAGAAAGTAGAGACCGAGGGGCAAAGGAAGAGAAGGCGAAGAAGGTCGGCATTAGAGGACCCACAGGTCCAACAGTTTGTATTAGTGGAGTGATAAAGTTTAGCGATAGAGGTAGGAATAAGATAAAGTCTATGATAGAGAAAGAACATAGATTGAGTAAGAGAAGCAGAGCAAGAGATTTTGAGAGAACGGGACCAAAGTTTGTCCTAGAAAATGATAGACCATTCACATCCCAGGTCAGATTCCCATGAAAGTTCCAACTTAGTTTTAATACTTTCTGGATTAGGAGCTGAGAAGTATTTATATATAGGAGAGGCTTTAGGCAGCAAGAAAAGAATCTTGAAAAGAGAATTAGAAACAGGGGTAAGAGGCGAGGATGGGAGAGAATAGAAAATATCAAGAATGACCGTCATTAGAGTGGTACATTTCAGTAGGAAGGAGCGGGGACATTGAAAAGAGGTCTGAAATTGGGGAAATAGGCAAGGAGATAGACCATCAAAAAGGTCCTTGACCCAGATTATGTCCCATGATCTCCAAGAGCTCCAAAAGATGGTTCTGCTATTAATAGCAATAAGGGAATTATGCCAAATAGGAGAATCTAAAACAGATTCTCTAGAGATAGGTTTGGGATGTATCAAAGGTTTCAATAGGGAGCAAGTGCGTTTAAACAAGGGGAGGGAGGTAATAGGTGTTTTGGCAGAAAAGGCTCACATTTCTTTTAAAGAGAAAGGTAATAATAAGGTACGCTCAATGGAGAGCCACAGGGGAGTAAAAGGGGAAACGTCAGAGAGGAGCCATTTGGAGTCTTGGCGAAGAAAAAATGATTTATGATACAAGCTAAAAATTAAGGAAATGTACACCTCCATTAGATTTTGTCCTAAGAAGAGAAGAGAGAGAGATCCTGGGTTTTTTATTTTGCCAAAGAAATTTAGAAAGACGAGAATCAATTTGTTTAAAAAAACAGACAGGAATGTGGATAGGAAGCATAGAAAGAGTATAAATCAAAATAGGAGTAATCATCATCTTAATGGAGTCCAACTGACCCCACCACGAAAGAAAGATAGGATTCCAAGAGGAAAGTAATTTGTCAATCCGAGACAGGATCGCAGTCATATTTAATTTATTAGAAGAGGCAATGGAGTTGGAGAACCATATACCTAGATATTTGATTTTAGAGCTATTCCATGCAAACACAGTGGAAGAAAAGAAATGTGGAAGACAAAATTTAGTGAGAGGGAGAATTTCTGTTTCATCAGAGTTTATTTTATATCCAGAGACAAGGGAAAAGGAAATACATTCATGTAATGAAGGGGAAATGGATTTTTCGGGATCAGAAATGAAGAGTAGGATGTAATCTGCGTAAGCAGAGATCACCATACGAAAAACCAGAAATGGAAACATTATTACCAATTGAGGATAGAAAGAGTTAAAGAGCATGAACAAAAAAAGAGGGGAGAGAGGGCAACCTTGACGGACTCCGCGTTGGAGGTGAAAGTAGGATTAACTACAACTGTTAACTAGTACTGAAGCTCTGGGGGCAGAATATAATAAAGATATAAGAGCACTGTTCCCAATAAGCTGCGCGGGTGAGCGCGGGCGCACAGAAGCCACCCTAAGCGCGCAGTGCGCTGTATTCAGCACGCACTACCGCGACTACGCCGCTTTCAAAATGCGAGGATTCTATGATGGGACAGATGCGGGATTTTGTATTCGTGCTAATTGCAAGGCACACCAGCAGCTGTGCACTCAAAGAAACACAATGCAGAGTGTCAAACATGCCGCAAGCAGTCGCATTGCGCTCGGAAGGAAACGTTACAGCTCTTCCTCCGCGCTCGGAAGGAAATGTTACAACTCTTCCACCCGGTTTGTGAAGACCACACACTTTAGAAACTCATCTCCTCAGTTAAAAACTACGGAAACGTTTTCTGATAATATAGACTTAAAGAAATTTGATTGCAGCTCACATGGACAGAAAAAGTAAAAACCCTTCTTACATACAGTAAGAAAACGTTCATCATCACCAACTCTAACAAAAACATATGGCTGTATAGCACCACAAAATAACAATCTAAAGATGCACAGGCAGACGCATTCTTCACAATAAAGCATTCTCAGTAGATCCTGGGTTACTCACTGCTTTAAAAATCTGTATAGTCGAAATCCAGAACCAATCACATTCAGCCTGCCTTTTCCTGACACACACGGATTCCCTGCTCTCAAAACAGACAGAGGACAAAGGGCGTAACACAGCCCCCCCCCCCCCGCATCCCCCTGTTGGGGGCGGGGCATGCTCCAGGGGCCCCCTCACTTCATCAAAGAAAATTAAGGCTCTTAACATATTAAGTGGTGCACTGCACACGCACACCTGGGCCCCGAGGGTCAGGAGAGAGACTCACTCGAGCCTCTCTCTCATTATGTTTAAATAGCGCATTGTGCACGAGCGGCCCCGGCCGGGCTTCTGCAATGCTCTGACCTCTGAGCCTCTTCATTCAGGAATAGGTGACAGAGATTAAGATTGAGAGGAGCGAGGTGAGGTCTGTGATGGGTGAACAAGTAGAATGAAAGGAGAAAGGAGTGAGGAAGATATAGGAAAGAAAGAAGGGGAGAGGCAAGTGCAAGCAACTTTATGTAAAAACGCTGCAATAGCTTTGTAAGAATGTTTATTTAAAACGCTGCAAGACATTTATGTAAAAAAGAAAGTGGCAAGATATTGGAGATATTGGAGAGACAGTCTATCAAGCACGCAGCAATAACTTAGACACTGTCCACAATGTCCACAGAAGTAGCAGTTTGAGTATGCCCCCCAGTAGATATTTCTGCATTATTAATTTAATCGTAACCCTGTTCCTGTTCAGTTTGAAGGCAACTGCCAGTTAATGGCAATTGGATTTAAGTCAAAATGATACAATCTGAATTAGGGTAAGCCTAGAGTAACTGTCAGACTAGGGAGTGAAGTAAAATATAAGCCTGTAACAAAAAAAAAGTTATGATTAACGAGTACATGGTGTAAGAAGCTGGAGTCATTTGATGAACAGGGAAATAAAAAAGTTGAACAAAATGGATTTTGGGGGCCTGGTTAGTCGGTAGGAAAAGCAGGACTGTAGCAACATTGAGTGATGAAGATGAGATGAAGCTAGACATGGAACACAAAATTGCTAGACATTAACTTTATGCTGTTGATGGAAAGATTCTTGGACTAACAAAAAGGGTGCTTGGTGGCTGAGGCTGTGAATATTTTGCTGTGTGATTCTACTCAGGATTCACATGCAATGCATCGTTCCACCAGCTGGTGGATGGGTGAGGAAAAAGCATGCAAAAAAAGTATAATTTTGCATTGGCCAAAGGTGCAGTCTGTATATTTAATAAAAAGGTTTCCCATAAGGCCAGGGTTCCCTACTGAGTGCCCATTAGCTTCAGTTTATATTTCCCACCATACTATTCAGAAGCACTATCCAAATCACGAACAGAAATAATTTTCCACTATCAGTCCCAGAAAGACTTTATGTCAACCCTTAAAAGAAGAAAATAGAACATGTACAAAAAAGTGCAGAGGATCTAAAAAACACTGAAAACTGACATGAAGACAGTTTTTTCCAACGTGCTGCGAGAAAACAGGGTTATATTTAGTGTCTGTCGTTTCAGGATGTTTCTTTTTTTTGTGTAAATGATGTTATTGAATGATGATGTGTAATGTGTGATGTGTAAATAAGTTAGGTTTGCATGATGTCAGCAATCAGTGCCTCCCTCATGATCATGACAATATTATTTGTTACAACTGCACTCTTTTTAAACCAAACTGTAGTGCGGATAGTTCATAGTGGCACAAAATATGAAGACTACAGTCCAAAGATTTCGGTTTTCAGTAGTGACAAGAAAGATTTACACATCAATTGCAGCAAATTAACGCAACGGAACAAATTTCCCATTCTGATGAGAATTAGGAAGAGGAGCCATAGGTTAGTATCTGCTCAAAAACCAATTCTGACTTTCTCGAAAAAACTATAAACTGGCAATGTCAAAAATAGAAAAAACGTGGGAGTCAAAATCGTCTGGACCAATACTGCTTCTGTTGACACAAGATGATAATAAAACACTGCAAAGATGAAGTGATGAGACACTTTTCAATTTGACTTGGGAAGCAGATGAAACTTAAACCAAAGCCAGATTTCTTTAGATCTTGAACTGAACTTAAGTTGAAAGAAAAACCTTTTGATTAAACGTTAAATGGGAAAAAACGAGATCCTATTGGCATTGAATGGACATAATTTTTTTTAATGAACCACATCGTCTTGAAGGCCATTCAGAAATGATATATTTACCACAACATACCCAGGAATCTGAAAACGATGTACCAGACAACACAAAGAAAATCAGCAGTATCCTAACGAAAACAAATGGAGATTGAAATAATAGAGCATTGAATGCCTTTAACTTGTAGTTACTGTGCAGAAAAAGATCAGTCAACTCTGCTTCTAATATAAGTCTACCCCTTGATAGAGAGCAATAACCAAGACGGAGTTGGCAAGGAGATTGAGATGGTCCATTCGTGCAGTGATGCATTTAAACTCCTGTTACCCAGCTAGTATTGACATCAAAAGTGACAAAATATGAAGGAGATCCTATAATGTATGCTTAAGTATAAACAACAAGCACTGGCATAGCCAATAGATCTTACCTACAGCTTTACCAATTTGTCTTAGCCATGTTGTACAGCAGTGTGGCTGCTATTCAGTACGGCTAAAAATTACTGGTGCAAAGTGGCATGGAGTGAAGCCTTCTAACGTAGAGTAGAGTGTATTGTTATGGAGTGGCGCTGAGTTGAGTGGTATGGTGTGTTATGAAGTGGTATATAGTGATGTATAATGTAATTTAGGAAGTTTAGTGTCGTCCTAAAAAGTATCCGATGGCCCTGATGCAGACTCTAGCATATCAGGGCTATACTCTATACTACTAAGCAAAATAGGGTTAATAAAAACAAAGTCTAATTGTTCTCTTAAAAACAATAGCATTGCCTCACCACTGATTTTATTATGATCAATGCCCGGGCTGTTTGACGCTAATGTTCTACCCGACAACAACCTCCGAAATTAAGACCGGACATTTTGACCTTACTACAAGTGAAACACCTAAATCAACGTTTACACCCTTGTTAGGGTAGGACAAAAACATATCTGAAAACATTCAACTTCGCTCCTAGAACACACAACAGTTTAAAATTAAAGGCTGCACATTGTCCAGAATGTCCGCAGAAGTAGCAAATACTCTACCTCTTCCTCCCTTTATCTCCTTCTCTCTCCCTCTATCTCCCTCCCTCGCCCTCCCTTTCCCGCTCTGTCCCTCCCTCTACCTCCCTCTCCCTCCCTCTACCGCTCTCTTCCTCTCCCTCTACCTCCCTCTCCCTCTACCCCTCTGTCACTTCGCCTACCTACCTCTCCCTCTACCTCCCTCTCCCTCCCTCTACCTCTACCCCCTCTACCTCTACCTCCCTCCCTCTAATTCCCTCTCCCTCTCCCTTTCCCTCCTCTACCTCTACCTCCCTCTCCTTCTACCTCCCTCTACCTCTCCCTCCGTGTCCCTCCCTCTCCCTCTAGCTCCCGCTCCCTCTAGCTCCCTCTCCCTCCCGCTCCCTCCCACTCTGTCTCTACCTACCTCTCCCACTCTGTCCCTCCCTGTCCCTCCCTCTCCCTCTACCTCTCTGTCCCTCCCTCTCCCTCTACCTCTCTGTCCCTCCCTCTCCCTCCCTCTCCCTCTGTCCCTCCTTCTCCCCCCTCTTCCTCTCTGTCCCTCCCTCTACCTCCCTCTCCCTTTCCCTCCCTCTACCTCTCTGTCCCACACTCTCCCTCTAGCTCCCTCTCCCTCCCTGTCTCTACCTACCTCTCCCGCACTGTCCTTCCCTCTCCCTCCCTCTCCCTTTCCCTCCCTCTCCCTTTCCCTTCCTCTAACTCCCTCTCTGTCTCTACCTTCCTCTCCCACTCTGTCCCTCCCTCTTCCATTCCCTCCCTCTCCCTCTACCTCCCTCTCTGTCTCTACCTACCTCTCCCGCTCTGTTCCTCCCTCTCCCTCTACCTTTCTGTCCCTCCCTCTACCTCTCTGTCCCTCCCTCTACCTCCCTCTACCTCTGTCACTCCCTCTCCCTCTAGCTCCCTCTCCCATTCCCTCCCTCTCTGTCTCTACCTACCTCTCCCCCTCTGTCCCTCCCTCTCCCTGTACCTCTCTCTCTGTCCCTACCTACCTCTCTGTCCCTCCCTCTCCCTCCCTCTCCCTCTCCCTCCTTCTCTGTCTCTACCTACCTCTCCCGCTCTGTCCCTCCCTCTACCTCTCTGTCCCTCCCTCTCCCTCTACCTCTCTGTCCCTCCCTCTCCCTCTCTCTCCCTCCCTCTCCCTTTCCCTCCCTCTACCTCTCTGTCCCTCCCTCCCTCTTCCTTTACCCCCTCCCTCTCCCTCCCTCTCCCTTTACCTCCCTCTACCTCTTTGTCCCTCCCTCGCCCTACTCTACCTCCCTCTCCTTCTACCTTCCCCTACCTTTCCCTCTCTGTCCCTCCCTCTAGCTCCCTCTTCCTCTAGCTTCCTCTCCCTCTAGCTCCCTCTCCCTCTAGCTCCCTTTCCCTCCACCTACACCTCCCTCTCCCTCTACCTCGCTCTCCCTCTCCCTCCCTCTCCCTCCCTCTCCATCTACCTCTGTCCCTCCCTCTCCCTCTCTGTCCCTCCCTCTCCCTCTCTGTCCCTCCCTCTCTGTCCATCTGTCCCTCCCTCTTCCTCTCTCTCTACCTCCCTCTACCTCGCTGTCCCTCCCTCTCCATCTACCTCTGTCCCTCCCTCTCCCTCTACCTCTCTGTCCCTCCCTCTCCCTCTCTGTCCCTCCCTCTTCATCCCTCTGTCCCTCCCTCTCTATCTCCCTCTACCTCCCTCTACCTCTACTTCCCTCTCCATCCCTCTGCACCTCCCTCTCCCTCTCCATCTACCCCCTCTCCCTCTACCCCCTCTCCCTCTAGCTCCCTCTCTCTCTACCTCCTTTACCTCCCTCTACCCCCTTTTCCCTCCCTCCACTTCCCTCCCTCCCTCTACCTTCCTCTCTCTCTCTCTCTACCTCTCTGTCTCTGTCCCTATCTGTCTCTGTCCCTATCTGTGTCTGTCTCTGTCTCTATCTATCTCTGTCCCTTTCTGTCTCTGTCCCTTTCTGTCTCTTTCCCTATCTGTCTGTATCTGTCCCTATCTGTCTCTGTCTCTAGGCGCAATTGTCCAAATTCTGTATGTGCTTACATCCAGGCGCGCAACCCCAATGGCCTCAAAGGGCTTAAGCCCCAGCCCCGCCCCCACTTACCCATTTGTTTGTGACAGCCCGGGCTGAGACAGCTTCGCGGGTGGGCACACAGCCGCACCTGAGTACTTCACAGGTCTTCCATTTACTTGTTAATGAGGCTTTGGTTTTTTTTCACTCCTTCTTACAGCACATGCATATTCACTTTGCCTAGAAACAACAAGACAAGGTCCATGCACCGCCAATGAAGGCCTGCCGGGCCGCTGGCGGCCCCCGGGCTGTACTATGAGTATCACCGATGTAATTAGTTTACACAACTTTAAGATACTTTTTAAGTACTTTGACTTGTATTTGCTCTAAAAATTACGGCAAACCTAACCACACAACATAGTATAGTTTAACGTGGCACTGTATGTGTGGAAATGCACCATCTTTTCAGATTTTTAAGCAAAAATTTGGAGGGATATTTGGCTCTGCACACACGCACGATCTGGTTCCTTGCGCACATAGCCATGGCTGCAGTGCACAGAGACCCTACACTTCCGCACACAGAGGAAAAAAATTAGAGGGAACATTGTATAAGAGCAGTACATTTGGGACCAAAACCATGCCACTTGAAAGATGCAAATAAAAAGGACCAATCTACTCTATCAAATACTTTTTCAGCATCGATAGAAATGGCCGCTAAGGGTGTGGAGGGGGAAGGAACTTTGTTTAAAATATTAAGAAAGAGACGAGATTTATCCGAGATCAACCTGCCTCTGACAAAACCACATTGCTCCTTACTAACTAAGGTCCAGATTTTGGCTAACCAAATACCGGTCGGTAATGGCCGATTTCGGCCGTTACCGACCGGTATTTGGTGATTGAGATGTAGGGGGCCTATATTTTACAGAATCGGTAAATTTACCGATTCTGTAAAATACCGATACGGTAAATATACCGAATTGGTACATCTATATGTAGGTAGCACAGGAAACAGTGCCACAGGCCCCTAAGAATTCATTATTTACCATGTAATACTATTGCATGGTAAATAACGAATTCCTGTGTACATGCACACCTGTGCATGTACACCTGTGCCATGTGGCACACATACATGCCCTGAGGGCATGTATGTGTGCCACATGGCACACAAGCCTGAATAAGGGGTGCAACAGGGTGTTAAAATGACACCCTGTCCCCCTTGTCAATTCGGTAATTTTACTGAATCGGTATTTACCGATTCAGTAATTGCCATAGGTTCCTATGGGCCTCAAGGGCCATAGGAATCAATGGCAATTACCGAATCAGTAAATACATATTCGGTAATTACCGAATCATACAGATTCGTAAAATTACCGAATTTTTTCCTATATCTGATTTACCGAATCTAGAATACCGAATCGGTAAAATTTGGTATTCTAGAGTCGGTAAATCAGATTTACCTACATCGGGCCCTAAATGGGGTAAAAGAGGATCTATTTTTAAAAAAATATATTTTTATTGAACATTTTATCCCCTTTTTTTAATACAGGGCACGACATTGAAATCAAGAATTCATACAATCAAACAAATAAATATTTTGCACATAATAATTATAAAGAGCGCTTTCTACATTTTTGTCTTGCTATATAGATAGCCGGAGGTATACAATCACAGGCAGGTCTTTCTTTGAAAACATGGAAACATAGTAGAGAATTAGAAGAGAGAAAATAGAGAGAGAAGAATAGTAACTCCAGGTAACGATCTAGCTTCCTCTTTCCATTGCCTAATCGGATCCCAAATTGATCCGATTGATTGATGATATGTTGGGGGTATAACATCCAACCAAGCTGAAGCAATGCATAATCTCAACACTGCCATTGCAACAAATATAAGATATCCCCCCTTCATATGCCTATCATTATTATTAACACCAAGGAGGATTATCGAGGGTGAAAGACTAATATTGCTACAGAGCACGGTGCTAAGAAATCTCTCTATATCCTTTTGTGTAGCTTGCAAATGTGTACATGTCGCAAACATATGTGCTAAATCTGCGTCTGTACTTCGACATCTAGGGCAGTTAATTCCTGAAATCCCTCCCCACTGTGCAATTCTCGCAGGGGTATAATATAGGTGAAATAGAGTTTTATAATGCTGCGCCTGTAGGGGTGCAGAACATAACATTTTACTCCCCAGCTCTAACGATATTTGGAAACATTCCGCTCCTATTACCAGCTTATTCGCCCACTTCTCCGCCATTCTGTCAGTGTCATCCTGCTTCGCTTTTATCAATTCCGAGTATAATCTCGTGATCATACAATCCGTGCCTGCTTGTATAATATCCATAATTGTGATTTTACCAAACCCTGCCAGCCCCCCCTCTTTGTTTCAATGAAGCTTCTTACTTGTAGAAATTTAAAGAAATCTCTCGGATCTATTCCATACTTTGTCTGCAACTCTGAAAATTATAATACCCCTTGTGTATTCCTAATATCACTGATCATCCTTATCCCCTTCCTCCCCTTCCTCCCCCAATCACCAAAGACCAAGCTCGTAAATATATCTGCAGGGAGAGTAGGATTCACACACATCCTAGTGTAAGCATTATATTTCCCTAATCCAAAGCTTTTTGCAAATTCTTTCCAGATGGTATAAGCTGCCAAGATCGTCTTAAATCGTGTCCTTTTGAAATAACTAAAATCTGTAAACTTCAAAAACAAGTTCGCCGCATCTGCTCCCATAACTAAACCGTATATTGCTAATGTGCCGAACTCGTCCTGCCCTTCTGCTTCTGCCCCTCCTAGGAGGCCTGCCATGTTTTGTAGCGTCGCTGCCCAATAATAAAGTTTTAAATCCGGCAAGGACCATCCTCCCCTATCTCAGGGCAGTGCCATATACCTGAGTGCTCTCCTTGTCTTTCCTTTAGCCCAAATAAATCTATTAATCATGTGCTCACATCTCTTAAACCATTTAAGATCAAACAAAAGTGGAATCGCTCTAAAAATATATAGAAATTTAGGTAAAACCATCATCTTTACAATATTGGTACGTCCTACAATTGAAAGATGTAAATTCTCTAGCCTGTCCAAGTCTTTCCTAACTTTAGTCAAAATTGGTGTTATATTTTTCTCCACTAGGGTGTCTAAGTCAGATGAGATGGTTACTCCTAGGTATACTCCAGCCTGCACCACTCGGTGATCAGAGCATTCCACGAAATAGTTTTTAATTATTTGCGTTTTACTGGTGTTCAGAGCATATCCTGAGACTTGACCGAATCTCTTAGCCTCAATCTTAACCTGTACTATAGCCTCTGTGGGATTAGGTGTTATTACTGCCACGTCATCGGCGTATGCAAGCACCTTGCATTGTCCCATACGTGTGTGCAGTGGGGGAATATTCTCACAATTCTCTATTCTGCGTATCAATGGGTCCATGTACATCGCAAATAAAAGCGGGGAGCACAGACAGCCCTGTCTAGTGCCTCTCCTTATTATAAGGGTGTGGGTTGAACCTGCATTTACCCTAATAGCTGCACTCGGGTCTCTATATAATGCCTGAATCGCTTTAATATAACCATCACCAAAACCTACTCTTCTTAAAATATGCCACAGAAAGTCGCAGGAGACCCGATCAAAAGCTTTTTCTGCATCTAATTACAGTACCGCCATCGGGTCTCCTGCTACCTCCATGGCATCGAATAACGTGATGACCTTACGCGTATGGTGCGTCGTACCCCTGCCCGGAATAAACCTGTGCTGGTTACTACTCACAAGAGAACTTATTACTGTAGCAAATCTTGTTGCCAGAACCTTAGAGAATATTTAATGTCGGAGTTCATAAGCGTGATTGGCCTGTACGATCCGGGTTCGTTGGCTGGCTTTCCCTTTTTTAAAATTATCACGATATCGGCACCACCCCATGAACCCGGTATAGAATCCCCAGCCTGTGCCTTCCGCATCGTTATTACCATGTCCTCCCAAAGAACATCCCAGAATACCTTATAGAATTCTATTGGGATTTGGTCAGGGCCTGACGCTTTACCAGAAGGGAGATTTGATAAAGCAATTCTAATCTCTTCTGCATCTAACAATTTTTCCAATCCTTCCGATTCTACCTCCGTCAAGCGGGTCACTGGAATGTCTTCTAAATATCTCACCATTTCCTCCGGGCTTCGTCTTTGCTGATCATCATAAAATGTGGCATATAATTTCCTAAATACCTCTCTTATTTCATCTGGATCTGTATGTAACCTACCTACAGAATCTTTGATTTCCCTTACCTCTCCCGACGCAGTCTTTTGCCTTGTACGTACGGCTAAGGTCCGCCCCACTGTTTCGCTAAACTCGTGACATCTCTCCTTTCTAGACAAAAAGATCTTAGCTGCTTTATTTGCGATGTCTTCTTCAGCTTCCATTTTTACCTTTGCTATTTTTATGAGGGCCTGATCTAACAGAGCCCCTGACGTGACGCAGAGATGTAACTCTTCCTCTGCATCCATCACTGCCTTCGCCAGATCCCTATTCCTAATCTGTTCCAGGTTTCTTTTATAGGTATTAAAGCTTAAAGTTTCCCCACGTGCTCCTGCCTTAAAGGCATCCCAAACTATCCCTACAGCTGTGCTACCCCTATTCATTTAAAAAATCTCTTTAATCCACCGAGTCATGTGCAATATATACTTTTGATCCTGTAGGAGACCTAACTCGAAAGTCCAGAGTCGCTCCTTACTAACCCTAATAGTTATATCTAGCCTTAGAACCAGCGGATTGTGCTCACTCAGTATTCGAGGGAGTCTCTCAATCTTAGCCCTAGAAATCAATGAGTTAGAGGCAAAAAAGTAATCAAGTCTCACACACAACCGATGGGGGGCAGAGTAGTATGTAACCCCTTTTTCCCCAAATCTTACTTTCCCCCAAACATCCGTAAGCATATTATTTATTACTAGCTGTCCTAGTGCTCGATGGACTCTCTTTTTCCTCCCCTGATATCTCCCAAATGACCCTGCACCCAACCCATTCGCACCATTAATATTAAAGTCCCCCCCCCAATATTACACGAGGGGTCCAAGTGGCTAATTCCACATCTAGAAACTCGAGGATCTCCGGGTCATCATCCGTGGAACCATAAATTACCCCTAGGGTGTACCACTCTCCCTCCAAGAGACATTCGATTAGTGCCCATCTACCCCATTGATCTTCGAGTTTCTTTCTTGTAATCAAGTTCCTATTCCTAGATAATATAGCAACCCCTCTGTGTTTTGAATGTGCTAATACCTTGAAGCCTAATTGGTCTAAGAGATATCCCTGTGTAGCCATATTATGAGTTTCTTGTAGCAACATAAAGTCCACGTTCATCCGCTTTAATGAAACTGCAACCTTTTGCCTTTTCTGACAATCGTTCGGGCCACTAACATTCCAAGTTGCTATACTAATTAACATTAAGTAATGTTAGACATATAATCAGTATAATCTGAATACCACAAGTATAGCTTTTTCCTTCCCTTTCCCCTTCACAGGTAACATTTACATCTGATTCCAACTTCTGTTCAGTTATTATTATTATTTTGATCTTTGTCTGTGTGCAAAACATGGTAAGCCATTCCCAAACCAAATCTGTATCACTCGTGCTTATTCTTATCTGTCGTGCCCTGTCCCCCTTCGTCCCTCCCTCCCCCTCCCCGAACACCCCGCCCCTACAATCCCCCCTCTTTCTGGCAAATAGGTCAATCCTGACCTATGTTTGACAGCCTGGGCCCCAGGACGTCTTCCCCCCCTCCCCCTTTCCTTAACTGTCTATTTCTCATGTGCTGATCCTGAGTTTTATATCTTTTATTGCCCTTTTAATACTAGTATTTATCTAGTAATCTAGAGATCTCTTATTTATGAGCCTTACGACTGACTTTTACTAAAGCCATTGACTGGTTTTTCTGGGCCCTGCTCTCCTTCAGTGATGAGAGGTACTCCTGAGCCATTATCTCAGAATAGAACATCCTAAACTGCCCATTGCTTCCTACTTTGAGGCGAGATGGGAACATCAGGTAAGCTTCACACCCAACATTTCGGAAAGGAGTTATTAATTGTCTCATCCGCCACCTTCTCTCCACGGTGGTGTGGCAGAAATCCATCCGGGTAAAAAATGTGACATCGTTGTAGACTCTCTTAGCCCCTGGCTTTGCTTTGCTCATTTTTTCCTCCCTTGCCAAAAAGTTCCCAAAGTACACCAGTATTGCCCTTGGTTTACCGGTTCCGCTCCCATTTTTCTGAGTCAGGGGGAACCGATGGGCCCGCTGCACCTCTTTTTCCCAATCCCATTTAGTGTTTTCAGGGAATGCTCCTCTGAACAGCTCCACCACAAATGCTCGAGCATCTTGTCCCTCCTTTCCTTCATCAATTCCAAGCAATCTTATGTTGTTTCGTCTTTGCCTATTCTCAAAGTCTTCAAGTTTCCACAGGACATCTGATGTTGTTATTTCCTGCTCTTGTTTGTCCACCTGAAGCTTCGCAACCACATCCTCCAACTTACCAGTTCTATCCTCAACTTCTGCAACTCTACCAGCCATGTCTGCATATAGCTTATTGACCTTTCGCAGTGACCCTTGTATCTTTTTGTTAGCATGTCTAGCCCTTCTTCCTTCAGCTCTTGCTTTGTTTTAAAGTTGTAAGTAACAAATCAAAGTTAGCGCTTGAGTTAGAGTTAGAGTTAGAGTTGGGGTTAGAGTTAGAATTAGGATCAGGATTAGAGCTATGACTAAGTGATTGTTCGAGCTGATGATGATGCTCCGGGGCACAACCCTCAGGGTAAACCTGTGATGTAGCGGAGTAGTCCCAGTCTAGCTTCTTAGCTACTGCCCTCTGCGTTGGGCTTAACGTAGTATATACTCTCAAATGCGATCTCATCCTGGCGCTATTCGATTTACGACGCCCCGGTGCGCCTTTTACCGTTGCTCGCTCAGGTTCTGATGTTTCTGTCTCTGAGTTTCCAGTGTGGTGTTCTAATGAAAGAGGCCCCTCATCTGAGTCTGAATCAGTTTTTCCGCTTTCGCTTAATCCTGAACCCTCATTCGTGTCGGAGGCGCCTTCTTCATCATTAACTGAATAAAAGCATTCATCATTAGGTGAGCCTGGCAAAGCTATTTCTTGGACATAGGAAGCTTCAATAGCATGTCCCTTTCCATTATCTGCCTTGTCTTCCCTTAAACCCCCTAGATCAGGAAGACTCTTCACCTTGGGCACAACACTAATGTCTTGTCTCGACAACTCATCGCCCATGATCATAATTGCCTCTGCAGGATTACCACTCGCCCCTGGCTCAGTAGGTGTGGTCGTGTTAAATCCACTCAAAGTCACTGTCACTGTTCGTAAAGATACTGCCTCAGATGCAGTCTCAATCAGTGCTACGGGTAAAAGCTCTTGTACTTGCATTTGAGTATGTCCCTGAGTCACTCTTTTTTTGAGGAGCTCGTCATGTCCTGGCGACAACCTTGCATCTTCACCATCCCCCCGCGCTTGCCCCTGTACCTGGGTTTGTTCTGCTTGTTCTGCTTGTGACGCCCGGTCATTGTCTTGGTGAACGTGTTGTTTCTCCGTAGGAGTAAGGACTGCAGCTCCTTCCGCCGGCTCATCATGACTACTCGCGCTCTGGGCTCCCGACGCTGTGGCCGTGGCCTGCGTCTCCATTGCTGCCGCTGCTGCTGCTGCTGCCGCTGCTGTTTGCTCACGGCTCACTGCGACGCTCTCAGCCAGGACGCTGCTGCCGGGTGCCTCCGATCTCGTATCACAGGTAAGAGGTAGTGGTGGGGAGATGTCTGGTCTCGGGTGGCTCTAGGAGAAAATGCCACTCCTGCAGAAAAAACTTCAATCAGGGTAGGTTGGCGGAGTACCGTCTCTTTTTGCATTTCAGTCGCTGTTAATGGTTCTGGTTCAGTAAGCCGATCCTTAGCGCCTTTCTTAATCATAAGCGCTTTTGCCTTCCTCTCCTTTTCTTTCTCCTTTTTGGTCATACTTTCTGGATTTCTGTCGCTTTTCTCTGTGACTAGTATACCGTCCTTCCGTGTCAACATCTTTAGCCTCGATTTTGCTCTTAAGTTTTCCGCAGGGGCGCCGGGATCACTTTGTACTGCAGTGTCATTTTCGTTCTCCTTTTCCCCCGTCAAGTCTCTCAGCTCCTTCAACGCTCGCTGAGGTTTCGGGGCCATTTTCAACTTAGGATACTGCCAAGGAGAAATGTGGTAGTACAATGTCCCTATAAGTTCAAATGTGCCGCTTATGCACCGGGTAGTTTCTCCTTGAACTCTCAGGTTTGATTGACATAGCTGAGGCCGTCGCATTGCTCCTTTACCATCGCAGTTTATCGTTCTAGTAGAGTTCTTTCTACTTAACCATTATTATTAATCAATCGGTTAGTTAATACAGGATACAGCACCGATGAGGATTATAGCCACAGGAGGAGAGGGAGAGTGCGACTATCCCTTACGGCCTGCCGGCGGCCATCTTGCCCCCTACAAGAGGATCTAAACGTAAAGCAAGTGTCTTGGCAAAAAGTTTATAATCAACATTAACCAGGGAAATTGGCCTACAGTTTTTGCAAAACATAGGATCTCATCCCTCTTTATGGATAAGGCAAATTTTAGCTTCTTGAAAAGTACCTTCTGTTTTACCAGAGAGAAAGAAGGAGTGAAAAAGATTTAAGAGTTTAGGCAGGAGTAAGTTAGAAAAATGCAAATAAAATTCAACTGAAAAATCATCCGGGCCAGGAGATTTCCCTTTCTTTAAAGTGGTTAAAGCAAAGGATAGTTCATTAAGGGATAGGTCGACCTCAAGATCAGAAAGATTAAGATGAGAGTTGGATGCGGACGGTAAATTATCAAGATAGGATTTGATGAGGGAACTAGAGGGGGGGGACTCCGGGGTGTAAAGATCCTTATAGAACAGTTTAAATGTGTTAAGAATATCTTGATCCTTATGAAGAAGGGAACCATCCGAAAAATAAATAGAGTCAATCAGTGTACGGTCTTTACGGGATTTAAGATAATTTGCTAAAAGTTTTCCAACTTTATTACGACCTCCGCATTAATGAGCACTACTACGGAGAACTTTGGAAGATGCGTTATCAGACGAAGTTTTATTTAATGCCAATTTAGAGCGAATCAGAGCTGGCAGGACCGCCAGCTCTGATTCTATGAGGTATAGAATTTGTGTTCTAAAGCTTTAATGTGGGCCAGGGTAGCTTTATGTTGTTGAAGAAAACGCTTCTTTTTTTTTTTTAGACAAAGTCTATAATGAAACCCCTTGCAGTGGTTTTAAAGTAATCCCAAATTATGTAGGGGGAGGAACTAGGATCGTTATTTAGGTTAAAAAATTAGTTAGCAAAGGTGATGAAAGAAGAAGAGAAAAGTGGGTCAAGTAGGAGAGAGTTGTTGAAATGCCAATGGGAGGACCTGGTATGTGGTGGAAGTAAGTCAAGGTCAGTTATAATTGGGGCATGATCAGAGATAACGATAGGTTCAATAGAGGAGGATGACAAGTTTTGAGCTAAAGATTGAGAGAGGAAAATATAGTCTAAATGAGAGAGTGAATTGTGAGGGCGAGAGGAGAAAGAATCAGGATGAGTGAGCCTCCAAGAGTCAACAAGATGTGTTTGGGAAATAGTGTCAAGAAAATGTTTAGGAGATTTAAGAGGGGTGAAGCGTGTCTGTGATTGGCGATCTAGAAAAGGGTCAACAACTTGGTTGCAGTCACCTCCTAGAATAAAGTAATCATCTTTAAATTGAATATGTTTTTGTGTGATCAAAGGCCAAAAGGAACAATCAGGATGAGTGGGACCATAAACATTAAAAACAGCCAAAGAAATATTATTAATTAACAACTTAGCTAACAACCATCTACCTTCTGTATCAATTTCTTGCAAAATAATTTTACAATTCAGTTTGTTATGGCATAGAATTATAACACAATTTTTCTTATTAGAAGTGGGAGAGAATAAAACTGATCCCACCCAACCCCTCTTCAATTTTAATGCCTCAATTTCTGTTAGATGGTTCTCTTGTAGACATGGGTGAAAAAGTCCATATCGAGCTCCAAGTGTGCGCAAAGATGGTCGAAGATCCACAAATTCTTTCCGCTGTTTAGCCGTTGCAGAGGAAACATCCTGAGAAAGAAATAACTTAGCGCCTGACCAGACAAGCTGTTTTTTGTGTTTAGCTGCATTTAAAACTTGTAGTAAGTCTGTAAATTTCAAAAATAGAAAAATCACACCTCGTGGCTTGTTAGAAGCAGCTGATGAAGACAGACGGGGACCCAACCTGTGGGCTCTCTGGATATTCAGATTTGTAGATGCAGGGAGATCCAGAAGCTTTATGAGAAAATTGTTGAAGAAGGGAACTGGATCATCATCTTCTAAATTCTCTGGAAGACCATAGAAGCGTAGATTATTGTGCCTATTCCTGTTTTTAAGGTCCACCGCTGATTTCTTTAACCAAAGGACCTCCTTTTTACGGGCAACTAATTTTGTGGAGACATTTTGAGGTTCATCAACTTGCTGTTCCACTGTGGAAATGTGAGAATCATTAGAAGCCCATTTGGTGTCCATAGTCTGTAAGTGGGAGTTAGTCTCTTCAATAAAAGGGCGCAAAGCGCGAATTTCCTCAAAGATGGTGTCCAGAGATATCGGAGAAATGGACTTTGGTAGAGAAGGAGGGTCCTGTTTGAAGCGTTTATTAGCGGAAGCTGGAGTTTGTGATTTAATTGATGAGGGCATCAAAATTGCTGACTTTGAAGAGCTGGATTGTGCCATAATGATGGTGTCCCTAGATACAGGAGCAGAAGAAGAAGATACTGACACTGGAGAATGAGCTGTAGATCTCATTTGTCTAAGTAATAATTTCTTGCTCCTGCCCATAGAGCAGGGGTGGGGGAGGGGGCTGTGGATGCACCAATGGCAATGGGAGAAGGGCTACTGCCTGCCAGACAACCTAAACAAATGGTGTCCCCTGGCAGGAAAGGCTTTGGTTCCCAGAAGAACTGCATCAAGAACATCCTGCCTTACCATCCCAAATTTCCTTTGCCCAAGACGTATTTTTTGTGTCTGTTTTTTATCCACTTTTATGTAGCCAGGATTTAAACCGAAGTTGTTGGGGAGCTTTACATGAGCACCAGTTACATCACAGGAAAAAACATTAATGTTTGGTACACACCACGAGGAAATTGAGTGATTTGCCAAGAGTTACAGGATGTTGAACATCCCTGCCAAGACTCGAGCCTGGTTCCCCAGCTTTCGAGTCAGCAGCGCTGGCCATTGTGCCACATCCTTTGCCTGCTGTCCTAATTTCCTTATAGAGTGGAAGAGATCACGGAGGATTGGGACAAAAAAAATTCAGTTCAGCTTAAAGAATTCTTCTCACAGCGAATGAGTTTTTCGATTGTGGGTTCTCTGAGGGGACAAAGAAAGCATGGGGTGCCCTCTTACCCCCACCCCGAGAGTGCCTCATCTGGAGAAGCTGTCCCTGCAAGGTGTTTGCAGCTCTTGTGTCTGCCTTTGGAGAGGGGCTTGAGTTATGGGGCACGCTGGGGTCGCAGAAGTAACACATCTCCGAGGCCTGCCCGTGGCTCACACACTGTCCTCCGTGCTCTTTAAACAGATGCTGTTTATCCATGCTCTCTAAACTCTCCGGGCAGTCAAGGCCCTGGTGCTCAGTAGCAATCAATGGCTTCTCCAGGGACGGGCTGATGCCTGTCCGGACCCCTGTGAATAATCTGGTGTCCTTCTGTAGCGCCCACAGTAAAATAATCGCTGCTAGGCGCTATGAAGAATTAGGAGTATACCTAATATGCCTACAAGTCCCTTATTTAGAAATTTGGACAAGTACCCTTCAAACCTGCCCCCAGTACCAAGTAATTTGTCAGCTAGTGCCAATTCCTGATACTGTTTACATTTCACATTGCTCACTAATGCCTTTTCTTGCACTGTCCACTGGTGCAGCTCTTAGCGCTGGTCACTAGTAGATGTGTCTTACACTGTCCAACGGGGCAGCTTCAAGCACTGACCACTGATACACGCTACTAGTCGTTAATTTGAGCCAGTGGGGTGCACAATACTTAATTCTCCTCATCAGACTTTTCCTGAAAGCAACAGAAGGCAAAACACACAAAACGGAAAGAGGGAGGAAGAGAAAGACGGAAAAGCACCACCCCCGCATCAGCGCATCACCATAGCACCAACTCAGCACCACCTGAGCACCAGCGCAGCACCACATCATTACTCAGCACCACCTTAGCATCAGCACAGCACCACCTCAACATCAGCACAGTACCACCTCCTCATCAAAGCACCACGGCGCAGCACCAACTCAACATTAGTGCAGCACCACCTCATTACCAGCAATTCCACATCACTCAGCACCAACTCAGCATTAATCAGCACCACCTCAGTATCACTCAGCACCACCTCATCAGCACCTATGTACAAGCACACCACCAACTCAGTATTACTCAGCACAGCACCATCTCACCATAAGTGCACCACCTCCTCATCAGCATAGCACCACCTCCCCATCAGTGCACCACTACAAGTGCAGACCAACCTCAGCACCAGCGCAGCCCCACCGCAGCAGCACATTAGCAGTAATGCAGCACCACCTCAGCATCAGTGCAGCACCACCTCAACACAGTACCGACTCAGCACCACCTGAGCACCAGCATCACTCAGCACTATTTCAGCAGCACCTCAGTATCACTCAGCTTCACCTCAGTATCACTTAGGGTCAGCTGAACAGCACCACCATAGCATTACTCAGCACCACCGGAGCATAGCACTGCACCACGACCTAAGCATATCTCAGCACTGCCTCAGCATGACTCAGCTCCGCCTTCAAAATCAGCACAGCCCCACCACAGAACCATCTCAGCATCAGCACAGCACCACCTACTCATCAGTGCACAACCTCAGCACCAGTGTAGCAGCAGCGCAGCACCACCTCAACATCAGCACAGCACCATCTCAGCATCAGCCCAGCACCATCTCAGCACAGCACCACCTACTCATCAGTGCACCACCACTAGTGCAGCTCCACCTCAGCATGATCTCAACATCAGCACAGCACCATCTCAGCATCAGCAAAGCACCACCTCCATGCACCGCCACCAGCGTAGCCCCACCTCAGCACCAACACAGCACCACTTCAGCATCGGTGCAGCACCACCTCTGCATCAGCGCATCATCTCAGCATCACTCAGCACTGCCTCCGAATCACTCAGCACCACCTCAACATCAGTACAGCACCACCACAGCACCATCTTAGCATCAGCCCAGCATCACCTCAGCACTAGTGCAGCACCAGCGTGGCACCATCTCAGCACCAGGTCAGCACCATCTCAGCATCAGCACAGCACCATCTCAGCATCAGCACACCACTACAAGTGCAACCCCACATCAGGACCAGCACAGCTCTACCTCATCAGCACAACACAGCACCACTTCAGCATCAGCACCACCTGAGCACCCATGCAGCAGAACCTGAGCACCAGGCGCAGCAACAACTCATCAGCAACTGAGCACAACATAGCACCACTTCAGCATCGGCACAAGCGCATCACAACCTCAGCATCAGTACAGCAACACCTCCACATTAGTGCACCATTATCACTACATCCTTACTTCAGCAACTGCAGCCCCACCTCAGAAGCAGTTCAGCACCAATGCAGCACCACTTCAGAACCAATGCAGCACAACCTGAGCATCACTCAGCATCAAAAAACACATTTCTGCAATTCTGTAAATGAATCCTCCTATCACCCGAAAGGGGGGGAGTGAGGATGTTTCTGGGATTGGTTGGGTACTGTGGAAAATGGATCCCAAACTTTTCCTCAATTGTAAAACCATTAATAAGGTTAACTCACAGTGATATAACAGATCCCGTGCCATTTGACAAAGAATGTTTCACGTATTGAGAGAAAGTTTATGTAAGGCATCTACTCTTGGAAAGCTTTTCTATAATTTGACTCTCTTTTTATACTGTCATGCAAAGTGTGGATGTGCACTATCAATGCTTACACTGATACTTGGTGGAATGATGAGTCTAGTTGCCTACCTTTCAGCTGTATTGCATCCAGTAGCTGTGAGTCTTCTTGGTTGTCTGAAATTGACTGCAGCTGTTTGTGTTGCCATTGAACAAAGTGAAGGAATTATAACGAGCCACACTTTAATTGTGTATGTCCTACATTTAGTTGTGATCCTATTAACATGAGCAATGACTCAGCACAGGTCAAGCAATACCTCTCCAGGTATTAGCAAGTCTATCTTGCAGCAGAAATTATTTAGTTGAGGAGGTGCTCAAACCACCAACTCTGCTTCAGATTCCAGATTAACTTTGTGAAGGCAGGGACACTAATGAATATGAGATTGAACATGATTGTGTTGAAGATACTGAGTAATATACGAAACCAAGACCTGATAAAAGAGACTCCTTTAGAAATGGCTGGTCTGACTTTGTCTGTTGATTGTTCTTGTTTGAGCTTCTAATATGGAGCATTGATGGCTGCTATGCAGTATGTTCCATTTCTAAAACACTCGAAACATCCTATATGCGGAGTATATCGTATGCCCAAGTGGCAGAGTTGGTTGCATTAGCAAGAACTTGTTGCAAGCTAGCCAATTTGAATGTGACAATGTATACAGACTGTCAAATCCCATCAGGGTTCACTCCCTGTAAAGGAATGAGCACTGCCATATTTTCAAAGAAACCTTTCTACTAAAGGGAAAATACATCTCCTATAAAACCTAGCAACAGGAAGTGACACACAGACATCCGAATGTCAACCAGTTCGGGATATATATAAGCTCCTCTAGGTCGGAGGACACTGCCGATTATTCTGAACTTTTCCCTGCGTTGTATGGAAGAGGGAGAACTCTGATTCCTGTTTGGTAAGGGTGCTTTTGGCACTGTTTAGTTTTCTCCCGCACTCTAAGGTATGTTGCCCGGTCTTCCGGAGGTAAGGTAACAGCTGATTCTTTCTCTTTTCTTCTAGTTACTCTTTCCCATTGGAGAGTTTTGCATCGGATGCTAATGCGGGAAAGAGACTTGGAGTTTTATTATTTTGTTTCTGGAACTCCTAAGAAAGCGCTATCTATCTTCCCTATTGTACAGAGATATTGATACTTTAAAATTCATGGGAAAGACTGGATTATTTTTGTTGATATATACATATTCATTTATTGGAACCTTTGTGACAAAGTTATAAATGCTTTACGTATTACTTATGATATCGAATAAGTAAGGAACTGGTATGATCCAAGGAAAAGATACTATTTGTGAATAAGAAAGCCTTGGGATTTTTCTGAGCATGTCATGTTATTTCTTTTGCCTTTTAACAGGGGATTGTGTTTGGACATATTGAATGAGCACGACGCCCGCCTCTGCTACGACCCCAGCACTCTCCACGCACTCAATGCCGGACGATCTAGCACCTGCTGCCAGGTCACCCCGAAAGGCACCCAAGGACCCTTCTCCTGCCGGAACTGCAGCTTCACCAGCATCCGGTCCGCTAACCCGTCCAACATGGAAACCAACTTCCTCAGATGTATCCTGCTCAAAACCCGCTCCGCACGCAAACACACTGTCGAACTCTGGGACCTACTTGACACCAACGCCCCAGACCTCGCCTTCCTGACGGAGACCTGGCTGACCCCCTCCTCGGCACCTGACATCGCCATACCCATCCTGGAAGGCTACAAGATCATCCACAAGGACTGCACCAACGGAACAGGAGGAGGAATTGCCATCGTCCACAGAAACACTATCAAAATCTCGACACCCGCCAACGACACCCTCTGCACCGCCGAACACCTGCACTTCCAGATCCACACAAACCCCAAAACAACTCTCAGAGGCACCCTCATCTACAGACCCCCTGTACCCCGACTGCAGTTTAGCGACTCCATCACCGACTTTGTCAGCACACAAGCCCTCTCCTCCATGGACTACATCCTCCTCGGGGACCTGAACTTCCACCTCGAGAACAACAACAATGCCAACTCCTCCACCCTGATCGACAACCTCGGCAACATCGGACACAGACAACTCGTCACAGCACCCACACACTCCGCCGGCCACATGCTTGACCCCATCTTCTCAGCAAGCACCCACGTCTTCTTCGACCGCACCACCAAACTCCACTGGACCGACCACCGCTGCATTCACTTCACTGTCCAGAGACCCACCGCACACCACCGCACCCAGCAGATGCATCGCCGCAGCTGGGGCAAGACCACCGAGGACCAGCTAATCGTCGCCCTCGCCCGGAGCCCACCCACAGACCCAACCGACCCGGACACCGCAGCCCGCAACCTCAAACAATGGATCAACAACTGCCCCAACACCCTCGCCCCACTCAAGAAACCCCCCAAGACCCAAACCAGAAAGAGAGCCAGCTGGTTCACCAAAAACCTCCAGGCCTCCAAGCGAACCTGCAGAAAACTAGAAAAAAAACTGGACCCGCGAAAGAACACCGGAAAGCTACACAGCCCACAGGAACGCCACCCGCCGGCACCACCAACTCATCAGATCCGCCAAAAGGACCACCTTCAGAGACCGCCTAGACAACAACGCACACAACAGCAAAGAGCTCTTCAGCATCGTGAAGGAACTCTCCAACCCCAGCTCCAACACCAACAACATCCCACCGTCACAAGACCTGTGCGACTCGCTGGCCACCTTCTTCCAGCGCAAGATCTCAGACATCCATGACAGCTTTGACGCCGTCACCACCCCGGCAACAGCCGACACCCCGCTCCCAGGACCACCACCCGCACCAACCGCTTGCTCGCCTGGACCAACACCAACAACGACGACACCATCAAGATCATGAACACCACATTTTCAACAAAACCAGCAGCACCATTGCACCCCACCTCCGGAAAACCATCAACATCTCCTTTGAGACAGCGACCTTCCCGGAGAGCTAGAAGCACGCAGAGATCAGCGCCTTATTAAAGAAACCCAAGGCGGACCCCAAGGACCTCAAGAGCTTTCGACCCATCTCCCTGCACCCATTCCGGGCGAAGGTCATCGAAAAGGCCGTCAACAAACAACTGATCATCTTCCTCGAAGAGAACAACATCCTGGACCCATCCCAGTCAGGGTTCCGCAACAACCACAGCACCGAAACTGCCCTCATCGCCGCCACCGACGACATCAGGATCATGCTCGACAACTGAGAAACCGCGGCCCTCATCCTCCTGGACCTGTCAGCCGCTTTCGACACTGTCTGCCACCGCACACTAAGAGCGCGCCTCCATGATGCCGGAATCCAAGAGAAGGCCCTGGACTGGACGACCTCCTTCCTCACCGGTAGAACCCCAAGGCTCATCTCTCAGCCCAACGTTGTTCAACGTCTACATGGCACCACTCGCCCACATCGCCCGACAGCACGACCTAAACATCATCTATTACGCCGACGACACCCAGCTGATCTTCTCGCTCACCAAGGACCCCCACACAGCCAAAACCAACCTCCACGAAGGAATGAAGGCCGTCGCAGACTGGATAATGAACAGCCGACTGAAGCTGAACTCGGACAAGACGGAGGTCCTCATCCTCGGCTCCACCCCCCTGGTCTGGGATGACTCCTGGTGGCCGACGGCACTAGGAGCACCCCCCACACCCACCAACCACGCACGAAACCTAGGGGTCATCCTCGACTCCACACTCTCCATGACAAAGCAGGTAAACGCCGTCTCCTCCTCCTGCTTCAACACCCTCTGCATGGTGCACAGGATATTCAAATGTATCCCCACCAAAACTAGGACGGTCACCCAGACCCTCGTCAGCAGCAGACTGCACTACGGCAACGCTCTCTACGCAGGAGCCCCGGCCAAACTTCTGAAACGACTTCAACGCATCCAGAACGTCTCCGCCCGCCTGATCCTGGACATCCCCCGCCGCAGCCACATTACACCCCACCTGAAAGACCTGCACTGGCTCCCCATCAACAAGAGGAGGATAACCTTCAAGCTCCTTACCCACGCACACAAGGCACTCCTCGACACCAGACCGGCGTACCTCAACAGACGTCTCAGTCTCTACACCCCCGCCCGCCAGCTCCGCTCCCCAGACCACGCCCTCACCACCATCCCCCGCACCCAAAGAGTGAACACCGGTGGCAGATCATTCTGCCACCTCGCCGCCAAGACATGGCACGCCCTCCCCATCCGCCTACGGCAGACCGAAGACCTTCTAACCTTCAGGAGACTCTTCAAGACCTGGCTCTTTGAACAGTAGCAGCATTCCCCCCCCCCCCCAACAGCACCTTGAGACCCTCATGGGTATGTAGTTCGCTCTATAAATGCTATGATTGGTTGATTGATTGAGCATTGCTCCACCTCCCTTGTGATGTCAGACTCCTCAAGAGTAAGGGTATGTAGGAAGAATAGGAAACAATAGAGTTAAATAGAGATATGAGGCACGTTTGGTATGATAATTGTTCTTTTCCTCCGTACAACTTAGCCTAGCACGATATTCGATTTGATACGGTCCTCTTTGCAGACCTTGCCTATAAGGTGGAATCTTATTTTATTTTGCAGGTACTTTTGTGCTTACTTGGTATGTAATATGTTCCAAAGTTGATAGTTTGAGGCTTGAGTAATGAAGTATGTTCATTCTTTCTACATATCTCCCTCCTGAACCCTACCTTTCCTACCCCTGCTTAATCACTTCAATTGTCTGTGCTGAAATAGCAAGTCAGACTTGAAGCTGTTGAGAGGAAGACCATTCTTAGCATCATCCCGATCCCAAGGACACGTGGACCAGGACACAGATAGCCAGTATGGCTTTGGTGTGGTGCATTATTTTGGACAACTGTGGCCTCTGAAAGATTTCATGACGTCTTCTGGAGCCCCATAAAGAACTGTCTCATATACTTGATCTCTTGAAGGAAATTCAGCAACCAGAGGAGATTGCTGTTGTCAAGTGTGCTGCCCATAAGGACAGCAAAGATTTGGTTACTCTGAGAAATGATTATGCTGATCAGGTAGCCAGATATTGTGTACTTGAAGGTGAGACAGTGGTTCAGGAAACTGATAACGATGAATCAAGAGTAAACACTATACAAAATACAGAAAAGCTTAACTGTTTCTTTTTAAATTTGAATTAGACCTCTCTAAGGGAGTTGAGAGACCTTGAGCAGGAGGCTACAAAAGATGAGAAACGAAAATGGGAGAAATGGGGTTACTGGACAAATCTTCAGGATTTGTATGATACTCCTAAGAATAAATATACTGTCCCTGATGCTATAATGAATCCTCTTAAACTCTACTTTCATAATGTATCACACTCAGGATGAGACAGAATGGTTCAAACATTTAGGAAATATTGCAAAACTACTATTTTTCGAATTGTTACAGACATTTGTGTTCCAGGTGCTTGACATGTCAGCTTAACAATCAGGGAAAGAAGAAGGCCCATTTATAAGACTATAGGGATGCCAGTTTGCGTTAGCTTGAAATATACTTTGGTCATTGTTTGCTTATTTTCTAAATGCATTTAAGCCTATCGCACCCGCAGAATAGATAGCCTTACAGTTGTTAAACTTTTGTTGAGGGAATTGATACCTAGATTTGGTCTTTCAACTTCTATTTACACAGTCCATGGTTCCCTCCTCAGAAATGAAGTAATGACGTTTTGCAAATATTCTGCACTGCCTTCCAAGGCTTTGATCAAAATAATGAAAAGAGTTTCCGTTGGAACTTCAAGTCATAAAAACCCCCAGAGAAAAGAAAGCATTCGCTCTGAGTAATACTGTCCAGTTAGGTCAAGGTTTAAGTTCGTCATTTAGTGAAAAATCAAGAAAAAGCGAGAAAGCAGAAGGGAACCAGTCTCTAAAAACCTGCAAAAGAAAACACTGTCAGTCAGAGAAACCAGAGAGCCTAACATCAATCAATGAAAGTCCTGAAATTATTGAACTGGACTCGGAGACACCAGAAGTGAATCCCCTGTTGCTAAACGACCATTGAGAAAGAGAACATTGAACAGCAAGTATGCTTCACCTGAATGGGTATATCTAATTATCGCACCAGAAGATGAAGAGGCACAAATGTATAGCCTAGTAAATTGCTGCCAGTACAGTTTTGAAAATGAGTTTGAAAGTGAGTCAGAGAAAGAAGTAGAATCACCTTGAGTAATTTAAAGATTGTAAAATCTGAAACTTGCTGAACAAATCAAATGAAGGAAAACGTGTTGGGAGAATGAACTGAGACATTTTGAAAAGAAAGAAAAAGAGGCTATTTGGAGATTTGGGGGCATATGTATCAACATCTGTGTTTGCGATTCTCAAATAGCGATTTTTTTAGGAATCACTATTTGAGAATTGCAAAAAGGGATGTATGTAAAAAATCGCAATTTTTTAGCGATTTCTTAATATTTCTTAATTGCGATTAGCAAATTGCGAATCGCAATTAAGGAATATTTTCCCATTCATTTCTAAGGGCCAGGGGGCCCATAGGAATGAAAGGGAAGTTATTCTCAATTTGCAATTCGCAACTTGAGAATCGCAAATTGAGAATAATTTCAAGGGTGCAAGGGTGTCATAAGGACACCCTGATGCACCCCTGAAATTTACATGTGTGTGCATATGGTGCACATACATGCCCTAAGGGCATCTATGTGCGCCACATGGCACCTTTACAAATGCCAAAAAGTGCATTTGTGAAAGAAATCGCAAATTACCACCAACTTCAAGTTGCTTCAACTGCTTTTTTGCGAATAACAGCGTTTGTGACTAAAAAAACGGATGATACATATGCCCCTAGGTTTTGATTATTGTTTTGATTAAATAAGAAGATGCAGCGTGGTAGCAGGCACTGTGCCTGCTACCACGCTGCACCTTGACAAGCACATCGCTGCTGTTCCTGCAACCAAGTACACCAATGCTCGGGAATCACTCTTCCACAGCGGAAACCGGTATCTAAGCCATCCATTCTACAACCCAGTGCCGCTAACCAGGAGGGCCACCCCGTCACCTCGCAGACCGGCTGGTCTCAAGGGGATAGCCATTCGAACTGTAGTCATGACACCATATGATCCATAAGCGGTCCCACGACTCACGTTCAAAGCGGACCAGTTTGGCACCTTGCAACCCTCAATTACGTGCCTTGACCGTAGCCCTAGCTTGGGTTTAAATTATTTACTAGGCAAATGTTATGTTCTAGTCCTGATGATGATCCCAACTAACATTTGAGCAAGGGATCGAAATGTCGACTTTCTTTAATAGTGCCACAAATGACCATTGTGCCTAATTCTTGTGACCACTATTTTGGCTTAACTTGTTGTACCTCTGCCACTGAATACAAGTGGCCAGTGTGCTCAGTCTTTGCCTGTATTTGTTGTTTGTCTAAAAATTGTTTGACTTGTCTTTCCATTACCCCACACCTTCCCCTCGTTGTAGGGTACAGGATCGTGCCCCACTATAATGGTTGCTTTTCACTCATCCTAAGCTTTTACTTTTGAATTATTATAAGAATAAAACTCCATGCCCGGCTGGACATTGGAACTATATAGCAACCTAATACGGTCTATATTTTATTCTTTGTTTATCCTTTGATGTTTGCTAAGGACCTCTGTTTTTTTAAATATACTATCTCAAGAGGTACATGCTTCTTCAAGAGTTAAATAAACTACAATACATAATGAAGTGTAGCATAACATGATTAATCGTAGCAAAAGTTTAGTTAGTGGATTTCAAGGCAATATGTATACTAACATGATACATAAATACTCAGAGATTATGCCGGCTAAGAATTGCTTTGTGTGTACTCTTCTTCCTTCTTTTATGGGTGAAGGAGTTACATGTTCACAGGTTCCATTTTGGTATGGATTTTATTGTACAGTGTTATTATTTAGGGTGGGTGTAACTTGAATAGTTCAGTGTAGCGTAATCATGCTGCCTTACCTTAAAATTCTGCAAGAGTATGCTTGAATTACGCGAGAAGAGGAATTATTCATTTAGCGCCATGTCTTAGCGCAAAAATGTCCCCTCGCGTCCTAAATTACCACAAGGATGTATTTTGTGCTAATAAATAGCGTTAAACGCTAGAGTGCACAAATAGGGAGCGCAAGTGGCCGCTCGCGCTTGCTAAATGTGTTCTTAGGGTAGTGTTTTCCCTACTATCTTTTAGCTCTATTTGCTGAGCGCAAAGTGCACCCATTAGTCCAAAATTTTACTTTGTATGCATTGTGCACCATGAAACAGTGCTAAATGCAGCAGAACACCAATAGCGAGCGCGAGCACCCGCTTGCATTCACCAAATGTGCTCTTGCATTAGGATTTTCCCCCCCAAATTACTCTTAACTACGCAAGGAGTAGTAATCATGTAATTATCATCAATTCTTCATCAAAGAGTAACACAAAATTACCCAAATTATTCCAATTACTCCAATGTAATTGAAATTTTGCCTGGGTCTAGTTATTATATTTAATACAATGAATTGTTATCCCATTACTTGTCTGATTTTAATGTGTAACTGGAGGATTTGCATATTTCGGAATGTGAAGAGTCCAATCAAAGTATGAAATATGGTAATATTTTAAGAATGTTTGTACAAATCAAGCAAAAGACTAAAACTCTCATAACAGGGGTATGTGTGTAGTCTGAGTGCAGAAGAACATGAATTTGTTAGGGAACAT
Source organism: Lissotriton helveticus (assembly GCF_964261635.1). Lineage (NCBI taxonomy): Eukaryota > Metazoa > Chordata > Amphibia > Caudata > Salamandridae > Lissotriton > Lissotriton helveticus. Next base: position 569,033,708 of record NC_136063.1, read on the forward strand.
AATTTGAAAGCAGAGTGAAGATTGTGAGAGATTGTAGAGAAAAAGAAGCTACAACAGAGCACATCAAAGAAGAGGAGGAAGTCAGAATGTTTGAATTTGCATCCTAGATTCAGAATGGAACAAGAAAGAAGAGGTGAAATATGTATGGTGCTAGTTAACCTTTCAAAGGTGGTAAGGCTAAATTTGTTGGAGGGAGTGTGTGAAAATAGTTTTATCTTAATTGGTGAATATTTGACTGGTGGTAAGATGATTCTGAGAGAGGTATTAGGGGTGCGGTAAGATTGCCTATTTTTACTTGCCACTAAATTGGATAGGATCATACGCAATGCTTTTTCCAGCGAAATTGAAAGTAGAAGTGGAAGGGAAGAGTTGGTTTTTTGAGACACCGGAAGATGCCAGAGAATGGCTGAAACGATGGCGCCCAGCCAAAGGACATAACAGGAATGGAGCAAAACAAAGACATCAACCCACCAAATTGACCCTGATGTCGGAGACGGAGACTACAGCAGGGGCGGAAGCCAGCGCAGGGGCTGACAACGGCTCAGATTGACACCCCACATGGAACATATCGGCACCGTGGATTCGCTGCGGGACGACACAGCCGTGCCTTGACAAGATCATCATGTAAAGACAAAACAGCTACGACTCAAGGACGAGGCATCGATTGAAGGGGGCGCCCTTGCACACAGTGGACTGAGGGGCGTATATAGCAGACAGCGCATGCTGGATAGACTGCACGATGAGGCCTACATCAGATCGCAGGATGATACAGAATATTCGTAGCGGATAGTGAAGATGCAATAGGAATGAACAGGGGACATGGAGTGACTCTCCCCCCTTATGCAAGTACAAAGTTATGGGACTAAAGGACTCTGCTGAGTTGGGAAGGTGGGTAGTTCTAAATCCGCTGTGCAGGGAGGCAGGGAGGGGGGTGAAGGGATGGGTATCGTTAATCGAGTTATTTATAGTAATAGTTGTGTGTTTGATAAAAGGTGCTACAATACAGGTCAGACCAGGAGACATATTTGAGACTATAATACAACTAGCCCAAGAGGGTCCACACATTACCAATGATTATGATAGACTTTGACCCGGAGATAGGTGACGTTGGTCCCAGGACACAGACCTCCTGACCGCCCAGTCTTCCATTAGGGTAATATTGTGGAATGTAAATGGTCTGGGAGATAAAATTACGAGGGGTTTGGTCTTGCAATATCTCAGACGGAAAAATCCTGCAGTGGCACTCCTCCAGGAATTTCATCTAAAGGGGACGACCTGTAAAGCCCTGGACAGATGGGGGTTTAAAATGGTGATACACTCAGATTTTACCTCTGGTTCAAGAGGAGTGGGGATCCTGGTCAACAGACGTTTCCCATTGATCTTAATTGAGACGTGCAAGGACAATCAGGGATGCTTCGCAGCAATGACATGTCAGTGGGACGGTAGAATATATAACATGGTGTCGGTTTACATCCCCCCAACGTTGCATCAGACAGCTTTCCCGGACCTGGGGAAATTCTAACTCACACTACCTCGAGGAGAACTGATTATGGGGGATGACTTCAACGCTACTAGGAATGCATCAGTAGACAGACAGTCCCCTAGAGACGCTAGCGGTGCCAACCTCAAGTTAACAGAGTTTGTAGAAGCTCTCGGATTACGGGATGTATGGAGGACCAGATACCCAGCAGGACGACAATACACCTTTCACTCTGCGGTACACAATAGTCTCTCCAGACTGGACTACATATTCACATTATGTGAAACAACAAGAGAGAAAGGGTCAGAAGGACACTCTCATACCCCTTAGAAATACTCATACAAATCAACAGAAGAGTGACTGAATAAGCCAGAAATTAGAAAAGGAAAAAGAAAAAGGGTAGTAAAATCACGAGATTACTACCACCTAGGCCAAAGTACCAAACCCAAAGGGACAGCACTACAGTGGGTTATGCATGCACAGTGTAGAAAAAGAACCCTCAGGCACCAACTAAAAGTCGGTTGCCAGTTGTCTTCATTGGGTTCTTATTTAGAAACATTATCTCCAACAGTGATAAGAAAAGTGAGTTAAAAGGAGCGCGGGCTACTCCCCAAACCCTTTTAATAAAGGGGTAGCTCTGACTCCATTAAAAACAGTAGTGGAAAACGGACATCAAAGTGGTTGGATTAGTTTGAATTAGAATGTCCTATACAAATAAACATACAAAAAAGGTCGACATGTTTCTGCTATACAGAGCCAAAATTCAGCTCAGCATTCATCAGGACCAGAATAGACCTCACCTCATCGATGATGCACGCTAAGGCGTCACTAACGAGTAAGGCGGGATAAACTAGACAATTACAAACTTGCATGTAATCGGTGCATAGGAACTTCTTCATGTATCCCCTGCACTTTGTGAAGGATGTATTCAGGCCGTGGATGTGGACACATCAGGTTCACAGGAGGGCAGTCGCCGGGACGCAAATGCTCCTGGCGTGAAGAATTTCCCCCTGCCACGAGCCTAAGAGACGTTTCTCATTTTTTGCACAAATTCTACATCCTTCACAAAGTGCAGGGGATGCATGAAGAAGTTCCTATGCACCGATTACATGCACTTATTATACTAGAAGACTATTACACAAATTCCTCGAACAGACACACCACTTTGTCTCAGGCAATGTGGAGAGTCGGGTACGCTATACCATACTATCTGGCAATGCCTAGAGATAACGCGCTATTGGAGAGGAGTGATGCGAACGCTCTCACAAGTCACGACAGTCACAATCGTCCCAGAACCAAAACATTGCCTTTTCAATATCTTGGAACCTACGGACTTAAACAATACAGCTCAGGACTGGGTGACGTTGGGTATGACAGTGGCAAAATGCAATAAAGCACAACGTTGGGGATCTAGACTTAACTCGATGCTTAGTCAATGGTGCAACGACATGGACATGGCAATAGTGGCGGAGAAATCAGTCTACATTCATCGGGGTGCCCCCAAAAATGGACAAAGATATGGGAGAAGTGGAACTCTTACCAAGGAAACATATGTGAACCCCCACGGGATGAATCGGAGTCAGAAATTAGTGAGTAACTGCACTTTTAATATTTGATAAATGCAGGATATGCGGGGATTTGATGTTTAACCCTAACACCCTGGCTGGGATTGATATCCGGTGTTTCTATGCAGCCTTAAAATTGATTGGAACTACCTACTCTTCATTGATGCACCGGAGATGATGATTGTATCAGAAAGTAACGCTATGAATAACAATTTGTTATTGTGTAAAGGAGAAAACTGTGGACCAGGGAACGGGGGGAGGGGAGATAGTTCAATATTGTATATTCAGTAGATTGTATTATAGATCATTCGAGAAGCACGAGTTCAAAGCAATTGGACACTCCCTTTGCAGTTAAGACCTGATTTATTCACCATTGCTGTTCAGGGGACCCAAGGTTATTATGTAAACCAGAACTTTCGTGTAAGTATATTTATATTACCGTATGCACCATGGACTGGAAAATAGTAGTCATGATTAATGCTTTGTTTCTATCTTCTGCCGAAAGGAGCGTCTTTATATCCTGTGTATTATGATGACTTGAAATCTTAATAAAAATATGTTTAAAAAAAAATTGGGTCGGATCATGTTATCTTGCTTTAGTGTTTCCTATTGTCATCTGAGTGAAATGGATGATGCAGCTGGTTTAAAATGTGTGAAGCAAGGTTTTGGACATGTAGTTTTATAGATCTTAGGTGCTATTATTACTCCTATATCTGTGACAATGAATGATGTGAATGTGAAGATAAGACTTTCACTGCATTATTGGATAAACTTGCTTTGAGTACTGAGGGGCCAATAACCCAAATGAATACACAATTAATAGCTACTAGGGCTATGGTTATGCAAAATTGCTTAGCATTACATGTTTTTCTCGCAATTGAACGCAGTGTTTGAAAAGTTCTAACAATTAAGTGGTTCTATACTTTTAAACCAGATGACAGTTCTATTAGTAACACTTAAATCATGAATTTAACTAATCTTTCCAGCAAGCTTAAATCTTTTGAACAGCATGGCTTATTAGAAGCTATGGGATAATGGGTTAGTGAGATAGGGAAGAGTTTTTGTAGGGTTTGGGAATGGATTACTAATTTGGGAGGGGACTATTCACCTAATACTAACCGCAGTGATGTATTATATATATATATATATATTCACTGAAAAAACCATAGGTTATAGACCATATATAGTTAGGAATTAGCATTTACAAAACCTTGAAAATTCACTGAAAAAACCATAGGTTATAGACCATATATAGTTAGGAATTAGCATTTAAAAAACCTTATTTTACTCACACAAAACCATTGAAATTCCATATATAGTTAGTTGCACTAACTATATATCGCGCACCCGCAATCCACTGCTGATGATGTCACATATTACATCATTCATGACATGGTCAGTGACATCACTGATGACATCACTGATGACATCTCAAATGACATCACTGATGACATCACTGATGACATCTCACTTGACATCATTCTTGTGCTAATACGATAAACCTCTTCAGACTCTAATATAACCTTAGATACACTCAGTGTATACAGACACTCACACACTGTCACTCATCCATGGAGTTACTCACACACCTAGTCAGTCATGCAAAGAAACAATCTCACCTCCATTTCCTCAACTATACAGTTATACACACCTTACTTATTCAAACATATACTAACACATATTTACTCTCTTATACAATCCCTGATACAAGTTCACAATGATCCATACAGTCACTCACACATTCAGTGGCTCTCATGCACAGTTATTTATATATGCCAACTCTCACATGTACTGTGTTTTACATATGTACTTACTATGACATGTAGCATTGAGATATCCATTCACTCATCAATACACTCATGCACACAGTCAACCGCCCATGTAGCTTTTTCCACATGCACTCTTGAACTCATACACCTAGTGAATCAACTGCTCACACATCTATGCACAGAGTCACACACCTCCCAGCCACCCCCACACAAACTCAATCTCCCATACAAATACTTGGGCAACCAATCAATAACACATATAGCCTCTTGTATAGCTAATGATCAACACATGCAGCAGTTTACATCACAACAGACATACTAATGCACACATTCAGACAGTTTAGTCACTAACCCATGCATTTAGTACGACACATTTATTCACTCACTCATACAGTCAGTCACGCACCTACTAAATCCTTCATCCAGACACTTATACATCCACTCATTCTTCAATATATCAAACATATTAAAACTTTACAGAAACACACAGTCACTGGATGATGTCATCAGTGATGTCATCAGTGATGTCATTTGAGATGTCATCAGTGATGTCATCAGTGATGTCACTGACCATGTCATAAATTATGTAATATGTGACATCATCAGCAGTGGATTGCGGGTGCGCGATATATAGTTAGTGCAACTAACTATATATGGAATTTCAATGGTTTTGTGTGAGTAAAATAAGGTTTTTTCAATGCTAATTCCTAACTATATATGGTCTATAACCTATGGTTTTTTCAGTGAATTTTCAAGGTTTTGTAAATGCTAATTCCTAACTATATATGGTCTATAACCTATGGTTTTTTCAGTGAATTTCATTGGTTTTTTAAAAGCTAATATCTGTAGCTGTAAAATGTATTCTTCTTTAAATCCAAAAATATATTTTATATGTTTATTAATAATTTTTTTTTAATATTTTTTTTTGTTCGCTCCCGGTTCGCGAACCGGGAAGCTTCCCGTTAGCTCAATTTGATGCCGCGACCCGGTCCGCGAACCGGTAAACGTTCTGTTTGCGCAACTGCCGCGTTAGAAATCAACATCGTGACGCGTCGCGGAAGCGCGACGTATCACGTTGTCGCGTAATGCGTCTTATGACGCGCCGCGTTAGCGCACCCGAAAGTGCTCCGGTACGCGAACTGAGACGCGAAGCGCAGCTCCCCGGAAGCGATCCGGGGCAGGTCGCGAAAGCGCGACGTATCGCGTTGCCGCGTAATGCGTCTTATGACGCGCCGCGTTAGCGCACCCGGAAGTGCTCCGGAGCGCGAACCGAGGCGCGAAGCGCAGCGACCCGGAAGCGATCCGGGGCGCGTTCCACAGTGCGTAACATAAGCGTAACAGGTCATGTGACTTGTTAATAAAACTTTTCATTGGTTCATTTCACTTTTGGTTTCCTAATGATGTAAGGCTAGGTCAGGTGACCTAAAAAGAACACTTTTTTCATTGGTTTAGAACTATTGTTTTTCCCAAATGATGAAAACCCCTCCTTCTTTCCTCACTCTGACTTTCATCTTTGTGAGAGGAAGACCTTTTTTGATATTTGAGCAATGGCTTCATTGGTAGCTTCAGCTGGTGGACCCCCACCACCACCACCACCTCCTCATGGGAAGAGAGGACCACCTCCACAGTTCATCAGCAACACAGAGGAGGAAGAGGATGAACAAGAGGAAGAGGAGACAGAGGGACCACAGTTTTTAGAAGAGGAGCCCCGGGTTTCTCATCGTAAAACTAGTTTTATTTGGCAGTTTTTTTCAATCCCTGAAGGGCAGAAAAAAGTTAATGCTAGATATGTGACGTGCCTCATATGTAAAGAGGACTTATCTAGAGGCACCTTAAAAAAGTATAGCTTCGGCAACTACACCATGCACCGTCACATGCTGAGGTGGCATCCATTAAACTACAGCCGGGCAGAGATGCGTGACCTGCAGGACAACCCACCAACTCCTGTGGCCACGACATCAACACAGGTATCTTTGTCAGGACCAGAGGCACGGGAAACCGTGCCAAACATTCAGGACAACTTTGTCCATATGAAGATTACCTGTTTGTATTGCGGTACATTACTGTCATGTGCCAATATGAGCATTAACTTAATCAACAGAGCATTTGAAAATCACAAGTGCTCTAAACGCCCCAGAAAGTAATTTTTTTTTTTGCTCCTGTTGAGCCCCTTCCAATGCCTGTTTTTTGTTGTTTCCCCTCCAAAAAAACCAAAAAAAACATAAAACTGTTCAAAAAATACAAAATAAACAAAAAATGTTCAGAAAAATAAAAAAAATATATAAAACAACAAAAACATTTAAAAAAAAGTTCTTTTCAGAACTACCTCCCCTTTCAAAAAAAATTGCTAGAATGTTTAGCACTCTGGCAAGCTGTATTTCTTTTGGTTCGCTCACCGGTACGCTAACCGGGAGCGAACCAATTTTTTTTTTTTTTTTTTTAAAAAGAAGCGTTTTTTGATTGCCTTTGCAGCATTTTTGGGTCACTTTTAACATGGCTATGTAACTCAAAGAATCAAAATCCACGGATAAAGGTCTTTTAATTTAAAATGGGAAAAATAACATCAGAGACACTCAAGTGCCTTATAAAGAAGCAGACACCATTATTTCCTGGTCATAAATTTTAAAAGCATTCCTTTTCCTCAAAAACGATTTTCAAGTCATAATTTGAAAACACTGCACATGGGGAAATGACTTAAAATGTCCTTAAGACACATGAAAGCGTTTTTTGATTGCCTTTGCAGCATTTTTGGGTCACTTTTAACATGGCTATGTAACTCAAAGAATCAAAATCTAAATTTGCCAAGCACAGGTGGGAACATATTTACAAGGAATTTGCACCACGGATAAAGGTCTTTTAATTTAAAATGGGAAAAATAACATCAGAGACACTCAAATGCCTTATAAAGAAGCAGACACCATTATTTCCTTTTCATAAATTTTAAAAGCATTCCTTTTCCACAAAAAAGATTTTCAAGTCATAATTTGAAAACACTGAACATGGGGAAATGACTTAAAATGTCCTTAAGACACATGAAAGCGTTTTTTGATTGCCTTTGCAGCATTTTTGGGTCACTTTTAACATGGCTATGTAACTCAAAGAATCAAAATCTAAATTTGCCAAGCACAGGTGGGAGCATATTTACAAGGAATTTGCACCACAGATAAAGGTCTTTTAATTTAAAATGGGAAAAATAACATCAGAGACACTCAAATGCCTTATAAAGAAGCAGACACCATTATTTCCTTGTCATAAATTTTAAAAGCATTCCTTTTCCTCAAAAACGATTTTCAAGTCATAATTTGAAAACACTGCACATGGGGAAATGACTTAAAATGTCCTTAAGACACATGAAAGCATTTTTTGATTGCCTTTGCAGCATTTTTGGGTCACTTTTAACATGGCTATGTAACTCAAAGAATCAAAATCTAAATTTGCCAAGCACAGGTGGGAGCATATTTACAAGGAATTTGCACCACGGGGAAAGGTCTTAAATTAAAATGGGAAAAATAACATCAGAGACACTCAAATGCCTTATAAAGAAGCAGACACCATTATGTCCTTGTCATAAATTTTAAAAGCATTCCTTTTCCTCAAAAACGATTTTCAAGTCATAATTTGAAAACACTGCACATGGGGAAATGACTTAAAATGTCCTTAAGACACATGAAAGCGTTTTTTGATTGCCTTTGCAATATTTTTGGGTCACTTTTAACATGGCTATGTAACTCAAAGAATCAAAATCTAAATTTGCCAAGCACAGGTGGGAGCATATTTACAAGGAACTTTCCCCACAGATAAAGGTCTTTTAATTTAAAATGGGGAAAATAACATCAGAGACACTCAAATGCCTTATAAAGAAGCAGACACCATTATTTCCTTGTCATAAATTTTAAAAGCATTCCTTTTCCACAAAAACGATTTTCAAGTCATAATTTGAAAACACTGCACAGCTCCTATGCACAAAAACACCCTGTCAGTACTAATACTTCACATTTTCTCCAATTACAATTTCTCAAAGAAACAAAATCTATTTGTAAAACACTTGAGACAAAGCAACATTTTAAAAACACAACTTTCTTCATAATTTTCTCCTTAAAGCACACTATTCTCTATCTAAATAAAATAAATCTTTTCTCACCTTAGCAAATACTTTATGAGTTTCAAAACAGTCTCAGAAATACACCAATTTGTCTTCAGCAGAACAAAAGGTATGCACTCCAGAGGCTGCAGCTATAGAAAGCACAGAAATGCTGTAATTCATCACACATATCTCTCATGTCACCCAATCAAAACTCTTCCCTCACTTTTTTCAAATCAAAACCCTTCCCCCCTCTGCCCTGTCTGCCTTTTTTGCATAGCAACCACCTCCTGAAAGACCTCTGGTGTTTGCAAGTTCACACAACAATGTTTCAATTGAACTCTGAACTCTCAGTGCACCTGCATATCCAGTGCAATCTTTCATTTAATGATTTTTTTTGACCATTCAAAATACATCTTTCAAAGAACTCATCCATGCACCCTAACTTTCTGTTTTCAGCAATCAAAATCCACCAATCACTGCTACTGATTAATTACCACAGAAACTCCACAGTTTTTTCCATTTTAAACTCTTATTTTTTCAACTGCCATTTCATTGCCACACTTCATCTGACTGCAGCAGAACCTTCTCTCACCATGTTTTCTGTCTGGATTGTTGGACATAGTTACATCTACTGGGCTCAGAGGTATGCTGATAACATAAATTTACCTAACCTCAATTTACAAGATGTGGAAATTAAGTGGTTTGGCCACAGAGGATTAAAATGTCACCAATTGATACCATTGGTGAAAACCTTAATGCATTTGCCAAAACCTGACCTGTTAATTGTGCACTGTGGAGGAAATGATTTGGGCACTTTGACTGGGGTAGGTCTGGAAATGCTTTTAAAGGACACCTTTGAGCAATTGATGGCACTTTTTCCTCAAACTGCCTTGGTATATTCAAATATATGCCAAAGACAGAAATGGAGGTGGTCGAACCAATTTTGTCCACAAATTGAGAAGTCGAGGAAGCATGTAAACAAATCTGTTTCAGCTTACATGAGAGACCATGGAATGGGCTCCATGTACAACAATAACTTGCGTTACTACATGCAAGATATCTACAGAGGAGATGGAGTTCACTTCTCAGATGAGGGCAACAGAATTTTCATTTTGAATTTAAGACTGTGCATTGGTACATACTTATAAGTACCTAAATGTACCATAAACCCAAAAGCTCTTCTCAGAGCTACCCTACATCTGATCACTCACAATTATTTTTTTACTCTAACTTTTTTCACTAATTTTCAACAAAATACGCTCCCCGGAGCGCTACCCGGTACGCGAACCGCGTGAAATGTTTTAAAAAAATGTTTTTTTCCCGCACATATGGGCCTCCTCAGCCACCTTCAGAAAACCTAGGGGGTCAAGATACGTCTACCGTACCCCCTTCTACCCATTCTGAACATTATTTGCCCTCCATCTTGTATCTTAATTCGACCGAAACACAAAATGGTGGACTCCCGTAACGCTTAAGGTTTGCGTACCGGGGCGCTCGCCAGTTCGCGTACCGTATATATATATATATATATATATATATATATATATATATATATATATATATATATATATGTATATATATATATGCACATATATATATAAATATATATATGTCATACCAAATGCCCTAAGCATTGAGAAGGCACACGTCACCTCCCGCCTTCCAGGCTAGCGTGCTACTTGCATCCTTCTTACTGGCTTTATATTTATCTTTCGCCGACGCGTTTCGGGGCTCCTGGCCCCTTCATCTTGGGCGTGAACACACGAACTTACCAATTATAATGATTTGTGCAATCATTATGCTACTTTTGTTGAAGTTTTCTGGATGCCTGTTTACAAGCTGCAAATATACGGGAAAATCAAAATCATTAAACAGGAAAAGGTCTGAAAAACTGAGATGGAGAATACAAAGAATTGTGTCTACAACTTGCTAAAGATGGTAGAAGAAAATTCGACAAAAGAAGCAAAAAGTGATGTCTACAAAAATGAGTTCCACATAAAAAAAGTTTTATTAAATGGTTTAGTGATGATAAAATAATCAAATTCATAATTGTTATATAATTTTTTAGGGATTTATATTTTGTGCATTATTAATGACAATTAATATGACTTTCTTCCTTTGATTCTGCAAAAGTAGGTTGAATTAACATCACTGCGGTTGAAACCCATTTTATACGGTGCCAGGATGTGCATATATTAATGCATTATAGTTATGCCACATTTTCTTTTAAACCCCATTTTAGACAAGATGGATGCCATCTCTGCCACTCACGCCTGTCTTACCCCCCTGCCTTCAACTTCTTGTCGCAGCTCCGAAGAGCACAGTCAGAACGACTTATATTGGTTTGATTCCACTGTTGTGAAGAAACTGCTTTCAATCAATTTTCTCCTGTTCCATATGATTTGAACAATTACCAAAGTCTCTTCCACTGTCTTCCAGTGTGAATACTAGTCAGTTAATTTGCTGAAATGTGTAAATGTTTCATATTGACTAGAATATCTCCGGATGATGTTAACATGGAGAGTGCTGAATATGATTTTTTTTTTAAATGTTATGGTGTTTAAGTGGTAAGGTAATGACATGTATTTTTCTTTAAATTCTGATTTGCCAAAGAGATGATATTTTCCACTCAGACCATGATGATTTTGCAGTTTTACTGATTTGTTTTGGAAGAAGTGTGTATAAGAACCCCTTGGTTTGGAGGTGTGCGATAAAACTTGTTGTTTCTACTAGGGATGCTGGCCGACTTCTTTTTGATTTTGCTGCTTATTTCAGACTTAGAGAAATTCTGATTTTGCATACTCTGTATGATTTTGCATCTCAGAACCTTTATGGCATTATATCTGTACTGCTTATTTTTAGATTTTGTAATAAAACCCTTTAACTTCCTACTGATCTACAACTCAGTCATTGAGTAGGCCCTGTATTATTTGAACAGTTTAACTGTGCTAATCAATGTTTAAGGGGTGTCCTAATGCGCAATTCAACCTGTGGGAGACGCGGATGGGGTAACATTTTGGGATGCTCAAATATTGGGCTGTCCACATTATTTGGTTTCAGTTTTGCTCCCACATGGGCACAGATGGGCTTGTCTTTGGTGTGCCTCCGGTGTGCCGGTAGCCCACCCGCTGCAAGCATCCACACTCTGACTGCCATTAAGTAGGTCTTGGGAGATAGGAGTGATGTCACTTTCTGTGCAGATGGATGATGGGAATCCAGTGATGTCACTTCCTTTCCAGATGAATGATGGGCAATCCAATATTGTTACTTCTTGTGCAGGTGGATGATTGAAAGGAGTCTGATGGCATGGTGGACTAATGCGTCCACAGTAGGGCTGGGTTCGAATTCATGGTAACAGGTTCAAAACCTGGCGAGCTCACTAAGCCTTTCATCCTTCTGAGGTCAATAAAATGAGTAACATTGAGTTGGGCAACAATAAACATCTGTTATTCAGTGTCAAAATACCCTTGGGTGCACATGCGCCTTACAAATAGTTATGTTATGTAAAGGAGTACCTTGCTTTATTCTCTCGAAGGACTGGTTTAAATGTGGGATTACTGAAGATCAGTCTGAGAGAGGAGGGTGGGCTGTGAAGCTATATTTTATCACTGCTGAGTCCCATTCTTTCAATGTGGATTTAGAGACAGAAGAAAAGTATAGGCTGGCAAGGCCTTTGATTCTTGCGCAGCCAGGGCACCTTCTCGATATAGATTCCCACCACGTGGTGGTCCAAAAAGCACTGTTGTTTTTTGTTCAATCCCGGGTCCATTCCAATAGAGGGCTATATTGGGGACTTCAAGGCTTCCTTCTTTCAGGTGTCAGTAAGAAAGTGCCTATGACTTGTGAAGCTCTCCCCAAACAAAGGTATTGATTTCACTTTGTTGTGTTTGGAGTGTGTTGGGAGGAGATTGTAGGGGCAATGTTTGAATTGTGAATTGGCTCTTGGGGTGGGTTGTAATTTTATAGCAGCTATTCTATCTATCCAGCAAAGCTCTGTGTGGACTATGGCTCTAGGTCTTTTGGGGTCTGTTGGAGAAGGTCCTGGTAATTAATCGTCACTGTGTTGTGCAGGATGTTTGCAAGTTTAATCTCTGAATATGCAATGTGTTTAGGAGTCCATTAGAGCGGGTATGAGTAGCATCATGCCTCTAGCTGTTGATTGGGACTCATGAGGATCATAATCTGTGATTTTTGTAGGTTTAATTAGTACCCAGATATCGTTCCAAAAAGACACCAGCCCTCCACTGTAGCCTCTAGAGAGTGAATGGGTTCTTAATGTGAGGAAAACATCCTCAGCATACATGCTAATTTTATGCACCTCCCTACCAAATTAGAGGCCTTTTATAATTGCCCATGCTCTCACACTTTGTGCTAATTGCTACATGTAAAGAGAAACCAGGAGCGGGTATATGGAGCATTGTTGGCAAGTTTCAAGTGAGTAGGGAAAGGAGTAGAGAGTAACCCATTCACCCTTATTTGTCATCTGGGTAGGAGTATGCATGTTGCGTACATCTGCAAAATCTGTTGCCAAATCTAAACTCTCACAATGTTGCCATCAAGTATGGACAGTGAACCTTATTGAATGTTTTTTCAAACGTGAAAATGAATAACAGGACAACCCGACCAAGGTTAAGCACAACCAAAACAATAATGTAATCCAAATGTAACTGAGGTGCAGCACACTTCCTAGTGCCTGTTGTCCTTAGGCACAAGTCTGGTAAACAAATTTTCAACAAAAGGTGGAAGGCGCACACATTGAAATCACAAAGACGTTATTATTAGTCCAAACAGTATTCTTCTTTATTTTGGTAATTATACCCAATAAAACAAACAGCCAACGCGTTTCGTTACATTACGTAACTTCGTCAGGGCTTATAGGATATAATGTCGTATGTATATAATGCGATGTATACAGTCCGAAGCTGTTTAGATATTCTATGTCTCTGCGTGGTCTCGTAAAATTGATAAGTAGAGAAATAGTGTATAGTGGGTCCGCTGCAGCATTAATTATGTCACAGCTTGATTGCGAGTGTAAGCGCGTTCCAAAGTAGGGCTCCCGGCATGGTAACAGGGATACACGAGAATGTTTTTTCATCATGAATAGCTAGTAATAGTGTTTATTGGATCAGTGAGCTTTATCCAAAAGCTCCCATCAAGACACGGTTGGGCGGCCTAAGATGTCCCTCCACCCCTTGGTTCAGGGAAGAGCTCAGAGTAATGTGCCAACAATGTAAAAAGTTTGAAAGTTCTTGGTGTAAACCTTACCATCCAGAGGATAAAGTTTGATATAAAAAGGAAATTCATATTTACCATCAGGGAATATAGTAAGCTGAAGCGAAGTTTTTCGTGAATACAATTGCCATGTCTAGCAATACAAGAAACCTAAAGAAGTTTTCAAAATCATGAAGAAGTTTACTAATCTTAGTGCTTCAGCTCAGCCTCTTGAAGCCTTCCTGAAACTATGTATGCAACTTTCAGACTGTTTCGAGAAGAGGATTATGGGTATTGTTGATGCCCTAAATCCATCTGGAGCAAATAAGAGTGTTGATGCCCTAAATCCATCTGGAGCAAATAAGAGTGTTGATGCCCTAAATCCATCTGGAGCAAATAAGAGTGTTGATGCCCTAAATCCATCTGGAGCAAATAAGAGTGTTGATGCCCTAAATCCATCTGGAGCAAATAAGAATGCCGATTCTAATCGGCTAGGGGGTAGGTCTTTGACAGTTCCTACTGTTTGTTCTTGGTCTCTGTCAGAATTTACCACAATTATGTTGGAAGACTCTATGAAAGCCCTTAAATCTTGTAAGTCAGGTTCCCCCGATGATCTCTGCCCTCCTCATATACTGGTCACCAATGCTGAGGTCATCAATCCTATCCTGAATTCTTTCTTAAATGACTAATTACGTCAGTCTACTGTCTCTAGTTGTTGGAAGAAGGACAAGTTGATACCACTGCCAAAAAAAAACATTCTGCGGCTAAGTCCATTTTAGCCAACTATCGGCCTATTTAATTGTTGCCTGCATTCTCAAAGATCATTGAGAAATTAATCATTGCCCATCTATCTAGGTAGCTAGATTCCAATCAGTTGCTGCATCCATCCCAATCAGATTTCCACCTGGGATATAGCACTGAATCCATCCTGATCGAGGTCTCTGACTCCATCAAACTGGCACGTAGATAATGGGAAGAAAGTTACCCTATTGTTATTGGATTTATCTGCAGTGTTTGATACGTTTTCTCACCCAATCCAGATGCAATGCTTCGTTGAGGTCGGGATAGATGGGGCACATTGGCTTCGATGAGCTCCTTTTTGTGCAGTAGATGTCAAGCTGTTTGGATCCCGCCATTTGCCTCTGATCCCAAACCTTTAAAGTTTGGGGTTCCCCTAGGCTTCGCCTTAATTCCAACATTGTTTAGTATTTACAAGTCCTCTCTGGCAGCCCTACTGGAATTCTTTGGCGTGCAAATTTTCTCTTTCGCAGACACACAGAGGCCTAGATGTATCAAGCCTTTTGCGAATCGCAAACGGACTATTTGCATGTTTTGGCATGCATCAAAAATTCGCAAATTAAGGCATTGCAAAAATTAGCGATTCCTTATTTTGCCATAGCATTTAAGGAATCGCAATTTTGCGATTCCTTAAATACTATGTATGTAGAATTTTTGAATTGCGAATTTTGGTTAAGAAATCGCAAATTACCACCAACTTGTAGTTGATGGTAATTTGCGAATTCTTAAAAAATGCACAATTTGGCATTTCTGAAGGTGGCATGTGACGCACACACATGCCCATAGGGCATGTATGTGCGCCATATGCACACACATGTACATTTCAGGGGTGCAGCAGGGTGTCCTTGAGACACCCCTGCACCCTTGAAATTATTCTCAATTTGCGATTAGCAAATTGCAATTCGCAAATTGAGATTAATTTCACAATCATTCCTATGGGCCTCGCAAATTCGCAAATAAGGAAGATTAAGAAATCGCTAAAAATAGCGATTTCTTACATACAACCCATTTTGCGATTTCTAAATAGCGATTCCTTAAAAATCGCTATTTAAAAATCGCAAAGGGGTATGTTGATACATCCACCTAGATTCTTTTAACTTGGGATGGTAACATCTCTATTGCCGACAACAGATTTGAAGCATGTTTGTCAGAGGTGTTTCAGCGGATGAGCTGGAATAACCTCCAGTGTGACACTAGTAAACTGATGACTTGGTTTTTGGTTCCCCTTCTCCTTCTTAGGGTGCTGAATTCTGGCCTAGCTCTGTTCCTTCTCCCCCAAGTCCTGCCACTGTGATTCGGAATCTCGTAGTAAAGTTTGATGATAAACTGTCTTTTAACTCACAGGTGGAGAGTGTGATTGGAACTCGTTTCGGATTGCTACGATTGTTGAAGGAATTTCTATTCCTCTTTCCCCCTCCATATCAGAGGATGGCAGTGCCCGTGTTCATAACATCTCGGCTGCATTATAATATACAATCTATTTTCCTAGGACAGCATTCGATGAACCTCAGAACCACAACACTCTGTATAGTATCTACTAGCTCTACAAATATTCTTGATTTCATTTGATTTCTTCGGAAGCTGTAGTATTCTATTGGTGTTTTCTGAGCATTTCCTGACTGGTCCAGATCAAACAGGTCTTGCATATTTATCGTATATGCAAAGATGCTCATGATGAACAACTTTGCGTCCGCGTTAATAAGTTAAACAGGCCTGTATGAGTCTTTCTACAAGGTGTTCTTACTTGAGTTGGGTAGCACTGCTATTGTTGCCCTTAGCATGGAAGGGGGCCTGGTACCTTTATGTCTGAAAAAGTTTAAAACCTCTGTAAGGATAGGCACCAGTTCAAGGCAAAATGCCTTGTAAAAATATGGTGTAAAGTTGTCTGGACCAGGAGCCCTGTGCAGTTTTACTCTAGCTATGTGGATATGGCTGACCTCCTTTAGCTTCTTGGGTGCATCTAGGATCACTGCTTGGGAGTTTGCTAATGTTAGATGGTTTGCTTGAGTGAGGGAGAGGGTGATGTTCTCATAAGGTAGGTCTTGCTCCAAGTACAGGGATATATGAAAGGCTCTAAATTCAGCTGCTATAGCGGCCCAGTCCATTCTATTTTTACCTTTGGTGTTCTCTATTCTGTCCACTGCTGTACTATTAATCTATTTCCAGAGATTGTGTGCTATGAGTTTTCCTGCCTTATTGCCCACGAGTGATATTTATGCTTCGGCCTGACAAGCACAGCTGCATTTCAAGCAACAAAAAGAAGACGTGGAATTCGCTTTTTATGATCTGGTATCCTAAAATGAATAGGGATCAGCAGAAAGTAAATATTTATGGCAACATATTCTTATTTGCATGCCATAATTCATTGCAGGAAAGAAAGAAATTTGACTTACATTAAATGTATTTTAACACATTTCGGCAACATTTTACTAAAGCCTCATTTACAAGTTTGGTGGTGAAAACGACCAAATTTGCACATTGGGTAAGTACAGACTCCATGTTTTTTTTTTTTTTTTAAATAACATGTGTGTTAAACAACACTGATTATGATTTTATAGCATGTACTGCAGAATTGGCATTTACTGCATATGTCAAATACCGAATGTGTGCTATTTACTGGATATGGTAAATACCACACCAGATAAACAGCACTTGAACAAAACATCAGGAAGTGTCTATTTTCAGGCACTGGACATTCCTGGAGTGGGAAACTTAATCTTATAAGATCAGAAACAGTCACAGCAATGGGACCTCAGGACACTGCCTAAGTACACCAACAACTCCTTACGGTGTGGGAGTGTGCAGGCATTCATTTTGTGTGGACCTTGAAACAAGGCAAACAAAACCCATTGTCATCATCTTATATCATGCAGTCATCATGCAGTCATCATAAGCAGAAATCTGTGAAACTCTTCCATTATGGACCCCAGCAGGAAAAGCAAGTGCAAGTTCAACGATCCTGAGCTAGTTTCCTGACTAAAGTGGTAGTAAGATGCCATGGCTGTTTATTGTGGATTCTTATACTGAAGATGCCGCTCGCAGCCGTTTGAGTGGGATAGAGACTCTGCTGAACATTTGCACTTTCTACGGAGCCAGGATTCTATTGTCCAAGGAGCCAGCATTTGGAAGGCGAAACCCGACCCAGGGACCCACACCAGCACGCCTACAGGGGACGGGACTGTGAGACCCAGGAACCAACGCGCATTTCCAATGCAGCGCACCTGGTGTCTCTTCCCGCCCCCCTGCTGTCATCTATTTACGGCTCGCGGCCCCCGCTCCGCGGGAGCCGCTCGCAGCCGTTTGAGTGGGATAGAGACTCTGCTGAACATTTGCACTTTCTACGGAGCCAGGATTCTATTGTCCAAGGAGCCAGCGTTTGGAAGGCGAAACCCGACCCAGGGACCCACACCAGCACGCCTACAGGGGACGGGACTGCGAGACCCAGGAACCAACGCGCATTTCCAATGCAGCGCACCTGGTGTCTCTTTCCGCCCCCCTGCTGTCATCTATTTACGGCTCACGGCCCCCGCTCCGCGGGAGCCGCTCGCAGCCGTTTGAGTGGGATAGAGACTCTGCTGAACATTTGCACTTTCTACGGAGCCAGGATTCTATTGTCCAAGGAGCCAGCGTTTGGAAGGCGAAACCCGACCCAGGGACCCACACCAGCACGCCTACAGGGGACGGGACTGCGAGACCCAGGAACCAACGCGCATTTCCAACGCAGCGCACCTGTTGTCTCTTCCCGCCCCCTCCCGTCACTATAACAGCACGTCGATTACGCGCACGCGGGACGCGCGCGGGCGTGCGCCGGGCTAAGCCCGGGCAAAGGGCGGGTCGTTTGAGGCCGTTCGAGGACCGGAGAGACCGGGACCGGGCCACCACCCCCTTGACTTTTCCTCCTGGTTTTCACTGCTCCTTAGCGTGCCCAAGGATGTCCACGATGGAAACACGGAGCAAAAGTACGCAGGCAGCAACTGGAGCAAACAAAGGTACACTGGACAATTATTTTGTCA
Organism: Lissotriton helveticus; assembly: GCF_964261635.1. NCBI lineage: Eukaryota > Metazoa > Chordata > Amphibia > Caudata > Salamandridae > Lissotriton > Lissotriton helveticus. The sequence continues at coordinate 569,052,628 of NC_136063.1, forward strand.
AAGCAGGGTCATTATTGATCGACGAAATTACAATATTGGAAAGGCGTATTTCCCAAGAAATTGATTGGGTGAGAAGGTCTTCCATGGGTCCCCTTGCACAAGCCAAGACACCAACTAATAGACCAAACCTTACTGACCCAATCGACACTACCAATGAGGGAATTAGGATGAGCGAGCAAAACACGATTTTAGATCTGTCCATCTCTAGCTTCCACACTAGCCTAAGGGAAGCAAGTGATTTCGATGACCTGAGTTTGTTAAATCTCCCACTGGTCCAACCCCAGCCAGCCCAAATTCATAACCCTGAACATGACTCAGATTTAGTCACAACAACTACAAACGATAGAGTCACACAGCAGGGGCTAAGGGAAGGAGCAGTACCTAAGGCGAAAAATAGGGCACAGAAAAGTGGTGTGAAGAATACTAAAACACCAAAGGGAAATCCCAACCCGAAGACAAACAGTTTTGGACCAAGAACAATGGGGACTATGCCCACTGAGGGAGTCGAGGCAATCCCACCAGAGATTCAGACCGCTGTCTCTTTAGATCATAATACTATCAACCCCCATAACATTTCAGGCGAGGATATTACCTTGGCCGACATAGGATCACTTTTGAGAACCTTACTGTGCCCTTTGGAAGCACGACTTATCAAAATGGAAGCCAGGCTAGTGAACATCGAGAAATTCACGGCCGTATTAGCCGATAAGCCCAAAACGGACAGCAAAATAGAGGCCAAGGGTGCCAGGTCAGGGACAGTAACTAAACTTAATACTAATAATCGTGCCACCGTTAACAGCAGAACGGGGAAAAGCACAGGTCCTCTAGCGCACCAGGGCAAATCAACTGCCCCCTCAAATAAGATCATGCAACCTAGTATTAATATGGCAACTCCCAATCACCCACAGATCCCTCCGCCAAAAACCACTTCTAATCAGTCTAAGGCTAACATCCCTGCCCCTAGTTTATCCCAAAAAGCACCTACACCGATAGATGAGGCTCTAGTGAACAAAAAAAAGCCAAGAGTAGTGCACTTGCCGCCAGAGGCCAGCCAGTACACAGTAATCTTAGCGGGAGTGCCCGAGTTAAAAACAACGCTGATAGAATCCACCGCCTCTCTTAAGAACAAGGCGCTGGACTGGCTATCCAAATACAGACCTTTACCCCAGGGCATAACTAGTGATGTCCTCATGGTAAGAAGGGTCCCATGGGTGGGCACTACTAGAAAAACTACCAAAGGAGACTGTATCCTGGTCAGCTTTAGAGACCCCATGACTGTTTCTCATATCTGTGGCTGGCAATATGAGGACCAGGGAACCAATATTCAGTCCCTACCCCTATCCTTATTCTACCCCCGGCTGTCGCATATCTTTGAGGAAGAGGGATGGGGAGTCACCCTGAGGCAGTTGGAAGAGGAGACCCTTACTACCCAAGTCGCCACCCACAGGTGTACTATCCTCCAAACACCGAAGAAGAGGGCTGGGAAATTTGCCACAGAGGGGGAGGCGGTTGGAGGAGAAGAGAGAGAGCTGACTACCACAACCCAAGACCACAATACCACACATATCCCCTCCTGTCTAATAGGTACAGCTACTTGGACATGATAGATTGACCGTCCAGGCAGAATGCCACCGGGGATAGCTTGCATCTCAGGGAGGGTGCGGAAGGAGATTCGTTTCTCATTGGTCACACATCTGCCCCAGTGACAGGTTTGGGCGATTCTGCTGAGAAAATTCGAACCAATGCAGACTCCCCCTCTGTAAACCCAGAGACAAGGGTACCCAGGGCCATGCGGTCCCCTAGTGGTGATCGCACTCCCACGGCTACATCTGTGGCCAACCCAACTAACAACGCTACGTCCCCAATACTGGTCCCGACTTCAAAACCACCACTCTTGAAGTTAATCTCATGGAATGTAGCTGGCCTAGGCAACAAGCTAGATCTACAGGAATGGACCGCTTTTGTGCATACTGGGGACATATGTATGTTCCAGGAGACCTGGGCGCGGGAAGAATATTCCCGACGGGGTTACTTAGCATTTTCCATTCCCGCGAAGTGGGCGGGTAGGGGCTGTCCCTCGGGTGGACTTACAACGTGGGTGGGGACCCACTTGGGCTGTCAGGCAGTCCGTCTTCCATTGGCATCTGAGGACGTTCTAGTGGTCTTGTTGGTATGGCCTAACTCAGCCAGACTTGCAGTGATAAACGTGTATTCAAGGCCGGTTAACATCACACGTGAATCACCCACCATTGAGGAAATATCGGCTTACCTCAGTGAAATTCCGAGGGGCACCCCATTTTTGGTTGGAGGGGACTTGAATTCACACTTTGAACCCCTGCAGGGCCTCCTGGCAGCTTCTCTATGGAAGAGGATGGTAGATGGGCGGTTCCGCCTGTGGTGGCACCTCCTCCGAGAGCCTGGTCACCTCTAGCCTTACAGATCACTGCCCTGACCCTTAACCACGGAGTTAGAGCTTGTAATGGCCGCATTAAATCTGACATACCGAGCAGACACACCTACAACAGAGTGGGAAGGGAGTCTCGCTTGGATTATGTCTTTGTACAACTTTCCGAATGGTCGCACATCATTGACTTTAGGGTGGCGGAAAGAGTGGACAGCGACCATAATGCTCTCGAATTAGAATTTGTCCATCCTGGCATGAGAGTCGGTGACCAAAGCATGGCGGCGACCAAACCAGAGCTTCTCCTTGAAAACAACAGAAGGAGAATCAGGTGGGAAAAACTTGTTGCTAGCCGAGAGAAGCTTCCAAAGCTCTACAATGGAATAATTCCAATTTTTGAAAAAGTGGGCGTCTTAACTGATGAAATCTGTAATGAGGACACCCACAAATTAATATATCAGGCTCATGAGGATCTTACTAGGACCATGGCGGATGATCTCTTTTCCAAACTCCAACGTAAAAGGGGGGATTCACATTGCAAGTCCTCATGGTACAATCCTGCATGTCGTAAGGCAAAGGGAGAACTCCTCTTATGTATCAAGGAAGGCAAAGGCAGAGGGGAGATACCGGCTAGCAGACGGGCGTACAAGAAACTGGTTGCCCAGGCCAAGATCGAATGGGAGGAGGGCCAGTGGGAGGAACTCTCTAGTTCCCTAGCTACCAGGGATTATCGCAAGTTTTGGCGAATTGTAAATGGGGGTTCCGAGAACTTACCCTCAGCAATCGAACCAAATATTGCAGCAGGGGTGTGGCAGGCGCACTTTCAGTCGCTTTACACATCGGACACCGGGGTTATTTGCAATCCATTCTCAAGTACGTCCATTCACTGCAGGGGCGACCTTTTTACTCTAAAGGAGGTGCGAGCAGCCATTGTGGGATTGGCATCTGGTAAGGCCCCCGGATTGGATGGCATTCCGGGTGACCTTTTCAAACAGGAGCCTGACGTTTGGGCCCCCTACCTTGTTACAATATTCAACGCTGTCCTGTTGGGCATGGAGATTCCTAGTACTTGGCTGGGGGCAGAGGTGGTTCCCATATTCAAGAAGGGCTCGCCTCTGCACCCAGCCAACTACAGGCCAATTAGTTTAATAGACATGTCCCAGAAGCTTTTTGGTGGGATTGTGCTGGATCGCCTTCAGGCCTGGCTGGTGGAAACTGACACTCTGAGTCCTTACCAGGCGGGATTTAGAAAGGGGGTGTCCACAGTAGATCAGATCTTCCGTTTAAGTCTCATCTACTGGAGGACGGCGCTACTCGAGGGGGGCAGCTTGTACACGGTTTTCGTGGACTTGCGAGCCGCCTTCGACTTGGTGCCCAGAATGAAACTGTGGAGTGTGCTTGCTGAGATGGGGGTCCCATCTGACATTCTTGAAATTCTGCAGAGACTCCACCACAACAACTTTGCACGCGTCAGGTGTGGGAAAAATGGCGAATTGACAGACAGATTCCCCGTTGACAGAGGGGTGAGACAGGGCTGTGTGCTTGCACCGACCCTTTTTTGCCTTTTTGTCAACGGGGTAATCGCCCACCTGAACGGGACCAAACACACCGACGCCCCCAAATTGGCTGGCAGCAGGGTGCCCGCAATTATGTTCGGGGATGACACCCTGCTGCTGTCCAAAACCCCAATGGGGATCCAGCGAATCCTCGACTCTTTTTTGGCATTCTGTACGGAGAGGGGCTTGGAGATCAACGCGTCAAAAACGAAATTTATGATCCTAAATCCCACTCCGAGGTCTCGTCCAAACCCATTGCTTGGCCGATTACGATTAGAGAGGGTTTCCACGTTTGAATATCTAGGTGTAACTTTAAATGAGAACATGACATGGGGGGCACATCGGACTAGGGCCAACCTGAAATTGGTGCAGATTGCGGGAGGCATTTCAAGGATGATGACTAAATCAACACACCGCCCATTGGGCCCAGTCATCCAGATCTACAAAGCCCAGGCACGGGGTGCTGTAACCTATGGGGCTGAACTCTGGGGACACACACCAGCCCCAAACCTGATGCCAACCGAAAACAAATTCATCAGGCAATTGGTTGCACTCCCATCAGGCACGCCGCTGCTCCCCTTGAGGCTAGACCTAGGACTTAGACCAATCACAGAGGAACTGGGTCTGAAACCTCTTACATTCTGGAGAAAGATATTAATTAGCGAGGATCTTATCCAGTACAGGACCGAGCTCAAGGAGTTTTTAACCCAACCAAAAGCTATGCAGATTCCTTGGCTGAAATACATAAAATCATCGTGTGAGAGTCTAGGGCTCTTAGAACTATGGACCGACCCAGCCAATGCGTCTGCCAGGATATCGCGCAAAGTCCTGTCAAAGGCGTATTATGACCTAAAACTTGCTATTGCTCTAGATAGCAAGCGTGAGGGTTCCTTGACGTCCCTATTTATCCGAAGCAAAGACTCCTACTGCCTGGAGAAGGTTCTAGATGGGATGACCCCCGTGCTGACCAGGAAGCTATTTCTCCAGTGGAAATATGGCACACTCCCTCTTAGGTCTTTCACCAGCTCTTGGACAACGCCACCAACTACAAACCAATGCCCGGCATGTGCACTTGCCGTGGAAAGTGACTTACATGTGGTCCTATTTTGCAAGGCTTACCAAGTCATCAGAAAATACTGGCTTGTCCCCCTCATCAGAAACTTTGGTTGCAGACAGTTCGCCCCCATGTACAGAATTTTAAAAACTGATGTCTCACCTTTAACTGTTTTTGCACTGGCGAAATACCTCACAGCCATGTGGTTCACTCGCACCCGCATTTTGAAAGCGGAGCTGGGCCCATAACAATTTTATCACACTTTTATCTCACTATTATCAAATTATTACTGATGGACTATTCTTATATCGTCTGGCCCCATTTTTAATCAATGTTTCAAATGATTGTGTTTATTTGTATATCTTTGATGGTCTAATTGATCGAAATAAAGATTGAAACTTGAATTATACTGAAGATACCACCAAACATAAACCAAACATGCCTGAAGAATGAGATAGTGGACAAAATCAATAGTGCACCAACATATCCACATAATGTTGGGAACATTAAAAACAAGTTTCAAACCTTGAAATGCTATATACATAATTTAGTTGCCAAGCACAAGCACTAAAGTATGTCAACTACTAGTAGTTCCCCACCTCAGCTCTACCACAGACCCTGGCAAGTATAATGTATAAAATGTATGACCATCCTCAACATGTCTAGAGGGAAAGACATGGAAGAAATTGTAGAGGTTAGAGGAATCCAAAGTAAGAGACATGGGAGTTGTAATGGAAGTACATGTGGTTGTTAGAAAGTTTACTTGGTTGAGAATAATCATCATTGTGTATAGTGACACATATATGAGATTGGACTATAACAATCATAATTAAGGCTCCCAGGTTTATGATTTTACTGTTTTTTTACAGATAAGATAAATACAGACAGAAAACACTGTTTTTCCTGTCTGAATTTATTTTTAAATGTTGGAAAATACAGAAAATTGGACTTTATGTGAGTGATTCTCCATGTTGTCTTCCATGAATTCTAGGTAAACATCTGAGCAGATAGACAGCATGGGTAGTTAAACAGGGGGAGAGGTCCTTAAATACAGGGACATGTTAACATACATTTGTAGTATAATGCTCATATTTACCTGTGGGCATGGTTCCCTGTATGCTGTGTGCCTGTGCTCGTGCAGCCTTCTCTCTTCCAGCACACATAAAGTCAGTGGCAGTGCGCACGCTGTTACATGCCTTCAAAGTTCAGCACCAATTTGTAAACTGGTCCCTCTCTCTGATTGTAGGACAGCTGGCACCACAGTAAAGAGGTCATGAATGGCAGCAAGGAAGAGGGGTTCCTTGGTGTCCTGTATTCAATCAGCCCTTTGGCTGAAAGCTTTACACTAAATGGAAAGTGTTTAGCTTCAAATGCTACATTTATTTTTAAGCAGGCTCAGGTTGTGAATGAGGGTTGTGTGTTTTTTTTCTTAACCAAGGACAGTAGAAGAGGCTGCTGTGGGTTTATTTACAAATGCAAACAATGTATTCCTGTCTGTAGAGAGGGAAGATTCTTACCTAACACAATGTGACAGAAGAAAAAACTGTAGGTCAAAATTAGAGTTTTGAGACATATTGCTGCGCATAGCACTTTAGGGCTCATTGTGCACAACGAGGCCTTACTCGCTTTCTATACCAATGCAAATCTGCAAAGCATCTTGGATATAATGGCAACGAGTCACTTTTGTGAATGTGAGAGATTTGTATAAAGATGACCACATGAGGGTCTGTACCTGCTTGTATGACGAGCAACCTTGGTGGCTTTACCTGGAAAATCAACCCAGTTTTTCTAGCCATTAAGCTATTTTTTCATTTGCTATTTTCTGAATGCTTTTTCTTGTCACTGAATTTCCCTGTAAGCATTACAAAGCAACATGTGCTTTCAGGGAATGAATGTGCCACCTTTGTATAACATAATCTGACTAATGGATATTTCCATTAAATGTAATCATACATGTGGTCATTCGAGGGAAATGTAGTTGCAATGCACCTAGGTGGTAGCTATAGCGTGGAAAAACCAGCTTCTCAGTGTTGTGCTTAATATATGTTTAACCCTTTACTAACCACAGATCATTGAGTGTTGAAGAATTTTGTGTTCAGCCCTTTTCTTTTAAAGTGTGTTCATTAAATCTAGTGGAGGTATCCCCGGAGTTCATGGTTGTGAGAATGCTACCACAATCTCAGCATTTCTAAGATTTATAGTACGCATGGCTTGTTTTGTTGCTGATATGCTTACAAAACTCTTCTTGATTTATATTTGTGTGCTTCTGATTTATATTCTGACCCCCATCCACTACCATTTAATGTAATGGTTTCTAGCGGGATTATTGTGGACTTTGTACTTTAGGTTAGTCATTGTTTGGAACAACTCACATTCTCAGCATCACCTCCTGCTTACGCTCAGCAATGTATTCTTTTCATGTTTGAAGCATGTCCAAAATTCTGCACACCTAACTCAACAGCTAGTCCAAACTATTTTTTATATTTTATTCAACTATGCACTTCAAAAGGGAATCCTATTGAAAATCTGAGCACTTTGCAGCCTTTTCAGGGGAAGAGAGAGCTACATGAATGCCACATTACATAGCAAAACAACCAGGCAAACATGCCAGTGCTCCTCTTCCATGGGCCCTTTTGGGTAGGGCACTGGGTTCATATGGGAACCTGTTGGGGTGGACGTGTAGGTTCTTCAAAGGCCCAGTCAGAGTGGATATGCAAGTGTGGCCTCTCAGCCACAGAAACGTGGAGCAAGCAGCTATGGACCACACCACCTGTTCGACTACTCAGGGTGCACCTTGTATTCCTGGGAGGAACGACACAGGCAAACCTCTCAGCAGCTGTAGGCACTGGGGTAGGCAGCCCTTGCCCACGCAGACTTTCCCAATACCTTCAACTTGATTCTCACAGTTTTCTTGAGTCAGAATCACAGATCTTTAGCAATGATGCCTTTATGCTGCCAACTTCTGAAGCCTTGTGTACAATATTACAGTTGCCCTCTCACAGCTAAGAAGCCACGCCCTAAATGAGAGGTGAGTTTGAATAGTCCCTTTTCTGTACATTATTGTTTTGCACAATGGTATTCATGCCCAGAATTTGCAGAATTGCCTATAGATTATCCAATTTGTTTGGGGGACAGTGTTTAAGATGGTAACTAGTCACAATATCGAAAAAATATATTAACCAGACAGAATATCGAGTTTTTGATATCGAATGGACAGAATATCGAATTTCAAAAATATAGTGGTGCAGAATATCAAAATGCAGGTAAGAAAATCAAGTTCCACAAAATCAAATTAGTAATGCCGATTTCTTTTGTGTGTTTTAAGTGTTAGTATATGTGATAAAAGTATGTTTTATTTTGTAATGTATGTTTGAATTTTGTAAAAGTAATGAATTTTATGTTAATTAATTTTTGTGTAATTTATTTCCGTAGCGGGTTGTGGGTTTATAGGGGAATAGGGTGGGAAGTAATTTAATTATAATATATATTTTAAGAATTAATTAATTATATGTTAAAAAATTGCGTACTTTCATTCTGTAGTGGGTTGTGGGTTTATAGGAGAATAAGGTGGGAAGTAATTTAATTAAAATAAATTAATGTGTTATTTTATTAAATAATAATATCATATTTAATAATTTATATTGTTAAGTTAATTCATTTATTATTAATTAATTATAAATGTCTGAATAATAATGAATTGGTAATTATGGTAATTGTGTAATATGTTTGATTATTTGGTAATTAATTAGATATTAATTATTAACAATGAATTTGTAAATATGTTAATTAATTATATTGTTAATTATAATTTGTTAATTAATTAATTGTGAATTAATTATGTTAATGTAATAATATGTTACAATATTGTAGGTGATGTTTATAGGGGGAAATGGTGGGAGGTAAATTAATTTTTACAAAATAATTAATTGATCATTAATATTAATTATATTTCAGGAGTGGGTATATTAAATTATTCCCCTACACTATCCAACACTTTCCTTACTGTTGCACTCACTGGAGTGGGAATAGTAATTTTTACCCTGCCACTATCCAACGCTTTCCCTACTGGTGCACTCCCTGGAGTGGGAATAGTATTTTTTACCCTCCCGCTATCCAATGCTTTCCCTACTGTTGCACTCACTGGAGTGGGAATAGTAATTTTTAACCTCCCGCTGTCCAACGCTTTCCCTACTGTTGCACTCACTGGAGTGGGAATAGTAATTTCTACCCTCCCGCTATCCAACGCTTTCCCTACTGTTGCACTCCTTGGAGTGGGAATAGTAAATTTTACCCTCCCGCTATCCAACGCTTCCCCTACTGTTGCACTCCCTGGAGTGGGAATAGAAAATTTTACTCTCCCGCTATCCAACGCTTTCCCTACTGTTGCACTCACTGGAGTGGGAATAGTAATTTGTAACCCTCCCGCTATCCAACGATTTCCCTACTGTTGCACTCCCTGGAGTGGGAACACTAAGTTTTACCCTCCCGCTATCCAACGCTTTCCCTACTGTTCCACTCGCTGGAGTGGGAATAGTAATTTTTATTTACCCGTTAGCCAATATTTTCCCTACTGTACTACTTGTTGGAGTGGAAATAGAAATTTTATCTTTTACGCTATACAATTTTTTTTGTATTGTTATATTTAATGTAGTGTAAAATATTTTTTGATTGATTTTAATGTTTTAACTTATTATATATAATTCATTTTTATATTTATATTATAGGTTTATTTAAATTAGGTAATTATATTTAAAATTATGTTTTAACATTTAATTATGTGAAATATTAATTACTTTTTAATATTTTTAAGTTAATATATATATGTAATAAAAATACAAATGCATTTTTATTTTATTTTTTAACTTACATTTATTATTTATTAATTTTAAGGTTATTTAAGTATTTTTAAGTAAGTTTTACTTAATTATAGTTATTATTTCATTAATTTTACATTACATTTAAGAGATTTTAAAAAGTCGATATTTTTGCAAACTATATTATTTACAACGATATTTAGGATTCGATATTTTTGTACTTACCTGTTTGTAGATAAGAATTCGGTATTCTGGTAGTCGATATTTTGTCAGTGATATTCTGGCAGCTCGATATTTTGATTGTCGATATTCTGTCCGTGATCCATTTAAGACAGAGGAGAAGGATACTGGGAGGCATTTAAACAGAGAGAACTGACGGGGGAGTGTGTGTGTTTCAGTAAGGGGATTGAGTCCGTAATGGACGTGATGTGAATGGAGAGGTTGGGGAAGTTAAGCAGGCAGAAGGAGAGAGATGTGTTTAGAGTTAATTAACATCTAAATGGGAGTCATCTGGAAAATATCATGTATACTTTAAGATACCTTGAAGGAGAATGACCGCTGTTAGAAAATCTGTTGTTATTTGATAAAAAAATTCTGGGGAACCGTTTGATTCAATTTGCAGTAAGACATTAGATTTCTTGCACTTAGGGTGGAGCTAATGGCACTTCAATATTTTGTATATATAATTGTGAGAACTTATAATGTTCTTATTATAATTGTGTGTTTATATTGTTACTTGTAGTGAACCACTAACGAAGAGCCCAAGCGGCCCGAAATGCATTGGGTCTTAATAAATGCTGCCATATGATGAACAAAAGCGTCAGTACGTGTTTTTGAATAGAGGTCCGGATGGACACATCAATGGCATGAGAAACCTAGAAAATTGGCTTGATTCTGTGCGTGTGGAAACCAAACAGATGAACAGGATAAGATGGAATAAGTGAATGATTACATGGAATAAAATTGGAATACATCGTCAGAAACGTGAAAGTAATAAGAATGCAGCAAGCTGTGCCTTTGGGTTGGGACGAAATGTCACCCCAAAATATTCAGTATCTAATTTCAAGTGACGCCTGGGTGAGGTGCTTTTCCAAGGAGCATGCACAATGTAGAAATTTGGAGTAACAATTGATTATTCTTGAGAATATGTGTGCATTCCATACCCCATGATGTACAGTGATCCATTTAAGACAGAGGAGAAGGATAGTGGGAGGCATTTCAACAGAGAGAACTGACGCGGGAACAACATTTGAGACAAGAAGACTAGTAAGAGACGTATAAAAAGTGAGGGAAAGAATACACATAGGAAAAAGATAGTGTACAACACAGAGGATCAGGGTAGTGGGAGATGTTTAAAGAGGTGCTAAGGAAAGCAGAAACATGAGCGAAGCAGTAGAATACTGCAAGATGTATAAAGGAAAGGGAACACAGTGTAGACAAGAAGGAAGCAAAACCATGAAAAAAGGAGACACTGAGGGCCTGATTCTGATGCGGTTAGGAAAGCATTCCCACCTAGAGCCTGATTCTGATGCAGTTTGGAAGGCCTCCTAATGGCATTTGCTCCTTCCAAATCGGATCGGAAATGTATCTTCCAGATCCAGGGCCCAATTATGATGCGGTTAGGAACATATGCTCCCATTGAAGTCAATGGAAGTCCAACCAAATCGTATCTGGAAGTATCCTGATGTATCCTACTACCTCGGTCGGACTCTCCCGATCCGAGTGGGTTGGAAACCATTTCCAAACCGATTCGGTCGGGAAGCTTTCCAACCCGCATCAGAATCAGGCCCATAGTAGGAGATGTGTAAAGCGACTGAAGATGAATTAGGAAAAATCTCCCTCTTTCTGCCATCCAAACCACTAATTTTCTCAGCTTGCACACGTACATAGCATAAAATGCATGTCTTTGGTGCACGTAATCTTAGCTGCAGCGCACAGAGAACCTTCATTGCCACACAAACAGAAAGAAAATTGGAGGGAACATTGCCTGCGGGTGTAGCGTGTTGTTATATTTGACTGCTTCATTTTCTAAAATATGGCAGACATCAAAGTTTGAGAGCATGTTTATCGGTTAAATGTGGTAATATACCAATTTACGACTTCATTTATTCTTAAAATACAAACAAAATATGGATAAATACCAATGAGATGGCCAGAGGCCAAAAAATAACTATGGATAACCACAGATGGAGATGTTAAAAAAATAAATACCATAAAACCGAACCCTAGTCGTAATACATTGCAACTTTGATGATTAAAGGTTGATTTGTGTGTCCAGCTCATTGAGTGGATTGTGTCACCACAGTATGACTAATTCTGCTTCTCTGCAAGATCATGGTACAGCAGTTCAGTATGCACAGGTCTGTATCACATATATGTGCATTTGCACATTAATAGTGTGCTTTGTTTTACAGTTGCATCACACTTGTTTTTGTCTGTGTGAGATCATTGAGTGTGCACAACTGCAGACAATTAACTCTAGTATGTCAGTAAATCCTACTGTAATATGGATGTTTGGTGATCTGGCATTGGCTGTGAGGGTGTCCAATGGGAACTTTATATGCTGCCTACTCACTCTCTGCAAATCATCCATCACTTAGCAGAGTATTTTGCTGAAGGGTGACTGAGCAATGCCATACACCAATCCCATCCTACCAATCGCTGTGTGATGCCAGGTGCAAAGAATACTACGCAGCTCACATTTTCAGTAAAGAAGGATGGCAGTAGATCCTTTTGTTAGGTTTGAGGGTATCCGTTATAATTAATATATGTTTTCTATGGTGCCCACATCTGCATGCCCTCTGGACGTCAGGGTGACTCTTATCTTTGGGTTCTAGCCTTGCTCTGTCAGTCCTGGCTATCATCCTCAGTGCTGCACCACTAAAGGTCATTGGTTGGTGGCCTGGTTTCCATCCTCATTCAGCAGGGTTTATTGTAGCAGAACATGGATCTGGCATAGCATAATATAGTGGGCTAGCAGTGCTGCATCCATGGTGATGTACTACCTAATGGAAGTGTGAGCTGCTACAATCAACCTTAGAGAGCTTCACCTGTGCTTGGCTGTTTATGTAGGTCTGACCCTGCATGGATGTGTGTGTGTGATTTTATTTTTTCAGCTCAAACAGTGCATGTACTTTGTGTTCTTTTGGATTATTATGTTGGTCTTAGTTCGTTGTATTGTTTTATTTATTTTATTTGATAACTTTGTTTCGGTCAAAGACCATAAAAGCACGGATAAAATATGTACATAGATAATAAAAATATAAATAGAGTTTTTAAGATAAGACATTATTAAATTGGAAGTTATCAAGAAATGGCCATCACAGTAAAAAAAGAATAAATAAAAAGACAGTTAGTTAAGCAAAGAAGTCCTTCTTCGCCACATTCCATGTAAAAAGCGGGAAACCGAGAAGACAATGGCGGGAGAGGTGTCATAGGTTAGGATCCTGCAGGCCTGGACACATTGGCTTAATCCCACGTTTTTACACAACGGTACCAACCAGCATCTACGTATACTGCTATACGCCGGGCAAAAGAACAGAATGTGAACAATGTCCTCTTTAGTACAATTGCATGCTGGGCAGGAACCATCCTCCTTCCCTGACCAAGAGAGAGTCAGTGCCCCGATGGGTAAGCAGCCGTGCCTTAATTGGGTGTATAGTTTCCTCGCTAGCGGTGGCTGTATTAGGTCTAAGAATTCTTCCCTCTGGGGCGCCAGCTTGACCTGTAAGAACTCTTTCGTAAGCCTTCCCATAACTGTCGCACTACACAGTTCGTTGTATTGTTTTATAGCTTTCTTTCATTCTCTACACTTTCGGCAGGGCTTTAAGTGGGCCGGGTCTGTCCGGGTCTGAGCACCGGCAGTTATTTTTAGAGTGCCTCAAGAGGGGTCTCTATCGGGCTCTATTTTCGGCCTTCACAGAGGCAGACCGTTATCTTTTTTTTTTCTTGGACTACAGTGAGTAGAACTGGAAGGTTTACAGCTGTGTTGGAAGATAGGAAGCGATGGAACGTAAGTAATGTGGTGAATCTGAGAAAAAGTGTGGCGAGTGCGTCTGGACTCGAGCTTAGTACGGAAAGAATCTTCTTGTGATGTACAATATGCTGATTTAGAACAACAGGCACCGTTGGCTGGTAAGCAGGTCTGAATGACAGAACGAGTGGATCTGGGAAGGAGTGCACATCACCGGAAGATACCATCAAGGTTGAGCGATTACGCGTGAGGGTATGTTTGTGGTCCTGTGTTGTTTCCAATGGGCATTAAGTAATAGGTAGCTTTAGTTGCATTATTTGTAGGCTTAAAAATGAATATATTTGTATTCATTGTTTTATTTCCTATGGGTATCATTCAGTATATAGTCTCATTCTGTATTATTATTCTTAAAGACAGATGTGTTTTATTTTACTTCACCATTCTAGAATAGAGAATCCGAATGTATGAACGAAAATGTTTCCCTCCTCAGCAATTGAAGTTAGGAGCTTGCTCAGGTTGCTGGCAGAGGTGCAACTAGTGCCAGTGAAAGTCAGAGTGGAGATGCAGGGGCTCTAAGAAGGGGCGCGAAGAACAACAAAGCCTCGTTAGTAAGTAAATGGTATTTTAAAGACCCGTGAAGGACTCGCTCGGGTACATCTGTGTGTGTGCCCGGGAAGCTGATCATCCTGTGCTGACACTCACGATGGGGCGGGGGGGGGGTTCTTGTAAAGCTGGTGCGTTTATTACTTTTGTAAGCAAGCTCATTTTTACAGCATCGCTTGGAATACATTTAACAAGTGACGTTTTACACAGGAGCCACTTTCCTGTGCTAGAATTAGTGCCCACTTCGCCCTTACTTGAGCCTCTGCCTAGACATTAATCAGTCCAGCCATAACCCAGCCCAGAGCCACTCACCTGCTATCAACCAAAGAAGAGATGGCAGTAGCGACGCTATCAGCTTTTTTTGCTTAACGGCAACCAACATGTGCATGGCAATTTGCAATGCTTGTGGGGGATCAGAGGAAATTAGTAACATATATTCTCATTTAACTGATATGCATGCACTCGGCAGGGCTATGAATGGCTGCGCTCCGAACTACCCCCGATCTCACGAACAAGTCGAATCTATTCGCGACTGCAAGGTTGATGCCTCCTATTTATGTGTTTTTATAAAGCGCGTACTTTACCCACAGGTGTCGGAGTGCTTTAAAATAGAGTGAAGTAAATTACATAAGGAGTTGGGAGTAACATGGTAGTAGATTGCACTACTAAGGGCTTTAATTGGGCCGGGTCTGTCTAAGCACTGGCAGTTATTTTTAGGGTGCCTCAAATCAGGCTCTATTTTCGGGCCTCTCAGAAGTAGTCAGTTATCTTTTTTTTTTTCTTGGACTGCAGTGAGAGCATGCACATCGATGTGCGCATGCTCATTTTGCTCACTACTGAGTAGTGGAGATCAAGGCATGATGTCATGCCAGGTGAGCCACGTTGTACAAGGACTCTGTGGCATGTTTTGACAGGGGTGGTGGCTTTGTTAAAATTCACCCCTGTGAAGCCGCATTGCCTTCTGGGAGCAGTGCTTCTAGTACACTCAGCCTCACGTGAAGCCACCCTATACAGGAGGTGTCTGTCTGGGCATTTCACAGGATGACAACACCGGTCTTGGGGTACTGGGGAGGGTGTATGGCGTTATCCATACATACGATTCAGAAAAGGGGGTGGTGATGAACAGAGTGTCTGAATTAAGCAGACCACTCTTACCCAGTCCAAAGATCAGGGCTTGATCCATCACCGTTATTTATCTCACTGCCCCATCCCAGCTCAGAACCTGGCTATATGCAAATTAGTCTGTCCCTGGCCCAGTGCATCATGGGAACAGGGCAGACCAAACTACCAAGCCAATTCTTCACCAGAAAGGAGACAAGCTACCGGGGACCGGTTTCTGGCATTTCAGCCTCTTCGGCCCGGCTTGCTTGAATCCTGATGGAGCAGTGAGAAAGGGACTCATGTCTGAGTATACCCTGCCACACCTATAGTGGCCAAAAACGATTCAGAAAAGGGGGTGGTGATGAACAGAGTGTCTGAATTAAGCAGACCACTCTTACCCAGTCCAAAGATCAGGGCTTGATCCATCACCGTTATTTATCTCACTGCCCCATCCCAGCTCAGAACCTGGCTATATGCAAATTAGTCTGTCCCTGGCCCAGTGCATCATGGGAACAGGGCAGACCAAACTACCAAGCCAATTCTTCACCAGAAAGGAGACAAGCTACCGGGGACCGGTTTCTGGCATTTCAGCCTCTTCGGCCCGGCTTGCTTGAATCCTGATGGAGCAGTGAGAAAGGGACTCATGTCTGAGTATTCCCTGCCACACCTATAGTGGCCAAAAACGATTCAGGAAAGGGGGTGGTGATGAACAGAGTGTCTGAATTAAGCAGACCACTCTTACCCAGTCCAAAGATCAGGGCTTGATCCATCACCGTTATTTATCTCACTGCCCCATCCCAGCTCAGAACCTGGCTATATGCAAATTAGTCTGTCCCTGGCCCAGTGCATCATGGGAACAGGGCAGACCAAACTACCAAGCCAATTCTTCACCAGAAAGGAGACAAGCTACCGGGGACCATCAGGATTCAAGCAAGCCGGGCCGAAGACGGCTGTAATGCCAGAAACCGGTCCCCGGAAGCTTGTTTCCTTTCTGGTAAAGAATTGGCTTGGTAGTTTTGTCTGCCCTGTTCCCATGATGCACTGGGCCAGGGACAGACTAATTTGCATATAGCCAGGTTCTGAACTGGGATGGTGCAGTGAGCTAAAAAACGGTGATGGATCAAGCCCTGATCTGTGGACTGGGTAGGAGTGTTCTGCTTAATTCAGAATACTCTGTCCATCACCACCCCCTTGTAAATATTTTTGGCCACCATAAGCGTGGAAGGGTATACTCGGATGCGAGTCCCTTGCTCACTGCACCATCAGGATTCAAGCAAGCCAGGCCGAAGACGGCTGTAATGCCAGAAACCGGTCCCCGGAAGCTTGTTTCCTTTCTGGTAAAGAATTGGCTTGGTAGTTTGGTCTGCCCTGTTCCCGTGATGCACTGGGCCAGGGACAGACTAATTTGCATATAGCCAGGTTCTGAACTGGGATGGTGCAGTGAGCTAAAAAACGGTGATGGATCAAGCCCTGATCTGTGGACTGGGTAGGAGTGTTCTGCTTAATTCAGAATACTCTGTCCATCACCACCCCCTTGTAAATATTTTTGGCCACCATAAGCGTGGAAGGGTATACTCGGATGCGAGTCCCTTGCTCACTGCACCATCAGGATTCAAGCAAGCCGGGCCGAAGACGGCTGTAATGCCAGAAACCGGTCCCCGGAAGCTTGTTTCCTTTCTGGTAAAGAATTGGCTTGGTAGTTTGGTCTGCCCTGTTCCCATGATGCACTGGGCCAGGGACAGACTAATTTGCATATAGCCAGGTTCTGAACTGGGATGGTGCAGTGAGCTAAAAAACGGTGATGGATCAAGCCCTGATCTGTGGACTGGGTAGGAGTGTTCTGCTTAATTCAGAATACTCTGTCCATCACCACCCCCTTGTAAATATTTTTGGCCACCATAAGCGTGGAAGGGTATACTCGGATGCGAGTCCCTTGCTCACTGCACCATCAGGATTCAAGCAAGCCAGGCCGAAGACGGCTGTAATGCCAGAAACCGGTCCCCGGAAGCTTGTTTCCTTTCTGGTAAAGAATTGGCTTGGTAGTTTGGTCTGCCCTGTTCCCATGATGCACTGGGCCAGGGACAGACTAATTTGCATATAGCCAGGTTCTGAACTGGGATGGTGCAGTGAGCTAAAAAACGGTGATGGATCAAGCCCTGATCTGTGGACTGGGTAGAAGTGTTCTGCTTAATTCAGAATACTCTGTCCATCACCACCCCCTTGTAAATGTTATCCATACATAGCCTTGCTGTAATAAGGAGGGGAGATAGCGAGCCTGAGCGGGTAATTCCAAATCTGATGACACTGAGGAGTCCTAGAGCTGACGGTTTGTCAGAGCAGGGGGTACTGCTGCACTAGTTATATTTATTTAGACCACACGCCTATGTAGATAGGCCACACCCCTTTGAGGTTTGCCCCGCCCCTTTTAGAGCACCCCCCGTTTTTTTTGTACCACTTAAAGCCCTGACTTTCGGGAATGTCTTTGACTAGAAGTATTTCAAGGTGGTAATTTCTACTGGCTTTCAATTACCTCTCATACTTGTAATTGGGTGTTATTTAGCAAATATGTGTTTTTTTTTACATATGCTCTATACCCCATCTGGTAAATGGCATAGTGCACATGGACCACAGACATCCAGGCTTGAGCAAGTGATAAATATCACATACAGTTTTTAACTTGTGATCACATGAGTTTGCAAATTCATATTCTATTCACCCTGACAAGAGGTAAAATCATATTGCAAGTCACCTTGGCGTTCCGCGACATTAAAGGGGAACTTAGTGACTTGAAATGTCCACATAAATAAAGTACTTCAGGGGTACTTTATCTTGTACAGAGAATGTGACTGGACGACTATCCCTGTCTTGTGTTCTTTGGAAATGTTTGGCCCAAACACGTTGGCAATGACTTCGCTGTCCAGATGGACCCGACAGTTGGTCATTGTTCAGCATC
This sequence comes from Lissotriton helveticus, assembly GCF_964261635.1. Lineage (NCBI taxonomy): Eukaryota > Metazoa > Chordata > Amphibia > Caudata > Salamandridae > Lissotriton > Lissotriton helveticus. Next base: position 569,071,083 of record NC_136063.1, read on the forward strand.
TCGACGTGGGGCTGCTCTGGGCTGCTCTGGGCTGCCGGTGGATTAGCTCTGGCGCGTGACGAGCTTGAGGAAGAGCGGTGATAAAAGTACATCTCCTCTCCGTACTCTGACATGAAGAAGGGGGGGGGCGTACATACTCGCCCGTGTATATGTTCAGAGTTAGAGCACGATCCTTGCGGAACACTGGTCCACTCTGGACTTTCATTGGACATTGCTTGCACTCGATCAATGCTGCCAGGATCACAGCGAACAACGGGTCAGCTTTTGGGTAGAATTTCAAAGGAAAATGAAACCACGAGTCCCCGTCAGTTTGGGCTCTGAGGTATAATACTCTGCAAGGACTGGTTTCTGGCAGACTATGTGCATAAGTTTCTCAGTGCGCGGCAGACCGCTGTCTGTCGAGAAAGGAGAAAGGGTTGTGCTGTCGGACAGACAAGCAGACAGCACTCGTGGGAACAACAGAAGCGAGAACTATTACATGTTATCTTCAGATGGATGAAATAGCTGAGGGGAAAGCACCAGGGCAGCAGGTGCAAAGCCCAGCTACCCCAGGGGGCGAGGAGGAGGGGGGCCCTCTGATTGGCTGCGCCTGGTTGGTGGGCAGACTGTGCGCTCCGTGATTGGTGGAGGGCGGTGCGGCTGTGCCAGTGCCGAGCCCGCTGCTCTTCATTGTGTCTCCAGAGGAGGAGGGCCGGTGTGCCATCCCCTGCACGGACGCCGGCGTGCCCTGCCAGCTGGCACAGCAGGAGGCAACCCAGGGTAGCTGGAGGAGGCGAACTGCAAAGATTCCGCGGCATCTCCTGCTCCCGAGTCCCAGCCGCACCGCAAGGCTGGCACCACTGCCATGATCCGCCCTCCGCGCCCATGACACCCGCCCGTCTCCAGAGCCACGCCCGCGTGAGTACCGGTGGAGGGTTCGTGGGTGCTGTTTGGGAAGACATGATAGAACCGCATGGGTGCCATAACCACTGCCCATCCGCAGGGGGCTGGAGGCGCTGCCAGGCTTCTCCGGCCAAGACACACAGTACCTGTGGGCGGTGATCAGTGGGCATGGGGTCCACTCTAATGCAATGCAGTGAATGCCGCCTCCGGTGCCCTGACCGGTGTATCCATATCTAACCCCACAGCGCCAGAGGGTGCTCCGTGGACGGGGTCTGTACAGCGCTCCCATCCCCGGGAGTTGAGCGCCGGAGACGGACTCTGGCGCTAAGTACTTTTGGGTGCTCAGAGCAGCGCGCCCTGCAGAGGGGACTCCGTTCAGGGTGATTTTTGAAGGGGGGTGCCAAGCACAGGCCATTCAGTGGAAGATTTTTCTCACTACAGGGGAAGGGGAGGGGGGTTGGGGCTCAGGTGCAAGCGCCTAGTACAGGTCTCTGCTGCCCAGTATCCCAGGCGCTAGTCACTCGTCATTGGCACGTGTTTTCAGAGACTGTTGGCACAGGTGTCGTCCCGTTATTCGGTGTAGTTGGGGGGGGGGGGGGGCGCAGAGAGGGCAGCGACAGTCAATTGCTTGACAGGTGTCAATCAGTGCTGCTCACTGCATGATAATGCCATCGTGTGAGTGTGACCGGGCACAGAGGGCTTCTTGCCCTCACCACTTCTGTGAGGGGCACAAACTAGGTAGCCACGGCGGCCGTGCTCCGTCTGTGTCCCGCGGGCCGAGCGAGCTCATTCTCAGCCGGTTATTTTTAGTCCTTCGCTGCTGCTAATGCGGCGCTGCCTCCTGACCTTTGCTGCCGCTCGGACTCGGGCCCGGCGCTTGTTGTAGCCGTTCCTTGGCTGATAAGACTTTCTCTTCGCGCTCATCCCCTCCCCCGGCAACACACAGGAATAGCAGTGAGTACACCACACCAGAGAGGGAACACTGATGCACAGGGACAGCAACAACAGCAACCGCATAAAGACAAGAGAGGGACAGCAATGCACATGCAGTGGAACAGCAGTAAATACACAAATACCAGAGAGGGACATCAATGCACATACACAGCAACAACAGCAACCACATAAGGAAGAGAGGGACAGCAATGCACATGCAGTTGAACAGCAGTAAATACACAAATACCAGAGAGGGACATCAATACACATGAACCGCAACAACAGCAACCACATAAGGAAGAGAGGGACAGCAATGCACATGCAGTTGAACAGCAGTAAATACACAAATACCAGAGAGGGACATCAATACACATGAACCGCAACAACAGCAACCGCATAAGGACGAGAGGGAAAGCAGTGCACATGCAGTTAAACAGCAATAAATACACAAATACCAGAGAGGGACAGCAATACACATGATAAAGGGACAGCAATACACATGAACATCAACAACAGTAACCACATATGACAAGAGAGGGACAGCAATGCACATGCAGCCGAACAACAGAAAATACACAAACACCAGAGAGGGACAGCAATACACATGAAAAAGGGACAGCAATACACATGAACATCAACAACAGTAGCCACATGAAGACAAGAAAGGGACAGCAATGCACGTGCAATGGAACAACAGTAAACACACAAATTCCAGAGAGAGACAGCAATACTCATGAAAAAGGGACAGCAATACACATGAACATCAACAACAGTAACCACAAAAAGACGAGAGGGACACCAATGCACATGCACTAGAACAGCAGTAAAACCAAAAATACCAGAGAGGGACCTCAATACACACGATAAAGGGCCAGCAATACACATAAACAACAACAACAACAGTAACCACATAAGACAAGAGAGGGACAGCAATGCACATGCAGTGGAACAGCCGTAAACACACAAATACCAGAGAGGGACAGCAATACACATGAACATCAACAAAAGTAAACACGCAAATACCAGAGAAAGACAGCAATACAGTAACCACATAATGACAGTTGGAGTGTGTCATAGAAAGGGTGTCTTAAGCATAGAAATGGCGGACAATAGCACACAAGCACAAACAATAACATGCATTATAACACACAGGTAGAGTGAACACAACCACCTACATGCAAGGCAAATTACATCACAAAAAGGCAGAATGAGCAATAACACACGCATTGTGACAAAGAGAATGGATAGAAGGGCACAGAGTGAAGAGTATCTTATGAAGGGCCTCAAACCACTGAGGGGTTGAATAGTAGCACACCTCTGGAGACGTCACAGCCGACACGTGTTTCGTCGTTAAGGGATTGTAACCCACGACTTTCTCTAGGCTGTCAGATAAAGAAATTTATATTGTGACATACTGTTTGTAGACATTATAATTTATACATTACTTTTTGTTGGTATTGTTAGTGTGACCAGGTGGTGTTTACAAATATACATCTTATAGTTGGATACATTTACATTTAACAATTGCCAGTTGGATAGTCATGGTTAGTTATCTTTTTGCCATTTGGTGTACATGAGATGGTTTTAGCATCTTAAGTGGTCTATGGACCCATTTAGAGATTATGGAGAAACCGTGATTAGTCTTATTTATGTGCATCTGGTTTTGGCCATGCAAAGTGACTAAAATCTGAGGTTTGTGTCTGTGATAACATGCATAGCTGTGTGTCATGCATTGAATACCTATTCTCCGAGATGTTTTTCTTTCTGCAGGAGAGATGCGGACGAAAGCTTTAGTACAGGTTATTGATTTATCTAGGTTGCATTTGTTGTAACATTATAATTATTTGCACATGGTTTATTTTTTGTGTACTCACGTTATCTGAGGTGATATTTCCAACCCTCAAAGGGGTTCTGTTCGGGGACTCAATACGTGGATTATACGTTCTTTTATTCTTGTAACCAGACTTTCGGTTATTTGTTCAGACAGCTGGGAATTAATTAGTATTATTGTTACTATTCCATTTTTTTACATATGTTTCATTTATCCATATATAGTTTTCACCCATTTCTCAGCATGGCTTCCGATGTTATTATTTTAAATAAACAGTTATTTCTTTAAGTTTTAGCAGATTTAATTGTCTGCATATTTTCCATGCTTAGCTTGTTGGTTGTGACCCTTTATCCTTAGTTAGTGTGTGGGCATTAGAAAGCGATCTTTTAATTTTCGCTTCTTTCCCCCATATTTTCTTAGTTTCCGCCCCCCCTAATGTTAGCAGTCGGGCGTTCAATGCGTTCAATGGCTGCTCAAACACGTGTCGGCTGTGACGTCTCCAGAAATAAACAACATCAACCACAACCCTGACTAAGAGGAAATGCAATTTCTTGTGATTGAATGAATGATGTATGGTGGAATCACTTGTACACTGTGGAAACTTTAACTGAAAACGAGTGCTAAGGAGTATTTATCCATTCTAAGGCTCTGCCGAACTAGAAGAGGAAAGTGGTTCTCTTCTCCTTATAGCACCGTAACCTATTATAAAAGACCTATCAAAAAATCCTAGAAAGGTGAACTTTCCCTTGTGGCGTCAGAACCTAGTCTAATACCACTAGCCTAATTGATAATAGTAGCACACCTCTACATGCTGTGCAGCAGTAAACACTAGTGCATACATGCATTCTGTGTTACCCACTGGCAGACTGAGCGGTATCAAAGGGAGACAGCGTGTACAGCACCATCACATTCACAGTGCTCTGGTCACCAGTACAACATCTGCTTCTGCAGTGTCACGCACGAGCAACCTAAACACGACTTCACACAGGCCATCACATGCCCTGGTACCATCCTCTGGATTCTGTTGAGGTGCTTTGGGAAGTTGTTGGTCTTGAATTCTTGCCGAATCGGGTGGATAAAGACATCTTTGCTTCTCTTGCTGCCCTGGAAGCCTCACCACCCCTCTCAGAGCACAATGCTGGCTCTGCACGGATTGATCAAGAGCACTTTAACCAGTGCCTCTTAGGACTGTGGGACAAGGTACAGTGAGCACCCCTCCGAGGAATGCATGTGTCCCGGCTCTTGGACCCTTGACCAGTTCTTGCTTTGATAGACTCTGGATGTTGCTGTCCTTGTTCAGCGGGCTCATGGATAGACTAACCGTGTCTCACCCCAAACCCATACTGGTATACCCATGCCCAAATCTGGCATAACTCTAGAACAATACAGTGCCCTATGATTGGTGTCACTGAGCACCAACTCATGCCTACAGGTCTTTCAGAGATCCTTTTTTTCAAATAGCGCACCTGCCTCCCATGATGCAGGCCCCATACAAGTACGCAGCATGCCGACACGTATTGATACACATATTGTGATACACTAAGGGTTCGATTCCGATTCGGGAAAAAAAGCGTCCGTCTGAATCGTATCCGGAGCCCTCTCCGTACGAATCGTACACGTCCATCCGAATCGCGTAGTTCTATCCGCATCTCGTCAATCCGTCCGAATCGTCGCAAACCGTATGAATTGCAAGAGTGAAACCGTACGACACGGACCCTCACAGTGAACCGTACGATTCATAAACATGCTGTACGACCCGACGAGTACGATCCGGACCGGGGTATGAGGACACGATTCGTACGGTCCACGTCAGGTAAGGGCGATTCGTACGGGCAGCCACACAATCACAGGTACAGAACGCCCCCCCGCCGGGTACGGTGCGTACACCCCATGATCGCAGGTGTGCGGTGCGTACCCCTGTGATCATGGGGTGTATGCACCGTACCCCATGATCGCAGGGTGTACGAACTGTACACCCTGCGATCATGGGGTACGGTGCGTACACCCCATGATCGCAGGGGTACGCACCGTACCCGGCGGGGGGTGTTCCGTACCTGTTCCGAAGCGGACTCTGCTTCTCCTGACTTTTTGGGCTCCCGTAAAAAAAGCGTTGTACGGTACGTACCCGACACGAATTGTACTTGCTGGGTCGGGAAAACCTGCTTCGAACCGTACAGATGTCACGTACAGCGGGTTCCGAGGGAGAATCGTGCGGAGATTAGAGTCATACGGTCTTTGTACGATTCGTACGGAGGCCTGCTCCTGGTAAGAATCGTACTTCATCGTACGTACGGGGACGTTGCAAGGTACGATTCGGACGGCAAAAACGCTCCATACGGCTATTCAGAGTGTTTTTCCCGAATCGGAATCGGCCCCTAAGTGGACATACAGGAACAAAATGTTCTTTAAACAGTAGACATGAGGTTGCTTTGAACTGCAGCACTTAATCATGGCATACATATTGCTGAATGTGCACCATTATATACAGTGCTGCAGCACGCTAATCCCCATTCACCAGCCTATTGCAAGTTATTATTTTTGTATAGATATTTTTGTATACATTTTTTGCATATATTACACAGATATGTTATTCTGCTTGAAGGAGACACCATTGTTATTTTTGGAGTTGTATTTCTCGAAGTGTTTAATTAATTGTTACGATTTCTGCATGACACAGTTAGGTGGGTATTATCTTTTCGATGGGATATGTAAAGTCTAGTTCTCCCTGGGACGCACCTCTGGACTATTTACAGACTGGGGCCAGCTCAGTAGGGCACACTATGCTCTCACAGTGCCCTAGCCCCGTGCTTAATTTGAGCCGGTGGTTTCCGGTACTCAACACCTGCACTTAATTGTTAACACCAACACTTATGACAGACTGCCGTATCGAGGCACTGTTTATGGAATTTAGATATTAGCAGAACAACCACTGTTTATTGATTTAATATACATTAAAACTACTGATACCTACCACCCAAGCCATTCTTATAGCGCTGGAGCCTTAAATAGTCTGAAATGAGTGTGATGGTTAGTAGTTGGTTAGGTATTGTCATTGGCAGTGCTGGCAGGGGCAGTGGGTGGTGGGTGGTGCTAGCTGCAGTGGTCCTGGCGAGGGCCCTGGCACTTATTATTTTACAAGTTAAGCACTACAGAAGCAGAATATCCCTGGGGTACAGTGGGCTCCTAACACCCTTAGCCACGGTACGACTGCACCTGTCGCACCATTGATAGCTACGTCCCCACTCTCACTCTCAAGCGAACCGACACGAGAATATACAGTGCTGCAGGTGAGAACGAAGTTATTGTTTTTGTTTAAATATGAATAGGACGTAAAACACATTTCCTCCAAACCTTGACCAGGTTGCACATTTGCCATAGTTATGTACAAGTGGTATTGTATGAATTGTTGCAGTGGAACACAGTTAATCGTTGGGCGCGCTGAACCCTACACATACACCATCACCTGTGTTGTCTATGGTGTCATGCATGAAATCCTGACGGGACTCCAGGGTGAATGAATGAGGCGGTGACAGCTCGCGCATTGTCCAGGTTGCTCTGACACATGGCTTATTGGCTCTGATTTCACTCTGTGCCTTTGATTGCAGGGTGGCAGGCGGAGTCCCGACCGTGCCAGCTCTCCTGCTGCTGCAGACTCCGAAGCACAATGTGCCAGCTGGATACCACCGGGGCTGGCAGCGCACTGACCTTCGCGGGAGGCCTTTCTGGAGCGGCGTATCGGGCTTGAAGGATGTGGCACCGGAGACACGCGGGACCTCACCCCTCCCGAGGGCACTCTGCCACCCAGCCATGGTGAGGACGGCTGCTGGCGGAGCGGGGCCGTAGGGAGCGCACCACAGCTCATTTTTCAGCACTCTGTGCTTTTCAGTCACAGCTCCCATGCCTTTCAGCCCGGCAGTGTGCAGAGGACAAAGGAGGACGCCGGAACAAAGGCTGCGCTGCAGCAGCTTCCACACAGCCCGCAGTCCCATTACCTTCCTAAACGGGATTAAGTTTCCCGATAGGGAATGCTGACTTGCAGAGAGCAGTTTCAGTTATGTTTGCATTTTGGTGATAGCAGCAGGCACCGGCTCCGCGGCTGCTGCGCGCAGCCCCCCGCGCTCGCATCCATGGCTTCGGAGGACTGCGAGCGCTCCGCCTTCATGGCCTCGCAGGAGCGGGCTGGGGGGGCCCCGGCGCGCACCGGAGCCAGGGGCCACCACTCCCGGACAAAGAGCCTGCCAGTCATGAACGGGCTCTGCGTGCCCCATGCTCAGGGACCAGGGCCGGCGCTGGTGGACACCACGCAGTCCACCCCCGTGGTGGCCGAGGTGGCCTTGCTGCCCAGTTTGCAGGGCTCTAGTTTCAGCTGTGGCCTTGCTTCAGACAATTTAGCCCCGAATCTTGCTGCTTCTTCTAGGACAGTGTTTTCATGTGCGACCTCTAACTTTTCAGGAGCTGGGAACGCTGAAAGGACGGGGTCTCACAAGTTTGCGCGCAGAAACACGGGGGTGTCCCCTTGCTCTACACTGAGCCCCACCTCGGCCACCGCGTGTCTGCGCGTGACCTTGACTGACTCCCGCTGCTTCTTGGTCTGCATGTGCTTTCTGACTTTCATCCAGTCCCTGATGGTGTCCGGGTATCTGAGCAGTGTTATCACCACCATCGAGAGGCGCTACAGCCTGAAGAGCTCGGAGTCGGGCCTGCTGGTCAGCTGCTTTGACATCGGCAGCCTCCTGGTGGTGGTCTTCATCAGTTACTTTGGGGGTCGCGGGCAGAGGCCGCGATGGTTGGCCCTGGGTGGCGTGCTGATTGCTATTGGGGCTGCACTTTTCTCCTTACCTCACTTCATCTCCCCTCCCTATCAGATACAGGAGGTGAACTCCTCCCTCTCCAACGAAGGTTTGTGTTTCAATGGGAATAACTCAGCCAAAGACCCTCTGGAGTCGTCGGCGTGCTTCAAGGACGCAGGTGGGAACGACCACTCCCTGTACGTAGCTTTATTCATTTGTGCACAAATCCTTATTGGCATGGGATCCACGCCCATCTACACTCTGGGACCAACCTACCTGGACGACAACGTCAAGAAAGAAAATGCATCCCTCTATCTGGGTAAGGCTTTGTTCTTACTTTTTGACCTAATGGCCTTCCTTGTATAACATAGTTTATGCTTCAGACGTGAAAGGGCATAATGTAAGTAAGGAATAGGATGGCAGAACATTTAGAATTGGCAATGCTTCAGAAAACACTCCTGTTGCTTTTGTTGTGTGTAATATCTCTCTATCTATAAATCTATCCATCTATCTATCTATCTATCTATCTATCTATCCATCTATCTATCTATCTATCTATCTATCTATCTATCTATCTATCTATCTATCTATCTATCTATCTATCTATCTATCTATCTATCTATCTATCTATCTACAGTGTGATATTGTATTGTATTGTAATTGCATTTATATAGCGCTTACTACCCCTGATGAGGCGTCAAAGCGTTCCGGAACCCTTAGAGGATTAGTGTTGAATTAATATAGTGAAATATGCAAGTACATTTTAAGTGGTGGATAGGTTAGTCAGTTATTTGGATCTGGAATGATAGCAGAAGGATAGAAGAGGAAAAAAGATTTGTATCTATATAGCGCTTGTTACCCCTGATGGGGTGTTGAAGCACGCTACTCCGGAAGCCCATAAAGGATTAGTGGTGAATTAATATGGTGAAATATGAAAGTAATTTCAGTGGTGGATATTAGTCAGTTATTTGGAGTGACAAGGATAGCGGAGGGATAAAAGGAGAATAAGGGTTTGCATTCATATAGCACTTGTTCCCCCTGATGGGTGCTGAAGCGCTTTTCTGGCAAGTAGCAAACCCCTCCGGAACCCATAAAGGATTAGTGTTGAAAACTAGTATAGTAAAATATGAAGTAATTTGAGTAGTGGATATGTTATTCAGTTATTTGGGTAGAGAAGGGTAGGTGGCGGGATAGAAGAGAGAAAGAGGTTTGTATTTATATAGCTATTGCTACCCCTGATGGGGTTTTGAAGCGCAAGTAGCACGCTACTCTGGAACCCATAAGTATTAGTGTTGAATTAGTATGGTGAAACATGAAAGTAATTTAATGGTGGATATGTTAGTCAGTTATTTGGATTGAGAAGGGTTGGGGAGGGGTAGAAAAGGGTAAAGGTTTGCATTTATATAGCGCTTGTAACCCTGATGGGGTGTTGGGACGCTTTATTGGCGAGTAGCACGCTACTCTGGAACCCATAAAGGAGTAGTGGTGAATTAGCATAGTTGAATATGGAATTTGAGAAGTGAACATGTTAGTCTGTTAATTTTGATTGAAAAGGATAGTGGAGTGATAAAAGAGTGAAGGATTTTTGTTTTTTAGGTCTTAGCAGTAGGAGGAGGCTTTTGGATGAGTAAAAAAGAGTTTTGGAGGGGAGGAGTCAGAGGGAAGAGTTTAGAAAGGTTTGTTTTAGGGGATCAGTATAGTAAAAGAGGTGTCATATGATGCAAGGAGGGGAAGAGTAGGAGAGAGTCTAGAAAGGGTTATTTTGGGGATCATAGTAGTGGTATGGGGTTTGGGATAAATGAGAGGGTGGATGTAGAGGATATATTGATAAATGTATAGGATGAGAGATAGGGTAGTGCATTGGAAAGAGTAGTAGAAAGAAGTTTGAGATGAGTCAGAAGGTTGGGCTAGAAGATATATTGAGAGAAGTATAGACTGAGAAATAGGGTAGTGCATTAGAAGTGCTAAATTAGAATAAAGTGATAAATATATAGATCCATAAGTACATTGAAAGTATATAGATACATAAAGGAGGTAAGTATATGTAGATTAAATATATTGATAGAGGCACAGGATGAGAAATTGGGTAGTGCATTGGATATGCTTTTTCAGGAGAAAAGTAACAGACACACAGAACCAAGTACATGGAAGGTACATATATGCACAATGGAAGTAAGTACAAGTAGACCAAAGATGATTTTTATATATTTATTTATTATTATTATTATTTTGTTTTCTCTCAACAACATAATTATGCTACATGTTTATACAAAGCAATACACAAAGATAGGTACATATCTATAGTGAAAACAAATGCTTATATACAGAGGGATATGCTATAAATTTCTGTTTGCGTATGGTGCTTATGTGGGGAAGAGCCAATACTTGAGTAGTTGTCTGAAGTTAAGGTGGTTGTCGGTGGAACTTTTGTTGGGGGTAAAGAGTTCCATGATTTGGCTGCTTGAACAGAGAAGGATGTGCCACCCATGTTTTTTTTCTTGTATTTTGGGATTTTGAGGCGAGATGCTCCTTTAGAGCGGAGGTTCCTCTGTTGAATGTGTTTGATGATTTTATTCCTGATGAAGAGCGGTCCCATTCCATGTATTGCTTTCCCATTCCATTTATTGTACAGCGTTTTTATAGTGACAAAGCTTGATCTTGCGAGTTTGTCCACTTGGGCATTCATTGACAGCTTGGAGTTCATGGTAATTCCAAGGTTTCTTACTTCCTTTGATACTTTAGGCCGTGATCCCAGTTCATTAGGCCATGCGGGCGGCAAGCGGATTGTAATGTTTCCAATCGCCAAACGTGAGTATTTCCGTTTTTGAAGCATTCAATGTGAGATGGCTCCAAGTCATTCACTGATCCACGGCTCTGAGACAGCTGAAAATTGGTGATTTTCCAATGTCTTTGGGGCATTCCAGTTGAAGGAGCATTTGCGTGTCCTCTGCATAGTTATAGCACGTGAGGTGAAATTTATTGATCAGTACTGGTAATGACTTCATGTAGATGTTGAAAAGCATGGGCGAGGTGATAGATCCTTGAGGGACCCCTGCTTTTGTGGAGTACGGTTTGGACGAGAAAGGTGGGGTATGGATGACATTAGTTCTGTTTCGAAGGTAGGACACTATCCAGTCTAGAGCAGTTCCCTCTATGCCGGCTTCATAGAGTCTTTGTTTCAGAGTGTCATGGTCAACCGTGTCAAAGGCAGCTGAGAGGTCCAAGAGGAGTAGTGCAGCAACCCCGTTGCGGTCAACTGTGTTCTTCAGGTCATCCCAGATGGCAAGGAGGGCAGATTCAGTGCCTCTTCCCGGATGGAATATACTGTTTGGAAATCTGAAAGTATGTCATTCTCTTCAATGAATTGTGACATCTGGGCGAACACTGCTCTTTCTATCAGTTTGCCCAGGTAAGGTCCATTTGTAATGGGTCTGTAATTGTCAGGGTTCACCGGGTTCAAATTTGTTTTCTTCAGTAAAGGGCTTATGTGTGATTTTTTGAGTTCTTCTGGAAATATTCTGGTAGTGAATAAATCGTTGATGATTCTTCTTACTGGAGTGGCAGCAGAGGTTGTTAATAGAATTGTCTTGAAAGTTTGTGGTGGACAGGGGTCAGAAGGGCTGCCGGCAGGCCTGCTTGCTTTGACCAGGTCCATAATTTCATCATGTGAGAAGTGTTTGAAGGAACGGAGAGGCTTGGTTAGAGTATTCTTGGATTGTTGTTTTTTACAAGGGTTAGTGCTGGTGCTTTGTTTCTTTTTTTAAGTACGAGTCCAACGTGTCTGCTTTGTCCGTGTAATGATTTGCCAGTTTGTCTGTGAAATCTTGAGTAACAGGATGTGTTCCTTCTAGGCAATTTGGTTTGCAAAATTCATTGACTATTTTATAGAATTCTTTATTTGCACATTTAGCGTTTTGAATCCTGTCTGAATAGTACCTTTTCTGTCTTAATAGTACCTTTTTTGTAGCCGACTTGTATAATCTGTTAATTTTTTGTAGGTGAAGTTTGTCTTGATTGGCCTTTGTTTTGAGTCAGGTACGTTGCAGCTTCCTAATTTGCTGTTTTATGTCTTTTATTTCTATGTTTCTCAAAGGCACTATTTTTCTTTTGTTCTGTTGTATAGTTTTGAGTGGTATCAGGATGTCAAAAGCTTCCTGTAGCCCCTCATATAAATCTTGAACATAATTTATTGTTTCTAGATTTGTACTTGATGTTAGTTGTGTTTCTAAGTGTTCCAAATTGAGTTTGTTCCACGGCAGATAGGTGGATGGATGTAAGATAGTTTTAGGTGAGTCCCTTGGTGTTGTTTTATGTTAGAAAGAAATCAAGTGGTGCTCTCACCATGTGGGTGGAGTTATAGTTTGAAAGGTAACTAGTTCAGTATTAGCAAAAAAGACATCTAGGATATGTCCAGCGGTGTGTGTTGGTTTGTGGACAATCTGATGCAGGTTCAGTGTGTCTAGGTCAGTGATTATTGTTTTTGGATGGGTCCACTATTGCCATTGTGGGGTTCTGGTGACACAATAAAACACAAGGCCAAAGGCTGAGAAGTTCATATATGCCACCAGAGCCACAAGATGGAAATATAGGACCATATTACAGGTTAACCGTTTGGTAATTTTTATACTACATGTTTATGTTGGGGCAGTCATCTTGAGAAAACTGTTTTCTTCACATTGCAGATAACTATGGACATTCATTGCGATTAGAATATATCTGTTTACTATTCATGAAAAAATGATTTCTAAAACAATGGACAATGGTGAGGGTCAGGGAATTTGTGTGATTCCTGTGGCTACAGCATTTACCGCATAATTATATGAATTTACTGCATTTGACATAATTTGCAGCATAATTTGCACACATTTGCAGATTTCACAACAACCTTTTGCTAGCTAAAATAAATGAAAATAATACTGTCAGAAATTGTGCAGCCTACATTGCATTTCTTGCTCCTTAAATAAGAAAACCTTGCCGCATAATCTGGACCTTTATGCAGCATATTCCTAGTAGCCCAGACTGTTAAAGCTCTGCAGAGTGGTTTGGAGGCTGCCATTATGGTGCTGAAATCGGTATTTTACAGAGTATCATGAAGCATTTCCCATATTCTACGGTGCACTGGGAAATACTGGTTTGTGCTTGTTTGAAGAATCTCCACAAAAGTTTGCAGACCTATTGCTTTTACGTAAATGGTGGGTAATGCAAGGTTTTAAAGTGATTGGTCAAGAGGGGTTAAAAGAAAAAAGAGGGGGACAAAAACATGTTTTCCCACTAATGCATTTTCCATTGGTTTTTTACTTATGCATAGCAGCCAAATGGTCAGTCAGATTTCCATTAAATTTGTCAGGGTTATAGATTAAGGTGTGCAGATGATCCTTTTTGGTAGTATAGGTAAGTAGGGACGCATTTTTAAAATTATGAGGCCTTTATTCTTACTGATATCTCAGACCGCAGTAGTTTTGCAAACGTTCATGGTACTTTGTGAAAGTACCACGGTACATAGCAATGATAAGACATGTGATTGGCTAATGTCTGCATATACAAAAGTAAAAGGCAGCCATAATGTTTTAAGTACACTTTGGCTGTGTTCTGGGTTAGGGCCTTAGATAGGGCCTTAGATATAGGTAAGTATTAGGTTTTACATGTTTTCTCAAACAATTAGCAGTTTATTAAAGTGATAACATTTTGCTAGGATGTACCGCAGTATGTAAAAAGTTTTAAAAAAAAGGTAAACATTTAAAAATACACAGGACTACTGTATATATCACAAACAAAGCGTAGTACAGTGTATTTTCTATTTTGTTTTACATATTTGCTTTAAATAGAATATGTTTATGCAGCACCACAGTACTACCTACTGTGCTATTTATAAAAAAAATTATTTGTAAAAATTCAATTTACGCTGTTGTGCATTATATTTTACAAATATAGATTGTGTACTACAGTGTATTTTTTTATTTCTTACATATTTATTTTTTACATTTTCCCGTAACTTCTGTGGTGCTTTGTAGGTACAAGCATGGTTGTGTGTAAACCTTTTAAAAAATATATAGAAAAATATTGATTATTTTCCCTATCTATTACCAGTTTAATAAGGTGGAAATAGGTAGGGAACGATAATAAAACCTTATATTTACGAATATCTGAGGCCGTAACCCAGTACTCAACCAAAGTGCGGTGAAAACTACATGGCTGCATTTTACTTATATAAACGTAGCCATTAACCAATCATATATTGCCTTACAATTAGCACATACAGCGGTATACCATTGCACATTACATTGCAAAACTTTATTATTACTTAACCAATTTAGACCTAATGCACTTTCCACTCCATAATATATATTCCTGACAAATATTATCTACATCTGTTCACCCACTTTCATACTGCGTCTTTTTAAAATATATTCTATTACACCACACACTGCTCTACTCTTCACCTCTACACTGTACACCACTACTCTCTACGCCACTCCACTCTACACTATTCGAATATATTCAGCTCCCCCCTGTGCCACTATACTCTACACTACTCCTCTATGTCACTCCACTGTACGCCACTCCACTGTGCGCTTTTCCACTTGACTCTATGCTACTCTACACTATTCCACTTTACACTATTCCGCTCCATGCCGTTCACTCTATGCCACTCCACTCTATGCTATTCTACTCTACGCCACACCACTCTTCTCCACGCCACTCTATAGTATGCCAATCTAAGCTACGATGTTCCACTTTTTGGCACTGCACGCTATGCCATTCCACTGTACACCACAACACTGTACACTAGTCCACTAAATACCACTCCAATCTACCCTATTCCAGTGTACGCGACCACTCTACTGCACTCCACTCTATACCACTCTACTGTATTCTACTCGTCTGTACACCACTCCGATCTATGCTGCTCTACTCTACGCTGCTCCACTTGACTCTGTTCCACTATACTTCGCTCCACTATATGACAATCCACTGTACGCTACTCCTACGCCAAATGCGATGCAGGTCTCGCAACAAAATTTGTTTTATTTATATGTTTACTCACCTGTAATCAGCCGTAATCCATAGTTTACTACCCCCCACCATGCTCCTCCCCCTCCCCACATCACCGCCCGGCAGCACCTTCACGACCGACCACTACTGGTACACACTAAGTTCACCTGTGCTCATCCTCAGGTAGCTTGGCACTGAGCAGTCAGGCTAAGCTAAAAAGGCAATGTGTAAAGTATTTGTGGACACACTCACACTCACACGCGCACACACACACACGCACGCACACAGTAATACAGTGAAATACCGCAAAAGTTATCCGCAATAGTTTACAAAAATAGCCAATATTTATCTGAATAAAACAAGACCAGAGGAACACAAATCCAATATACAGAAGTCAAGATATGAATCCTTCAATATTAAATGCAGTTGTAGCATTTAGAAAACAGAAGCTCCAACGGGGCTATTTGGTCGCTCTTGACCGCGACAAATCCACACGTTCAGTCAGACTGTGATGGAGCACGGGCCGGCTACAGGAGTCACACTGACCCTGGTACAGTACCTTGGATGGGTCACAAATCAAAGACGGTGCAAGCGCAGAGGAGGTGAGGTCCCACAAGGGCTGGTGATGCATCGGGTCCTTACTGCTATGCAGGTCATTGGCACATTGGCGCTCAGGGGTGATGTGTTGCGAAAAGGAGGTGAGGCGCCACAATAGCAGAGTGATGTGGGAGTTCCTGGAGGTCGGTGGAGGGTCGTTCTGTCGTTAATGCCCAGGGACGATGCAGGGAGCAGGGGAGATGATGTATCGGTTGCAGGTGCAAGACTTTGGGGCCTGAAGGCAATGTGGTGTCATTGATGAATCAATGTCACAGCATGGTGCATTGATTCCATGGAGTCTGTCGAACCACAATGCCGCAGGTGCTGCATCAGAGTTGGAGCGGTGAGTCAAGGATTTCGGTGAAGCAGTGCTCGAGACTTAAGCAGCAGTGGCACTTCGGAGGCACTGCGGTACCATTGTGGCTTGTGTTTGTAAGTTGCAGTCTTTGCATCGCGGACTTAGCGAGCGAGAATCGCAGTTTCAATGCAGACAGTGGTGATGTTCTAGTATGAAGTGCTGCTAGGAGTTGATGAGTCAATTTCTTGGTTGCAGCACCGGAATCAGCTTCAAAGGTCCAGGACTGGGTTTGGCACCACTTCACAGGTCAGGACTCCCAGCAGAAGAGCCCGGATATTGTTAATAAGATGCAGGTGAAGTCTTTGATGCCCCTGAGACTTCCGATAGGAGGCAAGCTCAACTCAAGCCCTTGAAGAAACTTTAGAAAACACGATGCAGAGAGCAAAGTCTAGTCCCCAGACTCCAAGGCAGGAAGCAGCAGACAGCAGGCCAACACAGCAAAGCAAGCAGCAAAGCTGCAGTCCCTCCTGGCTATATAACAGCTCTTCTTCCTGGCAGAATGTCCACAATCGAGAAGTGTTTCTTCTTTATGGTGTCAGAGGTTCAGTACTTATACCCATTTTAGCCTTTGAAGTAGGGAGACTTCAAAGAAAGGTCTTTGTAGTGCACAAGACCCAGCCCTTCCAGGCCCTGGCTCCAGAGACACTACAGGGGGGTATACTGTTATTTGTGTGGGGACAGATACATCGCTACTCAGGTGCAAGTGTCAGCTCCTCCCACCACTCTAGGTCAGGGCGACCAATCAGCCTGGGCCTGGTGATGGGCCATCAGGATATGCAAGGCACACCTCAGCTCCCTTCGTGTGTGACTGTATAGAGTGAATTCGCATAGCCCATCTGTCATCCAACCCAGATGTGCATTCTAGGGACAGGCAGGAGCATCGAATTGTTAATGTAAGAAAATACCAACTTTCTAAAAGTGTCATTTTCAAACCTGCAATTTAAAAACCAACTTCATTAAAAGAGGTGTTTTAAAATTGTGAGTCCAGAGACACCAAACTCCAATTTTCAATCATCTCCTAATTGTAAGATACCCATGTAAAAAGTTACAAGGCAGCTCCAACAGTAATCTATAGGAGGGATACGACTTGCTGTAGTGAACACTGAATGTAGCAGTTTTTCACTACCAGGACATGTAAAACTTAGAAGCACATGTCCAACCCTTTAAACACCGACATACAAAATCCGAAATCTTGGATAGAGAACCTAGAAGTAGAGATAGATTTTCGCTCAGTGTGAGGTAGAAAATCTGGCACAAAAGGAAAAACGTCCTTTCTTGAGTCCCCTCACTCACCGGGGTTTCCCTCAGTGACATGCTTCATCATAGGGGCCATCCCAACCCGCTGCGGGTTGAGGCGTGTTACGACTTGCGAAATACCTAGGAGCACTATTGTGAGGAACTATGTGTGGTGCAGTGGTGTATGTGGAGTGCAGTGACTTAAAAATATCTAACTAGTGGGCGAATTAACTTTATTCTTGCTCCTAGTTGATATGTTAAAACGGGGGTTGGTCTCTAGGGTGCCTGGTTTCAATGAGTCAGGGGTCCCTAGTAGAGGTCAACATGTTTCGAGCGACCCCAATGCTCTTCTTCAGGACGACACAGGGTCCAGACCTGTGTGTACCACTCCAAAGTGCAGTGAAAAAGTGACTAAAATGCTACCTAATAAGCATAAGGTAAATATACATATGACACTAGTAAGCCATGTAGTGTCTGAAATAAAGGAAAAGAACATTTGTTATGGATAAACATCCCACCCTGAATAGGGTAGGTCTTAGGATTACTGCAATTCAAAGACGTTCCTCATGGTGTGTGCCTAGTTGTCAACGCCCTGTCTTACGCCGTGCTAGACTGTAAAGGAAAAACACATCTGAAACACTGCTTGCCTATAAACCTAAATAGAATAAAGAGGCGCTGTGATTCCGTGCACGGTGCCAGTATCAAAGTGAAAAAGTCGATCCTCGTGACTGTGCTGTGATGTACATAAAGGACAATAACATTTAACATACCCAACATACTTTTTAAAAGGGTTAAGACTTTGCCTCGTGCCAGTCGATCATCGTGACTATACAGTGACGTACATTAAGGACATTACAGACAATAACATGTAACATGCGCAACATACTTTTTAAAAGGCAGAACTTTGCCTCGTGGTCATAGGAGGGGGCGTGAGAGGGTTCCAATTGGAACTGTGAAAACGGAAAAAAAGACATGGTTACAATGCCGTTTTTGTGGATTCCTCGCGGGTGAAACAACCGGGTAGTACTGAGGTCCAAACCGTAGTATTGCCTGAGTCTCTCTTTTTTCCTGCAGAAGAACAGACTTACTCAGTAATTTCTCCTCTCCGTCGGTGCACTTTAGCCCTGGTCAGCAGTGGTAAAGTGCCCAGAGTCCTAAAACTAGCAACAATGAAGTTCAGCACACAGTCAAAAAGCAGGAGGCCAGAAGCAAAAGGGCAGGGGAAACTATACCAAAAGATGCCAAAAGTGGTCTAAGAAACACTTTTGACATCTCAAATGACATAATTTTTTGGTACGCTGTACATGGTAGAGTGGCAAGTTAATGTAGTGTGGCCCTTAAACTGTGCACAGAGGGTGTTGGCCACAAGGACTAGCCTTTGGCCAGTCCCTGCATGAAACTCCCTGTGTACAGCAAACCCCAGCTGCACAGGGCCTGCGCCACGCGCAGCACGAGCTGGCCGCAAGGATCTATGCCCAATCTCTCAAGTATGGCTAACTCCTTCTTTGCATGACTTCAGCTTTTTGCAGGAGGGGTTGGCATCAGGTCCTGGCCGACTCCCATTTCACACAACCCTTGCGTGAAGCCAACCCACACTGCGCACAGTCGCAGTGGGATTTTACCACACACATCTAACCCACATTGTCTTCTCCTTTTAAAAAAAAACACAAAAAAATCAGGTACCATGGCACTTTGTGGCACCTGCCGTGAAAGCTTCCACCCCCATGGTGCCAAAGTACCGTGCAAGCTTCCTCAGAGTAGCCTGCACAGTACCACAGTACCATGTGGTGGAAGTTTCCATGACATTTACTGCAAGAGTACTGGTGTATATGATGGAATTGCCTCGCTGGTTCCCACAAGAGTACTGCAGTGCCCACTGCTTAATTTTGTTTTTTCATTTTAAACACTGTGGGGCTCCTTTGGGCCCCAATCAACAGGTTTAGAATGGTCAAGTTGTCCTGACCATGTACCCTTACGCCTTTTTTTAAGGCTACATCCACTCCTGACTTCTCAGTACATCATATCCATAGATACCTCTGCCTGTACCTCTTGTTCTTGGGACAGGCTGAGGGATGGAGGTGGTATAAACATTATCTATTCCCCTCTGTTCCCATTGGCTTCCTTTCCTAGACTGCTGGTAACTCAAGAGAAAACAGTGCTTGACCAATTACAGTATCGTGGGCAATCTGTGTAAAGATGGCAATCTTATTTCTTTGGCTGATAACACAAATGGCTCACCTCCTACATACCATTTTAGATGCCTTCCTATATTATCTACTTCTGGGTTTGTGACTCAGCATTCATTGGGTATCCATTGAAGCCATAAGTTCATAACATGTTGCATAAACTCTTCACTGTAACATCTAGCGAACATCTAACATCTACTCTCTACCATTCTGCTCAGGAGGACGCCACCACTGCTAGCCTCTGGCCAGGGTCAGATGAGGGATTAGTTGGATGAGGAAATCACTAATGAGACCTGGTGCTACCAGACTTGATTACTCTCTCTGTCTTGTAAATAAGGCTAAGCCTCTATCGCCACCACAACGTCAGTAAAAGTGACTTTTTGTGGTGATAGGGGCTTGTACGTATGCCCCTCTTTATGAGTTTTACTGCCGCTTTCCCATGCACTACAGTTTCCTCCCTCTCTTTTCTGTGAGCTGAACTCAGACTGATTATGGAATGGCACTCTCATATGAATCTCCGAGGTCAGTGTCCAGTTATAGTTTCTGTGGAAAAAATTAAGATTATTCTGAACTCCATTTCCACAGGTCATCTGGAATGGAAATCCTATAAGTCATATGAAAATCCTTATACTATGACTAGTTTCCAAGGGATGTATGACGTTACAACGCATACTTTTACCACGCATACCTTTACAACGCGGTATTTACAATGAATACCGTTACAACGCATAGCGCTTAGAGGTGCTGGATAGTGGTAAGTATAATTTTCTATTCCAACTCCAGTCCCCGTGGACACTAGGGAAGGTGTTGGATAGAAAATTAAACTTATTACTTACCCTAGAGCGCCCCCCAGCGCAATGCGTTGTAATGGTATGCGTGGTAATACCTGCGTTGTAATGGTAGTGCATTGTAAAAATTTCGTTGTAAACATTGCATACCGTTTCCAAGAGATCACTCCCGAGCGATTGGAAGAACTCAAAACCAAGGTTCAGTCTGGCTCCCCCAACAACCTTGGTCCTGTCAGGATACAAAAAGAACTACTCTCTCACTTTCCAGCCACCTTCCTTTCACTTTTAAATATTTCTCTGGAACAAGAGGTAGTCCCACACGCCTTCAAAGAGGCAGTGTTAGTGCCATTACAAAAGAAGGCGGGAGTAGACCCTTGCGTCCTGAGTAACTATAGGCCTATTTTGCTCCTTCCTTACCTAGTCAAACTGTTGGAGGCACATGTGGCTAAACTTCTATGCGCCTTCATTGAAGACTCCAACCTTTTGGTTTCCCATCAGGCTGGTTTCAGACCAATGCATTCCACAGAATCAGTGATTCTAAGTGTCATGGACGACCTGAAGGAAGGCGCAGACAGGGGGTGTACTCAGGTCTTGGTGTTATTAGACTTGTCAGCTGCCCTCGATACTGTGGACCACTCTATCCTAGCAGACAGATTAGCAGCGGCAGGTCTGAGGGGCACAGCCCTGGATTGGATGCTCTCATTTTTAAAAGAGCGTTCCCAGTCCGTCAGACTGGCACCTTTTAGTTCCTCCCAGGTGAATACCACATGTGGGGTACCTCAAGGGTCTTCCCTTTCACCTCATCTGTTTAATGTATACATCTGTCCCCTGATTCACGCTCTTCAAGAAAGAGGAGTAAAGGTATACAACTATGCCGATGACATGCCGCTGATCTTCCCGCTTGATGACACAAATGATTCCAAGGGCACATTCCAACATACCATGCTCTTCATCAAGGAGTGGATGACTCATAATTATCTCAAGTTGAACTCTGATAAGACAGAGATAATTATCTCAAACAATAGAATAGAACAGTGGACACCAGCACACTGGCCAGCTGAATTGGGTATCCCCCAATACCTAAAAAGTCAGTGAAAAGCTTGGGAATCAAGATAAATGCTGACCTTTCTATGCAGGAACAGATTAGCCTGGTTTCATCTACTTGCATGCACCAACTGAGGACTTTCAAGACAATTTAGGAAATTCTTTTACAAGGAGGCTAGCATAGCTATCCTGCTCGCACTAATAATGTCCCGATTGGATTATGCGAATTCCATATATTTAGGACTCCCTATCAGCCAAATTCATAAGTTACAGCTCATCCAAAATCAAGCAGCTAGGCTGGTTTTTCAGTTATCGAGACATTGCCGCACCAAGCCATTAATGAAGCAGCTTCATTGGCTTCCTGTGATACAGCGGTCTATGTTTAAGACCGGTTGTATGATTTTTAATGCACTTCACGAATCAGGACCCAAGTTTATATCTGCCAAGATCTCAAGATATATGCCCACAAGGAATCTTAGATCAGCAACAATGAACAGGTTAATTGTTCCAAGATTCAAACGTAAAAGAATGGGTGGCTCGCGCTTCTCGGTTCTAGGCCCCACTCTGTGGAATTCCCTTCCAATTGAAATTAGACTAACCTCAGAATATCTTGGCTTCAGAAAAAAACTTAAAACATGGTTATTCACTCAAGTCTATTGTTAAAGCCGTAGGATAGCTCACTTTTCCTCTTAGTGCCACGAGACCATTGGTATACGAGCGCTTTATAAGTTCCATAAAGATAAACATAAATACATTTGGTGAACTTGGCATAACATAAATGCCTTTACCCAAGAGTAAACATACCTGATCACAGCATGTTTCTAAAAGTTTCCAAAGAATAGCTTCTTCTTCAGCAGACTACAGCTCTAAAATC
Source organism: Lissotriton helveticus (assembly GCF_964261635.1). Classification (NCBI taxonomy): domain Eukaryota; kingdom Metazoa; phylum Chordata; class Amphibia; order Caudata; family Salamandridae; genus Lissotriton; species Lissotriton helveticus. The sequence continues at coordinate 569,093,595 of NC_136063.1, forward strand.
ATTGGTAGCTCTTCGTAGCACCTTATTAGACCTTGCTGTCTGGTGACCAGTTGTAAAGGTAAATCTGTTTTATTCTAAGAAGAGAGAGCCATTGTATTTTGGTTACATCTCGCTGTACCTTTATTTGTAACCTACCTATTTGTTGTTCTTGACAAAAAGCAACCAGTCGCTAAAGACTTAGAGATTACTGGAGTCACTGTATCTATTGAAATACGAGAAGCCTTTGCACAGTTGATGTTTGTGAGTGTGCCCCACATTATACTCATGTAATTTACCCAGGGATACCTGTATGTCCCTAGTCTCTGTAACCAAGCCACCCGAACTGGGAAACCCCCAAGGCACATGGCTTTTGGCCATGCACAGCAATGGTGGGCAGCAGGGCTTGCCTTTGGGCATGCACAGCAAGGGTAGGCTGCAGGGCTTGCCTTTGGTCATGCACTGCAGGGGAAGGCAGCAGGGCTTGCCTTTGGTCATGCACCGCAGGGGGAGGCTGCAGGGCTTGCCTTTGGTCATGCACCGCAGGGGGAGGCTGCAGGGCTTGCCTTTGGCCATGCACAGCAAGGGTAGGCTGCAGGGTTTGCCTTTGGTCATGCACCGCAGGGGGAGGCTGCAGGGCTTGCCTTTGGTCATGCACCACAGGGTGGGCAGCAGGGCTTGCCTTTGGCCATGCACAGCAAGGGTAGGCTGCAGGGCTTGCCTTTGGTCATGCACCGCAGGGGAAGGCAGCAGGGCTTGCCTTTGGTCATGCACAGCAAGGGGAGGCTGCAGGGCTTGCCTTTGGCCATGCATCGCCAGGGTAGGCTGCAGGGCTTGCCTTTGGCCATGCACCGCAGGGGGAGGCTGCAGGGCTTGCCTTTGGCCATGCACCGCAAGGGTAGGCTGCAGGGCTTGCCTTTGGCCATGCACCGCAGGGGGAGGCTGCAGGGCTTGCCTTTGGCCATGCACCGCAAGGGTAGGCTGCAGGGCTTGCCTTTGGCCATGCACCGCAGGGGGAGGCTGCAGGGCTTGCCTTTGGCCATGCACAGCAAGGGGAGGCTGCAGGGCTTGCCTTTGGCCATGCACAGAAAGGGTGGGCTGCAGGGCTTGCCTTTGGCCATGCACAGCAAGGGTGGGCTGCAGGGCTTGTCTTTGGCCATGCACAGCAAGGGTAGGCTGCAGGTCTTGCCTTTGGCCATGCACAGCAAGGGTAGGCTGCAGGGCTTGCCTTTGGACATGCACAGCAAGGGTAGGCTGCAGGGCTTGCCTTTGGACATGCACAGCAAGGGTAGGCTGCAGGGCTTGCCTATGGCCATGCACAGCAAGGATAGGCTGCAGGGCTTGCCTTTGGCCATGCACAGCAAGGGTCAGCTGCAGAACTTGCCTTTAGCCATGCACAGCAAGTATAGGCTGCAGGGCTTGCCTTTGGCCATGCACAGCAAGGGTAGGCTGCAGGGCTTGCCTATGGCCATGCACAGCAAGGATAGGCTGCAGGGCTTGCCTTTGGCCATGCACAGCAAGTGTCAGCTGCAGAACTTGCCTTTAGCCATGCACAGCAAGGACAGGCTGCAGGGCTTGCCTATGGCCATGCACAGCAAGGATAGGCTGCAGGGCTTGCCTTTGGCCATGCACAGCAAGGATAGGCTGCAGGGCTTGCCTTTAGCCATGCACAGCAAGGATAGGCTGCAGGGCTTGCCTATGGCCATGCACAGCAAGGATAGGCTGCAGGGCTTGCCTTTGGCCATGCACAGCAAGGGTAGGCTGCAGGGCTTGCCTTTGGCCATGCACCACAGGGGGAGGCTGCAGGGCTTGCCTTTGGTCATGCACAGCAAGGGTAGGCTGCAGGGCTTGCCTTTGGCCTTGGTTCTACCAACTCTGCTGCAGGTGGCCCAACCCACCTAAGGATGACCTTGTACCGGTATCAGTAGGTGTTGGGAGTTCTCTATGGAGCCACACTCGGGGCCACAAACCCAGTCACAGATTCTGTGAACCTGTGGCAAAATCAGCACATTATTAAAACATTATACACAGAGGGTTCCCTTTGGGGCCCTCCACATGGGCCTGGGGACCAGGGTGTACTCACCAGCCCCCTGATTTGGCTATTCTTATTTTTTCAGGACGTAGGGACTGAGTCCCTCGCGCCCTGTAATGGAGGCCATAACATATATTCTGATTTTGCGTCCAGCCAGTCATAGGGCTTTGGTTCTGCAAACCTTACTGTACATTAGTGAACCCGAACAGGACAACAGGAGGAATTTTTGGTCCGCTGAGGTATGTCACAACGGTCTATGGAAGTACATGAATTAACGGTTCAGGAAGTATTAAAATGTAACCTCTTCATGTCCAGACTGAAATGTTTTTGAAATACTAATTTCTCGAAAACTGTTGAATGAATTAACACAAGAGCAAACAAAGTCACTTCCTTAAGTACATTTCTACCTTCATGACAAATTTGGAGTAATTCGATTTGGCTGTTATTTTCTGTAGCAATGAACATAGAATCCCGTGGGAGTTAAAATGGGAAATATCATTTTTGAGACCCTCTTCTCTGACCTTCTCTTGGCAGAGCTTGATAAACTTAAAATGATGCAGCTGCGGTTCCACCGAACCTGTAATAAAATAATCAAAGCCCATGCCACCCTCAGTGCCTGTCGCCCTCTTGTGAGTCTTCCTCTATGACAGGAGAGTCAGGCAGCCAGTCACATTCCAGGTGGGGTTACAACATGCTGCCTCTGAGTGAACTTGTGGTTGTGAAAAGTTCCCATTGCTGCCCCTTACGGAGCCTCAGAGACTAGAACATTATAAGGTATTAGTACAGCACGTGCACTGTGAAATGGAAGCAGTGAGAGCTTTTAAAATAAGGGCCTCATTTACAATATTTTACCGTAGGGCAGCGGCGAAAGCCTTCCAACTGCGCTGCCTGTTGCAAAAGAACAGGGCAGAAATCATATCTATCAGATACAGCGCATTCCTGTCCTCTTTCCTTGAACAGGCGCTCACTTGGCTGCCATGCTCCAACGCAGGCACCTTGGTGCAAGGGTTTCTGCATTGTGGGAATGATTGTTTGTGTGCAGGAAGGGATACCTTCCTGCACAAAACCCATCAGTGGAGGCCATTTCCACCTTCCTAGTATGCTGCTTAATGCAGCAGACATAGAAGGAGGAAAAACCAAGGAGAAATAAAGTTATTTCTCCTTGTTGCACCTCCCCTACTCTTCCCCTGGGAAGGCGTATGCTTTCGACGCATTCTCAGGTTTACGGAACATTGTAAATCTCGGAATGTGTTAAAAGCCATGGGTTTTACATGGGAACACCCACCGTAACAACCATGGCATGCCTCCCAATCGCAGTGTGAGGCAACACATTGACTTGCACTGCGTTGCCTCAGACCATATCTACAAGGCCATGAAAAGACAGGTAGTAAGGCCTTACGTGGCCTTGTAAATATGGCACTGCAAAGTGCGCTGCCAGAGTGTCATTAAAAGTGACGTTCCAGCGATGCAAGGTCCTTGTAAATGAGGCCCTAAGTGTTTTCCAGGTGCAGGACACAGTCCAGCTTAAATAAATGAGTGTGCCGATTGGTAATTGAGCTAATGCTACCTAGTTCAGGTGCTAAAAGAGGCATGGATAACAAGAGTTAATTTTTTATTATTGTCCTGCTGGGGAGAGTTGCATTTTTTCATGGTACTTTAGTGGCCAAACCTGTGCGAGTGAGAGCAGGTTTATTCTTGTACATGTAGGAGAAGGCGATTTAATATAGTAATGTCATGCAGGTCAATGTAGTGTATAATGGTATGCCTTTAGCTCAATGCATGAACATTCATTAAAAAAGTTTGACTGGATTTTAGGAGAAGCAAGTGTTTATTTTTGGAAAGGATAGGAGAGAAAAAGCTGCTTCTGCAAGATTTCCTAGGCATAAACACATAAATTACATTTCTGTGATTTCCATCATGTGCCAACCAGCTGGTGTTTTGGTGCCTCTCTGAGCTTTGTGTTATTACATCTAGATATATTTATTTAGGAAATTATCAGATTGTGAAGAAATCATTACTAGGCCCAAGGGACTGGTATTCAGGGTGTCTCAATCACTTCTGTTATGTTCACTCTGTATGACTCGCTTTTTCTCTCTGCATCTTGTCCCACTACATGTCTTACATCTAATCTCTTTTTTATTTCTTCTTTTTACTCTCTTTTTTATTCCCTCTTATTACTCTCTTGTGCTTCACTTCCTCGCATCTCCTTTACTTCACCACCGACACAACACTACAAACCCACTTACTTGTAAACACTACGGGGCATATTAGCAGGGGCAGTAGCGCCGCTTTAGCGGCACTTTTTGCCGCTAAAGCGGCGATATTTCTATCGCCCTATCAGCAAGCTGTCGCTAACAGCAGTTAGCGACAGCTTCCAGGTGATGGCGGCCGGTTTGGGGCCCGCTTTGCATGTCAGCGATATTTATCGCTAATGACATGCAAAGTGGGCGTACACAAACTGGTAGTGACTGAAAGCAGTCGCTAACACAGCTATCGCCTATTAGCAACGCAGGCGAGGCAATAAAAAAAGTCGCGCTAAGCGCGATTATCGCTAGAAATTAACACCTGCTTGAAACCTGACTTACCTGTATTCCCCAATGGGAGGTGGATTATCAGGCTAAATCCACCATGGCGTTAATGCATGAATAGCACTGGATTTCCGGCGATATTCAGGCATTTCGCCGCCATCGCTGGATATTTTATCACAGTGGAGATAAACGTTGCTAATAGCATATTTTCTCCGCTAGAATATCCAGCGATAGGCAGCGATAAAAATAAACGCGCTAAGCGCTTTTTGGGATAAATATCGCAAGTTCTTGCTAATATGCACCTACATTCTAATGCTTTCGCCTTGTTAATATTTTGGCAACTGTATACTTCCATCATGCACATTTTCACAGAAACACAATTGCAGATTGGTATGCGTGACCACTGCTCTGTGCGCTCAGCAAAGAGACCAAAGATTGGATGACCATGTATTCTGAACTCCTTTTTGATTCCGTGACAGGCACTCAGAGGAACTGGTACTGCCCTTCGCCTGAACTCCAGAACTCTCAATCGTGGCCTGCAGGTGACTGCGTTCAATTCCATGCATCTCTTTCACTTCACCACCCCAAAACACACAACGCACTCACTCACTTGTGAACACTACATTCTTTTACTTTCACCTTTTTAATATTTTGGCAACTGTATACTTCTATCATGAGCATTTTCACAGAAACTCAATTGCAATTGGAATGTACGACAATTGCTTTGTGCGCTATACAGAAGGTTAAAGATTGGATGACCATGTATTCCAAACACCTTTTTGGCAGTGGAACAGGGACTGTGAGGAACTGGCCCTGCCCTCAGTCTCAAATCTAGAGCTCGCAATCATGTCCTGCAGGCGACTAAGTTCAAAGCATGCACAATGCAACAGTAATAAGCTACACAAACAACCTGTAAAAATAACAAAAAAACACATTTTAATGAGTTTCCTTAATAAATGAGTATAAAAACAGTATTCTTAGTCCATTTATTACAGAAATAGTTCTGAAAATTGCACCTAGCTAAGGCAGTTTTTACAAATCTTCTCAGGGGGAGAACCCCTTCATCACCCTTGGGAAATGTCTTTCATAAATACATTTTTTGTTCTTATTGCTCACCACTTTCAAATTCCACCAGCTACCACTTCAACGATGAACCCAAAGTGGATGTACATTTCTTATTTAAAGTTTAGTTCAGAATTTTGAAACAGCACCAAAGTTATTAGCAAATCAAAAAATGCCTCATCAATGGCAACTCTGACCCAAATATAAAGATATATAACTTTATTAGAGCCGGTGGTTACACTTATTTTTGGGGACCAGCACTTGGTTTTCCTAATCTGATATTTACCGAGAGCAAAGGAGGAAAAACACACAAAGGGGAAAGAAGAAGGAAGAGAAAGGAGGGAAAACCGTCAGAGACGGAGAACGCCAGAGCCTGCAAGAGTGAGATGAAGAGTAAGGGAGTGTTTGGTAGTGGATTAAAGAGGCGTGAGATGTATTGTATACGAAGCATCCTTGGTATTCGGCACACCCACATTTAATAATAGCCCAGGCCAGGAGGTTTTGAGCAGAGCTTTAGGCATCAGCACACTTCTTTTATAAATTAAGCAATAGAAGCAATATATATATATATATATATATATATATATATATATATATATATATATATATATATATATATATATATATACATACATATATATACATACATATATATATATATATATATATATATATATATATATATATATATATATATATTACCTACTGGCGGTCGCCAGTAGGTATATATAGTTAGGATTTTTTCTCTATGGGTTTTTTGAAAATTCTATGTCTAATAACTTTGGCGTTTGTGGACGGAATTGGCTGAAATTTTCAGGAAAATGGCACATTTTGTTTCTGAGCAGCCCTTGAAAATTTGGGGGGGGTTCGTCCAGTGGGGGCCGAGAAAAAAGGGGGGTCCCAAAACGTGTTTTTAACATTGAGTTTTCCATAGGGCGGTTGGCCTCACTTTTAGCCCGAACGGCTGAATGGATTTGCACGAAACTTGGCAAAATTGTAGGGACTGGTAGCCCGATGTGCCTTTTGTAGGTCTCAATATATGTGCTCCAGTGGATTTTGAGAAATTAACGTTTAAAAAAAGATATATATCTGTAACAGCGGACCGGGCAGCGCTCTGGTTCGCGGACTTTTCGCGCAACGGAGCTTTGTGAAGCGAAGCTGATTGGTTCTCCGGCGTCTGTCAACATTCCAAACAGTCCGTAGCGGCCGCCATCTTGTCTCTCGGTAGGATCGAGAGACAAGAGGAGGCCGAAGCGAAGGGGCAAATGACCATAAGGGGGCATAGTACATTGTCGCTCACCCCCTAGGTTTGATGTGGAGGTTTTAAAAGGGCCCCGCGGGGCAAAAAAAAATAAAAATAATAATAATCGAACAGCTGAATGGATTTGCACGAAACTTGGCAAAATTGTAGGGACTGGTAGCCCGATGTGCCTTTGCTAGATCTCAATATATGTGCTCCAGTGGATTTTGAGAAATTAACGTTCAAAAAAAGGTATATATCTGTAACAGCGCACCGCTTCGCGTACTTTTCGCGTTACGGAGCTTTGCGAAGCGAAGCTGATTGGCTCTCCGGTGTCTGTAAACATTCCAAACAGTCCGTAGCGGCCGCCATCTTGTCTCTCGGTAGGATCGAACAGCTGAATGGATTTGCACGAAACTTGGCAAAATTGTAGGGACTGGTAGCCCGATGTACCTTTGCTAGGTCTCAATATATGTGCTTCAGTGCATTTTGAGAAATTAACGTTCAGAAACAAGATATATATCTGTAACAGCGCTCCGCTTCGCGGAGATAAAATTATATGTGTATTACCTAGCTGTTGCTAACACCAGTTAGCGACGGCTAGTAGAAGATAGCGACCATCTTGGGCCCCACTTTGCATGTGAGTGATATTTATCACTAATGACATGCAAAGTGGGCATGCCAAGATGTTAGCGACTGGAAACAGTCGCTAACATCGCTATCTCCTATTATCAACTTTTGGAAATATTCGAGATAAGGGCGAATATCTCTAAAAGCTACCACCTGCCCTGAGCAGTTCTTAGCCATGTTATCCAATGGGAGGTGGATAACATGGCTAAGAGCATTAGCTCGGTAATGCATGAATATCGCTGAGTTTTCAGCGATATTAATGCATTGCGGTCGTTTTTTATCGTATTTCCGATAAACCTTGATAATAGCAAGGTTTATCTGCGATAATTTCTGACGGTAAAAAAATCGTTGCTAAGCATCGTTAGGGATAAATATCGCTTAACTTTGGTAATATGCCCCAACGTCTGTTAACGTTCGATTCGAAGGAAATCAGGAAGTGTTGAAAAACATTGTCTGCGCCATCTTGTCTTTTTTCAAATGCCACACTTTTGTCGTGCACGGCAGCCATTTTAGATGCCTTGACCAGACCCACTCTGTGCACGCTGTCGATCCTTAGCATGGCTCCCCACCCTCGCAAACATCTCCCCCAGGCAGTGGTCACCCCCGCTCTCTGTCTTATGCATGGGTAATAAACCTCCCCCATCTGCGCTGCTGTTCCCTGAGAATCACACCCTGTGCCCGCCCGACACCTCCCTTTCGCCCTATTCACTACCGCACCCTCTGACACTCCTTTTCCTCTGTGTCCGATTGTCCAGGCTGGTCCTAGGGTATCAGCTAGCCCTGCAGATGTAGTTTATGGCCACAGCTGTAAAGAATCACCCCTCTTCAAAGGAGTTATAGTAGATCAAGGCCCACACTCGATGAGATTCGTCACAGCAGAAGCGTTGCTATTATCTGAAAACCATCCTGTATTGTGATTGGGGAGGGGACCGAGCCTGAAGCGGAAGATTCCAGGGATGACTGTTTGTACATCAAAGTTTTTACAATTATGTGTCACATTAAAAATATATAGCACTCCGACAAAGTAGTAAGATTATAAAACTTTAATAATTTATAAATATATACAAGAAAACAAAAATAGTAATAACATATAAACATTTTTAGGGAAAAACAACGAAGTAGCGGTCGGCTGTGCGAATAGTCCCAACGCAGCACAACGTCCAGATTTCCGGCGTGGGGCGTCGCGGGGGGTGGGTCATCAGTAGCAAACTGTTGTGCGAATAGTTCCAAGGCAGCAGAACGCGTTGAAATCTAGATGACACGAAAGTGATGTCTAGTAAGTTGCCACCCAGCAAATAACGGCATGGGGCGTCGCGGGGGGTGGGTCATCAGTAGCAAACTGTTGCGCGAATAGTTCCAAGGCAGCAGAACGATGGCACCAAGGTGATGTCCAGTAAGTTGCCGCACTGGTTTTGGTATCCTACAATGCTGCTCCGAATAACGGCGTGGAGCGCCCCGGGGGAGGCGGCGTGAACGGGCCTCTCCAGGTGGAGTGTCATCTGTTGTAGTGGGGCGCCCCTTTACCGTTTCAGTTGCCATTCCGTCCGTTTTTGGTCCACTGTGTCAAAAGCCGCAATTCAGCTGAGTTGCGCCCACTCTTGCGGTGCAGCGATAGGCGGCTGTCACAGGACTCTCAAAATGGCGGCAGGCTGTTTCCTTTTTGGGCCTGGTCCACTGAAATGGCCCTGGGACACCTTGGAAATCGAACGCTTGTCTGCTAGGTCTTGGACCTCATTCTCGAAAGCGTCCCCTCCGCCTTGAGAATTCATCAAAAGTTTTGGGGGCTCCGACTCCTGCAGGCTTCTGGTGGGGAGCGGCTGCCATGATTGCTCGCGGAATGACCACGACTGAGCTACGAGATGGTGGTGCTTTCATGCTGACGCCAGCTTCAGTCTGAAACATCCAGAAACAAGGTGGGGCTTTCATCGTTTGGGGAAAAAAAAAAGTTTTCATCCTATGAAAAGTGTTGTTTTTAGGTCACATGATCAAGCCTTCCATCATTAGGAAACCAAAAGTAAAATGAACCAATGAAAAGTTTTATAAACAAGTCACATGACCTGTTATGCGGCATAGGGTGTAAAATTAGGAGAAAATACGTTGGCACGTGAGGCGGCGTCAGTAGCGGACCGATGTGCGAATAGGCCGAAGGCAACACAACGCGCCAAGATCTGGATGGCACCGAGGTGGTGTCCAGCAAGTTGCAGCACTGGTGTGGCCATCCTACAATGCTGAAAGTCGGCGTGGGGCGCCCCGTTGGCCTGTGAGTTTGCGTCAGTAGCGGACCGATGTGCGAATAGGCCGAAGGCAGCACAACGCGCCAAGATCCGGATGGCACCGAGGTGGTGTCTAGTAAGTTGTCGCACTGGTGTGGCCATCCAACAATGCTGAAAGTCGGCGTGGGGCGCCCCGTTGGCCTGTGAGTTTGCGTCAGTAGCGGACCGATGTGCGAATAGGCCGAAGGCAGCACAACGCGCCAAGATCCGGATGGCACCGAGGTGGTGTCTAGTAAGTTGCCGCACTGGTGTGGCCATCCTACAATGTTGAAAGTCGGCGTGGGGCGCCCCGTTGGCCTGTGAGATGGCGTCAGTAGCGGACCGATGTGCGAATGGGGCCAAAGGCAGCGCAACAATATTTTCTGATTTGAAGACACCACAAGGCGCTGAGATGCCAAGATCCGGATGGCACCGAGGTGGTGTCTAGCAAGTTGTGGCACTGGTGTGGCCATCGTACAATGGTAAAAGTCGGCGTGGGGCGCCCTGTTGGCCTGTGAGATGGTGTCAGTAGCGGACTGATGTGTGAATGGGGCCAAAGGCAGCGCAACAATATTTTCTACTATATTTTCGGAGTAGAAGACACCACAAGGCGCTGAGATGCCAAGATCCGGATGGCACCGAGGTGATGTGTAAGTTGCGGACGGATGTGCGAATGGGGCCAAAGGCAGCTCAACAATATTTTCTGAAGAGAATACACCACAAGGCGCTGAGATGCCAAGATCCGGATGGCACCGAGGTGATGTCTAAGTTGCGGACCGATGTGCGAATGGGGCCAAAGGTAGCGTAACAAGATTTTCTGTATGGAAGATACCACTAGGCGTTGAGATGCCAAGATTCGGATGGCACCGAGGTGATGTCTAGGAAGTTGTGCCACTGGTGTGGCCATCGTACAATGGTAAAAGTCGGCGTGGGGCGCCCTATTGGCCTGTGAGATGGTGTCAGTAGCGGACTGATGTGCGAATGGGGCCAAAGGCAGCGCAACAATATTTTCTGACTGACACCACAAGGCGCTGAGATGCCAAGATCCGGATGGCATCGAGGTGATGTCTAAGTTGCGGACTGATGTGCGAATGGGGCCAAAGGCAGCGTAACAATATTTTCTGTATGGAAGATACCACTAGGCGTTGAGATGCCAAGATTCGGATGGCACCGAGGTGATGTCTAGCAAGTTGGTGTGGTCATCCTACAATGCTGAAACTCGGCGTGGGTCACCCCATTAGCCTGTGAGATGGCGTCAGTAGCGGACCGATGTGCGAATAGGCCGAAGGCAGCACAACGCGCCAAGATCCGGATGTCACCGTGGTGGTTTCATAGTTGAGAGGCACTTCATCTGCAGTGGGGCGCCGAGATCCGGATGGCACCGAAGTGATGTCTAGCAAGTTACTGTACTTGTGTGGTCATCCTACAATGCTGAAACTCGGCGTGGGTCGCCCCATTAGCCTGTGAGATAGCTGTTCTTTGGATTTGGGCCTGGTCCACTAAAATGGCCCTGGGACACCTAAGAACTCGAACGCTCGATTTTTTTTTCCTTTCCTGTACATGCAAAAAAAGGTAAATGCCCGGTATGTTACACGCTTCATCTGCCACGATGAACTCTCCAGAGGAACCGAAAAAATATATAGTTGTGGTAACTATACCATGCATCGTCATATGGAGAGGTGGCACCAATTAATTATAGTGCTGCATAAAAGAGAGATTTGGAGGAGAACCCCTGACCTGCTAGTACATTCATCAAAGAAGTGGCACTGAGAGCTTCAGAGGCAAGGGAAACGGTCCCAAATATTTAGAAGAACTTTGGAAAGATTAAAAGGACATGTTTAGATTGTGGTAAATTAATTTCATGTGGGCAGATGAGTGTTACTCTAATAAATACAGCATATGAACATCATCATAGTCGATGGTTGGTAGAGACATTTTGACTATATCCTGGACCTGCCCGTCCTCGCCCAAAATGGCGCCGGAATAAATGGGACTCGTAACTCCTTGTTGTGTACTGGTTGCAGAACCTTGAAATCACGAGATACGTATGCAGTTTTGAAGCACATGGCGGGCGGGGACGAGAATTGATTGAATATTTCGACATCCCTATTGATATTAAGTTCTGATGTGTTATTGATTACTGTACTGTTGAAAATTCGAATTAACGTCACCCATGGTACTTGCCCGCAAATGTATATCTAGATAATTTTATTGTAACTGGCCCTGTCGTATTTTAATTATAAAATGTACGTCCACCGATTCCGTAACTGTTAGACACCTTAGTTTTTGCAACCTAATGGCCCGCCCGTTACGTTCCTCTACAGTGTAAATGTCTATTCATCATATACGATTACAGTTTGCTCCGTGGCAGGCCCACGTGGTTATAGGCTCGTATTTGTATAATGAAATTTTCACAATAAAGGTTTTTAAAAGAAAACATGGTAGTAGTGTATACATTGGTAAAGTTTTTAATAATAGTCACTGTTTTAGAATCATTAAAAGGCAAGTGAAATAAAGCAGACCAATTACATGAAGGGTAAAAGGTATAATACGAAGGAACGCAGTAAAGATAAATGGTCAAGGGCTGTTGTGTTTTCTATTCCTGCAACATAAAGTGATCGATAAGAATCTCATATTCAGGCGTATCGGCGACTAAGACAGCAGGTCGACCCTCTTTTGCTCAACGGCTCCGTCATGGGACGAAGAAACGCTCTTTTTCTCGAAAAAAGAATATATTTTACTTGCAGGACAGTTGTAAAATTTCCGGGAAAGTACATTAGCCTGGAACATTATAACATATATTTAAGAGAAAATAATGTTCGGAAGTAATTAAAAGCGTAATTTTTAGGTGATATGACCAAGGCTTTCATCATTAGAATAAGAAAAGTAAAAAAAAACAATGAAAAGTTTTATTAACAAGTCACATGACTTGTTATGCTTACGTTACGCGCTGCGCGCCCCGGATGACTTCCGGATGCGCTAACGCGGCGCGTCATATGACGCATTACGCGACAACGCAGGTCCAGAATATAGTCAAAATGTCTCCACCAACCAGCGGTCGAAACACAACCCCTTTCAGCAGGCTAAATAGTTCTGTTAAATGACAACAGAAAGGACAGGCAACAAGAACCATCAGTCAAAGAGGGGAGGGCTAGTTCTTCTCTACCGGGTTACATTGGGGCGCTACCGGAACTGATCGAATTGGTAGTCTACAGTGTTTCTGGATGTTTCAGACCGAAGCTGGGGTTAGCATGAGAGCAGCACCATTTCGTAGCTCCGTTGTGGCCATTCCGCAACCAATCATGGCAGCCGCTCTTTATCGTTATTTTGGGCGGGGTGGGTGGCGGAGCCGAGCTGTTTTGCAGCCATCATTGTGTGGAGTTCAGTTCATCTCACTAGTTTTGTATTTGTCATGAGGGGTTGTTCCTAATGTTTCTATTTTAGCGAGGTCAAAAAGAGATCCCATTAGTGGCCTACTGATTTTGCTCGATTCCTTTTCTTTTTTTTTACACGATTTTTCGTTATCTGCAAAGACTAAACAGAGTATTGCGACTCTGTGTTTGTTTGTAAATAGAGAATGAACCAAAGAGAACTAATTCTAAAACAGTAAATACTTGGATAACAATCAATCAAATGGAGAGAGAAGCAGGCACGACGGATTACAACGGGGGCAAAGGCCTGCGTTAACTACCCTTCACTATCTGCAAAGAGAGAGTACTCCTAATAGAAATGAGGGGTGGGGGGCAGCATTCAAAGCAGATCAGTGTGCATAAACACGAAAATGTTTTTACTTACCACGTACTTGACATTCGACAGCTTATGATATTTGCTATTAAAAAACCATTGAAATTCACTGAAAAAACCATAGGTTATAGACCATATATAGTTAGGAATTAGCATTTAAAAAACCATATTTTACTCACACAAAACCATTGAAATTCCATATATAGTTAGTTGCACTAACTATATATCGCGCACCCGCAATCCACTGCTGATCATGTCACATATTACATCATTCATGACATGGTCAGTGACATCACTGATGACATCACTGATGACATCACTGATGACATCATCCAGTGACTGTGTGTTTCTGTAAAGTTTAAATATGTTAGATATATTGAAGAATGAGTGGATGTATAAGTGTCTCGATGAAGGATTTAGTAGGTGCGTGACTGACTGTATGAGTGAGTGAATAAATGTGTCGTACTAAATGCATGGGTTAGTGACTAAACTGCCTGAATGTTTGCTTCAGTATGTCTGTTGTGATGTAAACTGCTGCATGTGTGGATCATTAGCTATACGAGAGGCTACATATGTTATTGATTGGTTGCCCAAGTATTTGTATGGGAGATTGAGTTTGTGTGGGGGTGGCTGGGAGGTGTGTGACTCTGTGCATAGATGTGTGAGCAGTTGATTCACTAGGTGTATGAGTTCAAGAGTGCATGTGGAAACAGCTACATGGGCGGTTGACTGTGTGCATGAGTGTATTGATGAGTGAATGGATATGTCAATGCTACATGTCATAGTAAGTACATATGTAAAACACAGTACATGTGAGAGTTGGCATATATAAATAACTGTGCATGAGAGCCACTGAATGTGTGAGTGGCTGTATGGATCATTGTGAACTTGTATCAGGGATTGTATAAGAGAGTAAATATGTGTTAGTATATGTTTGAATAAGTAAGGTGTGTATAACTGTATAGTTGAGGAAATAGAGGTGTGATTGAATCTTTGCATGACTGACTAGGTGTGTGAGTAACTCCATGGATGAGTAACAGTGTGTGAGTGTCTGTATACACTGAGTGTATCTAAGGTTTTATTAGAGTCTGAAGAGGTTTATCGTATTAGCACAAGAATGATGTCAAATGAGATGTCATCAGTGATGTCATCAGTGATGTCATGTGAGATGTCATCAGTGATGTCATCAGTGATGTCACTGACCATGTCATGAATGATGTAATATGTGACATGATCAGCAGTGGATTGCGGGTGCGCGATATATAGTTAGTGCAACTAACTATATATGGAATTTCAATGGTTTTGTGTGAGTAAAATATGGTTTTTTAAATGCTAATTCCTAACTATATATGGTCTATAACCTATGGTTTTTTCAGTGAATATATATATATATATATATATATATTCACTGAAAAAACCATAGGTTATAGACCATATATAGTTAGGAATTAGCATTTACAAAACCTTGAAAATTCACTGAAAAAACCGTAGGTTATACACCATATATAGTTAGGAATTAGCATTTAAAAAACCTTATTTTACTCACACAAAACCATTGAAATTCCATATATAGTTAGTTGCACTAACTATATATCGCGCACCCGCAATCCACTGCTGATGATGTCACATATTACATCATTCATGACATGGTCAGTGACATCACTGATGACATCACTGATGACATCTCAAATGACATCACTGATGACATCACTGATGACATCTCAAATGACATCACTGATGAGATCACTGATGACATCATCCAGTGACTGTGTGTTTTTGTAAAGTTTAAATATGTTTTACATATTGAAGAATGAGTAGATGTATAAGTGTCTGGACGAAGGATTTAGTAGGTGCATGACTGAATGTATGAGTGAGTGATTAAATGTGTCTCACTGAGTGCATGGGTTAGTGACTAAACTGTCTTAATTTGTGCATCATTATGTCTGTTGTTCTGTAAACTGCTGCATGTGTTGATCAGTAGCTATATGATTAACTATATGGGTTATTGATTGATTGTCCAAGTATTTGTATGGGAGACTGAGTGTGTGTGTGGCTGGCTGGGAGGTGTGTGACTCTGTGCAGATCAATGTGTACTTGTATCAATGATTGTATAAGAAAGTAAGTATGTGTTAGTATATGTTTGAAAATGTAAGGTGCTCTATGTTTAACTGTATAGACAAGAAAATGGAAGTGTGATTGATTCTTTACAGGACTGACTAGGTGTGTGAGTAACTCCATGGATGAGTGGCAGACTGTGAGTGTCTGTATAGGTGTATGAGTGCATATGATAGTGTTGTAAAGATGAGTGATTGTATGTATGAATGATTGTATGGGTGAATGAGTGAAGGTGTGTGTAGACGTAGCAATCAGTGAGTGCGTATGTAGTAACTAGTATTGGTGTGTCAATGGTTTCAAAAATTATACTCTTTTTAACACTGGGTGAAACAGAGGTTATATTAAAATGTGAGGAGATGCATTGTATTGTCACATGAATGATATCATCAGTGATGTGGTCATTGATGTCAAATGAGATGTCATCAGTGATGTCATCAGTGATGTCATTTGAGATGTCATCAGTGATGTCATCAGTGATGTCACTGACCATGTCATGAATGATGTAATATGTGACATCATCAGCAGTGGATTGCGGGTGCGCGATATATAGTTAGTGCAACTAACTATATATGGAATTTCAATGGTTTTGTGTGAGTAAAATAAGGTTTTTTAAATGCTAATTCCTAACTATATATGGTGTATAACCTATGGTTTTTTCAGTGAATTTTCAAGGTTTTGTAAATGCTAATTCCTAACTATATATGGTCTATAACCTATGGTTTTTTCAGTGAATTTCATTGGTTTTTTAAAAGCTAATATCTATACCTGTAAAATGTATTCTTCTTTAAATCCAAAAATATATTTTATATGTTTATTAATAACTTTTTTTTTTTATATATTTTTTTCTTCGTTCCCGCTTCGCGAATCGGGAAGCTTCCCGTTAGCTGACCTTGATGCCGCGAAATAGACCGCGAGCATATAAACGTTTCTTTACCGCAACTGCCGCGTTAGAAAACAACATCATCACGCCTCCCGTCCGCATGACGTTTCGCGTTGTCGTGTGATACGTCATATGACGTGCTACGTTAGCGAACTGGTACGCTTACCGAGTCGCAAAGCACAGGTTTCTGGAAGCAAACCGGGAGGCCCTGCAAAGCGCGTAACGTAAACACAGCAGGTCATGTGACTTGGTAATAACACTTTTCATTGGTTCATTTCACTTTTGGTTTCCTAATGATGTAAGAAGCTTCCCGTTAGCTCAATTTGATGCCGCGACCCGGTCCGCGAACCGGTAAACGTTCCGTTAGCGCAACTGCCACGTTAGAAATCATTATCGTGACGCGTCGCGGAAGCGTGACGTATCACGTTGTCGTGTAATGCGTCTTATGACGCGCCGCGTTAGCGCACCCGGAAGTGCTCCTGGGCGCGGACCGAGGCGCGAAACGCAGCTCCCCGGAAGCGATCCGCGGCGCGTCGCGTAAGCGCGACGTATTGCGTTACCGCGTAATGCGTCTTATGACGTACCGCGTTAGCGCACCCGGAAGTGCTCCGGGGCGCGGACCAAGGCGCGAAGCGCAGCGACCCGGAAGCTATCCGGGGCGCGTTCCGCAGCGCGTAACATAAGCGTGAGAGGTCATGTGACTTGTTAATAACACTTTTCATTGGTTCATTTCACTTTTGGTTTCATAATGTTGTTAGGCTTGGTCATGTGACCTAAAAATAACACTTTTCATTGGTTTAGAACTATTTTTTTTTCTCAAATGATGAAAACCCCTCCTTCTTTTTACCTCATTCTTACTTTCTATTTCCAGAGAGCAAGACCTATTTTTCACAATGGCTTCTGTAATAGCTGCAGCTGGTGCTTCTCAGCAACCACCACCACCACCACCACCAAAAGGACCACCACCAACACTGGACTTTGGTAGAGAGGAAGATAATGAGGACGAAGAGGAGGAGGAGGAGGAAGAGCAAGTAAGGCAGTTCCTGCCAGAAACACCAAGGCAGAGCCATATTAAAGACCACTACATATGGCAATTCTTTAAAATTCCACCTGGACAAAAGAAGGTCAATGCACCCCAGGTGTCTTGTTTGATTTGCAAAAATATACTTTCTCGTGGCAACCCCAACAAGAAATACAGCTTTGGCAATCATACAATGATTCGCCACATGGAGCGATGGCATCCTAATAATCTTTCCCAAGCACAAGTAAGGGATCTTGCTGCCAACCCCCCAGATGTCATCCCCAGCACCAACAGGGGTCAAAGCTCATTCGCCGGACCAGAAGGCAGAGAAATAATCCCCAATATTCAAGCTCCTTTTGCAAACTACAAAATAGTTTGTATATATTGTGGAGGAACTATTGCTTATGGAGAGAAGAGTATTACTTTGATTAACCGAGCTGGAGAAAATCATAAATGCTACAAGATGAGAAAACAATGAATCCTTTTTATTTTTTTTTGCTCCTGTTGAGACATGTTCTAACCCTGCTTTTTTGTTATTTCCCCCTTACAAAACACAAAAAAAACACAAAATAGTTTTCAAAAATCCAAAAAAAAATCAAAAAATTGTTCAGAAAATTCATTAAAAAAAAGAAAAAAAAGAAAAAGAATAAAAAAACAGTTCTTTTCAGAACTACCTTCCATTTATAACAAAATTGCCAAAATGTTTATACCCTGTCTTTCTTTTCTCCTCATAGTACGCTCCTCCGACCGCTTCCCGGTACGCGTACCGGGCGCTACCCACGCAAAAAAAACAAATTTTTTTTTCTCGTTTTTTTGCCCCGCGGGGCCCTTTTAAAGCCTCCACATTGACGCCGCCTCACGTGCCAACGTATTTTCTCCGCATTTTACACCCTATGCCGCATAACAGGTCATGTGACTTGTTTATAAAACTTTTCATTGGTTCATTTTACTTTTGGTTTCCTAATGATGGAAGGCATGATCATGTGACCTAAAAACAACACTTTTCATAGGATGAAAACTTTTTTTTTTTCCCAAACGATGAAAGCCCCACCTTGTTTCTGGATGTTTCAGACTGAAGCTGGCGTCAGCATGAAAGCACCACCATCTCGTAGCTCAGTCGTGGTCATTCCGCGAGCAATCATGGCAGCCGCTCCCCACCAGAAGCCTGCAGGAGTCGGAGCCCCCAAAACTTTTGATGAATTCTCAAGGCGGAGGGGACGCTTTCGAGAATGGGGTCCAAGACCTAGCAGACAAGCGTCCGATTTCCAAGGTGTCCCAGGGCCATTTCAGTGGACCAGGCCCAAAAAGGAAACAGCCTGCCGCCATTTTGAGAGTCCTGTGACAGCCGCCTATCGCTGCACCGCAAGAGTGGGCGCAACTCAGCTGAATTGCGGCTTTTGACACAGTGGACCAAAAACGGACGGAATGGCAACTGAAACGGTAAAGGGGCGCCCCACTACAACAGATGACACTCCACCTGGAGAGGCCCGTTCACGCCGCCTCCCCCGGGGCGCTCCACGCCGTTATTCGGAGCAGCATTGTAGGATACCAAAACCAGTGCGGCAACTTACTGGACATCACCTTGGTGCCATCGTTCTGCTGCCTTGGAACTATTCGCGCAACAGTTTGCTACTGATGACCCACCCCCCGCGACGCCCCATGCCGTTATTTGCTGGGTGGCAACTTACTAGACATCACTTTCGTGTCATCTAGATTTCGGCGCGTTCTGCTGCCTTGGAACTATTCGCACAACAGTTTGCTACTGATGACCCACCCCCCGCGACGCCGGAAATCTGGACGTTGTGCTGCGTTGGGACTATTCGCACAGCCGACCGCTACTTCGTTGTTTTTCCCTAAAAATGTTTATATGTTATTACTATTTTTGTTTTCTTGTATATATTTATAAATTATTAAAGTTTTATAATCTTACTACTTTGTCGGAGTGCTATATATTTTTAATGTGACACATAATTGTAAAAACTTTGATGTTCAAACAGTCATCCCTGGAATCTTCCGCTTCAGGCTCGGTCCCCTCCCCAATCACAATACAGGATGGTTTTCAGATAATAGCAACGCTTCTGCTGTGACGGATCTCATCGAGTGTGGGCCTTGATCTACTATAACTCCTTTGAAGAGGGGTGATTCTTTACAGCTGTGGCCATAAACTACATCTGCAGGGCTAGCTGATACCCTAGGACCAGCCTGGACAATCGGACACAGAGGAAAAGGAGTGTCAGAGGGTGCGGTAGTGAATAGGGCGAAAGGGAGGTGTCGGGCGGGCACAGGGTGTGATTCTCAGGGAACAGCAGCGCAGATGGGGGAGGTTTATTACCCATGCATAAGACAGAGAGCGGGGGTGACCACTGCCTGGGGGAGATGCTTGCGAGGGTGGGGAGCCATGCTAAGGATCGACAGCGTGCACAGAGTGGGTCTGGTCAAGGCATCTAAAATGGCTGCCGTGCACGACAAAAGTGTGGCATTTGAAAAAAGACAAGATGGCGCAGACAATGTTTTTCAACACTTCCTGATTTCCTTCGAATGGAACGTTAACAGACGTTGGGGCATATTACCAAAGTTAAGCGATATTTATCCCTAACGATGCTTAGCAACGATTTTTTTACCGTCAGAAATTATCGCAGATAAACCTTGCTATTATCAAAGTTTATCGGAAATACGATAAAAAACGACCGCAATGCATTAATATCGCTGAAAACTCAGCGATATTCATGCATTACCGAGCTAATGCTCTTAGCCATGTTATCCACCTCCCATTGGATAACATGGCTAAGAACTGCTCAGGGCAGGTGGTAGCTTTTGGAGATATTCGCCCTTATCTCGAATATTTCCAAAAGTTGATAATAGGAGATAGCGATGTTAGCGACTGTTTCCAGTCGCTAACATCTTGGCATGCCCACTTTGCATGTCATTAGTGATAAATATCACTCACATGCAAAGTGGGGCCCAAGATGGTCGCTATCTTCTACTAGCCGTCGCTAACTGGTGTTAGCAACAGCTAGGTAATACACATATAATTTTATCTCCGCGAAGCGGAGCGCTGTTACAGATATATATCTTGTTTCTGAACGTTAATTTCTCAAAATGCACTGAAGCACATATATTGAGACCTAGCAAAGGCACATCGGGCTACCAGTCCCTACAATTTTGCCAAGTTTCGTGCAAATCCATTCAGCTGTTCGATCCTACCGAGAGACAAGATGGTGGCCGCTACGGACTGTTTGGAATGTTTACAGACACCGGAGAGCCAATCAGCTTCGCTTCGCAAAGCTCCGTAACGCGAAAAGTACGCGAAGCGGTGCGCTGTTACAGATATATACCTTTTTTTGAACGTTAATTTCTCAAAATCCACTGGAGCACATATATTGAGATCTAGCAAAGGCACATCGGGCTACCAGTCCCTACAATTTTGCCAAGTTTCGTGCAAATCCATTCAGCTGTTCGATTATTATTATTTTTATTTTTTTTTGCCCCGCGGGGCCCTTTTAAAACCTCCACATCAAACCTAGGGGGTGAGCGACAATGTACTATGCCCCCTTATGGTCATTTGCCCCTTCGCTTTGGCCTCCTCTTGTCTCTCGATCCTACCGAGAGACAAGATGGCGGCCGCTACGGACTGTTTGGAATGTTGACAGACGCCGGAGAACCAATCAGCTTCGCTTCACAAAGCTCCGTTGCGCGAAAAGTACGCGTAGCGGAGCGCTGCCCAGTCCGCTGTTACAGATATATATCTTTTTTTGAACATTAATTTCTCAAAATCCACTGAAGCACATATATTGAGACCTACAAAAGGCACAATGGGCTACCAGTCCCTACAATTTTGCCAAGTTTCGTGCAAATCCATTCAGCCGTTCGGGCTAAAAGTGAGGCCAACCGCCCTATGGAAATTAACATGGGAAAAACGCGTTTTGGGACCCCCCTTTTTTCTCGGCCCCCCCTTGACGAACCCCCCCAAAATTTTCAGGGGCTGCTCAGAAACAAAATGTGCCATTTTCCTGAAAAATTCAGCCAATTCCGTCCACAAACGCCAAAGTTATTAGACATAGAATTTTCAAAAAACCCATAGAGAAAAAATCCTAACTATATATACCTACTGGCGACCGCCAGTAGGTAATATATATATATATATATATATATATATATATACACACACACACATATGTGTGTGTGTGTGTGTGTATGTATATATATATATATATCGAGGTATCGGAAAGACCAGGCCCACCACTGTGCACAGGAGGACAGGAAGCGGTGTCGGAGTCACGGAACTCTGCCCTGGGCGAGGCGCACTGTCGCACTTGCCCCCGTGGAACACATACCTGGTTGCGGTGGTTGTGCAGTCAGGGGACCCAAGGAGCCACGATATTCCTGCAGGCAACACGGGACATTGGGAGAGAGCTACTCGAAAAAACCTGCAGTCCCCACAACGTTGTTGCCGACCTATCCTGGCAAACCATTGCATGCTGGGAGTTGCAGTTCCTTTGACCATCGGGAAAATGGAGCAGGTGACATCAATCATCGCTTTCAGGGCGGAGACTATTATAACTAGCTTTGTTGGGGCAGGACTTTTTGGCAGCATACTCACCTCCTGTTTTATTCTGGGCGCTGAAGAGGCTACACAGCCGAAATGCATACGCCCATTTGCCAATAAGGAATAGAGGGGCATATTACCAACCAATAGAGATAATTTTTGTCTCTAACTTGTTTAGAGACAAAAATTATCGCCGCAAATCGGCGATTTTTATCGCAGATAAACCTTGCTATTAGCAAGGTTTATCGCAAATGCGATAAAAAACGGCCGCAATGCATGAATATCGCTGAAAAGTCAGCGATATTCATGCATTATCGAGCAAATGCTCTTAGCCATGTTATCCACCTCCCATTGGATAACATGGCTAAGAACTGCTCCTGGGCAAGTGTTAGCTTTTGGAGATATTCGCGCTTAGCGCGAATATCTCCAAAAGTTGGTAATAGGAGATAGCGATGTTAGCGACTGTTTTCAGTCGCTAACATCTTGGCACGCCCACTTTGCATGTCATTAGTGATAAATATCACTGACATGCAAAGCGGGGCCCAAGATGGTCACTATCTCCTATTAGCTGTCGCTAACTGGTGTTAGCGACAGCTTGGTAATAGGGAGATAATTTTATCTCCGCTTTCTTGGCTTTTAAAGCCAAAAAAACGGAGATAAAGCCCCTTGATAATATGCCCCAGAGACTCCATTGTGTTCCCCTATCGTGGCCTCTGCCTTTCTTTGTGGAGGGTATTTTGGATATATATATATATATGCACACACACATATATCTATATAGATTTACATATATGTATATATGTATATATGCGCTGGATTTGCCTCGAAGGATTTGGCTGAGTGAGTGCCAATGCCCACCTAGAGGCTGATGCCACAGGGGGTACAGGAGGCCTGCCTGCTGACTATTTTGATAAAAGTTTAGGAGAACAGCCAGGGTTTGCAGGAGTACCTTACTCGTGTACGTCGAGAGCGGAAGACAAATATCTAGAAATCAAACAGGTACACAAAAGCAGATGTAAGAAATAAACACACGAGGATAAGTGTTTGATCTGAATTTAACGTTACCCTTGAGCCCTACAAGGAATTTACTCCACATGAGGCACAGAAAGGTACTGTTTTTTTGGAACAATTAATGATACAAACATGTACTCTGGACTTAGGGAAGAACGTGGTGAATTGAAATCACAAGTGCAATGCCTCATGGACATTGAAGTCCTGATAAATTTGAAACAGATGACATTCCCCTTTTCGGCTCGAGAATTTTAAAAGTGCATTAGCTGGACATTTTATTAGAGTATGTATTGTGATATAGGCTACAGGATGTCCCCCCTCACCCCCTCCACCCCAAAAGGAAAATAATGGATTGCATGTATTGATTAGTGCAATTTACAAGATGAAAAAGCCAACGTACTTTTGTCTTTCCTATTTGTCTGACATTGTAACGTATTTAAGTTACCCAAGCACCTGCCCCCCTTAATGTGCATATGATTAAGGTCAGTTGAGACCGAAACGTGTTATGCAGGCTGAGATGCTGCTGGTTTACCTTTTGGAATAAAAGAGGTTTAAAACTACTCTCGAGTGGTGGGCTTGACACGCATGCAGACCCAGATCATGAAACTTCGTTGGAAATCATTATATATATCTACACACAAACACACATATAAATATACCATATGTATATCATATATCTATGTTATACACAGATGGGCAGAGTGTGGCTGTTCATTACCATCTTTGAGTGTGAAAAGTGTCGAGTGGGTCACAATGTCACTGCGCTCCTTCAACAATGGTAAAGGCCCTAATTATGAGTGCCCAGGAAATGGACTGGACTTTTTCCACTCTGGGAGTAGCCAGTACTTGGTGGTACCAGTAACTTCAGAATGGAGGAAAATCTGGCCCATTTCAAGTTGGATCCTGAGTGCACACTAAGAAATTCGGAATTTCTGGGGGAATAGGTTATCCTGGGTCTGATTTCCCGGTAAATGCTTCATTTACTCTGTACTTTCACACTGAGATTTCAGCTGTTTTCAGCAGGTGAAATTTCTGAGTGAATGTAAAGAGATAAATCAATCAATCAATATGCATTTATACAGTGCGGCTATTCACCCGTAAGGGCACCCAGGAGCTAGGTTGCTGGACTCAGTCGAAAAGCCAGGTCTTGAGTCTCTTGAATTCTGTCAGAGAAGGTGCTGACCGCAGGTGGTGGCGGAGGCTGTTCCAGGAGTTGGCGGCGAGGTAGAAGATTGAACCGTTTCTGCTGAAGCTTTGGTGGATGCATGGTGTCTGTGTGAGGGCGAGGGAGGCAGAATGAAGGTCTCCGTAAGGTTGGTGGAAGTTCAGGCGGTGGTTGATGTATGCTAGTCCTGGTCATGGAGGGCTTTGTAGGCGTGTGTCAGCATCTTGAATTGGCATCTTTTCTGTATGGGGAGCCAGTGGAGCTCATGAGATGGGGGGTGATGTGCGTTTGTTTGAGCAGGTTTAGAATTAGTCTGGCTGCTAAGTTCGGTATCATCTGGAGTCTCTTCATGAGTTGGGACGTTGTTTCTGCGTACAGTGCATTGCTGTAGACCACCCAGCTGGTTACTAGGGCTTGAGTGACTTTTTTTCTTGTGCCGATGGGGAGCCATTTGAAGATCCTTCAGGGCATGTGGAGAGTTTGGAAGCAGGTGGCAGAGACCGTATTCATCTATCATTTCATGCTGAGCTTGCTGTCCCGAATAATGCCAGGCATGCAGGCATGGTCTGTTGGCGTGGCATTAGGTCCGAGTTCTGCAGGCCACCAAGTGTATTCCACAGGAAGGAGTTGTTCCCAAAGATCAGCACTTTGGTCTTGTCAGAGTTGAGCTTCAGGCATCCAGTCAGCGGTGTTCATCATGCAGTTTTGGAAGTTGCTCCTTGTGGTCGAGGGGCCTGCTGAGAGCGGGAGGATGAGCTGGGTGTAGTCGGTCTAGGATATGATTTTGACGTTGTGGATTCTGATGTTGTCAGATGTGTTGAAGAGGGTGGGGCTGAGGGATGAAACTTGAGGGATGACGCAGACGGTGCTCTATGGTTCCGAGGTGGAGGGTGGCACACTGATACTGTGGATTCGACCAGTGAGGCAGAATGTGATCCATCTGAAGGTGTCACCCTGTATCCCGATGTGGTGAAGTCTGATGAGTGTGTGGTGAGATACGTTGTCAAAATTGGCTCAGAGGTCGAGGAGGATCAGGGCCGCTGATTCTCATCTGTCTAGGAAGGCATGGATGTCATCGGTGGTGGCGATTAGGGCAGTCACAGTGGAGTGGTTGGTACGGAAACTGGATTGAAAGGTGTCGAGTAGGTTGTTTCTCTCAAGGTGTTCGGTGAGCTGACGGCTGATGGACTTCTCAAAAACTTTGGCGGCTAATGGGAACAGCAAGATGAGGCAGTAGTTCTTGAGTTCGCTGGGGTCTGTGGAGGATTTCTTGAGGAGGGGTCTGATTTCTGTGTGTTTGCATGGGTCAGGGAAGGTGGCTGTAGTGATGAATGCCTTGAGAATGATGGTGAGTTGGCAACTGATTTCCTTGCTTCCGAGATTGAAGAGGCGGTCAGGGCAAGGGTTTGTGAGGGCTCCAGATTAGATGGAGTTTATGATAACTTGTGTTCTGGGTGGTGAGCTGTTCCCATACGGTGAGCTGATGGTTGGGGGGGGAGTCCGTTGGTGTTGAAAGGCTGTTGAGGTCGGTGGGTTATGTTTCGAAGTTCCTGTAGATTGTGGATATCTTGTTGTGGAAATAGCTTGCTAGTGTGCCGCAGAGTTCCTTGTAAGGGGAGATAGTGTAATTGGTGGTTGCTTGCAGGGCCAGACTGGCCGTAGCAAGTACCGGGCAATCCCCCGGTGCGCCGCACGGGTGGGGGCCAGTTTTGGGCCCCTGGGGGCCGTGTATAGCAGCAAAATCGGCCCTGTAACAAAATCGGCTGAAAACCGGCCCTGGCAAAGACCTCGGTAGCACCCCCATCCCCGGGGGGGGGGGCGGCCGGGCACTTTGCCAGGGCCGGTTTTGGTTCCCAGTCCGGCCCTGGTTGCTTGGCAGGAGTACTCTCTGACTATGTTTAAGAGTTCCTTGTGGTTGGCACTTGCTTTGATGCAGATTGCTAGGGTGTTTTTTTCCGTGTCTTTGAGGCGTTGGTGGTATGGGGTGAGGGCTGATTTAAAGGTGGCATGGTCTGTGAGGTCTCTGCTGGCGTGCCATCTTCTCTCTAGTTGTTTGAACCTGCGTTTCATTGTCCGCATTGTTTCGGCAGACCTCATAATTCCAATAGGGTTGCCCTACTGGAATTAAGAGGCCTCTCGTATAGCGGGGGTAAGAATCATATTACCCCTTGTGGACTTCATGGTTTATGCGCAGTAGTTATGAAGGAATAAAACTATAAACCACAGTTAAACCATGCGTTAAATCCTTGCCTGCAATAGAATAGCAGTAACTAAATGTTGTGGTCTGATTAAATATAACATGACAATGTTATTCATTATAGGCAAGACGATTGGCGCAAAAGAAAGGCAAATCGAATACGTGTTGGTTGTTGTGATTCATGTGTTTACAAAGATATACATACAACACTGTTCTGTGAACACTACATAGAATCCGTGATTTCGCAAGCCCGAGGTAGAAACAGGAACATTGCAATAGTGCTACCCAGAAAAAATTAGATAAATATATTTCGGCTGAATCAGACGCTCAAGAATCTAATTTGCTGAAGATTGTTTCTCTAAATCATGAGGGCGAGTGGAGCGTGTCATGCTGAAGCCGACACTGGTTTTTAATCTATTCAGCACAGAAAGAAATCCTAGCAGCCTTTATAGTCTGTCCTTTTAAAATTGCTTTTGTTAAGGGATTTTGCAGTGCAAGTGGCAGAGGGAGGAAGATAATAGAGCCCTGCACTGCAGGTCATCTGTTAATAAGGGATTGGTGTCACTACATCGCGGTTTTTTACAACGCATTCCGTTACATCGGAATTTTTACAACGCAGGATCCATTACATCGGATGCCATTACAACGCATGGCATTACATAGCAGATGCTATTACAACGCATGGCATTACATCGTAAGTATAGGTAAGTATAAAAAATGTAATTAAGTTAATTTAATTAATTTAATTTAATTAATTGAATTAAAATACATTTTAAAATAGTAATTAATTTTATTTAATAAATTTAAATCTATTTATTTAAATTAATTTTAATAAAAATTGTAATTAATTTTATTTAATTAATATAATGACATTAATTTAAATATTTTTTAATTGTAATTAAATTAAATTAATTAAAATAATTTATTTAATTTAATTATTTTATTTAAGAAATGTAATTAATATAATATAATTAATTTAATATAACCTAAAAACACCCCTGTACCCCAAAACCCAAACCCTACCCTGAAACCTAAAAACACCCCTGTACCCCAAAACCCAAACCCTGCCCTGAAACCTAAAAACACCCCTGTACCCCAAAACCCAAACCCTGCCCTGAAACCTAAAAACACCCCTGTACCCCAAAACCCAAACCCTACCCTGAAACCTAAAAACACCCCTGTACCCCAAAACCCAAACCCTGCCCTGAAACCTAAAAACACCCCTGTACCCCAAAACCCAAACCCTACCCTGAAACCTAAAAACACCCCTGTACCCCAAAACCCAAACCCTGCCCTGAAACCTAAAAACACCCCTGTACCCCAAAACCCAAACCCTGCCCTGAAACCTAAAAACACCCCTGTACCCCAAAACCCAAACCCTGCCCTGAAACCTAAAAACACCCCTGTACCCCAAAACCCAAACCCTGAAACCTAAAAACACCCCTGTACCCCAAAACCCAAACCCTACCCTGAAACCTAAAAACACCCCTGTACCCCAAAACCCAAACCCTACCATGAAACCTAAAAACACCCCTGTACCCCAAAACCCAAACCCTACCCTGAAACCTAAAAACATCCCTGTACCCCAAAACCCAAACCCTACCCTGAAACCTAAAAACATCCCTGTACCCCAAAACCCAAACCCTACCCTGAAACCTAAAAACACCCCTGTACCCCAAAACTCAAACCCTACCCTGAAACCTAAAAACACCCCTGTACCCCAAAACCCAAACCCTACCCTGAAACCTAAAAACACCCCTGTACCCCAAAACCCAAACCCTACCCTGAAACCTAAAAACACCCCTGTACACCTGTACTTATTTTAAAAATTACTTTAATTAATATAATAAATAATAAATTAATAATATTAAAAAACATAAATAAATATATTTAATTATAATTAATATTAATAAAATTAAAAAAAATTATATACTTACCTATACTTACGATGTAATGCCATGCGTTGTAATAGCATCTGCTATGTAATGCCATGCGTTGTAATGGCATCCGATGTAATGGATCCTGCGTTGTAAAAGTTCCGTTGTAAAAGACTCCCGTTGTAAAAGTTGCGATGTAACGGTGCATCACCGTTAATAAGAAATGTGTCTCCTTCACATCTCAGTGTAGGGCAGTAAAGGGCCATG
This sequence comes from Lissotriton helveticus, assembly GCF_964261635.1. Taxonomy (NCBI): domain Eukaryota; kingdom Metazoa; phylum Chordata; class Amphibia; order Caudata; family Salamandridae; genus Lissotriton; species Lissotriton helveticus. The sequence continues at coordinate 569,122,138 of NC_136063.1, forward strand.
TTATTTTATTCAGATGCCCGGGCCGGGTGGCATTGATGCGTCTAGCCGGAAATCCGTAGTGTTAAGCCGAACAAGATTTGGGAAAGAGAATCTCTTTACCAGACGCCTGCATAGATAATAATAGCCAGCTCAAAGATGGAGCCGCTATGTTCATTTCAATAGCTGCCTCTCTGTCCTCACCAGTGCACAAGTCCTACAATAAGAAGTGGGGGGACGCTCAAAGTTAGGTGGTGTCACCGGAAGTGACGTCACGATGGAGTCACCTCACTACAGGGCGCGCTACACATCAGTGGGGATGAGAAACGGCGCTGCTCTTCATATTCCCTGAGCTCTCTGGTGAGGTGAGGCGTGGGGGCTTCACAGTATCACAGCAAAGGCCTTCGGTGATCCCACGCATACTGATTTGTGCTTGGGAGATCGACGGGGCAGCCGTACGGTTAAGGAAAGCCATAATTAAGAGTCCAGCTTTTAGGGCAGAGGGGACGGCGTCCACCCGGTAAAATAAGTGGGGGGATGCCGTCCACCTGCGTGGTACCCCGACTCGAGCCCTGGTCCTCACGCTATTCATATAGGGGACAGTAGACCAGTAGCAATAGCTGTAAAGCTTTGTTGTAACTTGAAAATATTCCAGATTGCATTATCAACATCCTTGTGGAAGCCAGTAACTGTTACAAAAGATGCCAGATTGCAAGCAAGTGGTACAAAAGGGGGGTGGTGATGGACGGAGCATCTGAACCAATCAAACACTCACACCCAGTCAACAGATCTGGGTTTAATCCATCACCTTTTTTTGCCCACTCTGCCACCCCAGTTCAGACATGACCATATGCCAATCAGTCTGACCCTGTGCCTCATGGGAAAAGTCCAGCCCAAACTGCCAAGCCATGCCTTCCCTGGACCGGAAACAAGCTTCCGAGGACCGATTTCTGGCATTTCAGCCGTCTTCAGCCCGACTTGCTTGAATCCAGTGGCAAAGTGAGCAAGGGACTCACGTCTGAGCATACCCTGCCAACTTATGGCAAACAAAGTTGTACAAAAGGGGGGTGGTGATGGACGGAGCATCTGAACCAATCAAACACTCACACCCAGTCAAAAGATCTGGGTTTAATCCATCACCGTTCTTTAGCCCACTCTGCCACCCCAGTTCAGACATCGCCATATGCAAATCAGTCTGACCCTGTGCCTCATGGGAACAGTCCAGCCCGAACTGCCAAGCCATGCCTTCCCTGGACCGGAAACAAGCTTCCGAGGACCAGTTTCTGGCATTTCAGCCGTCTTCAGCCCGGCTTGCTTGAATCCAGTGGCAAAGTGAGCAAGGGACTCACGTCTGAGCATACCCTACCAACTTATGGCGAACAAAGTGGTACAAAAGGTGGGTGGTGATGGACGGAGCATCTGAACCAATCAAACACTCACACCCAGTCAACAGATCTGGGTTTAATCCATCACCGTTCTTTAGCCCACTCTGCCACTCCAGTTCAGACATGGCCATATGCAAATCAGTCTGACCCTGTGCCTCATGGGAACAGTCCAGCCCGAACTGCCAAGTCATGCCTTCCCTGGACCGGAAACAAGCTTCCGAGGACCGATTTCTGGCATTTCAGCCGCCTTCAGCCCGGCTTGCTTGAATCCAGTGGTAAAGTGAGCACGGGACTCACGTCTGAGCATACCCTGCCAACTTATGGCGAACAAAGTGGTACAAAAGGGGGGTGGTGATGGACGGAGCATCTGAACCAATCAAACACTTTTGTACCGCTAGGTTGCAAGCAAGCACATTTATTTGGAAACTATCCTCTTGTTTTGTGACTCCAACCTCAGTTGATTTGCACAGTTGGGTAGAGAACAGAAGGCACAGGCTCCCAGTCCCTGTGAATGTGCATAATCAGCCCACTCAGACCAATCCTGGCACTTCTCTCATGCTGGGTAATAGTTTTACCAGCATGAAAGCAGCGTCTGGATTGGTGCAATGGAGTTTAGGAGCCTGTGCCCCACGAGCAGAGGAGCACCAAGGCAGTGAGGCAGCAGGCCTAAAGTATTCTTTTATTATTTTTATTATTATCCTCAGTGCTGCCCTACCACTTTTTTTGGTAAAAGCAGCTGCCACTGGTAGTGAGGTTTGCCACCGAGGCTTAATCAGTTCCAATGATTTCTTAATGCTTTTGTGACATGAGGTTACATAATGATTTGTTAGTGAGGCAATATTTCAGTACAAAACTGTATTTCACATATAGGATTTGTGTATCTAAACAATGAGTGGCTTATTTAAGAAATCATCACGCAGCACAGTACTGCAAAACACCTTGCTGTGCTGCGCTCAGTGATAGAGAAAGAAATAGAATGCACTGTACTTGACAATATACACCACATTACTGTAATTTCCCAGCGATGGCACAAAGTGTGTTGCGGAGTGCCAGCGCAACCACCCGCAGCGTCGGATTGGTAATGCGGGCACTCGGGCAATGCACGAGGGGCCGGTATCCAGTTACAGCTGTGGGATTTGGCGGATTCTGCTTTGTTCGGATGTCGCCAGCGGCCCAGTGGGTGCCTGAGTGGCCTTTCTAGAGGATGATGGGTCTCAATTACTTCCCTTTTATCAAAGGGCAGAGGTGTCACTCCCTTTCTCTCGCTGGAGCCGGCCCATTAACATATGCTAATTGAGCGGGGGCAGGGGGCCGAAACAAAAGTGCCCTCACTTATATTCAGGTGTGTTTCACCAGTGCAAGCTAATCCATGATTTTTTTTACGCCCACCCCCCCTTTTTTTTTTTATAAAACTTAGCCGAAACAGTGTTTTGCAAAGGCAATATGCAAATATGGGCCACTTTTTTTTATCGTGCCCGGGCAGATGTTTAATCCCAATCCAACCCTGACCACCCGTGCAGCATGGTTTAAGAGTACCTGTGTTGTAAGCAGGATTGTTTTTGTGCACTAAGGGACACCTTCCTGCACAAAAACAATCCCCTGAGGCATATTCCTCTTTTTATGTGTGCTGCGAAATGCAACACACATAGAAAGAGGAAGTAATGAGGAGAAATAAAGATATTTCTCATCGTTAAGCCTCAATTGGGGAGGTGTAGCATTTTGATGCATTCTCAGGTTTTCCGGTAATGGCAAATCTGGAATTGTGCCAAATTCTATGGGTAGATGCGTGGAAACACCTGCGCTCCACCCATGGAACTCCTCTGTGCTGCAGAGTAACACAAGGCAGTGATTTGCATTGCATTGGGCTACTCACTAAAATATCTATTCTGTCCTCGTGATACTTCTTGAAATTAAAAAAGATAAATTTAACACATGTCAATTGAGATCAATTCAAGACAGAATTAACACAGCTTTGAGTTTTCGAACAGCACAGCTAAGTCGAGAATGTTAACACTCTTGCATGTAGAACTCGTTTACTTCACCTTTTGCACATTATCATTCAATGTGCTTTATTTTCGGCTTTGACGTCTCACACTATCATAAGATACAACCACTTTTCTTTCCCTTCTTTTTCTGTGATGACCACAAGGACCACTCTTATACCGCTACATCACTTTGTAAATGATGTGATGGTACTTTCAGTGTTAAGTGATGTTTCTGTGTTGTTTTGTTGGTGTGAATTAATCAGAGGGGTTGCCACAGGGCACAAGTCATAAAAAAAGAAGTGGTGGGATAACCAAGTTAGGCAGTATGCAAGTGACATCATGGCGCATGACATCACTGCCGACATCATGTCATGGCTTCACAGGAAGTGACATCACAACCCATGACCTCACAGGAAGTGACATCAGATCGTAACACCTCACATATGTTTTGCAGGTCTGTCATGAGTACCTTTGAGCTCATTATGAGATTTAACAAAGGAGATTTTGTGTTGGGGTTCTGCCCAAAAAGTGACGCATTCCGACGCACAATGTGAGCCTCAACTTATACATTTATTTTTTGTAAAAACTCTACCACAAAGAAATTGTCAACAAGGAGAAATGTGGCAGTACATTTGTTCTCCCTAATAGGTTTCAAAGACCACAATTTTGAATATCTTAAGGCTATAAAAAATTTAAATAATGGGATTTAAAATGTTATTTGTGTAGATACTGGGACAGACTAGCAAATCTGATATTCTTACAATGCATGCAAATATCCCATATATACAGGGACTGAAGAAAGTAAAAATCACTCCTCTCAAGTATTTGTGAAGAAATTAGCTGTGAGCTTTTGCTTCCCCCTCCCTTGCATCTAGGTGTGACTGCTCAGATAACTCGCAGCCAGGATAGTGGAATTAAAGAAGGCCTGATGGCCTCTGAAAGTCGGTTTTCGTAATGGACCCAGATGGTGTCATGTTGGACAGGCCCCATGAAGGGCTCGCTCCCTCCCCGCAGGACAGGGCCCTGGTACCGGCCTTCCAGGTACTACCCGCAGAAGCAACCCCCAACCCGTCCCCCATGGGACGTCTGCTCCTGGGAATCCCTGTGTCCCTGGCCTGGGCCACCGTCAGCACCCTTGCCCGGGCCAGCCGCCATCTTAGACACTGCGCCACGAGGCCGCGTGGCCTCAGCTCGACCCCAACCCCGGGCCTGGCCAGGTCCCGACATCCCGGCACCACCCTCCACCCAGGAGGTGAACGGACCACTTGGCAGGTCAATGGGAGTAAGAGGTGTCGATGGCTCTCTCCCGCCAGGTGCCGATCACCCCCAGCCTCCCCGGGCGCTGGCTCCACCCCCCTGCTGGGTGTCTGGACTCCCTCATCCCGGACCTCCCGACCTCCAAGAGCGAGGGTCCGGACATCAAAGAGTGCCAGACCTATAACTGAGGCAGCCCCAGAACAGAAAGGCAGTTGTATCCTGGAGTCGAGAGACACCGCGACGAACTCATCCTTGACGGACTGCTGGCGCTGCCGCAGCCCTGCCTTGTGAACTATTGTCCTGCCTGCTGGCGCTGCCGCGGCCTTCTGCAACCTTCATCCTCGTGGGACCTGCTGGCGCTGCCGCGGCCCGTTGTCACCTTCATCCTCGTGGGACCTGCTGGCGCTGCCGCGGCCCGTTGTCACCTTCATCCTCGTGGGACCTGCTGGCGCTGCCGCGGCCCGTTGCAACCTTCATCCTCGTGGGACCTGCTGGCGCTGCCGCGGCCCGTTGTAACCTTCATCCTCGTTGGGACCTGCTGGCGCTGCCGCGGCCCGTTGCCACCTACGACCTCTTCGGGACCTGCTGGCGCTGCCGCGGTCTGACCCGTCCGAACACCGAGCTCGAGGATTGTGAGCTATCACCGTTCCACCGCCGTACCTACGGGTACCAAGACTGTCCCGCTACCCCCTTCCCTAATAGAGACTAGAATTGAGAGGATCATCGTGTCCTGATCTCATTGTATCGTACTACCTTACGTCAAGAACTGCCTATAAAAGGTGTTAATCTGATCTTCGTGTGGTGTCCATCTGTGGGGGGGAAGTTACTTGTCTGTACGATCGCTGGGGACGGCCCTCACCGGAGGCCTCTCCCCTTGTGCTCGGCCGACCCTCCAGGTCCCCGTCTAACATGTCTGAAATATGAAGGCCCCCTCTCTGCATGCACATTGCTGCTCTGAAAGAAAGTAGACAACGTGCAGGCACTGCTGAGTGGTCCCGGTGCCTGGAAATTACATCAGGACAAGTTCATCATATTTCAGTGGGGCCCAGCTGCTTGGACGGCTTCCTCCCAGTGAAAATAGTGGGTGGGCACTGTGTACCCACGCGGACCCCCGACTTCTGTGCTGGGTTGCCTTGTATCCAGATCTGGCCGGTTTATACTTCTACTCAGTGTGCTTTTATACATGTTGACACCTGTCAGACAGAGACTTTTTGGGCGATCACCAGAGGGAGGAACCCGACTAGGGTGTAAGAAGACTTATGACTCAACTGTCTACGATTTCAATTGGAAATGACTTTAAGTGAGCTTCTAACTGTGTAATCTCAGCTCGCTGCACCTGTTTAATCCTGTTACATTCTCTGTGACACTCCATGCGCGTTGTATTATCAGCAATTCTTATCCAAGTGGCGTGATGGTGTTGCTCAAGTGTTACAGTGCCATTTTGCTTTTAAGGTGGTATTACAGCAGGGCAGAATTTGTTTTCGGTTTCTTCTTGCCCCACACCAAGCACTATTAGATGTTTTTGCCATTCTGTTGTACTAAATGTCTCTGGACTAAAAGGAAACTGGATTTGTAGGTTTACTGGGGTCCTCTGATCCAAAATAATTGATGTAGAAAGTGTCAGATATTTGATATGCCAAAAGCCAGATGTAGTGGAGACAGAACCATTTCACAATTGTCGTTTTCAAGGTATTTGCTTGATAACCCATGCGCAAATATTTAAAACATTTACAACCCATTACACATGTGTAACATCTAAGATTTAGCATGTTAAACCTATACTCATGATATGAAATCCAACCTCAGCTAGTAAGGAGCTTCCACCGAAGGTCCACTGAGTCAAACATACAATGATAAGTAATTACGCATTTTCATATATTATTATCATTTGCATTTTAATAGACCAAAAACATAATTTTACCTCCAATATGATGGCCTTAAAGCATCCCTTGAAACCAGTTTCCAGATCCGCAAACAGTACATATTTCTATACTTCAAGATTCCATGACCAGTGCGTACATTCAGTGTTGATTATATTTACGAATCTCACTTGCTAATATTACTAGACATGCGAAGGAGGCACATCAAGCAAGGGGCGCTTCTGGCATAGCTGTCAAAAGAACATGTCAAGCGGTCTCCATCTTGAATAAATAAATGGCATTGTCATTTACATTGCCAATACACCGCACTCTGCACTCAACAGCACACAGCACTCAACAGCACACACCACTCTGCACTCAACAGCACACACCACTCTGCACTCATCAGCACACACCACTCTGCACTCAACAGCACACACCACTCTGCACTCAACAGCACACACCACTCTGCACTCACTACTCTGCACTCACTACTCTGCACTCACTACTCTGCACTCACCACTCTGCACTCACCACTCTGCACTCACCACTCTGCACTCACCACTCTGCACTCACCACTCTGCACTCACCACTCTGCACTCACCACTCTGCACTCCCTACTCTGCACTCCCTACTCTGCACTCTGCACTCACTACTCTGCATTCACTACTCTGCACTCACTACTCTGCACTCACTACTCACTACTCTGCACTCCCTACTCTGCACTCCCTACTCTGCACTCCCTACTCTGCACTCCCTACTCTGCACTCCCTACTCTACACTCCCTACTCTGCACTCCCTACTCTACACTCCCTACTCTGCACTCACTACTCACTACTCTGCACTCACTACTCACTACTCTGCACTCACTACTCTGCACTCACTACTCTGCACTCACTACTCTGCACTCACTACTCTGCACTCACTATTCTGCACTCACTACTCTGCACTCACTACTCTGCACTCACTACTCACTACTCTGCACTCACTACTCTGCACTCACTACTTTGCACTCACTACTCTGCACTCACTACTCTGCACTCACTACTCTGCACTCACTACTCACTACTCTGCACTCACTACTCTGCACTCACTACTCACTACTCTGCACTCACTACTCACTACTCTGCACTCACTACTCACTACTCACTACTCTGCACTCACTACTCTGCACTCACTGCTCTGCACTCACTGCTCTGCACTCACTGCTCTGCACTCACTGCTCTGCACTCACTGCTCTGCACTCACTACTTTGCACTCACTACTCTGCACTCACTACTCACTACTCTGCACTCACTACTCACTACTCTGCACTCACTACTCACTACTCTGCACTCACTACTCTGCACTCACTACTCACGACTCTGCACTCACTACTCACGACTCTGCACTCACCACTCACTACTCTGCACTCACTACTCACTACTCTGCACTCACTACTCTGCACTCACTACTCTGCCCTCACTACTCACTACTCTGCACTCACTACTTTGCACTCACTACTCACTACTCTGCACTCCCTACTCTGCACTCACTACTATGCACTCACTACTCTGCACTCACTACTCTGCACTCACTACTCTGCACTCACTACTCACTACTCTGCACTCACTACTCACTACTCTGCACTCACTACTCACTACTCTGCACTCACTACTCTGCACTCACTACTCTGCACTCACTACTCTGCACTCACTACTCACTACTCTGCACTCACTACTCTGCACTCACTACTCACTACTCTGCACTCACTATTCTGCACTCACTACTCACTACTCTGCACTTACTACTCACTACTCTGCACTCACTACTCACTACTCACTACTCACTACTCACTACTCTGCACTCACTACTCTGCACTCACTACTCACTACTCACTACTCTGCACTCACTACTCACTACTCTGCACTCACTACTCACTACTCTGCACTCACTACTCACTACTCTGCACTCACTACTCTGCACTCACTACTCTGCACTCACTACTCTGCACTCACTACTCACTACTCTGCACTCACTACTCACTACTCAGCACTCACTACTCAATACTCTGCACTCACTACTCTGCACTCACTACTCACTACTCTGCACTCACTACTCACTACTCTGCACTCACTACTCACTACTCTGCACTTACTACTCACTACTCACTACTCTGCACTCACTACTCACTACTCACTACTCTGCACTCACTACTCACTACTCTGCACTCACTACTCTGCACTCACTACTCTGCACTCACTACTCTGCACTCACTACTCTGCACTCACTACTCTGCACTCACTACTCACTACTCACTACTCTGCACTCACTACTCATTACTCACTACTCTGCACTCACTACTCTGCACTCACTACTCTGCACTCACTGCTCTGCACTCACTACTCTGCACTCACTACTCTGCACTCACTACTCTGCACTCACTACTCTGCACTCACTACTCACTACTCTGCACTCACTACTCACTACTCTGCACTCACTACTCTGCACTCACTACTCTGCACTCACTACTCACTACTCTGCACTCACTACTCACTACTCTGCACTCACTACACACTACTCACTACTCACTACTCTGCAATCACTACACACTACTCACTACTCTGCACTCATTACTCACTACTCTGCACTCACTACTCTGCACTCACTACTCACTACTCTGCACTCACTACTCTGCACTCACTACTCACTACTCTGCACTCACTAATCACTACTCTGCACTCACTACTCATTACTCACTACTCATTACTCACTACTCTGCACTCACTGCTCTGCACTCACTACTCTGCACTCACTACTCTGCACTCACTACTCTGCACTCACTACTCTGCACTCACTACTCTACACTCACTACTCACTACTCTGCACTCACTACTCTGCACTCACTACTCACTACTCTGCACTCACTACTCACTAGTCTGCACTCCCTACTCTGCACTCCCTACTCTGCACTCACTACTCTGCACTCACTACTCTGCACTCACGACTCTGAACTCACTACTGACGACTCTGCACTCACTACTCACGACTCTGCACTCACTACTCACGACTCTGCACTCACTACTCACGACTCTGCACTCACTACTCACGACTCTGCACTCACTACTCACTACTCTGCACTAACTACTCACTACTCTGCACTCACTACTCACTACTCTGCACTCACTACTCACTACTCTGCACTCACTACTCCGCACTCACTACTCTGCACTCACTACTCTGCACTCACTACTCTGCACTCACTACTCACTACTCTGCACTCACTACACACTACTCACTACTCAGCGCTCACTACTCACTACTCTGCACTCACTACTATGCACTCACTACTCTGCACTCACTACTCACTACTCTGCACTCACTACTCTGCACTCACTACTCACGACTCTGCACTCACTACTCACGACTCTGCACTCACTACTCACAACTCTGCACTCACTACTCACAACTCTGCACTCACTACTCACGACTCTGCACTCACTACTCACGACTCTGCACTCACTACTCACGACTCTGCACTCACTACTCACTACTCTGCACTCACTACTCACTACTCTGCACTCACTACTCTGCACTCACTACTCACTACTCTGCACTCACTACTTTGCACTCACTACTCACTACTCTGCACTCCCTACTCTGCACTCACTACTTTGCACTCACTACTCACTACTCTGCACTCACTACTCTGCACTCACTACTCTGCACTCACTACTCTGCACTCACTACTCTGCACTCACTACTCACTACTCTGCACTCTCTACTTTTCACTCACTACTCACTACTCTGCACTCCCTACTCTGCACTCCCTACTCTGCACTCACTACTCTGCACTCACTACTCTGCACTCACTACTCACTACTCTGCACTCACTACTCTGCACACTCACTCTGCACTCTGGACTCACACTCTGCACTCACTACTCTGCACACTCACTACTCTGCACTCACTACTCTGCACTCACTACTCTGCACTCACTACTCACTACTCTGCACTCACTACTCACTACTCTGCACTCACTACTTTGCACTCACTACTCACTACTCTGCACTCCCTACTCTGCACTCCCTACTCTGCACTCCCTACTCTGCACTCACTACTCTGCACTCACTACTCTGCACTCACTACTCACTACTCTGCACTCACTACTCTGCACACTCACTCTGCACTCTGGACTCACACTCTGCACTCACTACTCTGCACACTCACTACTCTGCACTCACTACTCTGCACTCACTACTCTGCACTCACTACTCACTACTCTGCACTCACTACTCTGCACTCACTACTCTGCACTCACTACTCTGCACTCACTACTCTGCACTCACTACTCTGCACTCACTACTCACTACTCTGCACTCACTACTCACTACTCTGCACTCACTACTCTGCACTCACTACTCTGCACTCACTACTCACTACTCTGCACTCACTACTCACTACTCTGCACTCACTACACACTACTCACTACTCACTACTCTGCACTCACTACACACTACTCACTACTCTGCACTCACTACTCACTACTCTGCACTCACTACTCTGCACTCACTACTCACTACTCACTACTCTGCACTCACTACTCTGCACTCACTACTCACTACTCTGCACTCACTACTCACTACTCTGCACTCACTACTCATTACTCACTACTCATTACTCACTACTCTGCACTCACTGCTCTGCACTCACTACTCTGCACTCACTACTCTGCACTCACTACTCTGCACTCACTACTCTGCACTCACTACTCTGCACTCACTACTCACTACTCTGCACTCACTACTCTGCACTCACTACTCACTACTCTGCACTCACTACTCTGCACTCACTACTCTGCACTCACGACTCTGAACTCACTACTCACGACTCTGCACTCACTACTCACGACGCACTCACTACTCACGACTCTGCACTCACTACTCACTACTCTGCACTAACTACTCACTACTCTGCACTCACTACTCACTACTCTGCACTCACTACTCACTACTCTGCACTCACTACTCCGCACTCACTACTCTGCACTCACTACACACTACTCACTACTCAGCACTCACTACTCTGCACTCACTACTCCGCACTCACTACTCTGCACTCACTACACACTACTCACTACTCTGCACTCACTACTCTGCACTCACTACTCACGACTCTGCACTCACTACTCACGACTCTGCACTCACTACTCACAACTCTGCACTCACTACTCACAACTCTGCACTCACTACTCACGACTCTGCACTCACTACTCACGACTCTGCACTCACTACGCATGACTCTGCACTCACTACTCACTACTCTGCACTCACTACTCACTACTCTGCACTCACTACTGTGCACTCACTACTCACTACTCTGCACTCACTACTTTGCACTCACTACTCACTACTCTGCACTCCCTACTCTGCACTCACTACTTTGCACTCACTACTCTGCACTCACTACTCTGCACTCACTACTCTGCACTCACTACTCTGCACTCACTACTCTGCACTCACTACTCTGCACTCACTACTCACTACTCTGCACTCTCTACTTTTCACTCACTACTCTGCACTCCCTACTCTGCACTCCCTACTCTGCACTCACTACTCTGCACTCACTACTCTGCACTCACTACTCTGCACTCACTACTCACTACTCTGCACTCACTACTCTGCACACTCACTCTGCACTCTGGACTCACACTCTGCACTCACTACTCTGCACACTCACTACTCTGCACTCACTACTCTGCACTCACTACTCTGCACTCACTACTCACTACTCTGCACTCACTACTCACTACTCACTACTCTGCACTCACTACTCACTACTCTGCACTCACTACTTGGCACTCACTACTCACTACTCTGCACTCCCTACTCTGCACTCCCTACTCTGCACTCCCTACTCTGCACTCACTACTCTGCACTCACTACTCTGCACTCACTACTCACTACTCTGCACTCACTACTCTGCACACTCACTCTGCACTCTGGACTCACACTCTGCACTCACTACTCTGCACACTCACTACTCTGCACTCACTACTCTGCACTCACTACTCTGCACTCACTACTCACTACTCTGCACTCACTACTCACTACTCACCACTCTGCACTCACTCACTACTCTGCACTCACTACTCTGCACTCACTACTCTGCACTCACTACTCACTACTCTGCACTCACTACTCACTACTCTGCACTCACTACTCACTACTCTGCACTCACTACTCACTACTCTGCACTCACTACTCACTACTCTGCACTCACTACTCACTACTCTGCACTCACTACTCTGCACTCACTACTCTGCACTCACTACTCTGCACTCACTACTCTGCACTCACTACTCTGCACACTCACTCTGCACTCTGGACTCACACTCTGCACTCACTACTCTGCACACTCACTACTCTGCACTCACTACTCTGCACTCACTACTCTGCACTCACTACTCACTACTCTGCACTCACTACACACTACTCTGCACTCACTACACACTACTCTGCACTCACTACTCACTACTCTGCACTCACTACTCTGCACTCACTACTCACTACTCTGCACTCACTACTCTGCACTCACTACTCTGCACTCACTACTCTGCACTCACTACTCTGCACTCACTACTCACTACTCTGCACTCACTACTCTGCACTCACTACTCACTACTCTGTACTCACTACTCTGCACTCACTACACACTACTCACTACTCTGCACTCACTACTCACTACTCTGCACTCACTACTATGCACTCACTACTCTGCAGTCACTACTCACTACTCTGCACTCACTACTCACTACTCTGCACTCACTACTCACTACTCTGCACTCACTACTCTGCACTCACTACTCTGCACTCACGACTCTGAACTCACTACTCACGACTCTGCACTCACTACTCACGACTCTGCACTCACTACTCACGACTCTGCACTCACTACTCACGACTCTGCACTCACTACTCACTACTCTGCACTAACTACTCACTACTCTGCACTCACTACTCACTACTCTGCACTCACTACTCACTACTCTGCACTCACTACTCCGCACTCACTACTCTGCACTCACTACACACTACTCACTACTCAGCACAAACTACTCTGCACTCACTACTCCGCACTCACTACTCTGCACTCACTACACACTACTCACTACTCTGCACTCACTACTCTGCACTCACTACTCACGACTCTGCACTCACTACTCACAACTCTGCACTCACTACTCACGACTCTGCACTCACTACTCACGACTCTGCACTCACTACGCACGACTCTGCACTCACTACTCACTACTCTGCACTCGCTACTCACTACTCTGCACTCACTACTGTGCACTCACTACTCACTACTCTGCACTCACTACTTTGCACTCACTACTCACTACTCTGCACTCCCTACTCTGCACTCACTACTTTGCACTCACTACTCTGCACTCACTACTCTGCACTCACTACTCTGCACTCACTACTCTGCACTCACTACTCTGCACTCACTACTCTGCACTCACTACTCACTACTCTGCACTCTCTACTTTTCACTCACTACTCACTACTCTGCACTCCCTACTCTGCACTCCCTACTCTGCACTCACTACTCTGCACTCACTACTCTGCACTCACTACTCTGCACTCACTACTCACTACTCTGCACTCACTACTCTGCACACTCACTCTGCACTCTGGACTCACACTCTGCACTCACTACTCTGCACACTCACTACTCTGCACTCACTACTCTGCACTCACTACTCTGCACTCACTACTCACTACTCTGCACTCACTACTCACTACTCACTACTCTGCACTCACTACTCACTACTCTGCACTCACTACTTGGCACTCACTACTCACTACTCTGCACTCCCTACTCTGCACTCCCTACTCTGCACTCCCTACTCTGCACTCACTACTCTGCACTCACTACTCTGCACTCACTACTCACTACTCTGCACTCACTACTCTGCACACTCACTCTGTACTCTGGACTCACACTCTGCACTCACTACTCTGCACACTCACTACTCTGCACTCACTACTCTGCACTCACTACTCTGCACTCACTACTCACTACTCTGCACTCTCTACTCACTACTCACCACTCTGCACTCACTCACTACTCTGCACTCACTACTCTGCACTCACTACTCACTACTCTGCACTCACTACTCACTACTCTGCACTCACTACTCAGTACTCTGCACTCACTACTCACTACTCTGCACTCACTACTCTGCACTCACTACTCTGCACTCACTACTCTGCACTCACTACTCTGCACTCACTACTCTGCACACTCACTCTGCACTCTGGACTCACACTCTGCACTCACTACTCTGCACACTCACTACTCTGCACTCACTACTCACTACTCTGCACTCACTACACACTACTCTGCACTCACTACACACTACTCTGCACTCACTACTCACTACTCTGCACTCACTACTCTGCACTCATTACTCACTACTCTGCACTCACTACTCTGCACTCACTACTCTGCACTCACTACTCTGCACTCACTACTCACTACTCTGCACTCACTACTCTGCACTCACTACTCACTACTCTGTACTCACTACTCTGCACTCACTACACACTACTCACTACTCTGCACTCACTACTCACTACTCTGCACTCACTACTATGCACTCACTACTCTGCAGTCACTACTCACTACTCTGCACTCACTACTCACTACTCTGCACTCACTACTCACTACTCACGACTCTGCACTCACTACTCACGACTCTGCACTCACGACTCTGCACTCACTACTCTGCACTCACGACTCTGCACTCACGACTCTGCACTCACTACTCTGCGCTCACTACTCTGCACTCACTACTCTGCACTCACTACTCACTACTCTGCACTCACTACTCACTACTAAAGTAGTGAGTGCAGAGTAGTGAGTGCAGAGTAGTGAGTGCAGAGTAGTGAGTGCAGAGTAGTGAGTGCAGAGTAGTGAGTAGTGAGTGCAGAGTAGTGAGTAGTGAGTGCAGAGTAGTGAGTGCATAGTAGTGAGTGCAGAGTAGTGAGTGCAGAGTCGTGAGTAGTGAGTGCAGAGTAGTGAGTGCAGAGTCATGAGTAGTGAGTGCAGAGTAGTGAGTAGTGAGTGCAGAGTAGTGAGTAGTGAGTGCAGAGTAGTGAGTAGTGAGTGCAGAGTAGTGAGTGCAGAGTAGTGAGTGCAGAGTAGTGAGTGTGCAGAGTAGTGAGTGCAGAGTGTGAGTCCAGAGTGCAGAGTGAGTGTGCAGAGTAGTGAGTGCAGAGTAGTGAGTGCAGAGTAGTGAGTGCAGAGTAGTGAGTAGTGAGTGCAGAGTAGTGAGTAGTGAGTGCAGAGTAGTGAGTAGTGAGTGCAGAGTAGTGAGTAGTGAGTGCAGAGTAGTGAGTGCAGAGTAGTGAGTGCAGAGTAGTGAGTGTGCAGAGTAGTGAGTGCAGAGTGTGAGTGCAGAGTGAGTGTGCAGAGTAGTGAGTGCAGAGTAGTGAGTGCAGAGTAGTGAGTGCAGAGTAGTGAGTAGTGAGTGCAGAGCAGTGAGTGCAGAGTAGTGAGTAGTGAGTGCAGAGTAGTGAGTGCAGAGTAGTGAGTGTAGAGTAGTGAGTGCAGAGTAGTGAGTGAGTGCAGAGTAGTGAGTAGTGAGTGCAGAGTAGTGAGTAGTGAGTGCAGAGTAGTGAGTAGTGAGTAGTGAGTGCAGAGTAGTGAGTAGTGAGTGCAGAGTAGTGAGTAGTGAGTAGTGAGTGCAGAGTAGTGAGTAGTGAGTGCAGAGTAGTGAGTAGTGAGTGCAGAGTAGTGAGTGCAGAGTAGTGAGTAATGAGTGCAGCGTAGTGAGTAATGAGTGCAGAGTAGTGAGTGCAGAGTAGTGAGTAGTGAGTGCAGAGTAGTGAGTGCAGAGTAGTGAGTGCTGAGTAGTGAGTAGTGAGTGCAGAGTAGTGAGTGCAGAGTAGTGAGTAGTGAGTGCAGAGTAGTGAGTAGTAAGTGCAGAGTAGTGAGTAGTGAGTTCAGAATAGTGAGTGCAGAGTAGTGAGTAGTGAGTGCAGAGTAGTGAGTGCAGAGTAGTGAGTAGTGAGTGCAGAGTAGTGAGTGCAGAGTAGTGAGTGCAGAGTAGTGAGTGCAGAGTAGTGAGTAGTGAGTGCAGAGTAGTGAGTGCAGAGTAGTGAGTGCAGAGTGTGAGTGCAGAGTGAGTTTGCAGAGTGCAGAGTGAGTGTGCAGAGTAGTGAGTGTGCAGAGTAGTGAGTGTGCAGAGAGAGTGTGCAGAGAGAGTGTGTGGAGAGAGTGTGCAGAGTGCAGAGTAGTGAGTAGTGAGTAGTGAGTGCAGAGTAGTGAGTGCAGAGTAGTGAGTAGTGAGTAGTGAGTGCAGAGTAGTGAGTAGTGAGTGCAGAGTAGTGAGTAGTGAGTGCAGAGTAGTGAGTGCAGAGTAGTGAGTAGTGAGTGCAGAGTAGTGAGTAGTGAGTGCAGAGTAGTGAGTAGTGAGTGCAGAGTAGTGAGTGCAGAGTAGTGAGTGCAGAGTGTGAGTGCAGAGTGAGTTTGCAGAGTGCAGAGTGAGTGTGCAGAGTAGTGAGTGTGCAGAGTAGTGAGTGTGCAGAGAGAGTGTGCAGAGAGAGTGTGCAGAGAGAGTGTGCGGAGAGAGTGTGCAGAGTGCAGAGTAGTGAGTAGTGAGTAGTGAGTGCAGAGTAGTGAGTGCAGAGTAGTGAGTAGTGAGTAGTGAGTGCAGAGTAGTGAGTAGTAAGTGCAGAGTAGTGAGTAGTGAGTAGTGAGTAGTGAGTGCAGAGTAGTGAGTGCAGAGTAGTGAGTAATGAGTAGTGCGTGCAGAGTAGTGAGTAGTAAGTGCAGAGTAGTGAGTAGTGAGTAGTGAGTGCAGAGTAGTGAGTGCAGAATAGTGAGTGCAGAGTAGTGAGTAATGAGTGCAGAGTAGTGAGTGCAGAGTAGTGAGTAGTGAGTGCAGAGTAGTGAGGGCAGAGTAGTGAGGGCAGAGTAGTGAGGGCAGAGTAGTGAGGGCAGAGTAGTGAGTGCAGAGTAGTGAGGGCAGAGTAGTGAGTGCAGAGTAGTGAGTGCAGAGTAGTGAGTGCAGAGTAGTGAGTGCAGAGTAGTGAGTAGTGAGTGCAGAATAGTGAGTGCAAAGTAGTGAGTGCAGAGTAGTTAGTGCAGAGTAGTGAGTGCAGAGTAGTGAGTGCAGAGTAGTGAGTGCAGAGTAGTGAGTAGTGAGTGCAGAGTAGTGAGTAGTGAGTGCAGAGTAGTGAGTGCAGAGTAATGAGTGCAGAGTAGTGAGTGCAGAGTAGTGAGCGCAGAGTAGTGAGTGCAGAGTCGTGAGTGCAGAGTCGTGAGTGCAGAGTAGTGAGTGCAGAGTCATGAGTGCAGAGTCGTGAGTAGTGAGTGCAGAGTCGTGAGTAGTGAGTAGTGAGTGCAGAGTAGTGAGTGCAGAGTAGTGAGTAGTGACTGCAGAGTAGTGAGTGCATAGTAGTGAGTGCAGAGTAGTGAGTAGTGAGTGCAGAGTAGTGAGTAGTGTGTAGTGAGTGCAGAGTAGTGAGTACAGAGTAGTGAGTAGTGAGTGCAGAGTAGTGAGTGCAGAGTAGTGAGTAGTGAGTGCAGAGTAGTGAGTGCAGAGTAGTGAGTGCAGAGTAGTGAGTGCAGAGTAGTGAGTGCAGAGTAGTGAGTAATGAGTGCAGAGTAGTGAGTGCAGAGTAGTGAGTAGTGAGTGCAGAGTAGTGTGTAGTGAGTGCAGAGTAGTGTGTAGTGAGTGCAGAGTAGTGAGTAGTGAGTGCAGAGTAGTGAGTGCAGAGTAGTGAGTGCAGAGTAGTGAGTGTGCAGAGTAGTGAGTGCAGAGTGTGAGTCCAGAGTGCAGAGTGAGTGTGCAGAGTAGTGAGTGCAGAGTAGTGAGTGCAGAGTAGTGAGTGCAGAGTAGTGAGTGCAGAGTAGTGAGTGCAGAGTAGTGAGTAGTGAGTGCAGAGTACTGAGTAGTGAGTGCAGAGTAGTGAGTAGTGAGTGCAGAGTAGTGAGTAGTGAGTGCAGAGTAGTGAGTGCAGAGTAGTGAGTGAGTGCAGAGTGGTGAGTAGTGAGTAGTGAGTGCAGAGTAGTGAGTAGTGAGTGCAGAGTAGTGAGTGCAGAGTAGTGAGTGCAGAGTAGTGAGTGTGCAGAGTAGTGAGTGCAGAGTGTGAGTCCAGAGTGCAGAGTGAGTGTGCAGAGTAGTGAGTGCAGAGTAGTGAGTAGTGAGTGCAGAGTAGTGAGTGCAGAGTAGTGAGTGCAGAGTAGGGAGTGCAGAGTAGGGAGTGCAGAGTAGGGAGTGCAGAGTAGTGAGTAGTGAGTGCCAAGTAGTGAGTGCAGAGTAGTGAGTAGTGAGTGCAGAGTAGTGAGTAGTGAGTAGTGAGTGCAGAGTAGTGAGTAGTGAGTGCAGAGTAGTGAGTGCAGAGTAGTGAGTGTGCAGAGTAGTGAGTGCAGAGTGTGAGTCCAGAGTGCAGAGTGAGTGTGCAGAGTAGTGAGTGCAGAGTAGTGAGTAGTGAGTGCAGAGTAGTGAGTGCAGAGTAGTGAGTGCAGAGTAGTGAGTGCAGAGTAGGGAGTGCAGAGTAGGGAGTGCAGAGTAGTGAGTAGTGAGTGAAAAGTACTCTGCACTCACTACTCTGCACTCACTACTCTGCACTCACTACTCTGCACTCACTACTCTGCACACTCACTCTGCACTCTGGACTCACACTCTGCACTCATTACTCTGCACACTCACTACTCTGCACTCACTACTCTGCACTCACTACTCTGCACTCACTACTCACTACTCTGCACTCACTACACACTACTCTGCACTCACTACACACTACTCTGCACTCACTACTCACTACTCTGCACTCACTACTCTGCACTCACTACTCACTACTCTGCACTCACTACTCTGCACTCACTACTCTGCACTCACTACTCTGCACTCACTACTCTGCACTCACTACTCACTACTCTGCACTCACTACTCTGCACTCACTACTCACTACTCTGTACTCACTACTCTGCACTCACTACACACTACTCACTACTCTGCACTCACTACTCACTACTCTGCACTCACTACTATGCACTCACTACTCTGCAGTCACTACTCACTACTCTGCACTCACTACTCACTACTCTGCACTCACTACTCACTACTCTGCACTCACTACTCTGCACTCACTACTCTGCACTCACGACTCTGAACTCACTACTCACGACTCTGCACTCACTACTCACGACTCTGCACTCACTACTCACGACTCTGCACTCACTACTCACGACTCTGCACTCACTACTCACTACTCTGCACTAACTACTCACTACTCTGCACTCACTACTCACTACTCTGCACTCACTACTCACTACTCTGCACTCACTACTCCGCACTCACTACTCTGCACTCACTACACACTACTCACTTCTCAGCACTCACTACTCTGCACTCACTACTCCGCACTCACTACTCTGCACTCACTACACACTACTCACTACTCTGCACTCACTACTCTGCACTCACTACTCACGACTCTGCACTCACTACTCACGACTCTGCACTCACTACTCACAACTCTGCACTCACTACTCACAACTCTGCACTCACTACTCACGACTCTGCACTCACTACTCACGACTCTGCACTCACTACGCACGACTCTGCACTCACTACTCACTACTCTGCACTCGCTACTCACTACTCTGCACTCACTACTGTGCACTCACTACTCACTACTCTGCACTCACTACTTTGCACTCACTACTCACTACTCTGCACTCCCTACTCTGCACTCACTACTTTGCACTCACTACTCTGCACTCACTACTCTGCACTCACTACTCTGCACTCACTACTCACTACTCTGCACTCACTACTCACTACTCTGCACTCACTACTCACTACTCACTACTCTGCACTCACTACTCACTACTCTGCACTCACTACTCACTACTCACTACTCTGCACTCACTACTCACTACTCTGCACTCACTACTCACTACTCTGCACTCACTCACTACTCTGCACTCACTACTCTACACTCACTACTCTGCACTCACTACTCTGCACTCACTACTCACTACTCTGCACTCACTGCTCTGCACTCACTACTCACTACTCTGCACTCACTACTCTGCACTCACTACTCTGCACTCACTACTCTGCACACTCACTCTGCACTCACACTCTGCACTCACTACTCTGCACACTCACTACTCTGCACTCACTACTCTGCACTCACTACTCTGCACTCACTACTCACTACTCTGCACTCACTACTCACTACTCTGCACTCACTACTCACTACTCTGCACTCACTACTCACTACTCTGCACTCACTACTCTGCACTCACTACGCTGCACTCACTACTCTGCACACTCACTCTGCACTCTGGACTCACACTCTGCACTCACTACTCTGCACACTCACTACTCTGCACTCACTACTCTGCACTCACTACTCTGCACTCACTACTCACTACTCTGCACTCACTACTCACTACTCTGCACTCACTACTCACTACTCTGCACTCACTACTCATGACTCTGCACTCACTACTCTGCACTCACTACTCACGACTCTGCACTCACTACTCTGCACTCACTACTATGCACTCACTACTCTGCACTCACTACTCACTACTCTGCACTCACTACTCACTACTCTGCACTCACTACTCTGCACTCACTACTCTGCACTCACTACTCTGCACTCACTACTCTGCACTCACTACTTTGCACTCACTACTCACTACTCTGCACTCCCTACTCTGCACTCGCTACTCTGCACTCACTACTCTGCACTCACTATTCTGCACTCACTACTCACTACTCTGCACTCACTACTCACTACTCTGCACTCACTACTCACTACTCTGCACTCACTACTCTGCACTCACTACTCTGCACTCACTACTCAGCACTCACTACTCAGCACTCACTACTCACTACTCTGCACTCACTACTCTGCACTCATTACTCACTACTCTGCACTCACTATTCTGCGCTCACTACTCTGCACTCACTACTAACTACTCACTACTCTGCACTTACTACTCACTACTCTGCACTCACTACTCTGCACTCACTACTCACTACTCTGCACTCACTACTCTGCACTCACTACTCACTACTCACTACTCTGCACTCTGCACACTCTCTCTGCACACTCTCTCTGCACACTCTCTCTGCACACTCTCTCTGCACACTCACTACTCTGCACACTCACTACTCTGCACACTCACTCTGCACTCTGCAAACTCACTCTGCACTCACACTCTGCACTCACTACTCTGCACTCACTACTCTGCACTCACTACTCACTACTCTGCACTCACTACTCACTACTCTGCACTCACTACTCACTACTCTGCACTCACTACTCTGCACTCACTACTCACTACTCTGCACTCACTACTCACTACTCTGCACTCACTACTCACTACTCACTACTCTGCACTCACTACTCTGCACTCACTACTCACTACTCTGCACTCTGCACACTCTCTCCACACACTCTCTCTGCACACTCTCTCTGCACACTCACTACTCTGCACACTCACTACTCTGCACACTCACTCTGCACTCTGCAAACTCACTCTGCACTCACACTCTGCACTCACTACTCTGCACTCACTACTCTGCACTCACTACTCACTACTCTGCACTCACTACTCTGCACTCAATACTCACTACTCTGCACTCACTACTCTGCACTCACTACTCTGCACTCACTACTCTGCACTCACTACTCACTACTCTGCACTCACTACTCTGCACTTACTACTCACTACTCTGCACTCACTATTCTGAACTCACTACTCACTACTCTGCACTTACTACTCACTACTCTGCACTCACTACTCACTACTCTGCACTCACTACTCTGCACTCACTACTCACTACTCAGCACTCACTACTCTGCACTCACTACTCTGCACTCACTACTCACTACTCTGCACTCACTACTCTGCACTCATTACTCACTACTCTGCACTCATTACTCACTACTCTGCACTCACTACTCTGCACTCACTACTCACTACTCTGCACTCACTACTCACTACTCTGCACTCACTACTCACTACTCACTACTCTGCACTCACTACTCACTACTCTGCACTCACTACTCACTACTCACTACTCTGCACTCACTACTCACTACTCTGCACTCACTACTCACTACTCTGCACTCACTCACTACTCTGCACTCACTACTCTACACTCACTACTCTGCACTCACTACTCTGCACTCACTACTCACTACTCTGCACTCACTGCTCTGCACTCACTACTCACTACTCTGCACTCACTACTCTGCACTCACTACTCTGCACTCACTACTCTGCACACTCACTCTGCACTCACACTCTGCACTCACTACTCTGCACACTCACTACTCTGCACTCACTACTCTGCACTCACTACTCTGCACTCACTACTCACTACTCTGCACTCACTACTCACTACTCTGCACTCACTACTCTGCACTCACTACTCTGCACTCACTACTCTGCACACTCACTCTGCACTCTGGACTCACACTCTGCACTCACTACTCTGCACACTCACTACTCTGCACTCACTACTCTGCACTCACTACTCTGCACTCACTACTCACTACTCTGCACTCACTACTCACTACTCTGCACTCACTACTCACTACTCTGCACTCACTACTCATGACTCTGCACTCACTACTCTGCACTCACTACTCACGACTCTGCACTCACTACTCTGCACTCACTACTATGCACTCACTACTCTGCACTCACTACTCACTACTCTGCACTCACTACTCACTACTCTGCACTCACTACTCTGCACTCACTACTCTGCACTCACTACTCTGCACTCACTACTTTGCACTCACTACTCACTACTCTGCACTCCCTACTCTGCACTCGCTACTCTGCACTCACTACTCTGCACTCACTATTCTGCACTCACTACTCACTACTCTGCACTCCCTACTCTGCACTCGCTACTCTGCACTCACTACTCTGCACTCACTATTCTGCACTCACTACTCACTACTCTGCACTCACTACTCACTACTCTGCACTCACTACTCACTACTCTGCACTCACTACTCTGCACTCACTACTCTGCACTCACTACTCAGCACTCACTACTCAGCACTCACTACTCACTACTCTGCACTCACTACTCTGCACTCATTACTCACTACTCTGCACTCACTATTCTGCGCTCACTACTCTGCACTCACTACTCACTACTCACTACTCTGCACTTACTACTCACTACTCTGCACTCACTACTCTGCACTCACTACTCACTACTCACTACTCTGCACTCACTACTCTGCACTCACTACTCACTACTCACTACTCTGCACTCTGCACACTCTCTCTGCACACTCTCTCTGCACACTCTCTCTGCACACTCTCTCTGCACACTCACTACTCTGCACACTCACTACTCTGCACACTCACTCTGCACTCTGCAAACTCACTCTGCACTCACACTCTGCACTCACACTCTGCACTCACACTCTGCACTCATGGAATCTTCCACCACACTTTCTAAAACTCTATAGTCCGAAGCATAATAGGCACAGGACCAAAAGCAGGGTAGACATTTGCTTAAAATAATCTTATTGTATTTATGAGAAGCAAAAGCGAGACTGTGAAATGTGCTGAATATCAGTTTGTTACGAATCAACAGAGTGGAGTTAGAGAACCAAGAAATAGTAATTTAGAATCCGGGTTAGAAGGAGTAGTAATCACAAGCTGAGGATCAACGGGCGCGAAACAGCGTGGTGGGCGCGCACGAGACGCAGCGTGGGCGTGCACATCAGCTGAAGATCGCCGGAGAAGACACCGAGTCTGCCTGCTGCCATGACTGACCCGCTGCGGAGGGAAAGAGCCCGGTGAGTGGGGGTAGAGGGGGGCGGCAGAGAGGGAGTGGGCAGAGAGGGAGGGTGTGTGTGTGTGTGTGTGTGTGTGTGCGTGCGTGTGTCTGTCTGTCTGTCTATGTGTGTCTGGTGCGTGCCTGCTTGCCTGCCTGGGTGTGTGCGCGTCCACAGACCCTGGTCGGCTCGTGCACCGCTCTGTACTCCCTTGCGAGTTTACTCGGTGACAATAGTTCTCGTTGCCGAGACCTAAAAAGGACGTTCCTCAGACACGTCCTCAACAACTGACTCATGCTTTTCACTTTTTTTTTACATTGCGCTTATAAAAAAAAATACAACCAGTTCTGTGTGTTGTTGCTATCCACTAACACATTGAAATGCTTGCTTCACACAGCTAGAAAATATTTAGAGCTACTTCAAGGCATCTCCTCGCCACAGAAGTCTCCCACACGAATGGGCTGCAGTATACATGGGAGACATTTGAGGGTTAACTATGTCTGATTTCCTTTGCTCCATATTATAGTAGGCGACGAGACGCAGATGGTGTAGCACAGGGCCCTTTTTTTAGATGAAAGTGAAGGCTAAGCTGAAGAAAGGACCAGTGAGGTCTCCATAATTAATGGCTCGGCCATCCAGTGGCTTCCCGAACAGTGGCGGCTGGTACGGATGGGGGAGGTAAAAAAAAAACATACCTTATCACCGCTGTGTCCCTCCAATCTCTCCTCCATGTTAGGACTCGTCCGGAACAGGAACCAGGAAGCACCCAGGCTCCATTGACCAATGACAACGCTGCAATGCAGCGTTGAGATTAGTCTGAGCACCGTGGTTAGGCGCTTATCCAGGGAATGAGGGCCTGGGCATGTTCTATATGCAGGCTGTAATGCAGCCTGCGTGGAGAACATGCAAAGTGCGCATGAATGCTTCCCCAGCCCTGTGAGCAGAGCAGCTCTGCCCGCCCTGGCCGCAAAGCAGCAGGAACAAATAAAGTGATAATAACGTTCAGTTATTATAATTTAATGTTTCCTTTAGTTACACTGCTTAAAAGCAGCGGGTGACGATCCTTTGCCTTAGTGGAGGAGCCGCCACTGGTGCTGAACCCACCCCATCTTTAACAGTGTCGTGTAGGCACCTACAATTATTTATGACCCTGTTCTGTCTGCAGCTCTGGAGACAAAAGCTCTTAAAACACAGAAAGCAAGGGAAAACATAACAGAGGTCAGGGATGTGAAGCCAATCATAGTAAAGCTGGTCCAAAAGATGGAATGATGAGAGAAAGAGCCTGAGGGACAGAGTGTGCAGGGGCAAGTCTCAATTGGTGCAAAAGTTGCAGCGGCACCAGTGCTCAGAGGCCTGAGAGGCCCACTGAACCCTGCTTATTGCTGTCTTTTATCATTCAAGGAGGAGCCGGGGCCCATTTCCTTCCTTGCACTAACGCCCACTTTTCACTGGCTACTCTACTGAGTGTGTAAGAGGGAGAGGGCTGGATGGAAGAGTGAAACGAGGAACATATGAAAAGAAGAAAGAAACTGACCCGAAGGAAGGGTCAAAAGCAATCCTGACTTGGCTCGTCTAATGGTTTTTGAGGTACGGATCAAAATGGTGAATATTTTAATGTTCGGGCTACTCCCTCGTCGCCATCAGCAATGTTGTGATGTCAACTGGAAAGAGTACTACCTACAACAGAAATAATTCTTTCCTTTACAGACGAGACAAGAAACACCATTGAATTGATTTGTGTGAAAACCTTATAGTTCAGTATTCTTCTAACTTTTATGAAGACTTTTTGGAAATGCTGCCTGAGCACTTGTAGAAAAGACAGTACTATTTTGCTTGGAAGAAGAGACCCTGGAGCAGGCCCTCTGAAAGGCATTTTTTGGGGTTAATACAATTAGATGCCTCTTGAACAGCCCGCCGGAATGAATTTGAATGTAGTTTTTACTTCTGAAGGTCCCACATGTGTTGTTACATAAGATCCCGCGCACAGGCCTGCAGCTACTTGTGGGGGCCGTGCCCTGCCATGCACTTAGGAGACCACTTCAGAACATATTATGCAGTTGTCTGAACATCCTCTATTATAGATGAATGAACCACTCCACTCGGCCCAGCCATTAATATATTTACACAAGCACACGGGACATGCATCGGTACCACGTAGGTCTGAAAAGCAATATATAGTTCTGATCTGAGACACAAACGAGCTGATTCAGTGCTGTGAGAGCGCTCTAGCTTCGAGCAGGCCATTACCACGCAGAGCTCGGGGCCTCTGATGGGATGTAATGCCACGCAGCAGCACACATTCGGACAGCGCGGTTCTCCTGCGTCAGCAGCCAGAAGCGCAGGCTAATAAGGCTCGTTGCTTCCTGCAGAATGCAGACCGATCATTTTCAGGGCACAGTGAAGCCTTTGCCGTAAAAGATCAGTTTTTCCAAGGCCCAATCAGCAAAGCGTCGATCTTGAAGCTGGGGAGCCGGGGTCGAGTCTCGGCAGTGACGCTCAACATCTTGTGATTCGGGGCAAGTCACCGAATCTCCACTTGTCTAACAAAATGAATGTGTCTGTCTGTAAAGCACCTGGGGGGAGATTTGAAAGCCCCTTGCGCCCCTTTTACGCCGCTGTTGCGTCACTCTTGTGATGCAGCGGCGGCGCAAATCCAGCGCCATGGTGCGGGGTACATAAAACGTAACGCACCTGGAAGATGCGTCACGTTGTAAAGCCCTGTGCCACAAGACGGCGTTTCTGCGCAGAGGAGGGGGAGTTCCAATGCAGGAAAGCCTCCTAAAAGTGGCTGAGTCACTTTTAGGGTCATGTTGCGTCAAAACCCTGCGCCTGCATGAAGCAGGCGTAAGGATTGACGCAGCATGTTAGAGATAGGGTACCCCCGAGCCTTGCTGGAGCTGCTTCACGCTTGTGACGCAACTCCAGGAATGCGCCGTATTTCCGCCGGGGATGCGTCACGCATCTGCCCATCCGTGCGCCGCATTGTAAATGCGACGCATCAGTGGTGGCGCACGGGTGGGCAAAGGCGTCGCAACTCTTCTGGCGCAACTCTGCTGATTAGCAGAGATGCGCCAGAAGTCGTAAATCTGCCCCCTGGTGCTCATGTAAACGCTATATAAAACTCCAAAAATAAATAAAGGGAGTTGTGAATCAGTTGGAGGTCGAATGGAAAGTGAAAAGCTACAGAGCCCGCCCACTCATGAATATTCAGTAGCTGGATGCAAGGCCTGTTCACACACAGTCCTTATTTCTTTCTATGTATTTGCTTTGTGTGGCACAGGGACTGTTTTAGGTGTCAATGCACTGGAAAATAGGTCAAATATCATGGATTAACCGTATTATTCGCTTCAAAGCTGCGAAGATTACAGTGGATTACAGTGAGGCTTTGGCCTTATAGTAGAGGTGAAGAAGAGGGAAGGCCCGATTGCTGCATGTCTGTGGGGGAGCTTTAGGTCTTAAACATTTCCAGGAACTGAAGGAAAGAGTCTGATAATTAGCAATGTCCAGGGAGAGGCTTCCAGAAGCCGTGGCGCAGGCGTGAGGCCGGGTGGCCACCTCATTTCCTTGTCATGAGGGAGTAGGTTGCACAAGAGAACTAGGCTGGTTTCAGAGTGGTTAGACTTGTACAGAGACACTTCTTTCTTAAATGCAGAGATTGCTTTGCTGACCAATTGAGTTATTCATTGGCCCACAAGTGACAGCAGAAGTGGACTATGATGTCCTGCAGGTGTGCCTTTAAGGACCGGTCTTCAACATTTCAGAGCCTGTGCACATTTACATCTAAGAGGTTGGAGTAAGCCAACACCGAGCTAAGGAATGTGTTGCTTACACTTTTGTTTGAAAAAATGATTCTTGGTGCAAGGCACTGGTTTGTTAATTTCAAGGGCATGTAGTTTGAATCAATTGATTTGAAAGCAAGTGGTTCAAAAATGCTTTTTCATTGCAAAATTACATTGGTTCAAACATTTGATTTGCATCTATATTTGATTTGAATGTCCTTGCTTGAACAATGGGCACAGTGGCTACCTTTTCTGGTTGCCCCCTATTTGTCCAAACCTAGCAGACAGCACGAGCTTTCTGGCTGTGAAAGAGCTATTGTGAACTTACTGTGGACATACAGGTCTCCCGGTTCTTACCATTGGTTGGGTTTATTGTCACTCTCATTAGCTTGCTTTTCATTCATTGGCTTATGTGGGCTTGCCTGACTCCCCTGGAGCATAGCCTATTTACTTGTTTCTTTTCCCCAGCTTACTTTTTTGGGAACTACATGATGTAGGTGGTCTGGGGCAAGACTTGGCCTGTGAGGAGAGGCATCTGGACATGATTGAAGACCATGACCAGTGGTCAGGCGACAGATGTAATAGTGCACGTGTGCCCATGCCGTTTTCTATGCTGCCTTTGGTCATGCAACAATTGTTTATGTCCAGAGCCTGTTGGAAACTGACACAAGCTGCCCCATGCATAGCCTGGAGGCACAGAGTGGAATATTGCTGAAGCCTACACGTGCTATTTCCGAACAGAGGTACACCACGCTGCAACTGATATAAACCATGCACAAAATCCTCAAGGGATTGAGAAGATGGTATTGACTTGGAAATGATGCAGAGGGATCTCTCTCTGACCACTCACAAGCTAGGCTGACATTTGATATCCCAGTACACTACGGAGTACCCAAATAAAGATGGCATGATACCACTTTCAGCGAGATATGCGTGATGTTATTTGCCACATACTTTGATAATAATGCTGATTCTGTTCTCTCACCCTCAACACTGCAGGAGGCATCCAAGTGCTGCATTTGTAGGGTACACCACTTACATTTAGGCAAGAATAGGGGATGAATATACCCTAAAACCTTTACTTTAAGGTATAGTGAATTATCTGTCGTAGACACTGAGGTTGAGAGCTGGGAGGGTTGATTGTTTTCATTGATGATCTGATCATTATTGATGTTATAATAGCTACTATTGAACCTGTCCATGGATGAGATCATCATGGTCTTCTACTCAAATGCTGATACATTAGCCCAGGCTACTTGTTGATGTCTTAGAAAACGTGGATATATTAACTATTATTCCAGCATATGTTAAACCACAATAATTCCCTGGTTTTAAAATAATAAGCCCGCGGACTCCTTTGCTCGTGCAGTTATCTTGTATCGTTCAATGCACACTGTAAGATATTAGCTAAACTATTCATGCCTGCGCGTTTGTCCATAAGGATCAGTCTGACTTCTTACTGGGTTACTCCACAGGTTGAATATCTATCAACATAATAATGTTATGTTATAAAACAAATGCTGTTGCTGCCATCCCAGATGTCAGATTGGAATATCTCATATGGTCTGACATTCCTAGAGGACGATGGCCTGTCAGGTTGGACTGGACTATTCCCATTGAAGCAGGACCGTGTCTGATTCGCATACGGCTGATCTCCATGTGGAGTGACCTGGACAAAAACAATCGACTGGATTGCGGTCTGGGTAATTACTAGCAGGTGATATACATTCAAGCTTGCCACCCATCACTTTTATTTTACTTCATGAGAAATCTGTTTACATCATCATTACTTTTGACCTCAATCCACCTTTGAACCAGTTAGTAAGAAATTATCAATCAATAACAAATAAAAAAGGAAATAAAGAAAAACCTCAACACTTCACCTATAATTATTCGCTATAGTATATGAACGAGAGAAAAAAAAAGGTGAGGATTGATGACAGCAGGAAATGTCAACAGCCATACATAGAAAACTCCAATACTGCTCTTTGGCCTTTGCAATTGCATCCAATAATCAGTAAAAACGCTGCCTATATCTGGAAAGCAGTCAAAAACATGCCATGTTTATTGATTTGCAGCTAATTAAAATTTCCACCCAGTAGTATTATTTGTTGTCTGTATTCATAGTAATTTATATGAATATTTATTCTGGGCAGGATTTGATGAGATCTTATTTGCATGTTTTGTATTTTTAAATACATTCAATATTTTTCTTTAATTCCATTGTTCAGGTCAAAAAAGTACTCTCAAAGTTCCTTTGGTTCAGGATGAGAGCTATATCAAGTGTTTAATAAACATAAATAATACATGCAGATACAAGAATTAAATGCCTTCTAGGCAAGCAGTAGACACAGCATGAATTGGCCTTCACAGTTGTTTGGTACACCATTGGATGCTTCCTGAAACCAAGATGCACAAAGCCACTCATAAGTTTGACACTGCCACTTTTGACTTTCAACACAATGCTTGCATTCCGAGCTATACATGGTAAATGCCCCAGCTACCTAAAACAAAGACTACGTGGTTACAAACAGTCT
The DNA here is from genome assembly GCF_964261635.1 of Lissotriton helveticus. NCBI lineage: Eukaryota > Metazoa > Chordata > Amphibia > Caudata > Salamandridae > Lissotriton > Lissotriton helveticus. The sequence continues at coordinate 569,152,750 of NC_136063.1, forward strand.
AGATCGTTAAGATCTAATTTGCAAAAACTTTTCTGCACACCTTGCTTCAAGAAGGCTCGCATGGGGGGAAGATCCTTCATGGATGGGACGGCAAAATTATGGAACTCCTTGCCAAGTGATTTCCACAACATTGATACAGAACCCTTTGTAACAAACTGGCTAAGACCTGACTCTTTAGGGCAGAATAATTGGGCCGGGGGTCTAGCCATCCGGTTGGCAAACGATGCACTACTGATCACCTTAGCGCCCGGACACCTCTGTTTGCGGTAGCTGTCGCGCTCTATAAGTGTCTGTATTATTATTATTATTTATTTGCTGTAGCTCTCACATTCCCAGATCAGAATGAGAGATACAGAAGTCCTTGCCAATTAAGGGCATGGGTATATTGCCCCTTTTTGGATGCAATAATTATTGCAATCAATAAAATCCAACACAGAAGTGTTCGGAATGTAGCCAGTGAGATAATTATAATTATTGTGACATTTTTGGGAATAACATGGGTATTTTGGTTCCTAGCGCACCAAAATCTGCATATCCTGGTAATCATACTGCATTCTTAGGATGTCAAATTCCAGCAGGATTTCCTGCCAATATTTAACGGGGTTCTATAAACTTTGCACCACTTATTTTTGCAATCCCTGAGTAAACATGAATTTACCTGGGGATTACATTATACTGGGTCACTTGTAATCAGACACTTAGTGGGGCAATGGAACCTTTTTAAGTTTTGTAAAGGCTGCCTTCGGCGTCTGTAATACATCCTGTCATTAACTATTTAAAAAAGTGCAATGACAACTGCAGTGGGATTTGGGCTGCCCCATTTTAGCCATTGGCTTTTATGTGTGTTTTTCATGTTTTGTCATTGCTTGAATGCAAAGTCCATCAAGACCGTGGCGTTTCCTGGATTGTTACATTATTCCATTTGTGTTTCGGTGATAGGGGCCTAAAAGTAGCTCTTTTGTAAGATTGCAGATACAACGTGACATGTAGTTTGTTATTAGACCACTGTGTTCTGTTATATATTTATTTTGGTGTTTCAACAACATTTTATTGTGGCTTTTTGTTTAGGAAGAGTGTGTTTTTTGCATTCACTAGATGGTCATTAGGATACAGTGATACTCACGAAACACCATGGAACATTAATTTATGTAACTTTGTGGTCATGACAACTGTTAGACTTGGATTCCTGGGTATGTTTTCCCCCTGACATTTTTGCCTTTAGCTCCTGCATTTTTGCCTGTGTGCTGGATTCTGTTTTTGCTGGCTTAGATGCTGTGGGCACTTTTCCACTGCAGATCAGTTTCAAACCGCGAGTGCTCCAAGTGTAAATTGTGGTTATGATTGGCATATTTGATTTACTGGAAAGTTCCTAGTGTAGTGCACTATCAGCGCCCAGGGCCTGTAAATCCAATGCTACTAGTGGGTCTGCGGCACTGATAGTGCCATCCACACAAGTACCCTTTCAAATGTGACTCAGACCTGCCACTGCAATGTGTGCGCAGTTTCAACTGCCATGTCGACCTGACGAGTGCACCCACTTGCCAGGCCCTAACCTTCTTTTTTCTTACATATCAGTCACCCCTAAGGTAGGTTTTTCACTATTGCAATGACTAGCTCCCATAGGCTATCATTGGAGCTTCACTGTCACATTTTACATGTGTAACTTTCAATTGGGAACAGCTAGAGATTTGGAGCTTAGGCTGTCTGAACTGAGAATTTGATAACACATCTTTTAGTAAAGGTGGTTTTTAAATTGTGTGTTTGAAAATGCCACTTTTAGAAAGTCTGCATATTCTTGTTTAACCATCCTGTGTGGCTCTGCCTGTTTGTATATTCACTGTCTGGTCTTGGAGTGACAGGAGCTGGCGTTGTGCATTCACTCTAGGCAGTCCCAATGGGGTTGAGGTGTGTCCTGCCTTCCCTTGGTGACTCATAGCCAAGCTGAATAGACTTTTCCGTATTTAGAGTGGTGGTAGGAGTTTTCACTAGCACCTGAATAGGCTGTGTATACTCAGCACAATGCTATCTCCACCTCCTGTAGTGAAGCTGGACCAGGGAGGACAGAACTGTTTTTTACGGAGCTCAGAGACTCTGGAAACAAAGACTACAAAGAGAAAATGGGGTATAAGTAGTAGACTTTAACCCCCAACATTTTATATCACTTCTGGAACTAAGAGGACCCTGCTAAGAAGAAGAGCTGAAGAGCTGCCAGGAGGAATAATCACTCTTTGCTGTGTGTTGGTTTGTTGGGTTAGCCTGCAGCGGCTGCTTCTGTGTGTGGGAAGAGGAATGGGCTGAAACGTTTGCCCTGCTGTTGTATGCTGCTTTAAGAAGATCTCCAAAGGCTTGATGCGGAGCTTGCCTCCTATTCTGAAGTCTCAGGGACATAAAAACTTCACCTGCACCATTCTTGAACTCCATTGCTGGCAGTTCTGACCTGCCTTCTGGTGCCACTCAAGTTCTGGGACCTTGGAGGTTGTCCTGCTGAAAAGACCTGAAAAGAACTAAAAAACCTGAAAATCAATGCATTGCCCTTCCAGAGCTGGTGTTTTAGATGTAGCACTGCAGAGCAGGAGAAATTTCCAAGCTCCACTGCACCAACTCCGACACAGACCCTGCTGTGCGGCTGAACGAATCGCCGCATTGCAGGACTGCGTCTGAAGAAATTGATGCAGCACTTGTTTGCCACTGCCATGTTGACCTCTAGTGTGCCCAAATTTATAAGCATTGCACCTGTGCGGCAAGTCTTCCGACGCATCACCCGCAGACTGGAACCACCAAGATTTCAAGACATCACTTCCCCATGCAGTTCAGATTCGACCCAACACTTCTACTTGACACATCGCCTCCCCAAGGGCCCAGGAACTGACCCATCACTGTGTTTTCTGACACTTCTGAACTCTGCTGCTGTTTCACCTTGTGGATTTTGATGCATTTTAGGTACTTTTAAAGAAATCATGCATCAACAGTTTTCAATAGACAGAGGTGCTACGAACCTTTTAAAAGTAATATGTTGATATATGTATGGTGGATTTGTTGTCGTTTTGGTCTTGTTTGGTTTAGATAAAGATACTTTATTTTTCTAAACTGGTGTGGTCTCCATCTGTGTTGTTTTCTCTTTGTTAATATGTGTTTGGGTACAAATACTTTACACAATGTCATTGGGATACGCTTGTCTGCTCGTGCCAAGCGACCAAAGGGGTGAGCAGGGGTTATCTAAAGTGTGTAACTCCCTTATCCTGACTAGAAGCAAGGGTCCCTACTTGGACAGGGTGCAAGCCACTACCAACTAGAGACGCGATTTCTAACAACAACATTTGGGATTTAGAGCTTTTTTTGGTTCACAAAGTAAAGATGTGTGCATTTATGTAGACGTTCTTTAAAATGCAACAAAAATACTTCCACTTTGATAAAGGAATCTAATAAGCAATATTGTGTTGTAGGTGTCTCTTAAGTTCAGCACTTACAATACAAATGTCATCTTCTAATCCTTTTTCATATCACTCTTTGATGGTGCAACTCCCTTCCATTAATGATGTCTCTTCAGCAAAGGTGCACTGCTTCCAGCTTCCAAATTGTTGTAGCCAAAGATTTTCCTTCATATAGTTTTCTTTCTACAACAGCTGTGGACAACAAAGACAAAATCTCCCAACTATTAGCAAGCACTTCCCTTAACAAAGAGCCAGTCATACAGGCTTTGTCGATGTCTGTTCTTGAACTGTGTGTATAGTATCCTGCCATCCATTTTAATATATGTGTAATGTGCCTATTCATAAGCATCTGATAGAATAGTGCACTATTTTTTCACCCATGCTTTAAACTTAGAATTTATGAGCTGTGAACTATGATATTATGATATATAATAATGGGGTATAAATTGATCTTGTTTAGTTTCTCATTTTGACTCTCAAATGTAGGCATGCACTGTTCTGTACTAGTTGGGGTCTCTTACAAGAATGTGCTGTATGCATCCTCTTGTCAATGCCTGCATTATAATTTTCAGCCATTCAGTTGACTGGATTGGCGATAAAGAAAGGCTACAACAAAGTGATCTCTTTGAAAAGTCTGAGAAACCCTGTAGTGGCGGCTGATGCTTAACAGGGGTGGCGAGGCAGGGGCAGGAGGGGTGAAAAGAAAAATCCACATACCTTCAGGCCGGCCACCGTCTCTAGGTCCTCGACGCTGGAAGCAGGAAGCTCCCAGGCTCCACTAGCCAATCACGTGCTGCTGTCACCATGACAGCAGCATCGTGACTGGTCTGAGCACTGTGGCTCTGCTCTCACACTAGGACCCTCTGCATGTACTCCACCCAGGCTGTGCAATGCAGCCTGTTGGAGAACATCTTAAGTGTGCATGACTGTTTTGCCGGCCCAAGACGGCCAGCCAAACCCGTCATGTGCGCTTACGAGAATGCCCACCACTCCTCCTCCTACAGCCCAGCCCCGACCCAGCTGAGCCAGAGCGGGAAAAACATTTATAATAACTCAGTTATTATCATTTTATTTTTTATTTTCGAACTGCTCACAGAGCAGTGAGGCAACACTCCTCCACCTTAGCGAAGCAGCCGCCACTGACACAGCTTCCTGATAGGCAGTAACCCGGTTGAAGGTTAGCAATTACTGGTGCTGTGGGTCACTTCGCTGCTCTCTTTTCGGTTTGGTTTCAATATTCAAGCTTTTCGCAGCTCCCCAGGTACTGCTGAGGTTGTGAGTCACTGTTGTGTCATTAACAGAGGTGGAGTTGGCGGGGGATGACAGTCTTGTGAGAGATACAATGAGCTGCGTGTGGTCCATGACTGTGAATCAGAATCTACAGCAGAACACCAGTTTATATCATCCACAGCTGTTCTCTAATGGATGCTGACACAAATCAATTCACTCAATAGTGTTTAATGTTTTTAATTATCTCAGGTCGTCTACGTTGATCTACTAACCTCTCTGTGTTTAGCAAAGATTTAAGGCTTAACTCTAGATAAAGATATCACTTTTCAGCCAGACAGAAAACAGGTCTAGTCTTTTAAATCTGTTTCGTTGTTTTTCAAATAAATTCTGTGCATTAAAACATGGTGCAAGTGAAGTCCTAGTTCATTTGATGCAATTTCAGATTATGTCAAATTGAGCTTCATAATCTGCTAATCCTGCCAATCTCTGTATTATATGGGAAATACTTTGACATCATTTCTAATATTAACAAATGTTGCTCTTTTTAGCAGATAAGTTCACAAATTGATCCATGCTATGCAAAACATATAGCATACCTATAGCAAAAATAGCCATGAGAGATCTCAAAGTTTCTGAAACTCCAAACTTTGCACTCAACAGTCATAACTTTAGCCAAGATCATCTTTTGAACTCTGTAGCCCTCAATGACATTGATATTATTGTGGCCACATTTTGCTGAAGTATTTATTCCTAGGTAATAGTTGCAATAATAACCTATTAATTTTCAATTTGATTGCATGGACCAATCAAGAAAGATAAGCTCTTTGAGCAATGGTTGTTTGCCACAGGTTGTTATGAATTTACAGTAGCAAACCCTCAAAGGCAATTCTAAGATGGTAGTCACAGCTTCGAATTTTAGTTTTTCCAGCATAATCTCTTATTAGATGCCCTGTTTTTGTTTAATGATAATCTTTTAATCACTCTGATTGGAATTCAGACATGTTACAGGAATGAAAATTACCCTTGTGCCACGGTGCACGGGTGCCTGTGTTGTCAGCAGGATTGTTTTTGTGCAGGAATGGGCACCTTTCTGCACAGAAACAATCCTAAAAGGTGCTTACTTATTTCTATGTGTGCTGCACAATGCAGCACAAATAGAGGAAAAAACGAGGAGAAATAAGTTATTTGTCCTCGTCATGCCTCACTTAGGGAGGCAAAAGGGTTCGGCGCTTCCCCAGGTTTATATGCTTTCGTAAATCTGGTGTCAAAATCCATCCGTGTTGCGTGGGAAAAAAACACTATAATACCCATGGAATGCCACCCGAACACAGAGTAAGGCAATCCAGAGATTTGCGCTGCCTTGCCTTACTCCATATCTATGAGGCCATTCAAAGCTATGCATAGTGGCTTTGTGTCGCCTCATAGATATGTTTTTGTGATTTGCGCCGCCAGAGCATTACAAAAAGTGACGGTGCATCAGCGCAAGGGGCTCGTAAATATGCCCCTTAGTGTTTTGATTCTGAATGAAGTAGAGTCACATGAGGTAAAATGTAGGCCAAATTATCTTGGTTAATGTGGTTTGTGGGTTTTCATGAAAAATGTGGTGATGACGTCAGAAACTGTTGATTTATTTTGGAAGACGTTGCCTGGTGCTTTGCAGCAGAGGAATTCCTGAAATGGTGCCACTGGCTTAGCTTGAAGTTTTACTGTGTAGGCTTCCTTAAAGGATGGTGGGAGTTCACTTCGGGTCAGCTACAACTTGTATTTGACCCTCAAAGCACCCGTTCTTTGGCACAGTCTGTGTTCTGACAGAAAGCCTTATCTCTCTGGCGCAGATGTACAGAATGTGCTAAGAATGTTTCTAAGATACTTTTGTAGTCTGATCCACAAGGCACCCAATTAACCTGATGGATGAAAACCGAATTCAAGTAGGCCAAGTGTAAGTTGGTAATCACTACACACAAATTATAAAATACTTAACTAAATAAACAAACATAAATAAATACATAACTACATTAAGTAATATGTGTGATTCTTGAGCCTGATACAGTGCCGGTGTGTGGGTATCACATTGTACTAAAGCAGTATCAATGAACTATAGAAGGCTTCATTTAGTTGTGCCAATGAAATACAGTCTTATCGACCCAGAAGTTTCACCTGTAATCACATTATCTATGAAGTCTGCCAGATTATCAGGCACAAACTATGTGCAGGAAGAAGTGAACCTGTTTGGAACACAAATCTTAGTAACCTATTGCTAACTGTTGACCACTTTAGCAACTATCCAAGAGAATACACAAGAAACTTGCTGTGCTGCCCTATGGCAAACTCCCATAAATGAGGACCTAAATTTACATCACTTGTGAATTGTTTATTTACTTGATTTAAACAGGGTGTCTATTTTTTCTGTATAGGTGACTGGGCATTAGTGTTATTCCTTCCTCAAAGTGATACCATTTCAATGCTGCTGCTTATCTCGCGCGTGGGTCTGTGTGCGTTTTTCCCAGATGGTTCTTGTGTTATATCACATTTTTAAGATGCTTCATTGACTTGTTGTGAAACCTCATTTCAGCTTGTTTATATAAAAAAAGCTTAAAGATTGCTTCCTGGGTTACATCTAACTGAAATGGCATACCATGATTCAGGTGAATAAGGGAATATAAATGACTTTGGCCCTAGTAAGAATGATCACCCTGCGGTATTTTATTTTGTGAGCTAATCTAAGTTGTTTGAAATGGGAAATAGCCTCTACAACAAGGTTTTTACCTCATTGTGCCTTTACCACGCATTTCTTGGCACGCATATTTTTACGGCAAGTATGCATTTACAACGCATGCCAATACCACACATTTAAGGTAAGTTGAGGGGGGTGGGGGGTTTCCCCCCACAAATTCATTGTTTTTAAATATAAAAACAATATGTGGTATTAGCATGAGTTGTATATTCATATTTGCAGTAAAAACATGCGCGCCAAAAAGAAATCGGTGGCAAAGTCATGCAAAGTAATTACCTGCGTGTATCCTTGTACAACCGTTGAAATGAGGGCAAATGAATTATTGAAGTTGACAAAAAATATCAACTCTGAAGCCCTTCCCCCTCCCTGTTTGGAGGCCTGGACATTGAATGCATTTTGAGATCTGCTGCTAGTGTAAATGACGTCAATAATGTTGCTTCTTTCTGGCAGCTTGTTGGTCTCTTGTTTATCTTTGTGCATGGATGAGAATCTGGCTTGGCAGTTTTTGGGCAAAGCTCCCGGTGGCAGGATATGCCTTAGGCTTGGTAAAGAGGCTAGTCACTGAATTTGTTTGGAGCACTGATGTTAGTAGAATGGGAGGCCATACTGCTCCTCCTGGGCAGCTCAGCCGGCTGAGCCAGTGCTATTTGCTTATGGTATTAAGAAGCATAGTTACAATTAAATGTCAGAGCTCAGAGCTGCGCCAGATTTGGCAGCACAGTGCTCCAACATTATCAAAGCACAGGGATGAGCCGAATTCGCAAGAATACGGTGCACCCCTGTGTTTCCACTGGCGCAAGAGAAAGTTGCCTAGCTCCAGCACAGGCACCCTGCCGCCATGTTGCAACGGTGCCTGTGCTGCAGGGACGATTGCATATGTGCACGAAGGGATACCTTCCTACACATAAACACTCAATATTGGCAATTGGCACTTCTATATGTGCTGCAGAATGCAGCACATATGGAAAGAGCAAATAACAAGGAGAAATTAATATTTTGTCCTCGTATCGCCATTCTAACACCTGCCATTCCATGACGTTAGCTGCTGCCTCAGCCTTGTAAATCTGGGGCAGCATAAAAAAGAAATGGGTGTTGCAGTTGAATGCTCAAAGCAACATCCACTACATGCCCCTTTGCCGCAGAGCACTGCAGCGGAAAGAGGTATATTTGCAAGATCACCTTGTAAATATGGAAAATGGTGCTGTGCCACTGGATCATCAAAAAAGTGGCACTACTGTGGCGGTTAGGGTTTGTAAATATGGCCTTTAGTGTGTCTTGTTATGCAAGATGTAGATGGTTGAAGCCAAACCTGTTATGGAGCAATGTTCATGAGAAGAGCCTTAATATATGGATTGATGTAGCCCTGCTTTATGTTGCTATTCAATGGTCAAAACACAACAAACAACAGCAAAAATTAAACAGCTATTAGTTTTTGTCTCCTGGTAGAACAGCAAATGTGAATTGATTTCTCTTACTTGAACAGGAAGTTGTCCCAAGGTGTAGTCACCTAAACAGTGACCATCGATTGATGTGTAGCGGCATAAATTAAATATTTTTAAGTGACATAGCTTCGAAATTTCCTTTGGAGCCCTGCCATAGTAGGCCTGTGACACTATCCAAGATGCCGTAACTTCAATGCTGTATCCTCTGACAATCAACTGAGGGGCAGATTTACAATAACTGGCGCATCCCTGCATATCAGCAGGGATGCGCCAGTTATTGTGCGCCATGCCTCCGCTACCATGGATGCTCCGCATTTACAATGCGGCGCACTGTGGGGCAAAAATGGCACAGATGCGTGACGCATCTGTGCCGTAAAGGCGGCACATTGCTGGAGTTGCGCCACAAGCGCGACGCAGCTCCAGCAATGCTCTGGGGGGCCCTATTCTTACAATGCTGCGTCAATCCTTACGCCTGCTTCAAGCAGGCGCAGGGTTTTGACGCATCATGGGCCCAAAAGTGGCTGAGTGAAATCTTGTAGATGTCACTCAGCCACTTTTAGGAGGCGTTCCTGCGCCGGAACACCCCCCCTGCGCAGGAATGCCTCCTTCTGGCACAGGGCTTTGCAACGTGACGCATCACGTTGTAAATACCCCGCAGCATGGCGCATCTTTTGCGCCGCCGCTGCGTCACAAAAGTGACGTAACAGCGCCGTAAAAGGTGCGCAAGGGGCTTGTAAATCTGCCCCATAATGTTTTAAAAGTCATAGCAATAATTTTAAAACGCCTTAGAGTCAGTACGGGCCTAGCAGCAATACTTTGTACTATCTGGTCTATAGACCAAGATTTTGGTAATTTATCACAATAAAATCCGAAGTTAAACATCTCCTTCGTTAGTAATCAATGAGTACTGCACTTATTCCTGTTGCCGTTTTGGCGTCTGGTATTATTCTGGTATGGTGAGATAGCTCTGTTGGTTGATGCGCTTGCTGTAGACATCTGTAACTTGCAGGTCCCAAGTACACACAACCTGGTAAAATATGCATCAAATCAGAGCTTCCTTTGGGCTGGTGGTTGCTGGTGATGGGCACCAGCACTCTCTTTTGAGGACCAGGACTTATTTTGCCCCAAAAGATGTTGATACACAGCAAGGAAATGCAGACAATGAAGAAAGTAATGGAAGAGAAAGGTAGGGAAATAGTGATAAAGGATGAAAAAGAACCTACAAGAGTGAGAGAAAGATACAGTAAACATTGTGGGGGTAAAAAGAAGGAGGTATGAGGAGGAATCTAATCTCGCAGCCTTGGTACTCAGCAAACCCGATATTTGACAAAGTTGGCGGCAGAGTTCTAAAAAAAACTTTAGGTTTCTTGCACTTATTTTTTTTTACTTAGTAAGCACTGAAACATGTTTTTTAATTAAAATAAATGGAAATACATTATGTAGCATGTTTTTAAAACAAGTAAAATAGAGATTCTAATGCTTCGGGGTATGTAGTGGCTACTTGCTTTTCGGTAATGCACAGGAAAAAAGCAGACCTTGAAACTGCAGACTCATGTTCCGAATCCATAAATCAATGTCGCAGAAATAATGCCTCTCCTTCAATATACCCGCAAGCAGAACATAATTGACCTCTACTGTTTTTTAACTCCACATTTATCTTTGTACAAAACTGCTGCAGTCAGAAAAGGGAAGGACAAAGACCCGCGCCCGACATGCCAGCGACTTGTCGGGTTCTATCTGCAGTATCTGTTCTGCCCAGGGCCAGACTGGCCATAGCGGGCACCGGGCAATCCCCCGGTGCGCCGCACAGGTGGGGGCCGGTTTTGGGCCCCTGGGGGCCGTTTTTGTTTCACGGCCATTTTTGCAGCATAGCTGCAAAATCGGCCCTGTACCAAATTCGGCCGAAAACCATCCCCGGCAAAGAGCTCAGCGGCACCTCCAACCCCCCCCCCCCCAGTGGGGAGGGGGGAGGCCGAGCACTTTGCCAGGGCCGGTTGTGGTTCCCAGTCCGGCCCTGGCTCTGCCCCGGCCAGCAAGCAGGGTTGTAACATAGATCCCTGCAACCCTTGAAGCACAGAGGTGCCTCCAACGCTTCTGGGAGCCCCCATCCCTTTGCGAGGGGCATTCCATCATAGGCCAATGAATATCTGTCAGATATGGGAGATGCACAAGCCAGTCTTCAGATTGTGGCGTTGGGAACCGCATTTTACGTTTCGCTACTGTGCCAGCGGCATTCGCCCAAATTGATATCAGTCCCCTGATTTTGCTTGAGGAATAAAGTGCAGTCTTTTACACTTGAAGTCACTCCTTGCTGTTCGTTATCCAGTGCCTTGAGACCCTTACGGGTGAGTAGTCGCGCTTTACAAGCCATTGATTGATTGATTATCCCAATATGCTGGTGAATTAAGCATCATGGTGCAGCATACACCGGTGGGTGAAGTTCAGTGCCCAAAGGCAGGGGCATGGCTATCAATAGTGCAGCAGATGCAGTGGCACTGGGTCAAGTGGTGTGGAGGGCCCTCAGTATCCAATTATAGCTGTATTGTACCACCCAGTTGGTGGCGGGGTTGGGGAATGGGCATTTTCCTTGCTTGCATTAGTGCTCAAGGCACTGAGGACTTCACTTGCTTCTAAGCCAAATTAGAAACCAGCTTTCCATCAAGAAAATATCTTTAAAAATCGATGTACTTTGAAGAAATTCACTACAAATTTCTCCATTGCTGGTGTGTCATATATTTGGTTGGATTGATTCCACATTTTCTGTTCATTAACATTGACTCAGGGAGCCACCTCTGAAGAAAAAAAAAATTAAACTTTGTTATGCCATGAAGAGGATAATGGGTTCTCAGATTGTAAATTCAAGTTATGTTAAAAAGTCAGGCTCTGAAAGAGCAATTATGCTTCATTTGTTCGGCTGCATCAGTATCCTGTTTCTCCGATGACAAGACACTGGTGTAGAGATCAGGGATGCTGCGGCATGCTTAGAGCTACATTCCCTAAAGGGTACCTTAATATTGGTGCCTGGAACATGCCACACTTTCTTCACCATACTGAATGTAATCTGTATAATTAGATATTCCAGTTGCAGATTGGCACCGTTTTCTTTCCTTTATTAAGTTGATAAGGAACGAGACTTTTTAAAATTAGAAGCAGTATGCTCCACCCTGTTTGAAAAATAGTTGTAATCTATATAGGTGCAACAATCAAAATTTGTCATCCCTATTGGAAGTGTGAAAAGTGAGAATTCTTGCAGAAAGTACTGGGTTTAAGCAGGCTCCTTGGCATCCTCTGTTAGTGAACCCAGAAAGAAGCTCAGACATACAGGGGCAGATTTACAAGAAGGTGCCACAGCATGGCACCGCAAGCCCTTTGGCTGTGCCACACAGTGGCACTTTCAGAGCACAGGAATGAATCATATTTACAATGATATGTTGCATTCCTGTGCTCTGCCCTGCGCTGACGTACAAACAGCTGCCATGCGCCAGCGCAGGCACCCTTGCACCATGGTGCAAGGATGCCTACGTCATGGAGAGATTGTTTTTGTGCAGGAAGGGGCACCTTCCTGCACAAAAACAATCACTACAGGCATTTTCCTCTATCAAAGCCTGCTGTAGAATTCAGCACGCATTGAAAGAGAAAAAAAATGAAGAGAAATGAAAACATTTCTCCTCGTTACGCCTTGCTACGCCATCCCGAGGGTGACGTGCATACTGACGCATTTCCAGGTTTACGACTTCTCGTAAATCTAGAAATGTGTCTGGTTCCATGGGTGTTGAGTGGGAACACCCAAAGCAACACCCATGGAATGCCCCTTTCACGCAGGGTGGCTTTTCCTGTCCTTGTAAATATGGGGCAGAGAAATGTGCTTCCAGTGTGTCACAAAAAGTGACGTACTGGCAGCTCAAGGGGCTTGTAAATCTGCCCCTCTATTTTTTGACAGGAGGGAAGGAAGCATGAGGAAATCTGGTTTGCCTGAGCCAAATATGGGGTGGATGACACCAAATGTAGTGCTGTGATGACTGTTATTCTGCAGGGGAGCTGCTGTAGTCTGTCAGCATGTTTGCCTATAAATGTTTGACGTTGATGCAGATTTGTAGACTGCGGCTGAGAACTCTTAGGGCCCTCCCAGGGCTAAGGATGAGACATCTGTCTGAGGTTGAAGAAGGTGACAGGAAGAAAGCCTTGTAAAACTCCATGATTCAGAAAAGGGGGTGGTGATGAACAGAGTGTCTGAATTAAGCAGACCACTCTTACCCAGTCCAAAGATCAGGGCTTGATCCATCACCGTTATTTAGCTCACTGCCCCATCCCAGCTCAGAACCTGGCTATATGCAAATTAGTCTGTCCCTGGCCCAGTGCATCATGGGAACAGGGCAGACCAAACTACCAAGCCAATTCTTCACCAGAAAGGAGACAAGCTTCCGGGGACCGGTTTCTGCCATTCCAGGCGTCGTCGGCCCGGCTTGCTTGAATCCTGATGGAGCAGTGAGCAAGGGACTCATGTCTGAGTATACCCTTCCACGCTTATGGTGGACAAAATGATTCAGAAAAGGGGGTGGTGGTGATGAACAGAGTGTCTGAATTAAGCAGACCACTCTTACCCAGTCCAAAGATCAGGGCTTGATCCATCACCGTTATTTAGCTCACTGCCCCATCCCAGCTCAAAACCTGGCTATATGTAAATTAGTCTGTCCCTGGCCCAGTGCATCATGGGAACAGGGCAGACCAAACTACCAAGCCAATTCTTCACCAGAAAGGAGACAAGCTTCCGGGGACCGGTTTCTGCCATTCCAGGAGTCGTCGGCCCGGCTTGCTTGAATCCTGATGGAGCAGTGAGCAAGGGACTCATGTCTGAGTATACCCTTCCACGCTTATGGTGGACAAAATGATTCAGAAAAGGGGGTGGTGATGAACAGAGTGTCTGAATTAAGCAGACCACTCTTACCCAGTCCAAAGATCAGGGCTTGATCCATCACCGTTATTTAGCTCACTGCCCCATCCCAGCTCAGAACCTGGCTATATGCAAATTAGTCTGTCCCTGGCCCAGTGCATCATGGGAACAGGGCAGACCAAACTACCAAGCCAATTCTTCACCAGAAAGGAGACAAGCTTCCGGGGACCGGTTTCTGCCATTCCAGGCGTCGTCGGCCCGGCTTGCTTGAATCCTGATGGAGCAGTGAGCAAGGGACTCATGTCTGAGTATACCCTTCCATGCTTATGGTGGACAAAATGATTCAGAAAAGGGGGTGGTGATGAACAGAGTGTCTGAATTAAGCAGACCACTCTTACCCAGTCCAAAGATCAGGGCTTGATCCATCACCGTTATTTAGCTCACTGCCCCATCCCAGCTCAGAACCTGGCTATATGCAAATTAGTCTGTCCCTGTAAAACTCCATGCCTGGATCTGTTTACAGAATATAATTTGGTTCACTGCGGAAAGCAAGAAGTAGGGGAAAAGTAGGGAAAATCATGCCCACTTGTGCCGGGCTGAAGATGACGGGAATCCTCAAAATAAAGACATACTGCTTCTTGTGGTAAGCCCTGTGACACAAGCAGATCATTGTGAATAGGGCTCACCAGATGCCTATATTCAGGTTCATTGCGGATGAAGTCCAGGATGAGTTCGGCTGCATCACTTTGTCAAATAGCTAGAACTTGGCTAAGATATAAAGAATGGTCACGGTGCAAAGAGTTGGAATCATCGACCTACAAATCTTATAAACTGTTACTTGCTCTTTTAAGGCAATGTGTCCTTTGTGTATATGTGTGAACCCTAACCTGAAAGCAGCAGGTCCCACTCCTGGAGGATGGACTAGAACCTTGGAGACCCAATGGCTGCCTGCTTCGCTCTGCTACAGAGATGAGCAGCAGGCGGGTAAATTCCTAGATGCCATCCAGGTTGCTGTCTGTCTTCCCAGTTGCAGAAATCAGGAGCTGTAAATGGAATCTGGAATCGATAACTGCATATCAGGCAGCGAAAGGATGTCCTGCTGTGGGTCACCACTGCTAGGGCTCCATCCCAGTGGACGAGTGTAGGGTACCAAACAGGTTCTTGCTGCACAGCCCAATATGAACCCTTCTACCACCATTAACCACAGACAGTTGTGAGTTTCCAAGAGAGGGAATCTTGGCAAGGATATTGTTAGGCCAGCCATTGACAACTCACTGCTTACTGTCTAATGACACAAAGCAGGTTCAGAACACTTCTGGGCTAGTACCACCAACACATGTGAGGCTCTGCCCATGGTAGGCAAAACAAGTCTGTATCACTAGCTCATATGTGCATAAGCGCCACTAGTGCTGGGAGAGGAGCTGACGATGTATGTGTTCACATAGGGAGATTTATGTGTATAATGGACAACTGTGTCTTGTAGAAAGCTCAAGTTGAATAATACTCTGAGGCCACAGAGGCGAGGCGAATGGAATACCACCATAGTAGATGACCTAGCTTGCAGGGTGAGCTGTTCTTGACTCTAAGTGAGACTTGTGAATATGGTTTCTTGGACCTCGGCAGCTAGATGGTGCCCCTAAGAACATATGGTAAATTTTGAGAGTTCACTAGTTTCACTTAGCCACTTTTCACCCCAGACCCTGTAAAGAATCAGTGCCAACCCCTAGTATTTCCCTTAGAGGGTCTTGTGTTGTAGTTAAGGAAAACAGGGTTACATTGACTTTCATGGTTTTATTATATTATTTATGATTGCAGCTTGCCGAAACTGCATTGAGGTAATGGACTTTACGATTTTAATGATGGTAATTTGCGAATCTATCTTTGAATTTTATTGGAGGAACTTATGGGTTTTCTTTGACTTCCATATACGTATATTTGGATTTATTGACTTGGAGTGAGGGGATTGTCATTCGATGGAGCCTGCTCTGAGCAGTAGCTGTCTGACTACAAATCCTTTTACAGTCTCTTAGATGTACAGTTTGCATCCTGAACCATCTAGGTCTGTACAGTGATTTACATCCCAGCCAAAGGGAGACTGCAGAGGAAAGTCAGAAAAATGCAGATGACAATGTCCAGATAATAAGTCCAGAAGAGGTACAGGCAAGCAACCAACTGGGGGATATTTACAAGAAAATGTCAGAGTGTGGTGTGACGCAAAATTTGCCAATGCTGTGCTCTGACATTTTCAAAACGTACACTCCTGCATTTCCCCTAGCGCTGGTGCTAAAAAAGCTGCCTAGCGCTAGCATAGGCACCCTGCCGCCATGTTGCAGGGGTGCCTACGCATCAGAGGCAATTGTTTATGTGCAGGAAGGGACACCTTCCTGCACATAAACAATCAATGTTGGCGAGCAAATAACGAGGAGAAATTAAGAATTTCTCCTCGTATTGCCATTCTAAGACCAGGTAATCCCAGGCATTCGTATTTGGCGCTGCCCGAAGCCTTGTAAATCTGGGGCAGTGTCAAAAAGCAATGGCTGTTGCAGTGGAACATCCACAGTAACACTCACTGCCTGCCCATTTGCCGCAGCAGACTGCAGCGGTAAGGGGCATATTTACAAGGTGGCATAACTATGGGGAATGGCCCAACGCCACTGGAGCGTAAAATAAAATGACGTTACAGTGGTGTTAGGGGCTTTTAATTATGCCCCCCAGTTTGCTATAGATGGAGACAATCTCCCACTATGCTTGAATGATATTTTTTATGAAAATGCATAACTAAAGAGGCATTTTCATATAATTGAGCTACATAGGCAATAAATAAGAATATCATATACAGGGAAGATAAAAGAGTGGGAAGAGTGCAATGGACATTGAAAAGGTTGCTTTTACGGTCAGGACATGAGAATCATAGTTTACGTGTTACACAACAATTGTGACACTTATTTTGAGAAAATCCAATACCTTTTCTGTTAATAAGCAGTGTGCAAACGGAATCTAGAGAGGATGATTGGTGGTTTCAGTTGAGGCTGCGCTGTTATATATCAACAACAAAAAACATGCATTATCAGAATAGATGGGTCAAGTACCTCAGCGCCATCAATGCTCAAGCAATTCCAAGAGAAGCCTCAGCCTGGCCTTCCAATTTATAAGTTTAATAGCAGCCCGCCCGACGTTGTCCGGGGGCAATGAGGCTCAGTGTGCAGTCCTCCGGAGCGCAACCACCACCTTCAGGGCCCCCACAGACCTCTCGCGTCTCGAATCCCAGGCCCCCAACCACCAGTACAGGCCGTGGGCCAAAGACCAGGTGACACTTACCGCCGCCGCTCCTCAGCCTCCCGCTCCTGGCCGCTCCTCCCTGCGCTTGTGTCCGCTCCTCAGCCTCGCGCTCCTGGCCGCTCTTCCCCGCGCTTGTGGCCGCTCCTACCCCTGGGCATGTCGGACCTGTACCTTAGCCCACCGCGGGCGACGCCGCTCCTCAGCCACGCGCTCCTGTCGCTGCTCCTCGCGCTCCTGGCCGTTCCTCCTCTTACTTCCTGAACCTTACCAAAATGTCTGACGGTGATGTCAGCACGTTCCTCGTTAGCGCACACGCCCACCTCAGACATGGCACTACTTCCAAGGGACTACTTTGGCAAAGAACGTACTTTGCCCTTTTAACATATATTTTTTGCTGATATATAGCCTATGACCATCTGCTTACCCTGACCTTTCCAACGCTGTATTGGGTGTTTTGATTGGTGCTGTGGTTCCCGAGTTTACCTGCCTCAAAGGTTCAAAGTTCTTCCTTTATAATAGTAGTATAGATAAGGACATGGCGCTGAGAGAATGACAAAACCCTGACAGGATAAGCAGCTTCTGTTTCATGTCAGTTTCTACTTTAAGATCCCATTGGAACCAATCAAGGCTTTTCACAGCCCATGGGGTGTTTGAAGGCTAGAGAGCATCCGGTGGCTCGAGGTTTAAGGAGTTTTTCTCTATATCGACCTATTTCCCAATCTATCACTTCCCCTTGGGATTTACCTTCATTTTTTTTGCTTTATTTCTCATTTTTCCATATTGCTACTTTACCCTGGGGTGTCAGCATGCTTTACAAAGAAACAAAAGAGTGGAGAAAAGGTCTCGCATTACAGTTAACATTTGAGGAATAATAACCAGACTAAGAGTAAGAGGAGAAACTTCCTTCTGGGAGAGTTGAGTAGGTAATGGTGAAAGGAGGAGTGGAGGCACAGGGGAGATTGAAGGTAGGTCGAAGGAGCAGGAGAGCGGAAGAAGGAGATTAGAGGAGAGGGATAAGAGATGAGGTCGGGCAGCAAGGACGGGAGTCAGAAGGGAGACAGAGAAGGCAGAAAAAAAAGTTGAAATGGGTAGAGGGGTTGAAGTAAAAGAAGGCAGGTAGGGATAGGCTGGTGAGAGATCTGGGTGAGATTGAGGGGATGGGGAGGCTGATGGCGGAGTGGGGAAGGAATAAGCAGGCTGGAGGCAGCGGAGAGGTATTGAAGAGGAGGCAAGAGGAGATGGTATGGGAAGAGAGGGCAGACAAAGAGAGTGCAAGAGAAGAGAAGCAGGATCAGAGAGGCATGGAGGGGAGGTATGAGAGGACAAGGTTAGGACTAGTGATCATTGTTTGAGACGTTCAGCGCATGATAAAGGAGATAAGTGAAATGAAGGAGAGAGGATGTAAGATAGGTAAGATAAAGGAGAGGGGGAGCTGAGAGTCTCGAGTGAGTGATAAGGGAACTGTTGGGGGCAGTGGAGAGGTAAGGAGGAGGACAGAGGAAGCAGTGTGTGGGGAGGAATGTAGACACAAAAGAGTGGGCAAGAAAAGACAAGAAGGGACAGACATGCAGAGAGGACGGTAACACGCATGCAATGTTGCTGCACAATACCCACCATGGTGATTTGACTTGTCTGTACAAAAGATGCAACATTGAAAAGTGTCATGAATCTGCTGACCAGCATAATAGAGGAAGGATCAGGAGGCACGTCAGTAGAACTATGGCAAATACCAAGTACACTAAGGGTTAGCAAGGATTACCAGGCTTTGAGGTCCTAAAACCGACAGCTTCACCCCCTTGGCAACAACCCCACCATCTTCAGCACAGCTTTGCTCACCCGCCAATGTTCCATACTCACAGCATTTACCATACTCCCAGGTGAGCATGTAAAGCGTGGTCAGTGAGGTCCCATAAGACTATGATAGATCACAGCGCCGCCTCCATTCGAAAACATGGGCCTAAATTACAATTTCAGAGTGAAGAAGGAATCACTGGATAGTAAGTTAGGCTTTAAAAAAACAAAGAAGAAAAATTAAATAAATGAACTGTTGTTTCCTATTTCTGAACATCGTTTTTTGCTGTGCACTAGAGGTAGGATTCAGAATTCTGCTTGGATTTGCATGCTTTCTTTTGTGGGTGTTTCGGCTTCAAGCAATAGATAATTGTAATGCTGCTAAAGCTCTGCTCTGCAACTTCCATTAAACACAAGTTAAATGAAAACATGCCATAGAGAAGTATCTGATTTCGTGAATCCTATTTCCAATTACTTTTGGCTGATTCTTTAAGTTAAGTCTTGAGCTGAATCTATTATTGTATTATCTGAGATATTTCAGACTGAGAACAAAAAAAAAAGGTCTTTGGCAAATATAATAAAAAACAATTGAGATTCATAGTGCGTTACCATTTTGGGAGTAGGGGCCTAATTACTTCTTTGGCAGTCTTGGAGCAGGGTCGCCATGCCACCGCCCTGCTCAAAGACCGCCAAAGCCATACTAACACCACCCACCAGATTATAACTTTTTAATCTCTGGTGGGCGGTTCTTTGGTGGTCCCATGGTGCGGCCCATGAAAAAGGCACCGCAAGGGGAGCGTCAAAGGCACTTCCTGGACAGCATGGACCTGTGCAGTCCATGGTGTGCAGGAACTGGGGTACATGCACATAGGGGGGCACAACATGTGTCCCCCATCATGCACCCAATGACCCTGAGTTAACAGGGGACCCTGTAGGGCCCCCTTTGTTTCCTCTTCACCTCAGTTTTCATGGTGAGCTCACCGCCATGAAAACCGTAGCAGAGAGGAGACTCGTAATATGCTTGGGGTTGCTACAGCAGCACGGCCAAGCACATTGCGGCCTCAAGGCCGCAGCAACACTGCCAGGGGTCAGTGATCACTGGCGGTTGTGGCAGTCACATGGCGTTCCAAGCACCCAACTTGTAGTAGGGCGGTCGGATCACTGGTGCTGCGGTGCCTGCACCGCCACCGTGATGGACTGCCGTTGTCATAATTAGGCCCTTAGTATTCTTATAGTGTAAAGCTTTGGCATTTTGTCTGTGGTACTCACACATTTTTTTAATTTAATAAGTGATATTCAGTTACAACTTGTTGATTTGTGGAATGACTAATTACTCTCTCCTTGTATGTATACTTTTTATTAGACATGGGCTCTCAAAACAAGTTGCATAATCCTTAAAAGTCTTTACATACACTAGGCGTTCTTGCCAACCTGCCAATTTTAGCCTCCACTTGCTGTCCTCCAATGACCTTCTTGTCCAAGTTCTTTTTGAGAAGTACTGTTCCATCAAAATGTTTCTATGCAATGGAAGTTTGCTGTTCCTCAACAGGGTGATGCCTAGAAGATAAACAGACGTCCGACCCACCAATACCATAGATTATGGTATGGGAGTCAGGCACTGTTAAGAGAGGAGGGATAGGGTGAGATCCCACTCAGTCGGAACTAGGGTCCTCACACACCCAGCGAGCTAGGTGTCATGCTTCATCATATGAACCTGCTCCTCGTTGCGTCGCTGCCGCAATAAGCGCCATGAAACCGCTTGGTAAAAGCGCGCTAAATAAATAATTTTAAATTCAAAATTCAAAATTCAAATACCCAACGGGCTCCCGTAAAGGGGTTCTTTATTGGAGATCTTTTGTTCCTTGCCATATGATGGAGTGGGGGTGTGTGGCCCGTGAATTGTAGATACAGTGAAGTGTGTGGTTAAAACAAGTCGGATAATCCAAATAATACTTTTATTCAGGTTGGTCATCCCCTTGACTAAAAACGTGTGGAGTGGTAGCTTTCCTGGCTTCTAGGTTCAGTACACGCTATGCTCATCTCCTAAGGTCAACATGTTTCTTGCCTATTGGTTCTAATAATTCGTGGCAATTCTTCAGGATCTACTCTATGTGAAGGGAATCTATCTACACTCAGTGGTGAGGCTAGTAGCTACCTACCACAAGTAGTCACTATGATAATGATATTCAATAGTGCGGTTCATCAAAATAAAGAGAGGGATATAAAACCATATACAATTTAGTACCCTTGATGTGGTCACATGGAGTACTTAATACAGTTAATGAAGCCCTCCTGGTGTCCTCCAACATTCCCATCAAGTTGGGGAACAACCTAGGCATACAAACAATGTGGGGGGGGTGTATCAAGGTGCAGTATATACAAAATAGTTGGAGCCAGTCCAGCTACATATGGAAGACTAACCTACCCCTCAAAATGGGCCAGTTGTTGCAATACAATTAAAAACCAGTGGTAAGGTCGGTGAGGTTAGAAGGGGAGCGAAAACATTTGTTGTAACACAATTCCATTAAAAACCAGTGGTCAAATGGGTGAGGTTGTAGAGCCCTGTGTAGTGTGTCACTATAGTAAAATGGAAAAACAAGGTTCGTCATACAATATCTCACCTCCCATAGTAGGGGATAGCGTCTCAATCCTTGTGCGACGATGCTATTGGACACCTTGTAGCGTGGTGTCCTGTAAGAGGGAAAGTCATAGGCAGTCACATACTGAGGATTAAACCCAGATCTGTTGACTGGGTGTGAGTGTTTGATTGGTTCAGATGCTCCGTCCATCACCACCCCCTTTTTCACCACTTTGTTCGCCATAAGTTGGCAGGGTATGCTCAGACGTGAGTCCCTTGCTCACTTTGCCACTGGATTCAAGCAAGCCGGGCTGAAGATGGCTGAAATGCCAGAAACCGGTCCTCGAAAGCTTGTTTCCGGTCCTGGGAAGGCATGGCTTGGCAGTTCGGGCTGGACTGTTCCCATGAGGCACAGGTTGAGACTGATTTGCATATGGCCATGTTTGAACTGGGGTGGCAGAGTGGGCTAAAGAACGGTGATGGGTTAAACCCAGATCTGTTGACTGGGTGTGAGTGTTTGATTGGTTCAGATGCTCCGTCCATCACCACTCCCTTTTGTACCACTTTGTTCGCCATAAGTTGGCAGGGTATGCTCAGACGTGAGTCCCTTGCTCACTTTGCCACTGGATTCAAGCAAGCTGGGCTGAAGATGGCTGAAATGCAGTTCGGGCTGGACTGTTCCCATGAGGCACAGGGTCAGACTGATTTGCATATGGCCATGTTTGAACAGGGATGGCAGACTGGGCTAAAGAACGGTGATGGATTAAACCCAGATCTGTTGACTGGGTGTGAGTGTTTGATTGGTTCAGATGCTCCGTTCATCACCACTCCCTTTTGTTCCACCGTGTATAGTCCAGACAGGTAATTGGTAAACGCGGCGGCCATCTTAGGGCTACTATCGCGCAGATGGGCACCTATGGGTATTTAAGAGGCCAAAGGGATAGGAATCAACCTATATGGTTTGAGGTGATGTGTATGGAAATCATTTAACAGAAGGTTACTACAGGTTTTGTGTATGTCTATATCGTCTGTGTAGGGAAGCAGATGACCCGCATACTTCTATCAACCCTGATCATGATAGTCAAGGTTAGATAATTGGAGGATGCACTGGTCGTTGTAGGCAGGATAACTACACCCAGGCAGGTACCTGGGAGTCTTAGAAAAGTCTATAAGATGTAAAACCTATAATGGTGAAAAAACATCCAGGTGAGAGGAAGAGATACGATCCACGCTGACTTGGTGTATGTATGGGAATCAATCACCAGTAACTACAGTAGGGGTAATCTGTGTAAGGAGGTTATGGTAGAGGGGTAAACACTACAGTAGCAGTGGGGATACATACGGTTAACGATGGGTTCATCTGATGTTCATGGATGGTCATCATTCAGGCCAGTCATTGATGTTGATAAGCGATGTATCCACCGTTGTTCTATCCTGAATAGTGCTTGCTGGGTGATCCTAGGATGGGACTCTAATACTACCAATTGTTGTGAGTCAGGACAGTGTCCCTGCTCTTGGTAATGTGTATACATCCTGGTGTTAACCCTCTGGCATCTGATATTACTCTTATGTTTAATAATGCGGGTCCTGACTGGCCTCATAGTCATACCCACATATCTCTTCCCACATAGACAAACTATCAGGTAAATGCACTTTGGTGTGTTGCAATTCGTGTGACTTCTCATTGTCCAGGTGAAAGTGTTGGATAACGTCAAAGTTTTAACCACCTTGGTCTGAACGCAGACTACACAAGTGCCACATGGGCAGTGGCCGGTAACTGGGGGGAGGTCCCATAGTCTCCTCTGTGGATTGTTGCTACCTGTTGCGGTGGGGTCTTGTGTGTATGATAACATCCTTGAAATTCCTAGTCCTCTTAAAGGTGAACCTGGGTGTTGGGAACTCTATCTCGCCCGTATTGAGGATGCTCCAGTGCTTCTTAATGATACCCTTGATCTGTGTGGAATCAGGTGTAAATGATGTGACGCAAGTCAAGTTTTCAACTGGGTCTCTCCGTACTGTTTTTAGCAACGCCTCCCTGGGGTTATTCACTGCTCTCTTCGAGGAGTCCCTTACCAGTCGTTCAGGATAACCTCTTTCTTTCAGGTTCTGTTCAAGCACTTTTGCCTCAATTTTGTAGTCAGTGGTGGAACTACAGTTCCGCCTAATGCGGAGGAACTGTCCAAATGGGAGGTTGTCTTTGAGAGCCTTCGGGTGCTGACTCTGATACAGTAATAAACTGTTCCTGTCTGTGGGTTTTCTGTACAGGTGAGTACTTAATCCTGTGTGTGTGAGTTCCAAATTAAGATCAAGGAAAGGTAGGCTGGTTTCTGAGATGGTGTGTATAAATCTCAAAAACTGATTCTGAGTGTTGACCCATGTGCAGAACTCATTGCAGGTCCTACGATCCCCTTTCCAAAAGATTAAAATATCATCAATAAACCTCTTCCACAAGGATAGATTATTGATGTAGGGGTTGTTGATGTTCCTGATGACCGTCTCCTCAAAGGTAGCCATGTAGAGGCAGGCCACGCTTGGAGCGAATGTACTCCCCATTGATGTACCCTGCGACTGATGGAACAATTGTTTCTGGTATTCAAAATAGTTCTCGGTCAGAGCTAGAGTAGCACACCCCATGATGAAGGAGATAGGTGTGGGTGAGCTCCAATCTTTTTTTCTAAGCCAAGACTATATAGCAGTCACATTGTCCTGCTGGGGATATTAGTATACAGTGCTTCGACATCAAAGGTGACCAGGAGATTGATCTTGGTGGTGTCCTGCATTTCACCTATGATGCACAGCATATCACTAGTATCCCGCACATACAGAGGGGTCTTTTTCACTATGGGCTGAAGAAAATAGTCACAAAACCTCGAGAGAGGTTTCAGGAGTGACCCTATTCCTGAGACTATTGGTCTCCCAGGTACCGGAGAGGTGCCCTTATGTATTTTAGGGAGTGTATAAAAATAGGGCACCTTTGGGTCCCTTGCCACCAGGAAATCTGCCTCTTTTTTCGACAGCCACCCATTGGCCTCCGCCTCAAAAAACATACTACCGATCTCAGATTTAAGTGTTGTAGTTGGGTCTAGGGTGATCGGGTGTAATATCTGGTATTGTTCAGTTGGCGCCTGCATTCTTGGTCATAATCCACAGTGGATTGTATCACTGTTGTGCCCCGTTTGGCCACTTGTTTAATCGTTATACTGGTGTCATCTGCTAGGGATCTAGCCGCCGTCTCCTCAACATGCGACAGTTTGTGGAATGGTCTAGCAGTGGGGATTTTGGCCAGATCCTTGAGTACCGCTCTCTCGAGTGTCAATATTTCTGGCGGAACCATCCCGTTATTTGGAGTGAATGAAGAGCGATTGCTCAGTCCTGAGTCATCACTTTCCAGTGGTGGGGTGTCATGGAAAAAAGCTTTTAAACAGATCTTACGAAAAAAATTCCTGTATTTCACAGGTGTCCCTGAATCTATCTGGTTTAGGTGTGGGCACATATCCAAGGCCCTTTTCCAGTACCCTTTGTTCAGTTTCAGTCAGGGTCCTCCTATGGAACAGACACTTGTGGTCAATCTGTCCCACGTTATACATTTACCTGTAAATAGGCCCCAGAGTCTTAAATTGAAAATTACGATAGACCTATGATTATCTACTAAATTAAAGAGGTATACTTATTGGCTTAATCGAAAAAGACTTGTATTGTTTTTCAAAAATAAGGGGCTTATCTACAAGCCCCTTACGCCAACCGCAAGTCACTTTTCCCATGTTAAAAATGACGCAAAAGTGGCGCAAGAGCCTTGTAAATAAGCCCCTATTTGTCCTAAATTTTACATTATATTTACAATGTGAGGGCACTGGGGATTAAGCAAACCGCCGTAAAACATGCTCAGTGCATATGCGAGATTTAAGAATTACAGGTACAGGTTGCAAATGCTGAAGCATACACAGACAAAAGACATAATTTAGACAAACATATGTATATGAAGTTCTATTTACAGAACTGTCGTAAAGTGCCAGTAATTCATTGCAGTTTGAAAGGCGACATTTTTATCTCATTCGGCAATCTGCGGAGACCTTCTTCAGGACGCGTTATGGGGTTGGGACAGATATGTACATTAACTGCCATAGAAATCTGACATTAAGACAACAATCTCTTAGCACCAAAAACGCAACTATCTACCAGAAGTAAGCAAATAGTCAGCAATTGGAAAGTATTTCCAAGACACATTGTGCTCTGAAAAATCCGGAAGTTCCAGTGCAGGGAGAGTATACAATTGTTGCTAGTGCTCGGGTGATGTCAAATGCTGGCCCTGTTCTCATCCCATACTGTGCAATCTTGAAGGCCATGGGCATAAATATGTCTCCAGGCCCCGTGTCCACTCTGTGCACAGCTTGTAATCTGTTTCTGTAACACTCATTTAATGAGATATTTCCATTTTAGAAAGTTCTAAAATTCCAAATATTTGTTGGGAGACTTTTCTAAACCTGTAGTACCTGAGAAGTGCATGTCTTTCCAGAGAAAAGGCATTAAAATATCAAGCAAGTATACATTTTCTGCCAAATATGGGAACTGTTTATCTTAGCAGGTGATTACTTGCTGAACTACAATGATAGATTTGACTTCATGCTACCCCATGTATTTAATGCGATCTGTTCGATCTCCACTGAGAAGCAAGCCTTTGATTCTGCTCTGTAAGGAATTCTTGGTTCTTCTTGGGTTACCGCTTGCAAAAATAGATAATAATCCTTTTAAGTAGGATTCGAAAATTTGTGGCTTTGGATAAACGTTGTTCTATTGGTCTGTTGCTTATTTTATTTTTAATAGAAATATCAGAGTCGAAATAATCTTCAAAACTTGAAACTAGAATGTTAGGTTAAAGAGATATATAAAATATACGCCTTGTCATGTCATGCTGTATACACAGAGTTTGTAAAAATGTAAATCTTATGGATGGGAAGCGTTCCTCCCATCATGAATCCCTAAAAGAGTCCATAGTTATCTTTCACTCATAATATAGTAGTTTGACTCTAGCATAACATGAGGCTGTACAGTTGAGTAGTTTGAGGAGCTTTTATGGCAAGGCATAACTTACAAATGCTTCAAAAGTGATTGGAAAAGGAAGGGCTGTTGAAATATTAACTGGTGAGAGTTCCAAGTCTTCTGACTTTTAGACCTTCCTCCGAGTGCCTTCTAAATACACATTTTAAACACAGGCGCAGGTTTGTGCCCAAATTGGAATATTACAATAAGTAAATATCTCACCTGGTGGAATGGGTATTTTATCACTTGAAGTATATTACCACACAAAATGCTGTGGCAATTATAATGTGACCTTTGGGGAAGAAAGCCCAGCGATCTTGCAAAATACATCTGACAATGAATTACATGAGCAAATAATGCTAGGATTCTCTGGAAGGTGTGTGAAATTATCTTTCATCGTTCCTCAATATTCTTTTTATTTACTAGAGAGTTTAAGATTGGATGAACAGCGAACCAGGAACTATGGGAAATATTTTATGGTTCCCTGTGATCCCTGTGATATATGATTTTCAGTGTCATAATGACAGCAGCCAAACCACTCTGCAGAGATTTACCAGTGGCAGGGCTACTAGGATATGCAGCAATCGAAGACCAAAAATGATCTAAATTATGTGGAAAGAAAAGACAAATTATGCGGTATTATGAAGCACATTCTTTGGCAGAATTAATTTGATCAATTTGAGCTACAAAACAATATTTTTTGTTAAAATCTATGTATTATGCTAATTAAGTGCCACTTCATGTGGCAAAAGTGGTAAATCCATAATAGTAAAAGCTGCAGCCACAGAATGAGGCAAATCCACTGGCTTGATGAGGGGCTGCTGCATACCCTGCAGACCTCCACAACATTAAGAAAATGCTTGATAGTGCCCCTGCCCCTTCTAGGAGCACCGCCAGGATCAAAAACGACAAACTAAAAAGTCCCTGCAGGGCATTATAGGGCGCTCCTTGCCTAGGAGCAATGAATGGTAAATGAGGGGCACCTGATACCCATGAATTTTTTTTTTCCTTTAATGTTTGGTACGTTTCTCCCAGTCTCACCCAGGACACCCACAGTTTATGTACACTTTGGGACCAAAGGGGAACTCCAAGGCCCCCACAGGCCCTGCCAGCTTCCCAGCCAACACTCATCCTGGGTGCTGGCAGGAGCCAGCAATTATTATTTTTACTGTGGGTACCCTGATGCTAGCCGGGGCACCCACAATAGTTCAAAATATTTGGGGTGGTGAGGATGCTCCAAGACCCTCATAGCCTCTGCTGGCTCCCATCTTGGCACTATTATTTTGTTCCCACCTGGGTCAGGATCAGCTTTTATTTCTGCTCCCTCCGAGTGATAGCACAGCTATGTTCTCTCCCTAGGAAAGCGCAGGCAGGAATTTAGATTTATATTCCCTGCCAGCACTCACTGGGGAAAGGGATAATATAGTGTTGATGGGGTCCTCGGGACAATATCTCTCTTCAGACCATGGGGAAGGGGGTCCTGGGTAGGGGAGGGGATTCCAATTCGACCCTGCCAATAAAAATATTGGCTCCAGGGAATGGAGTCCCTGGGGCATGCCAATGGCTTGGAGAGGTGGTCCTGTCGCCCACTCCACATAAACAACACTTTGGCTTTGGAGATTAGATTCCCTGGGGCCTTCCTATGGCTCTGGAAGTGGGGTGCATAAAGCTTCCCCAAGAACAAATAATTAAAGCCATGAAGACATTTTATCTAACTTGTTGGAAACCATCATACATCAGAGAACTGTCCACTGTAAGCACATATTTTTCACTTTGCCATAACTCAGATATTTGGATCAACTTCACAAGAGAGCAAGAACCCTGGCTGGCCTTCTCGTCTTTTGGATCCATTTTGCCGAGGAACAAATGCTGCAGCTGCAGTTCTAACGGGCCAGTGTTGTGCAGCCAGGGCCTGGGGTGTCACAGTGGGGGAGGTTAGCGTGGTGAGGGTTCTAAGCACAATATACATAACATCAGAGATTAGCATTCAAACACTTAACATTACCGTGAACAAGCCACCAATCAGACTTGCTTACATCCACTCTGACGTATGACGAATGGGTGGGATCTTTTGCCTGTGAATGCCAGACTCCAGAAATCATGCAGGGATGAAGCCTCCGATGCTCGAAACAATGATGCTGATTGCGAGACAGGCTTACAGAGTGCATACCACCACAGATCACAATGAAGGTCTTTACAACAGAAAGCCCTACATCCTACATCACATTGTATAAAGTTGATTTACTGCCTGGCTTCTGTCTCCTGCTTCAGAAAGAGTCAGAGCAGGCAGCTTGAAACAGACAGCCCAGACTTAAATACATCGATTTGTTTAGAGATACAATCGTATCTCTAAACAAATTGATCTATATAATATATATGTTTGTAAATGTATAGGCACTTAAGAGGGGCACAGCCCTGAGCCCTAGTGGAGGAACCGCATCTGATACTTTGCCAAAAAACGAGTTATTTGTGGCAGGTGCCCCCTAAAAAGCACTGACTCCCTTCTATTGAAACCACAGAAGTTCAAAAACAAGAAAACATACAACTGCTCCTTCTCTGGCCTTGCCATCATAATTTGGAACACTCTGCCTCCAGAAATCAGGACAGACCCCTCATCTGCCTGCTTCAAAAAAGCTCTTGATGCATGGATTCCTTCTCTTAGAGTCATGATCCTTCTTCAGCTTGGCTATCATTGGGTGAACTCCAGTGACTCTTAGAACTCATATGCCTAACAGCATACTTTTATATGTACTTCATGATAATTCCCTCTCTGATTGTCACTTGTTTTTTCTCTTTTACCGCTAATGTATGGCTTGATGGCTATATGTACAGTGCTCTGATACATGGAAGAGCCATGTTCACGCCATATAAAAACTCCAAAAATAAATAAATATGCACTACTAAACAGTTTGGCACTTTAGCGTTGGATTTGAAGAATTAAAAACTCTGTGGGGGCGTGGTCTGGCCACGCAGGGAGATGGCCGCCTGCTAATAGAGCTCCGCCGAGGGACGGACCCCTGACGAGCTTCTCCGCCTCACCTGCTCGAGTGGGTCGTCTCTCTGGCGCTGGCAGGGCTCCGGAGCTTGTGAGGACTGCAAAGGTGTCCTTCTTTCCCAGATGGCGGCTCTCGTTTTCGCGGCAGCGGAGTGACGGTGAGGCGGCCTACTTCAGCAGCGCACGCCCCGGCATTCGCGCGCTTTCGTGGCCGCGCCTCTCCTCAGCTGAGGCGGCGCTCCAGCTACCACAAGGCCGCACCTCCTTCACATCAGGGCCGCGCCTCCTCTGACGGTACTGTTGCAGGATGACTTTCTGTGGGCTTTTTCAATGCATGAGCAGCGCCCACCTCAGGCTCCTTTCAGGATAGTTTTAATGCAGGTTATTTGGAGAATGCCTGCTGACAGAAATGAAGGATACAATGAAAGACTGCCATAATTATTCTTCCACGGAAGTGTGTTTATCCCCGTAACTGTGCACAGCACTAATATCAGTATTGGCAGAGCTGAAAATTACCTGAATTTTTCCTTTTACTATTTATTTGCTGAGTGGAAGTAAACTGTGACTGTCATTTGAAGGGACAAAAATTAACAGTACTGGCAGATTCACATTGGGCTCTGAGCTGGGGGAAAATACATTTTGCCTGCCATAGTACTGTATTTGTGATGTACGCTGCCCTCTCCAGGATCATTTAGGAAAAGTTTACCCTCAGCATTCCTGGTAATATTCTTCGAGGGAATTTCTTTCAGCACGTTCTTGCTGCCTTAACAGTACTTAATGATTATCTATAGGATTATAAGCACTGCTCCGGCTTTTTACCCTTTATTAGGGGCAACTGTGAAAGGCATCACCATAAAGACTGAAATGCAACCTAATTGACTGGCATACTTCTTTTTCGAGGCACCATGGCTAATTAATTTAATACCCACTTGTGCCCAGCTAATTTCTCAGCATTGGAGGGGAAAAATTAATATTGCCTGCATTATCACTTCTATTATTACATTGTTTCATGTGGCAGTAACAAGTGAATATCATTTGCAAGGGCAGATATACTGGAACTGGCAGATTCACGTGCAAGAGTACTGGTTTATTTTCCCTCATTTTCACCACCTGATCTCTGCATTTTTGCTTAGCTGCTATTTGTGTCAGATTGACTTGACCTTCTCAGCTATTCCTATTTGTGTTCTCTGCCTTATTCCCCTAATATGGTACCTTACCAGTTCTATTACTACAGGGAAACGCAGTTGGAATAGGTTGACGGCTAATTTCTCAATTGCAGTCACTATTTTCTATTGTGGGCTCATGTGCTTTGTTTTTCTCTGCAGTCATTTACTGTTTTCACATGCTTTGCTAAAGAGGTAATTTACGTACGCAGGTTTGGTTATAATTTTCCAATTGCAGGAGCTACTTATCTGCTGTTCGTATTAGCTATTTTTCTTGCTGTGTACACCCTGTTGCCTCATTGCTATTTGGTGCATTCTTGGCTTCACCATTGCCTCATATCCCAATATTTCCTCCATTCGCTACTGTAGACCATCATTGAAGTGGTGCGTGAACATGTCTAACAACAGAAATGGGGGCCGTGGGCCTAAGCAGCCACTTTTCAATGAAGTGGTAAAGCAATCCGGTCCTGTGGCAGCTAAAGGTAATGGATCTACGTCACCTCCTTCATCGCAAGTTGCGTTGCCTCAGAGTGATAAATCCTTATCTGACACTATGCAACGCATTTTACAAGAACTATCTGGGGTCAACCGGCGGTTAGAAGGTCTGGACATTACTATGACTTCCTTGACTACAGAAACTAAGTCCATCAGGGCAGAGCTCACTACCTTTCACTCCAGGATTAATGTAATGGACTCCAAAATAATGGACATAGAGGGTCGTCTGGATTCGGTTCAAGGTTCCGATCAAGACTTACTTTTCCTACACAGTAAGATCATCGATTTGGAAGATCGCAGTCGTAGGGACAATATCCGTTTTTTTGGCTTTCAAGAAAATATTGAAAAGCAAGATATGAAGTCCTTTCTTTGTGATGCTCTTCCCACTCTAACTGGAATTTCTTTTACTCCTCCTCTTGAGCTCCAACGTGCTCACTGATTGGGCCCACCGCGTCCTGGACCTTCTGCAAGACCTAGACCAATCATTGCTTGTTTCCTTGTCCATGAGCAAACCAGACAAGTTCTATCATTGGCTCGCACTCGTGGTCCTTTCTGTTCCAGGGTCATACCATCTACATGGCTGCAGACTTCTCTAGAGAAACGAATGAACGACGGAAGGCGTTTCTTTCCATGCGACCCCAACTACGTCAAATGGACATCAAATACGGTTTATTTGAGCCTGCTCGTTTTTGTATCACTAGGAATGGAGAGTCCAAAGACTTCTATGATCCTGCACTACTACAACAGTTTCTGAATGATATCAGGTCCGACGATATGGAAACACAGTCTCCTTCCTCTGCTCACTCTGCTCAGTCCAAGTCCTCATCTACGAATCTTCCAACATCTTCATTATATTCCTCTCCTGTATCTAAGCAACGTGGCAGAGATCCCACTCGTCTACCTCGTTCTCAGGATGGCAAAGATTCGGCTCTACGCTCTGTCTCCTCTCACACTAACACACAGCAAAGGGACAAGTCTAGATCACCTCTTAAAACACCTTCTGATGCTGATTGAATTTTTTCAATGTTTTAGTGTTTATTGTTCATGATGCTTTTACTGTTTATCTACCTGACCGAGGTCTTATGGTATGCTGCAATAGGATTCATTCTTTTTAGCGTTTTATATAGGGTTCAGTGCTCTATTGCCCTTCTATATTTACTATTATTATGTGATTTACTGTTGGCAGTTATTTAACTATTTTCAGGTTTGCTTATCATATAATATAAGAATGTCCCTCATCCCTAAAGGGATTTTCCTCTATTCCTGTCCATTTTCCTAGATATGATGCTGTTCCTGTTGTTACGTTTATTACCAATTGTTTCATGTCTTACTGACTCTGGTTTTCTATGATGTCTCTTTGTTTCTCTGTTTTCTTGATTCAAACGCCTCTTACAACACCCTCTGATACTGATTGAAATTTTATTTTCTCTGTTTTAAGTGTTTCTTGTTCGTGATGCTTTCACTGCTTATTTACCTCACCGAGGTCTTACGGCATGCTACAATAGAATTCGTTCTATACAGTTGGCATTTATTTCACTACTTTCAGGTCTGCTTATCATATAATATAAGAATAATGTTGTTCATGTTGGTATGCTTATTACTAATTATTTCATGTCTTTCATGTCTTACTTCCTCCAATTTTCTATGATGTCTCTTTGTTTTTCTGTTTTCTTGATTCAAACGGTGTTTGACCATCTTTCTTCTGTTTCTTCTCGGCTGTCTGGCTTTAGGGTATCTCTTCTTCTTCTTATATCTATTATCTCTTTCCCTCCCTTTCAATGACAATGTTGGTAGGTTTCCCTTTACTGTTTTCTTCTTATTAGCTATGTCTTTTCTTTTTGTTCTTGTCATACTATTCTCGTCTAGGTTCTCTTTTACTGATGTGTTCCTCTTTCTGATGTAATCATTCCCATTCTCTGTTTTATATTGTAGCTTATGCCTCCTTGTTCTTTTACGTTTTCTTTTTGAATTAGATGATTGAACTCCTCAGAGTATTTATTTGATCGCAGCATCTCCTTGAAGTTGGTACCACTTATGTCAATTTCCCTTTTTCAATGCATCTCCCTCCCAATGTTGTTTTACTGGTTGTTAAATGGGGTATTATTTATTTTCGTTACTCTGATAAGTACGATTTCACATATTTCTTCAATAGGTTCTACTTTCCTCTTCTGGTCTCACATCTTCCTTTTGCTTTATTCTTCTTACTTTTATTCATTCTTTTCATGTCCTTCTCATGTCATCTTCAGAATACCGGAGGTTTTGATGTGTTGGTTACTCTTCTTATCATATTTCGTGACAGCCTCCTATAGGAAATACAAAGATTGATCCCGATTTGGATGATGATATCTTATTCTCTTATGCTTTATGTATTTCATGTTATCATTTATCCTTTAGAACCCTATTCTTTCTTTCTCGAAGGGGGTCCAGCTCCCTCTGGTGTTGCTCTAAGTGCGCCCAGACCCGCAGTTAACAGTCTAGGTTGCTCTTGTCTTCTACTGTTCTTATTTACTTTCCTTTTCTTTTTCCTTCTTTTCTTCTCCTTTTTCCTCCCAGAGTGACATCTCTTCTCTTCTTTTCTCTCTGTTCTTCCTCACTTCTTGTTAACTCAATCCTACCATCATGCCTTCTATCCATCCGTTGTCTGTGGTTTCTTGGAATGTTCATGGCCTTACTCATTACATAAAACGCAAAAATGTTCTTTCCTATTTACATTCTAAGCATGTGGATGTTGCTCTATTGCAGGAGACTCATTTGGATGACATTGAGTCTACTAAGCTTAACAGAGACTGGGTTGGTAAAGTCATTCACAGTTCAGTCTCTAAACCTGATCCTGCCAACCCTAACCCTGTTCGTAAATGCGGAGTCGCCATCCTTTTTCGAAAGTCACTTCCTCTCACAATCTTAAAGTCATGGTCGGATCCTGAAGGTCGGTATGTTTTTGTTAAATTGAAGATTGGCAATCCCTTTCTCTGTCTTGGTCCCGTATACGCCCCGCTTGGTTCCAAAAAGCAATTTTTTCTTCGTTTAAATCGCCTTCTTACGGAAATAAATGCTTCTCAATTTCTCATTGGTGGTGATTGGAATCTGGCACTGGATCCTGCTCTTGACAGAACAGGTTGCATTGACACTATTAACGCTTCGGACAGAGCCGTCTTCTGTGACATTCTTGCTGACGCTGGTCTTGTTGACCACTGGAGACTCAGTCATCCACAGGACAAAGAATATACGTTTTTTTCTTCTACCCACGGTACGTTCTCTCGTCTTGACTACTTTCTTCTTTCGCAAAATTCAGTCCGACTAGTTACTGATTCCAGGATATTAGAAGCGGCTATATCTGATCATTCACCTGTCCATTTGTCTCTGGATTTGGGTCTTATGAGTCCGGGGCGCAAATCGTGGCGTTTGAATATCAACAAATATAAAACGCCTGCGGGTAAACTTCTTTTGCAGTCCCACTTCCATGATTATCTTCTCAATAATGCCGATTCGGTTTCTTCTAAACGGACGGTTTGGGCAGCTGCTAAAGCAACTATTAGAGGCCAAATTATGCGAGACGCTGCCCTTTATAATAAAAAGAACGCTGCCACACAAATTGATTTGGAAAAATATATTCGCCGACTCTCTCAATTATATATTTCGCAACCATCTCTCCAAAACCGGAAGTTACTGGAACAGGCGCGTATGTCCCTTAATACTCTTTTCACTTCTAAGGCGGAATACACCTTACAAAAAATGAAAGGCCGCCACTATGAACAAGGAGAAAAAGCTGGTCGCTTATTGGCTGCACAATTGCGTCAAAGGGAGGCCGCTATGGCGATTCCAGCAATAAGATCAAGCGGTGGTGATATCCTTACTCGGCCACAAGAGATTGTTGAGGAATTCGCTTCTTTTTATAGCTCTTTATATTCCCCAGGCACTCAGGTGGATAGGATGGCGATGTCAAAATTTTTGGATGAAGTTCATCTTCCGCGGCTTTCCGATGATGGCAGGGCTCTACTTGAGGGACCTATTACGAAGGACGAAATTTCTTCAGCTATATCTGCCTTACCGTACCATAAGGCTCCGGGAGATGATGGTTTTCCTCCTGAATTTTTTAAATGGACTGGTCAGAGTATGCTTGATACTCTTCATGCTGCCTTTGGGGAAGCCGTGGAGGAGTCCTCTCTTGGTTCTATCTCTAATAAAGCCATCATTGCAGTTTTACCAAAACCGGGTAAGGATCCTCTGTTGTGTAGTAGTTATCGTCCTATATCTCTTTTAAATTCTGATGTTAAAATTCTTGCCAGCATTCTAGCATCAAGACTCCGCAAGGTTTTGCCCTCTTTAATCCATAACTCCCAAGTAGGTTTTGTTCCTGGTCGTTCCTCCCGCAATCATTTACGTACTCTCTCCCATGCCCTATGGTCCGCTAAACATCTTTCCAGTGATGCCCTCCTTCTTTCTTTGGATGCTGAAAAAGCGTTTGACCGTATTGAGTGGGAATACCTTTTTACCATAATGCAGAAATTTGGACTAGGTGACCAGTTCATAGCTAAAGTACGACTACTCTATGATAGCCCATCTGCCCAAGTTAATTGTGGAGGTTTTCTATCTACTCCATTTCCCATTCGGCGGGGTACTCGTCAAGGTTGTCCACTTTCTCCTCTTCTTTTCCTTTTGGCTATGGAACCTCTAGCTGCTACAATTCGTCAATCGGCTGCTGTGGTGGGTGTTCCTCTTCCAATTGGTCACTCAAAGATTTATTTATATGCGGACGATATTCTTCTTACACTTACTAATCTTCCCCGCTCTCTCCCTGCTCTCCTCCATATCATTGACGAATTTTCTTCTTTTTCCGGTTATAAAATAAACTGGGACAAGAGCGAAGCCTTACCTATGTCCCTTGGCACTACAAAGGATGCTATCTCTGGTTTTCCATTTCACTGGCAACCTTCTCGGCTTAAATACTTGGGGATACTTCTCAATAGAGGATTAGATAACGTTGTCATTGACAATCTCACTCCCTTGATTACGCAAATGCAAAGAGACTTCGATAAATGGAAGGCCCTTGGTTTATCCCTTTGGGGGCGGGTTCAGGCGATTAAGATGGTCACCTTACCGCGTTTTCTTTATGTTCTGGGTATGCTCCCTTTGACTATTCCTCTGGCTACTCATCGGTCCTTTGATTCAAAAATTAAATTTTCTATATGGGGTGCAGCTAAACCGCGTCTCGCCTTTGCCAAATTAAAGTCCCATCAATTGCATGGAGGTTTAGGTCTTCCCTCTATTGAGCACTATTCCCTTGCTCTTCATCTTTCTCATCTCTCTTTCTTTTTACCTAAATCTAAGGACATCCCCCAATGGGTTCCACTTGAACGTCATTTATTGGCTTCTGGCACTGGTTTGTCCCTTCTATATGGCAAGGGATCCAGTTCTCTTGACCCTAAAAATCCTATTTTATCTGCCATGTTTAAGTCTTGGCAAAGAAGCCACCGTCTCCTCAAATCTAACTCGCGGCTTCATTTTACTGCTCCTATATGGTCTAACTCGGCGATTCGGATTCGTGGTCGCGTTGTCTCCTGGCCTTTGTGGCAGGAAGCTGGTATTCATTCCCTGGAACAACTGTTTCATGGTGATAATTTTAAATCTTTTCCCCAATTGAGTGAGGAATTTCACCTCCCACCCACGCAATCCTGTAAATATTCTCATCTTCAACAAGCTATCATAAAACATCTAGGTTCCCCACCTGATCTATTATGGGCTTCTCCTATTTTATCTTATCTGAATTTATGGGGCACTTTTAAGGGAGTCACCTCTGGTCTTTATAAGACTTTCCTACACCCTTTATTCTCACAACCCCTTTCAAAAACCCTTCAATTAAAATGGCAAACACGCCTCTCTGTAACATGCTCAGATACTCAATGGGATCTCATTTTGGAAGGTTTGCATGAGGGTGTTCGAGAAGCTCGTCTTAAATTTTGTATTTTTAAAATTCTACATGAATGGCACTGGTCCCCGGTCAAATTACATCATGCCAAGCTACTTTCCCATTCCTTGTGTTGGAGATGCTCTGCTTCCGGTTGTGATATAACGCACATCATATGTGAGTGCCCTTGTACCAGATCATTTTGGATCTTTGTACAAAATACCTTGGCTCATTCTATGCCACTATCCCTACCCTTTACCTCTGCGAATATAATTTTACATGACTTTCGTGGCCTTTCAAAGTTTACTAAACCACAGACCCGTCTCCTCCATACTGCTTTAGCCACGGCGAAAATTTGTATACTGCGTCATTGGAAGTCTTCATTGCCTCCTTCCCAGGAGGAGTGGTTGGTGGCAATGATACAAACAGCTTCTTATGAACGTATAATTTATAATCTACAGGACCAAGCTTCCATCTTTCTTCAAGTTTGGTCCCCATTCCTAGAGACCACAGTGGATAATGACCCTGTCCCTACTTCTTCTTCTTCTACGGCTCCTCCTCCTTCTTAATTTCTCTTCCACAAATCTTTTTTCCGTTTCTTACCATTCTGATTACTCCCATTTTTCTCTTCATAACCAGTTTGTCACTCTGGGGCCCACCCCCTTTTTTTTTTTTTTTTCCTTCTTCCCTTTCTCTCTTTTCTTCTCTTTTTCACTTCCATTTTCTGCCTTATGACTTCCAGAGGATGTATTGTTTTATGCCTTCTTTATTATACTTAATTAATGTATGGTTTCCTCATTTATATTATGTTTCATTTTTTCCTCTGCATTTGTATCTATCTTTGCAATTTATTTATAATTTTCTCAATAAAAAATTTCAACACAAAAAACAAAAAACAAAAAAAAAACTCTGTGAACACTTAGATGTGTACATTTGGTTAGGTATTTCTGCTCTGTTGTTGGCCATGCTGCAAAACGTAACTATGGCACCATGTTTTATGTCAAGAGGGAGTACTAATAATAAAAATTAGGCAAATGAAAAAAAGGTTTTAACAATTACGCCAAAATTTATGAAGCAAGTCTTAGTGCAGAGATTAAAATCGCTCTGCTCATGCAATGTATAGGGACAAATGGCTAGAAGTTATGTGAACATTTGTCGAGAAATAGCACGAAACCTGAATGGATTAAAAAATAGCATAAATAAGGCAATCAATATCTGCCTTGGGACAGTACATTGATAGAAAGATATGATTTAGGAATGAGGGTGCAAAGAGAAAAAGTGGACAATTCTGTAAAAGATTTGAGAAAACTGGCTGCCACTTGTAAGGTTGGCTACCAGGTAGATAAGTGTTAAAGACATAAATTCCTCCTGAAATAAAAAGGAAAACAACTTTGTGATGAACAGTTGTTGCCGGTCCGTTGGGACGGAGGGGCCACACACACCCTACCTTTTTCTCAACAAGAAGAGTGTCTGTCAGGCTGAGCAAAGGTCATCCTGACAGACACTCTTCCTGTTCAAGTCAGGCAGCCAGGAGCTAGCCATGCGCTAATGGCGCAGGCGCCTGGCTGCCCAATCTGAACTTTTCCAGGTTGAGGATTTTAAAGCTTGTTGGCCTGACCTCCTCAACCTGGCAAAAATGCCTCAAGGTCCTCCCCCTCGTGATGAGGGGGGAGCAGCAGTGGTTGCTCCAGACCACTGATGATGACCTGCGGTTAAAAGACAATCCACTATTGAATGACGTTTTGTTGGTGGAAAAAAAGATGGAACATATAATGGTATGTGTTGGAGACATGAATAGAGTTGATGAAAGGAATGTGGAGTAGCACAACATATGGCCTCCAGGAACGTCCTGCCTTTACTACAGTTTGAAAAAAATGTGAGAAAAAATCCTCCTGCTAAATGTTGTAAAAGCACTATGCCAGGGGGATTAAAGAAGTGAACAATGTGTGTGATGAAATTGTACTTCAAGCTTCTGATTCTAATATGGAAAATTCATCTGAGAACGTTACGGTTGATGCTGTTAATAACAATTTGATGTTGATTCATAATCGAAAGTAACTGTAATGACTATAATAACTAAAGACTTTTTTAGGAAATATTTCCAAAATAATATTAAACTCAAGTTAAGTAACATTGAAGCTGGTGGGTATGGCGATTATCCCATCAAAATGATCGTTTTTTTAATGAATGTATTCAACCTCAAGATAGGTGTGTGGTGGGGAAGGTGTTTGCTTCTCTAACGTCGACTGTCTTTTAAGTTGCCCACTTCAGCAATCACTGGGAATTAAGATAGCTCCCAAAGCCAGTGATTAGGGATTAGTGAAATTAGTGATTGTTAGATGTATTTTGGAAAGGAGTATCATCAAGTATTCAATGAATATTTGTGCTGCCTATGAGACTACATATTCGAAATTGACCAATAAAAATGTGTTTTCAAAATTAAATCTAAAAAATGTAAAGCAAAGTTGAAAATCCCCACTTGGTATGCATGAACTTGGGAAGAGATCTATCCTTCCTGGGGTTGAATTTTGGACACCTTGCAGCCCCCCAAAGCTGTAAAGGAAAATGACCTTTGAAAATCAATATACGTTTAGCGAGCCATTGTGAATTCATAGTGGCCTTCCCACTATCTATTAAGCATCTTAAGAGGAGCCTCCTTGAATATGCTCGAGGAAAATACTCAGAAAGTACCACTCTTTCAAAATATGGTGCCTGGTCTCATATGCTGTTGAACATATTAATTAAGGTCTTTCTAACTTACAATGATAGCCAGGAAAGACAGGATTGCACCCAAGATATCATCCCTGCTTCGCAGGACACATTATTGCTTTGGCACTCCATGCATGGGGATCATATTTTTTAAATATGCACCCCACTGAATTCCAGAGATGGCAGATTGGTGTCAATGCCGAGCCCTATCGTTTGGACTGTCCAACCATCACCATTCAAAAAAAATACATCCCGCCGCCATTGCAGCCAAGTAACGATCCGCCACCAAGTCAGGAAAGCTTTCTCCTAGTCTGCATCTTGTGTTTGACTGTATTTATCCTGTTTAATCCTGGTGTTGTCTCTTACCCTTGCTTGTTTACTGTACATCAGTTTCTGTCGAGCTCAGCTCCAGTAGGCGGTCTCTCCAGCATGTAGCGCCAAATAAAATGTTATTACATAGCATAAAGTTATCTTAAGCACCAGTAACTTCGAATATCACGGGAATTCTATTTTGTCTGGTTTCATAAAGTATATATTTGGTTGTACCTCATTGTCCTCTGGCTAATTTTCATAAACAAAAGCAGCGTGCAGCAGTATCAGAAATGGAACATAATTATGTATGTAGGTAGCACTGTGCCTAAAGAAAGTGAACAAAGCATTTGAGAAATATAAAGCTTGTTGTTGTTCCACAAAGGCTTTTTTCTAGCATTACTTATAGATTTGCAGTGTCTGTAGAAAGTCACCCTGAGTTAAGTGGCGCTCTTGAGCTTCCTGTGGATTTATGAGAAAAAACCCTTAGTTAAGGCTTGCATGGCACTAGACCTTTCCGTAAACATTTTGATTTGTTCCAGAAAATGAAAGCTGCACGTGAAAATATTTTTGACGGGAAACATCACTCACAACGCAACTTTTACCACACAGTGCCTTTATGACGCAACTTTTACAACGCAAACCATTACAATGCATTGCGCTGGGGGGCGCTCTAGGATAGGGAATGTGTTTAATGTACTATCCAACACCTTCCCTACTATCCCCGGGGACTGGAGTTGGAATAGTAAATTAAATAATTCACTATCCAGCGCCCCAAAGCACTATGTGTTGTAATGGTATGCGTTGTAAAACTCGCGTTGTAAAAGCATGCGATGTAAAAGCATGCGTTGTAATGTTGTACATCCATTTTTGACAATGGGATTGAGATGAGTGAGATGTCGTCACCAAGAGCAAAAGTGCGGCTCTAGAGGGATGAAGCATCATAACTCTTCTCTATAAAAACACTTACACATCACAACGTGGATGAAGGTTTCGTGTATGATTCATTAAAAAGTCAGTAATTACTGTAGGTTTAGCTGTAGGCCTCCATAATAAGGTCCTGCTTTTAGGTCTGGCGCTTACCAGTCTCATGTAATCAACACATTGATTAATAAAAAATACTTACATGTATTCATACAAGTTTAAAGGGGTTTTGGGTCTTCATCCATCTGTTCAGCTATTTACATAATGCTTAAATTCACCACAGCATAAACCATGGGGCAGCCCACTTCAGCCACTGGCTCCCTTGATGGTATTTTGTTATGTTATGTAGGTTTGTATCACCTAAGAAGTTATCCTGGAGCGGAAAACACCTAGGGCCTAGTAGGACTACTCGAAAAGCCAGGTCTTAAGCTTCTTATGGAATTCAAGAAGTGAGGAGGAGGCTCTTATGTGTAGTGGTAGGCCGTTCAACAATTTAGAAGTGATGTAGGAACAGACTCGTCACCAGATCTGGTTTTCCATATACGAGGGAATTGTGCAAGTAGAGGAGGTGTCTGGAAGGTTTGTGAAAGCAGATGCAATTATTGAGGTATGCTGGGCTGGTGTTATATAGTGCCTTGAATGTGTGGGTGAGGAGTTTGAAATGTGCTTGTTAGTGAATAAGGTCCCAGTGGAGCCACTTCAGGTGTGGTCCGATGTGGTGTGATGTGAGTGCAGCATGGGAGGTTGATGGGGATTCTGGCCCGTGTTCTGAATGATCTGCAGACTTTTGTTGAGTTTTTTTGTTGTTCCCAGCATAGAAGGTGTTCTCATAGTCCAGCTTGCTCGTGACCAGGGCATGCACAACAGTTT
Source organism: Lissotriton helveticus (assembly GCF_964261635.1). Classification (NCBI taxonomy): domain Eukaryota; kingdom Metazoa; phylum Chordata; class Amphibia; order Caudata; family Salamandridae; genus Lissotriton; species Lissotriton helveticus. The sequence goes on from NC_136063.1 coordinate 569,194,533, forward strand.
TTTGGATGCTGATTGGGAGCCATTTGAAGATGTTCCTCAGCATTTTCAGAGTTTGGAAGCATGAGTTGGTGACACATTGAATTGAGCAGTCGAGTTTGCTGTTGATTATGATACCAAGGTGTGGGTGATGGGAAGGGTTTTGGTCCTAGCTCTGTTTGCCACCGTTTGGATTCCCACAGTGATGTGCTCTTCCCGAAGATCATGATTTTGGTCTTGTCAGTGTTTAGCTTTAGACAGTTGGTCTTCATCCAGTGGGTGCAGTCATTCGGGCATTGAACTTGATGTGGGTGCTGGACGTCTTGTCCATGAGGGAGAGAATGAGTTGTGTGTCGTTGGAGAGGACATTGATGTTGTGAGAGCAGAGAATGCTAGCTAGAGGGATCATATATGCATTGAAGAGGGTCAGGCTCAGGAAGTATCCTTGCGGATCTTCAAAGATGAGGTCGCGGGCATCCAAGGTGTATGATGCCAGGCTTACTGACTGGGTCCTTCCAGTTAGGAAGTTGCGTTGAAAGAGGATGGGGTGGAAAACTGTGTCAAATGCTGTGAAGCAGTCCAGGAGGATGAGGGCCACCATGTCACCTGTGTCCAGAGTGATGTGGATGTCATCTGTGGGTACATTAATGGCAGTTTCCATGCTGTTGTTGGGGCTAAAACCAGACTGAGTTGTATTGAGGAGTTGGTGATCCTTGAGATATTCAGGAAAGTGTGTGTTGATGGTTTTCTCTTAGACCTTGACTGGGAATTTTACCAGGGAGTTTGGTCTGTAGTTAACATGCTTTGAAGGGTCTGCTTGGGTTCCTTCAGGAAAGGGAGGAAAGTTGCATGTTTTCAAGCATCTGAGAAGGTCACAGAAGAGGTGGAGTTATTCAGAATGAGGGTAGGCATGGTGTTAATGGGTTGCAGTCTTCTCAAATAGGTGTGGTGGGGGCAAGGATCTGATGAGGACACTGAGCGGATGGTAGTGGCGGTTTCTTCTATGGTTATGAAGGGCGAGGTGATTAGTTTTTTTTGTTGTTGTTTTTTTTGTTTTATATAGCGCGAACTAGACCCGAACCGAATCAGATATCAGAGCGCTTTACATATTTTCCAGTTACATTATATGAGGACACACTTTCATTTTAGGCACGGGGAGATTACGTGATTTGCCCAGAATCACAGGGGGTTTTGGCGTCGTTACCGAGACTCGAACCCAGATCCCCAGGTCCGAAGTCGAGCGCCCTAGCCGTTAGGCCAACTCCTTTGGATAAGATTGAGAGGCGTTTGGCGAGGCAGGTTTGGTCTGGTTGCTGGTTGAAGTTTCTGTAAATGGTGATGATTTTGTTGCTGAAGAATTGAGAAAGATTGTTGTAGAGGTCCTGTGAGGGGGTGATTGAGTTAGAGGTGACTGCTGGTGAGGTGAAATCTTTCACAATCACAACAATTTCTTAGCTTCTGTTGGTGCTGACATTGATGTTGTCTGCCAGAGCAGCGTTTTTGGTTGTCTGAATCATTTGGTAGTAGAGTCTTGTGGCAGATTTGAATGTGCTTATGTCTGAATAGTCTTGGCTCATTCTCTATTTGTGCTCTAGTTGTTTGCAGTGGTGTTTCATCAGTCTGAGGTACAACATGTTGTATAGCTGTGTTTGAGGAGGGCAAGGAAGTTGGCACAGTAGGCGATCAAATTGTTGAAATTCTTGTTAGCTTTGGGGAGGCTGTTGCTGTGTTCATATTGTTGGATGTTGAAAGCGGTGCTTCAGTCCTTGTCAGTGATGCTGTTCCAGTTTCAAAGGACTGGTGTGGCAGTGGTGCATGTGCACTGGACAGGGACGGGGCGCTGAACTTGATAATGGTGTGGTCTGTCCAGGGGACTGGTGTGGCCTTATTGACTCTGATGTAGTTGAAAGTGGTGAAAATAGGGGCCAGGAGGATTCCTGTGCCGGGTGTAGGTCCTTTTTCTCATTGGGTGATGCCCAGTGTCCCAATGTCATTGATTAGTGATTTTGAGTTGGGGTCAGCATGGTCTACCAGGTGAAGTTCAGGTCTCCGAGTAGTATGCAACTTTTAGCATTGAGGGTGAATAGTGCAACAAAGTTTGTGATGGTGTTTGGTGAAGCTAGTTGTAATCCGGGTGGTTTGTAGGTGAGAGTGGCGCTTAAGGTGAAGTTGGCAGTGACATGGATCTTGAATGACAGGTGTTCCATGTGGAGGATGACATGTCTGTGGATGTGCTGCTACTGATGGTGTTCTTGTGGATTATGGTGATTCCATCTTTTGGGCCTGGGTTGTCTGTCTTGCCTACCAATATTATAGCGGGGTGACTGTGGCAATGTCAGGTGCCAATGCAGGGTTCAACCATGTTTCTGTGAGGAAAAGTAGTCTGGGGAATTGGCATGCAACTGTTCCCAAATCTCTGTGGCGTGTTTGGTGAGTGAAAAGGTCTGTAGGAGCATGCATGCAAGTGTGGAGTGCTGTGTGGATAGTTGCTGGACTGCATGTTTGTGAGAGAGTGAGGTATATGGTGCTGTTAGTGCAGTGCAAGCATGAAAAGTTGCAGAAAGTGGAGGAGAATGCTTCTTTGGTGTTGTGTAGTGCTGCAAGGCAGCAGCATATTGAGCGGTGGCCAGGGATGAGGGAGCGGAGGGTCAAGGCATGGTAGTAGTGGGAGGACCAGGGTTCCAGGCATTGGGTGCAGTCCAGGCACATAGGGGCACAGATGGGCTTGCCTTTGGGACACCTTAAGCATGCCAGCGGTGTGCTAGCTGCACGCGCCTGCTGGTTGTCCACGCTGAGGTAGCAAGATTTTGGGAGCAGGAGTAGTGATGTCACTTCCTTTGCAGGTGTATGATGAAAAATCCAGTGATGCCACTTCCTCTGCAGATGGATGCTGGAAATGAATCCTCTTGTTTGGTTTCTTCTTTAAAGACAGTTTTGGCAGGAAGCCAGTGGTGTACCTTCCTGTGCAGCTATATAATGGAAACTCCAATGATTTTACTTGTGCATATCTGCTTAAATAGTAGTGTTCTTCAGTGCAAGGTCTAGTGTAAGAATGATTTACTTTGCTAATGCTTTTTTTCTTTCCATTGTTTATCCTTCTTTTCTTTTTTTATCTTTTTATCATTTTATTTTATTGGTCTTTTATTTTCATGACCTATGCTTACAATAAACATTTTTTTTAAATAACCATTGCACCCGCTAGTCAAGGCTAGACCTCTTGCTTTGATAATGCTTGTTGACTTTCATCTCATTGATGCGTAATCACTTGCGCTGTGTAACATGGTAAGCTTGATCCCAAGTCTGGGACTCGCACTCCGATATGGGAGACTCATTAAGACAGCAAAAAAGGTGAATGATTCCAATGCCTTAATCAAACTTTACCTCTCGTAATTCCTCCGAATAATTTTCATTGTCAATATTTATTTTATTTAGTTGTTTCTGTTCCAGTTTCTGGACATATACATTCATAGTAAACCATATCAGCAACAGCTACTTTTAAAAACTGATAGCAAAAGTAAGTGTTATTTGTAGTTACTGAGAAAAGGTGCATTGCAGAACTTTCTTGACCGACAATATGTTCTTGGTTAAGATAAAAACACGGGATGTAGAAGTGCACTTCTCTTAGATGTCAGGTTAGTGCTCAAAAACAATGGGCCTTATGTATGAGAAGTGATGCATAACTGCTTGAAAACAGCTATGCTTTTTTGTGCACCCTCCATGCGACATGATGGATGCGTCATATTTACTGTATGATGCATCAAGTCACAAGAAATGACAGGTATGTCAGTATTACTGTATCTGTCGGTGCAAAACTGATGCATTGCTGGAGTTGTGTCGGGAGCATGATGCAACTCCAGCAATTCAGGGTGGAGGGCTATGGATATAGCACTGCGTCTCCCTTGCGCCTGCTTTGAGGCAGGTATAAGGATTTGACGCATTGGCGTCCTAGAAGTAGCGCACTGAGATCTTATAGATTTCAATGCACCACTTCTACGAGGCTTGAATGAGGGGGAACGCCCACCCTGCATACATTATACCTGACACAGGTATAATGTAGCGCTGGGGTTTACAAAATGACGCCTCTGTCTAGATGCGTCACTTGTAAATAGGGCATAACAAGGCGCATTTTTAACAATGCTGGTGTGTCACAAAAAGTGAAGCATCGGAGGCGCAAAAGTGTTGCAAGGGCTCATAAATGAGCCCGATATATGCATGACAGTTGGTACTACCGAGTGAAACGGAAATCAGATCCATTGCTCATCTGCCCTTCGCGCCATCTACCTCCAACTGTGTCAATTTTGTGGTTTGGTGGCGAGGTATGAGTTAAAACTTAATTCAGGACACGGCTGGGATACTTATGTGACAAAGACAGTGAATTAATTGTGAATGAGGCAGATGACCTTGATGTGAGGCACATGATTCTGAATGAATTGAAGTTTATTGAAGCAGACCTTTGTCTGGTGGCCATTAAAATCCACTATAAATATAATACACCAAGCAAGCATACATTGTGCAGATGACACTGGTGAATTGTGGCAAAGGGGAATGCAGGGAAGATAATTGTTGTGTTTTGCCGTTGGGATGGAGAAGATGCAAACTCTGCATCTGTGGAAAGCACGAGAAGCTTCTGTGAAAAAATACCCTGGTGTTTTGATCAGGGTAACCTGCGAGAAGGAGCTGCTAAGACAGTGGGGAGAGGGGTAAGATCTATTGCCAAGAGGACAGTCTCCCTGTGGGAGCTATTTGCAGCCGCCCTTTCCTGAATGACTATTTACAAGATGTGATTTTATAATCTGGGACAGATCTATTCAGGGTGGTATGGGCTTAGACCGATTACTGTCTCGGCTGTGATAGCATTCATAGCATTCATAAATGGACTAAAGATGTCAGAGGCTGAAACTGCATTGCCCCTGCCTGCACTGTGCAAACAGAACATGTTGCTATTGCAACTAACTTAATAATGCCTGGGACAGCTCTCCATTTTCTGCAGAGATAGAGAAAACTACTACAATCGTGTATTCTGGTGTCTTTACAGTGGTGTACCGGATAGCATGGTTATCCGATGCCACCTCGAGGACACTGCGTCACTGGGAACACCATTTGTCTGTTCTGGGATTTAATTGACCAGTTTAGGCAGGTTACCTTGTAGTTTTGACTTATTTCACTCAAACACACTGAAATTAAACTCTTCATTACAATGTATTGGGTGGGGATGGGGATTTTAATTATGTTTGGCTTGGTTTGCTATTTGTGGTGTGTAGGCCAGGCATGGGAGGCTAGGTATGGCACATTAAGTATGGTCAGGAGGTAAGCTATTTAACAGTAGGTGGATATGTTTAGTAAATAGATGGTTATGTATGGTTGTAATATTAGGATGGTATGACAGATATGATAAGTAGGTATGCCACACAAGGTTGATAGGGATGCTAGGTGTGTTTAAAATACTTAATATGTTAGGTTAGGTGTGGAAGGTAGGTCAAATACAATAGGTTAGGTATGTTAGTTATGGTTAGGTAATGGAGATTAAGTATGGTAAGAGTGGTAGGTATGTAAGGTGGATTTGTATGTTAGGGAGGCATTCAACATAGTATATGTGTATGACAAGGTAGGTTTGGTACCTATGGCATGTTGGCATGGTAAATGAGATATGGCAGGTTAGATGGAATAGAATAGGTATGGGTGTGCGGTAAAGTATGATGATTAGGTATGGTAGGTAGGTTTGGTAAGTGTGGTAGGTATTGAAGGTGTGTTAGTCATGATAGTTAATGTAGATTTAGTAAGATAGTAATGGTAGCTAGGTATGTTGGATAGATGGTAGGTATAGTAGATAGGTAGGTAGGTATGTATACAAATTATGGTACATAGTTATGGTATTTAGGCATGGCCGTTGCTAGAAATGTGGTTTCTGGCTGGCTAGCGTATGCACCTAAGCCCTCCCCACCCTAAGGATGACAGGCCTAACACAAGTGCACCAATTTTCCTTGAACCAGTCCTTCTCTGCAAAGTTTGGAAACAAGGCCTGTAACTTCAAGGTACCTCTCCCTCTGCATTGAGAAAACAAGGGCCATGCATGAACTAATGTGATCAGTACATCATACTTTCAAGAATTTAGAAGAACACATAACAAAATCTGGGGATTCACAATCAAATATCAATCAATCAATCAATCAATCAATCAATCAATTGAAAACTGCACTACTCACCCAGAGGTTATCCAGGCGCTTGGTTCAGGCTCCTCAGGGTCTCAGTCGAAGAGCCAGGTGTTGAGTCCCTTTCTGAATTCCTAAAGAGAAGCAGATGTCCTCAGGTGGGTGTGGAGGCTGTTCCAGGATTTCGCAGCGAGGTAGAACAAGGAAAGACCTCCACTGTTGCTGAGGCGAATGCAGTGGCTGCTCCTCCACTAAGGTGGAGGAGCATCGTCCCACTGCTTTTTAGCAGTGAAATAAAAGTAAAATAAAATGATAATAGTTTGTGTTATTATCATTTTATGTTCTCCTACTTCCACTGCTTTGCATGAGGGGTGGGACAGGGGAGCAGTGGTAGTACCACCCTAAGTGCACAATGACTGCTTGGCCGGCTCTCTCTGGCCCGCCCAACAGTACTGTGCACTTTGCATGTTCTCCATGCAGGCTGCTTTACAGCCTGTGGGGAGAACATGTCCAGGCTCCCAGGCTCCCAGTCAGAGTCTGAGCACTGAAATACGGCACTCAGATGAATCACAATGCTTCTAAGGCAGTGTTGTGATTGGCTGACTGGGAGCCTGGGTGTGCTTCCTGTACAGGCCAGCGAGGAAGGACTACGGAGGAGAGTCGCGGCAAGGAAGCGGTGAGAAGGTACGTTTTTTATTTTATTTGTTATTACCTGCTGCTCCTGCATCCTCCCCGCCTCCCGCCCCTGCCCCCGCCCCCCTACCTCCGATCCGAGCTGGCCACCACTGGGCAAAAGCAAAGGGTGCGGGTGAGGGAGTGAGAGAGAGAGCAAGGCAGAGCTCAGGTGTCTGGAGGGTTGATGGAAGCACAGGCAGTGATTGATGTATGCTGATCCTTGGTTGTGCAGGACTTTGCTCACTCTACCACTGGATTCAAGATAGCCTGGCTGATGAGGATTATGAATCCGAAACTGGTCCCAGGATGCTTGTTTCCGGTCCAGAGAAGACGTGGCTTGGCAGTTATGGCTGGACTATTCTCATGCGGCACAGGGTCAGACTGATTTGCATATGGTCATGTCTGAACTTGGGTGGTGGAGTGAGCTAAAGAATGGTGATGGATTAAATCCAGATCAGTTGACTGGAGGTGTGTGTTTGATTCTGTCCATCATCCCCTTTGGTAGTGCAGGACTTTGTAGGCATGCCTCAAAATCTTGAATTGGCCTCTCGTGTGTGAGGGGAGTAAGTGGAGCTTCTTCAGGTGCGGGGTGATCTGGGTCTGTCTGGGAGGTCGAGAATGAGTCTGGCTGCTGAGTTCTGGATGATCGGAAGTCTCTTTCAGAGGCGTGATGTGATTCTGGTATGGAGAGCTTTTCCATAGGTTGCTAAAATGTCATTTAAGTTGGTAAATCGAAAATAAATTAATGTATTAATCCCTTGCTTTATAACAACCCCCGAAAAAAAGCACTCTGGAGAAGAACTGAAAAACGTTGTTGTGTACTTTGAGATGCCTGTTGTTGTGAAACTTACACATTTTGGCGCTGAATCACCTTTGTGTACTTCTCAAATGCCCCTTCGGGGAGTGACACTGTTGATTAAGGGGCACAGAGGTAACGCTTTTCAAGGTAGTCTTTTGTTGTTTCTAAAAATTAAATATGCTTAAGGCAGGGCACAAGTCGTAAAAAAAGAAGTGGGGGACCCTGCCACCGGAAGTGACGTCACAAAAGGAAGTGACGTCGCAAAAAAAGGTGCCGAGCTCCTCGTTCCAGAGAGGCCAAAGAGTGAAGCCCAGCTGTTTGGCAGGGGGGCGGTGCCCCCCGGTAAAATAAGTGGGGGGACGCCGTCCACCCGCGTGGTACCCCGATTCGAGCCCTGGGAATTTCATTATGACTTGATGACTTTGCTTCCTTCTAAATCACAAAAGAAAAAACAAATCTACATTATCTTGAGGAAGCATCATTGATAGGAATATAATCTTTAAAATGTTGTTTAAAACTTTCTAATTTACCACACATCTCTCTCTAAAGGTCACAATTACACCCTTTCTTTAAAACAAATCCTAGGAGCCATAAGTGCATTGTGAGCTCAGTGTATCAGTTAATACCCTGTCTCTTACCCACTCTCCTCAAGGTTTGTTCCATTGGATATTATTTCATCTTTGTCATGTTCGGATCCATGCCCTTGTCCTGATAAAGTGGTTTGTGCCTGTCCCACTTTGAAGTGAATGTGGAATATGTGGCTTGGAGTGTATATGAGATTCCACAGACTCTCAAGCTAAGCTGACAGTTGCCCTCTCAGTTACTCATCGCTAAAGGACAAACCAATGTGACAGGGCTTTGTTGTATATTTTTAGAAGACCTCAAAGCCACGGGATAGTAACTGCAGCCCCAAAAGGCTCGCCTATCGCTGCTCATTTACAATTGACCGGATATCTTAGGATTTGATAAGAGAAAAGTCGACTGCAGCTAAATAAGCCAACTTAGTTAAGCGGGTTGGGGATTTGGTTTAAGGTTGGCGGCAGAGATTCTGCTTCACTTCTGGGCAGATGCCGTTGCAGTGACTGTGCGACTGTCTTTAAGCGGCTCAGCGAGCATCAGGCTTTGGCAGGGAAACCCCGGAAGAATGCAGTCCAGCAGTTAAAAAGAATATTGACTTTTGTGCAAAGAGAAAACCTGGTGAAAATCAGACGGAACATCAGTTTTCAGTTCTTTCAATTAACGAAAGGCACACCTGGACATATCTAACTCTTGACATACATCGGACAAGCTGTGCATTGGGGGATCAGTCTGCATCACCGATGAGGCCCAACGAGGCGGAAACCAGTCTTGGGTTCCAGTTTAAATGGAATGCGGGCTAGCATCTTAGGCTGGGCCGCCCCTTGTGGGGGATGAACACGATGAATTGCATATATTTGGTCTCCGTCTGTAATTACATGGATGAGCCAGAACATGATGGTGTGTCATATGACACAACGTGACTAGCAATCCACGAACTTATTTCAAATATTCTACCCATCACTTTTGTGCTGTACGAGAGAGCCTCCCGCGGTACAAGGAGACGACACCAGACATGGGTCCAGAGCGTGCAGTGCCATAGATCTCAAACTGCTCCTCACTGATGAGGCACCACAAGGCTGAAACTGGGCTGTTGTTGTGTTCTTATTAATAGGGCGTGTGGCCTTGCAGATCAGACTGAACTGTCCTATTGGGACAGAGCCGAGTCCTATTTGCATAGGATTGGTCCCTGTCTGAAAATACACAGGCAAGCTAAAATGATGGACAAGAGGGTCTGGAATGCATCCCAGAGTGATTACCGAGTAGCTGATCAATGCATTCTCTCCATTACTTTCTATGAAATCTAAGCATATCTTTCTGAAGCAGGTCTCCAGACTGCAACTGAACTTATATTAGAAATGTGGCATTGTATGGAAAGGTCACCCACTGAGATTTAGTAACTGCTTCTCCTGTTATTGTTATTCTGTGAGTTGTTATGGCCAGATGCAGTTTGGAACTATTGTCCCTCTCCCTGCCGCTCTATTCAGCCTAATATTTTCTGCATTTGAGGCAAGCAGTGGAGACTGCTGGGCAGATCCCCTGAAACCCAGGACATAAAGGGAGCAATTAAAGCAGCAGCAGACTCCAGGGGAGTGGAGGAGCAGTGTTCCCTCTGTCTCAACCCACATGGGTATTCTGCAGCACATCTGATACCTTCTCTGGCCCATTCAGCTCTCCAGTGTCACAACCATCTGATTATGGGGAGGGAGCAGCGGAAAGAAGGCAGAATGGACACAGGACTTGAGGGCTGGAGCAAAAAAGGTGCTGGAAGGCATCTTGCATGGTGAGAGGAGATAGAACTGCATCCTTAAATCACCTGCACTCACACTCTTCTACTGAGAGCAACATCCCATGCCACTGGCAGCAGCACCAGGAACCACTGGAGAGCGCCCTGGGATTTGCTGCAGCATATTTTCCTGCATTTACCAATGCTTGCTCCTTGTCTGCTTCTCTTATCAGTTTTCCTGCCACCGAAATACTGTCAACATCCACTTTGGTGGAACTATATTTTCATAAAGTTTTGCCTTTAAGTCTTGCAGCATATTTATATATTAATGTATCACCCAGACAGATTAAGTGGTTTGCATAGAATCACAGGATGTTGCACGGTGCAGCCTGAGAGACAAACCAGGATCCCCACCTCTCGAGTCAGCAGCTCTGGCTGATGTGCCACATGCTCTCCACTCCCATGTTATCTGCCATGGAGCTCTTTCCATTTACTGGGCGATGATTGCCGAAAACAGCTCTTTATTCATTACGTAGGCAAATCCGATGCATTACCAATGCTTGTTTCGTACCCACTAGGATTGGATTACCATCAAGTGCTGGACTCCAGAGTAAAGACTGAGGAGACTGTGCATCATGATGGTGCAACATCAGAAAATATTATTACTACTGGGATATTTGAAACTCTGATCTAGCTTTAGCCGTATTTTTCCATTCTACCTTTGCCCGCACTTTCATGCGGAGATATTTTAGCGTGGTTAAATAAAGCAACGCTAGTTCTGCTGCTGCGAGGTTGATTCTGTGTGCCAGGCGTACTGAATACTTTGATTTGAGCAGTGAGTCATGCAGCAATATATAGAAACAAGTCCCGCCATTTTATACCTTGAGGTAAATGCTGGTGGTTTCATCTGGGCTTTGCCTTATGTATGTCTGGAGAGGCGGAAGAGAACATTTTCTTTTGCTGCACAGTTTTATTTTTAGAAATGCTGCACTGCTGGCGACAAGCTATCACCGCCCTTCTGTATGTGCCGTACAAGCACATTAAAAGCAGCTGCAGGTTCAGACCGCCTTCTCTGCCTGCGAGCAATTTTAAAGAAAATCAATTAGATTTTTAAAAGTTATTATACAAGCAAGTGGATTCATATTTCTGTAAGAAATGGCATACACTTCAGAGAAATAAGTATTTTTTCTTATTGCCATTCTGTCTGTCTGTTGAAATTCGCTGTGTCTTCCAAAAGTCTTTTTCTTCGGGGACACCAGCGTCGAGAAGTTGGGGTGAGGCGTGGGAACAATGATACTGCGTTTATAAAGTTGTATCACGTGAATTGTGTCCCATTGGAGTTTTGCCACACAGGTATTTCCTTAAACTGCTCATAGAGGCACAAGGACTGGCCTCTTGGAACATCTGAGCTGTAGAATTTAGTGTGGAGAGTCTGGGCCTTCCATTGGGTAGATGTGAATTATAAATTTCTTGGTGCAGGGCATGACGCATAGTGAATCACCTCCACACACTCCCACAGATCCGACAGACAAGGGAACTCAGCCACAGGACATACATTGAGATGCTGGGAGCACACAATTTGATAAAGTGCAGAATCTGGAACTGAAAGGTATATCCACCTGTTAAGAAATATGCAACTTCTCACTAAACATTCTCAAAAATGATCCCAAGTAAACTTGAGCAATCACTAGTGCTGTCCGCAGACGGTAACATTTTATGAACCTGTTCACAGGATAGTAGATTGCAGAGGTGACTGGTATTTTCCATTAACGGGCGCTCACTTTTAAGAATCGAGGGCCTTATTATCAAGAAAGGGCGATGCATTATTGCCGTTTTATCGGCAGGAAACTGCCGCTAAAGCGGCGATAATGGGCTTGATAATATGCCCTTGTGAATTCCCTTAGAAGCCCAGGTTCTGGTGTTAACCTGGGCTTCTACGGGAATTCACAAGGGTATATTATCAAGCCCATTATCGCTGCTTTAGTAGCAGTTTCCTGCTGATAAAAGCGGCGATAATGTATCGCTCTTTCTTGATAATATGGCACTATTGTCAACACAAAATGGCCAATTTCCAGTAAAAAAAAATTCTCTGAGTTTTATATAGCGCGAACTTGACCCGTATCAGGTATCAGAGCCTTTACATAGCACCAGTTGCATTACATGAGGACACATTCATTTTTGTTAGGCACGGGTAGATTACGTGATTTGCCCAGAATCACAGGATGTTCAGCGTCATTGCCGAGACTCGAACCCGGTTCCTCAGATTCGAGGTTGACCGCGCTAGCCGTTAACAGTGTCAGCTTTGTGTGTTTTGTAGCTGGTTGACAATGTTTCATTAAGGTGAGAAATATCAGCTGAAATCGACGCGAAAGAGTTACTGTTTTAGACCGTTTTTTAACTTGCATTTAATAAAGCAAGGCACTCTTTGTCTGGTGATTACATATTATGTACAACAGTATTCTCAAAAGATGCTTTCTTCAAAGTCAAAAATACCAGTCCTCTCAGAAAAATGCAATTCTGGAACATAAAGCTGAAAAATGCATTAATTAAATTGTAATGGTTTAGTTTGAATGATGTGTGCTCGGCGCTTGTGTGTGAGTTAAGGACAAATCGCATTACCTATCCTTACATGTCAATCAATCATTCAGGGTTTTGTAGAGCGCGACTACTCAACCCTTAAGGGTCTAAAGGCGCTGTGTGGGGGAGGGGGTCTGCTGTTCCCCCTATGGGACTGCTTCCCGTCTACCCAGTAGCGGCTTGTGGAGGGAGTGCCGCAGGGTGGTAGGGCGGGGAGGGGTGGGGAGGGGGTGGTAAACTCCGGCTCACGGCCGACCGGAGTAATGTAAATAAATAAATAAATAAAACGAATTTCATTGCGCGCGCTGAAACGCCAAATGCGAATTAGCTGTGAGAGGCGTTAATCCAAGGAGGCTCACGCTTCTCATCGCCGCTTCTTTGAGAATATCCCCCTTAGTATTTGGAACAAAACTGGCATCCTATCCTACAGCCTTTCCTTTCACACACTCCTTGTGCCCCAGCACAATTTTCATATCGTTTACTTTACAAAACCCTCTAACTTTGCAGTCGGAAAAAGGAAAATAAACACCAATCTACTTCCTTGAAGAATAAGCAACAATTTGTCAGAAGATATAGCCTAACAATTGCCTCTGTCTTGGAATTCAAAGCAAATGTGATAAGAGAAAAAACGAATTTAAAGGCATTGCTATGGCTCATTTACTTTCTGAACTCCAGCAAGTTTATTGTAGGAGTGCTGCAGCACCCTCGCCTCCCACCCCGCACACTAACTTCCAGCACCTATGAGCCACTGTGTCGGACGTTGAGTAAAGAAGGTGTTTCTAGATCACTGATGGAAACGTTCCAATTTTTGCATGTTATTTTTATTACTTCTTTTTATTTACTGACCTGTTACTGATGAAAATACTTTACCGTTTATCTCCCTTCGATCTCATAATTTGTACATCTGTATTTTGTTTGAGTGGTTTGTAGTTCTCTTTGTGATCACAGCGCCATATTGAACAGTAAGAATTAAAATATCCTTCCAGCACTCTGATGTCACACTGTGAGGCAATCACACAAGAATTCTGAAGTGCACCATCCTCACAGGCCCATCTCAGGCATTGGAGGCCATTTCTTTTGTAATCAGATGCAGTGGCTTATTAAGGGTGTCATGGGCCCTAATGCCAGCAAGGAATGTGGACTGCAAGGAAAAGGGAGGGATGATTGACCTGAGGGTGGAGAGGAAGGGGGGCAGGACGCCCGGGGCCTCATTTATGAGCCCTTGTGTCACTTTTACGCCGCCGGTGCGTCACTTTTTGTGACGCACCAGTGGCGTAAACAATACGCCTTGTTGCGCCATATTTACAAAGTGACGCATCTAGGTAGATGCGTCACTTTGTAAACCCCTGCGCCACATTATACCTGCGCCAGGTATAATGTATGCAAAGGGGGCGTATTGACGCAAGAAAGGGTCGTAGAAGTGACGCAGTGAAATCTATGAGATTTCACTGCGTCACTTCTAGGACACCGTTGCGTCAAAATCTTGCGCCTGCCTCACAGCAGGCGTAAGACTGACTCAAGCCCTTTCACATGGGGCTTGCCCCATGTGAAAGGAAGCATTGCTGGAGTTGTGTCACTTTTGTGACACACTCCAGCAATGCGTCACTTTTGCGCTTACAGATACGTCAGAAATACTGACGCATCTGTAACTCCTTGCGACATGATGCGTCATATCATAAATATGACGCATCAATCATGTCGCAAGGAGTGCGCACTGAGAAGTGACGCATCGCTGCTTTCACGCAGCGATGCGTCATTTCTCATAAATGAGGCCCCAGATTTTGTGACTGGTGCAGAAACTGCGATTTCTCTTTCACAGTGGTGGGAGAGGGTGGCAGGATATTAGTGTGTTTGATTTAGCTGGGGACGGAAGCCTTCTCTTGTGGGGTGGTAGATGAGGGTGATAGAATGTAAGATATTGTTTTTTAGACTTGGTAGGGGTGAGAAGGTTTTGATTGAATGTGGTCGGGTGGGTGTCAGGATGCCAGATAAGTATATGGCTGAGGACAGTGAAACAATGTTAAACATGGCTCTCTTGTCACTCGGGGGGCACACAACACAAAGATGGAGGCAGGTGTTTGTCAATCACGTGGAGTTTTCCACCTTGGGGTTCCATTTAAGCTAATATTTGCATCTGATCACAGCACCATGAGGCATATGAGTATTATTAGGTACTGGTGTGACACATAATGACTATTACTTGGTAATTCTGTAATGAGTGGCTTGGCTTGAATTCAAAGTCAGGTTGGAAATTAAGAGGAAAGACATTTAACAGTCGATTCTCTGCAGCACGAGCTCAGGCAGGCAATTACTGGGGGGCGGGGGGAATTTTGTGTAATTTGCTTTCACATAATTACTTGAAATGTTGGCAAAATTACACATAATTAAGTGAAAAGCAAATCCACCATTTTGTGCTATATAGTGTATCCTCATGTCAATTTTTGGCGCATAGAAACATTTAAACAAAGCACTGTAAACAACAGCTTCTCACTTTCTATTACCCTTGTGTGTTAGCTGTAAATTTTTACAGCGAATGGCAAGTTTTGCTGTAATTGTTTTTACTGCGAATAGTGGATAATTCCTCAAACTAGTGTGGCGGAAACCGTGGAACAAGCCTAATATGAAATTCCCAAAATTACACAAATTACACTGGTGTAATTTAAATGTTGCCTATTACTGTTAGTTCTGTGTTAGAAAACGAAATCTCTGTGACAGAACCAATTTAGAGTGTCTGAGAAATAGGAAAAACCACGTGCAGTTCATCAGTCAACTTGTAACTGGTCGTTCTTTTATTTATTTCAGTTTCCACGTTTGTGTATTTACAAGCGGTATAATATTCATAATTAGAGAGGGAAGATTCTGGAAGGCTCTCAAGGGAGTTGAAGAGAAGCAGAAGTGTCTTCACGCGTTTCAGATTCTTGATGCTCTAACTGTTTATCACCTGCGTCCAAGAAAGTTAACGTTTTCAGCTGACAGACTCGAGCAGGCAGGTCTGTGAGGCAGTTATTGGCAAGGTGAAGACTTTGCAATTTCTGGAGCCTGGATGGTTCTACGCCACAGAGGCCAGGCAGCTGTTGCTCAGTGTGAGCACCTGCACACTCTCCAGGCAGCCTATCTCAGGAGGGATCACCTTCAGGCTGTTGGAGTCCATGTAGAGGACGGTCAGACTTGGTAAAAACAAATTTCCCCGGGCACGTGGCACATCTGAAATAACAGACCGCTCTCCCTCTCTGCACTCCTCTGAAGCACCTGTAGCGCCTTGAGGCCAAACACCTCCAGAGGCAATGAGATAAGCTGCTTCCCTTTGATTTGTAGCTGCTTTTTCTTTCCAGAGACGGGCCCGTCATCAGATACGTACTTCCAGAACAATACAGACATTAGCATGGGCGTCCGCAGGGTGGGTAAAGGGGGGCACTTGTCCCACCCCCCCGATCCCCAGTGCGTCCGGTGTGGGCCCAGTCAGGGCCGGCACTAGTCCATCATGCTTTTGAAATGATGCCATTGTTCCAGGTGGCAGCCCCCTCCATTGGCTGGGGAGGGTGCAAGGAGGTGGCCGAGAAGGGTGCAAGGCAGAGAGGAGAAGGGTGCAAGGTAGAGAGGAGAAGGGTGCTAGGCAGAGGGGAGAAGGATGCAAGGCAGAGAGGAGAAGGGTGCAAGGCAGAGAGGAGAAGGGTGCAAGGTAGAGAGGAGAAGGGTGCAAGGCAGAGAGGAGAAGGGTGCAAGGCAGAGGGGAGAAGGGTGCAAGGGGGATGTTGATGATGTAAAAAGTGATCCCCCCCCTGGAAACATTTCTGCGGATGTCCATGGTCATTAGGTGTGAAACATGGTGAACATGGTGACGGTATGGTATCCAAACAGAATGGCTGAACTTTCGTCTGACAAATACATTTAATGGAGTAGTATTTTGTAAATTACATTTAAGCCACAATATTTATGTCAAACACAATTTTTGTTATACCTATTCTGACGTATAGCCATCCGGAGAGCTCAAGTTACAGGAGAACAGGGCTTTAAGTGGGATGAAAAAACTGGGGCGTTTCTTAAAGGCGGCGTGGCCACTGTAATTAGTGGCGTGGCTTGAAAACACGTAAACAAAAAATCTGTGCTTAGCACAGTGAGCTGCCCGACTTGTATTTTGCTGTTTCTGTCAGTACATCCAGATATATGATACAACAAGTAATATCATACCTACAACAAGTCAGGACTATTGGCTTTGTCAACGGCGGTTAGTTGCATAAGATAAATAAGCAGTAACTATGGCTTGTATATAATACTGAAAAAGCTTCCACTTAAAGCCCTGGTGACACCACGACAATGTTGCTGCTCCTAAGTTTCAAAAAGAGAAGGGAAATCCAGAGAGAAAATGACTCTCTTTAAAGGATTTCCCTCCGCCTACAACGCTCACCTGGCATGACATAACTTCTCCACTAGTGAGAAGTGAGCAGTTTGAGCACGTGCACATTGATGTGCCTGCTGTCACTGCAGTCCGGAAAAAAACACGGACCGCCTATGTCAGGGCACAAAACCGAGCCCGATAGAGACCCGTTCCGAGCCCCCCTTTAAAAAACTGCCGGTGATCAGACCAGTTGGGACCCGACCCACTTAAAGCCCTGCAGGAGAGTGATATGGAGACTGACATCTATGTACTCGTGGCAATGGCCATTGGGATAATGGTTCCTTAGACACTCTCTTGCGATACCTGCGGTGTTTCAGTCTCTTTGTTGCAATGCTCCGCACCATTGCAACCCCTTGTTTGCTATTACAAGAATATGCAGTGGTAACACCTAAACTATTCGCTTTATTTCACATATACCACAATAATTATCTGAGATATTTTACACCAGTTGCTGCACACCAGTAAAAGTAGGAAAACCAATGTTAAAGGCTGCAGCTGCACATCCACTCATAGTTGGTACTGCATAATTACCAGGCCCATACGCTGCAATGCTATGTTTGCACAAGAGCCCGGTGTGTGTCCTGGCACGCGCTAGTGCTGCTGGCATTGGACAATGCTTGATGGCTGTTTTATGCACCATGAGCTGGCTCTCTCTGACGTCCTTGATCTTGGGTCCTGGACATCCTTCTCCCTGAGCTTGGTCCCTTTTCTGCTGCAGCTGTCCCTTCTATTTGTGGGGAGAAATGAGAGGTTCAGAGCTCTGCTGAGCAGAATGGGAGTTGCCGATGATGGGGCTCTCTGACATTACTGATTGTTGTATAAAATACAAAACTGTGTGCCTGTCTAATGTGACACACCTGCTTATGTGAATGCCTGTATGTAAGCGAAAAGCAGAGAAGTGGAAGGAGAACAACAGAAAAACGAACAAGTGTGCATCAAAGGATGCGGAGAATGATAGCATGAGATAAAGGTACAGAGTAAGAAAGACTGTGGGGTGTTAGAAATCAAAATGAAGACAAAGAAAACTTAAAAGAGATAAAGTGGGTGAGGTTAAAAATAAAAGCATGAAAAAGCTAGGATCAAGAGTTAAGGCTCGAGATAATTCAGAGCTAAAAGGTTTGCAACATAAACACAGGTGAAGAAACAGTAAAAATGAAACACCGAGATGTAGAGAAAGACTTAATCAAAATTAAGGGAGAATGACTTTACCACTGCTCCACAATAGACTGCAGTAGTGGCCTGTCCCCTGCCAAAGTGGTGGCGTGAGCCGGGCAGGCAAAGGGAGGAGGGAACGGACAACATAAGAATACAAAATGAATACAGAACTTACCTGATCGCCGCCGCCTCCGCCGTCCGCTCCATTGCGCTCTTCCTGGTTCTGGATGTAGTATTGTGGGATGCAGTCTAGTGGTTGGGGGGTGGAGTCAGAGGGAGGAGCAGGAACAGGAGGAGCCGGGGAACAGGAACCAGGGACAGTTAGAGTAGGGACAGGGGATGAACAAGATGTACAGAATAAAGCTCCAGTTTAGATAATTACATGTGTCTGTGTTTATTGTAGCAGGATGCTACAACTGGCGACGAGGGTGGGATAGGCATGTCCAGTGCCCCAGAACCCTATCAAGAGCACCCTGTCCTGTGCAGTGTCTAAGGAGGAAGAACGCTGCTGTGTGGAGCCGTGCTGCCGTCTAAAGAAGAAAGGCCGGCAGTGAGTGACCCTCTCCCCAGAGCCAGGGGATTGCCAGAGGTCTGAAGGGACTGAAAAACGAGCGCCAGAGCGTCGGCAGGAAAGAAACGCTTCATCGCGCCAAAAACGGGACCCACGCTTGATGCGTGTAATTTGGCGTGTCCCAAGTGAAACAGAGGTCGGGAGCCCACCCCGACTCTGCTCTGCACCCCACAGCGAAGAAGAGGTACCCAAGGTACAAGGAAGTGCCCTTGGAGGATCCGCTGGCAGGCGCCAACGAACGCAACGTAAGCTGAGCTCAGAACGGAGCTCGAAGAATCCCGACATCGGAAAACCTCACGCCCGATGCGTGAGGTTTGGCATGCTGTCGGCGTAAGTGAGAGCGGGAACTGTAACAGTGAGCTGGGAGCCCACCCCAAGCTCACCTGAGGACTGCTGTGGCCGAAAGAGAGTGCCTCCTGGTGTGGACTGCCCCTGCGAAGGTCCACTGTCAAGCGCTGCTGAGCGCGGTAAATCTGGAGCCCGGCGTCGGAAAAACCTCACTCCGAATGCGTGGGTTTTGGCACGCCGCCGCCGAAGGACCCTGCAAAGTGAGGCGGGAGCCCACCCCAACCTCACCTGACTGCAGTGGTGACCAGAGGGAGCTAGATCTGGAGGGTGCTACTCCTGAAGACGACTGCCGGTGAGTCCTGGGTGAAGAAAAAGGGCTGAATGCAGTGAAAGAAAGTAGTGCCTGCAGACAGCTACGGCGGCCATCTTTGAGTCAGGCAGGCTTTAAGGACATACCCTGTGTGGTCAATAGGTGGCCATTTTGAAGTCAGGCATTAAGCAAAGTGAACAAGCATTGGTAACAAACAAGCATTGGCGATAGAAATAAAACAAGCATTGCCGATAGAAATAAAACAAGCACTGGCGATAGAAGTGCAGCAGAAGGAAACAAGCATTGGCAACAAACAAGCATTGGCGATAGAAATAAAACAAGCACTGGCGAGCAATCAAGCATTGACACCGGAAGACCAAACAAGCGTTGGCGAAGAACAACCAAGCCTTGATAAGAACATATAAACAAACATTGGCAAGAATCAGCGAACCAGCACGAGCACCTACAAAGGTGATGGTGAACGCACACCGCAGAGCGTAAAGGGGAGGAGCTGCTGGACTGAACCGCACGAGGTTCGGATGAAGGCAAGACTGCGAAGGACGGTCCCAGAAACAAGCGCAACATACACGGAGGTGACTAAAGGACTTGCACTAGCCTCACTGCGGAAGAGTCAATAACCACCTGCCTCTAGCACGCGATTCGAAAAGAGAACGAGCCCTGTGACTGGCACAGTGCGGCTGGATAGTGGACATCTCGGAACGCAGGAAATCCAAGTTCTAGTCACTGGCGCATACGGTGGTGGTTGCAAGGATTAGTAACGCCCCAGCAGATGACCAGACCCAAGGCCTCGACCAAAGAGGATTAACTAAAAACTACGAGAAGCCGAGTGAACAACCCGCCCGAATACAATCAATCAGAATACTCTTCTCATGGCGAAGGAAGAAGTAGCACAACGACGCAACCCTTGTTTCAGAGCACCACCCCCGGGAATGCAGTATGATACCTGGAGCCTGTGTCTTGAACAGAACAAATGGCTGGCGACATTGGGTGACTTCCTGGACGCCAATGGTGAACAAAGAGAGAGGAAATGTCTAATGCTGCTCCTCCATTTGGTGGGTCCCGAGGGCCGATGCCCAATCGAAACATTTTCCAAAGAAGACACGGAAATCTATAAAAGACTCCAAGAAAAGCTATGTGCCCGTCTCTCCGCACAAGCGGAAGTGGATCAAGAGCGCATCACTTTCAACACAGCTCGGCAGGAACCAGGTGAACCATTGCCAACCTTCATCACTCGGTTGCGAAACCTGGTACAAGGCTGCCACTTCAACACCTTTACGAACGAGGATGCAGTTCGACTCCGGATAATTGAAGGCTGCGCAAACCCCAACACAAGGCTCAAGATCTTGCGAGGAAAGTGGTCGCTAGAAGAAATCATCAGGAAGGCTGAAATTGGAATGCACGTCAAGGCAAGAGACAGAGCAAAGGACCCGAATCGGAGGGCAAATTATCAAGATGCCTGGACATATGAAACTCGGAAAACAGACAAAACAAAAAAAGGAGAGAAGGAAGGCAGACCAATGAAAAGACAACGGGAGAGACACAGTGACAAGGAGTACTCTGAGTCAATTAGTCAAAGGACAATCTCAAGGAGTTCTTCACCTTCAAGATGTCATTCAAAGTCTGACCAACGGGAGAGACACAGTGACAAGGAACACTCCGAGTCAACCAGTCAAAGGACAACCTCAAGGAGTTCGTCACCCTCAAGATGTCATTCAAAGTCTGACGAGGAGGGAGCGTCAAGTGGGACAGGTCGCACCCCTGGACAAGATGGCAACTTACACAACAAGAGAGTAAGGAAGACAAACTATAGAAGGAGAGCTCAAAATGGTCAAAACTGGAAGTCGGCGCAGGAACACTCTTCGTCAAGTTGTGAAGATGAGTCTGAAGGAACATCATCCAGCAGAAGAACACATCACACCCACATCATGGGTATCCGAGCACCAAACAAGTGGGAAGAAGAAATAAGTCACATAAGACGAACTGACCCTCCCCAACAACGAACAGGAAGAGACCAATGCATCAATGACACTGGGGACGAAGAAGAAACCGAGAAGACGTCGTTGACATGTGAGAAAGGCCAAGATGGAAAATCTCAAGAGCAAACACAAAGAACAAGCACGTGGTTGTCGAGCAACTTCTCAGATGAAACAATGCCAAAGACAAGTCGACGAAGGCGCCCGGAGAATCGTTTTAAAGACAACCCTGAGTCAACGAACAATGTGTCACGGCCCACTTATTTCAGACATCCAGTACCCGATACACCCTCAAAGGAACGCTTCAAAAGGAGTATGGCCAGAAACTCCTCTGATTCAGAGAGCGCGTCCGTTCGATCCTGGAAGTCGACAAAAGACTTCTCTGACCTAGAAGGCACGTTTATAGCTAGAAACTCCTCTGATTCAGAGAGCACGTCTGTCTGATCCTGGAAGTCGACAAGAGACTTCTCTGACCCAGAGGGCTCGTCTGTTCAGTCCCGTGAGTTGACCGAGTCATGGTCCCGACAACAGTCATGGCGTCAACCACCCAAACGCACCATGGAACCAAAGGACTCTGAACACTCAGTCATGCCACAAGACAACCTGCCAGGTCAGTCACAAGTATATCTGGACACAGATCAGACACCGTCACCCCTGAAGGGGTCCGCGAGGCTGACTCAAAGGACTTACAGAGGGAAAACAGAGACAGTGGACCCTGGTCAACGGACGGGAAGGGACCAGCCAGTCACTCCGCAAGGAAAACCGGACGGGTCAGTAAAGAGTGACCATCAGACGAGAGAGAAACATGCCTATGCACAGACGGCTCACGAGTCGGCCAGACAACCCGAGGCTGTGAATGAGTCATCGAATCAAGCCAAGACAGTCTCCTCAGATAGCCCCACACTGTCTGATATACATGACCCTGAATTGGAGGACAGTGTTGCCCTCAACCGGACAAGACAAACGGAAGTAAAAGCAGATGCGGGTACTCGGAAGAGGACCAGAACATTATTCACTCATGAAAGAGATCGAGCATCTGAACTAACAGTAGCTACACCACTGGAAGGAGACATGCTGACTGTGGAAGGTGAGAGCAGACAGTTCACACGCAACGTGATCAAGAATGCCCCGACTAAGACAACAAGAAGATCGACCAAAGTCAAGCCCACCGCGGATTCAACACTACTGAGGCTTGAAGAACAGGTTGTCCGCCGACCCGTGTGGTGGATTGAAGAACTACGAACACTGAGGACATTAAGCTCAGTTTGTTAAGAAAGGGGGAGATGTAGTATTGTGGGATGCAGTCTAGTGGTTGGGGGGTGGAGTCAGAGGGAGGAGCAGGAACAGGAGGAGCCGGGGAACAGGAACCAGGGACAGTTAGAGTAGGGACAGGGGATGAACAAGATGTACAGAATAAAGCTCCAGTTTAGATAATTACATGTGTCTGTGTTTATTGTAGCAGGATGCTACACTGGGACAGGCTCCCAGAGTGCACTGTGGCCAACCATAACACACTGCATGAAAGCAGCGCCAGGATTGGCCTGAGCGCTGGGATTTTGCGCTCCCAGGCAGATTGGGAGCCTGTGCCTGCTTTCTCCAGCCCCAGCAACGTAGCTGGGCTGGAGAAAGCTTCACAGTGCATGAGGGTTTGGCCAGCCTGAAACAGGCGGCCAAACCCTCATGCGCAGTGAAGGGAGTACCCACCAGTCCCGTACCACAGTGTCACCCCCTGGACCCGCCCCCAAGACTCATCAGAGTCCTGGGGACGGGTCCAGGAGAATCAAAATTAAAGGATTATAAAACCAGTTTAAAACCCGTTTTATTATCATTTTATTTGCAGGTGGTGACAGTGGGGGGCGGCGCTCCTCCACCCTAATGGAGGGTCTGCCGCTGATATACTGCCGCTTAGAGGCCGTCAGAGGAGCTATGCTTGATCGTTAGACTTTCACCATCTTTTTATGCCCCACTTGTAGGAAAGTTCACAAGCTGCCACTGAGTTTGAAAGAGACAATGGAGAGGAAGTGGCTGAGGTCGCAGCAAGGGCAGAATATTCATATCAAGGCAGAGAGTTGAAAACCATACATTAGTGCCCACTGCCTCTCTATTCTAATCAATAGAGATGAGTGCATTCCAGTATTCTAATATAGCTCTCGAACCTGTGAGATTGCAATGAGATATAGTACCAACCCAGTTATTCGTTTAAGTAAACAAGTCACATCATGGTCATGAGTAATGGCGGAATGTGCACTCCTATCTGCCTTACTTGATACCCAACTTGTATATTGTACTAATAGGATTGTGAGTATGGACCAGTGCTTAAATTGAGCTGGAGGTTTCCATTGCTCAGCACCGGCACTTAATCATCAACACCAGTGCTTTTCATGTGCAGTAGTTAAGGACACATAATTTATGGTAGGCATAGGGAGGTTAAGTGATTGACCCAGAATCACAGGATGTTGAGCAGAATCTGAGACTCAAACTTGATTCCCCAGCTCCGAAGTCAGCAGCTCTGGCCATTACGCCACATCCTCTCCCCACCTTCACGGTTAGTAGTTGGTTCTGTTTTAGGCAGCGCTCAGAGGAGAAATGGGCTGGTGCAAGCTGCCTTCAGATGAGAGCTCCGGCACTTCGTTCTTTACAAATTAACCACTGGTATGTGCCAGCTTATCTATCGTCATCATCCTTTGCTCGATCAAGTACAGATGCCTGTTTGAACTGGCGGGAGCCAATTACAGCAATCGTGTCCATTGTCAACATAACTGCTGAAACCAGATTTCCGTGTATTTATAATGGTGTGTTAGGACGGTCCCGGAGGGACATGACCGGAACGCACGTGGACTACATCTTCATAGATGACATTTGAATGCCCTGCTCCTCCTGGATTTGCTTTCGTGCTAAAGCTCCCTTAAGATATAGCTTACTGGTAAAACTTCCCTAATAGGTCTCTGGAGGCACCTGTGAGTAGTTGTCTGCTTGGTTCTCACTGCTTGTTTTGCCTTCCCTCTGGAGCAAGGCAATGTCCTATGTCAAGGGCAAGCAGCCTGTAGACTCAGATCACAGAGGAACTGTTCTGGACAATCTCGTAATGCCATAGGTTATAGATTTCAGTCATATACAAATTAGGGATATGTATAAAAACACATTATCTCTTCTATTTAGGAAGTAAATAAGAGTCCTGACAGTCTTTTCTACCTAATCCCAAACGACCCTCCGCTGAATATCAGACATACTGAACGTCCATATTTCATAGTTGGACATGTTAGAGGAGAACGCTTTACCACAAACAAATATTTGTGCAACTTTTTTCTTTGACATTTATATTTGATTAGACCCAAGAAGGTATAAATACAAGTAGGAAAGTCCTTCAGTTGTACTATTGGGTGCTGCCATTTCCTGAAGGTACTTCCTGTATGATTAGAAGATGGTACTTCATGTGTGAAAGGTGCCCTTTTCTGAGGCCCAAAAACTATAAAGTGCTGAACAAGGGGAAATGTATTCATTTTTTTTAAACCACATACATTGCATCTATGCCAAAGTGCACAGCACGCACCCATTGCATGGGACCTTTTTAAGTTTGTCTAGGCATAGGAATTTGTGCAAATTCAGTGGTAGACAGAGCACACTGATCCCACAGTCGCCTTTGCGTCATGGCGCGCAGCTTGCGTCGCGCAAGGCAGCCTAATTAGAACGCCAGCACCGGCAATGACAGCGGCAGCTGGTCGGTCTTAACAGATATAGCTCTGTGCAGTGCAGCAAATTTGTTTGCTGCGTTGCATGAAACATTATTAAATCTGGCCCTTAGTGCATAGGCTAAAGGTTAGTGACGACTTAAAGGAAAGTAAGATTTTCTTGTTTGCATCAAGGCATAACCACATGTAAATGAGGGAATGCCTTTGTCCGTATGGCGCCACCGTATTAGAGATACAGGCACATGAGCAAAATGGCGCTTGATAGAACGTACAAAGGGGCATATTTACAAGCCCCTATCGCAAAGTGACGTTCCTGTGGCGATAGGGGCTCCACCGTATTTACAAGGTGCATTAAGCCAGATTAAGTGGCTTAATGCACCCTTTCATGCTATACTTAGTGTCAAATGGGGCGGGTAAAGGGCGTTGCGGTGGGCATTCCACCGCTACACCCATTGATTTTGATGCTGCCCCCTATTTACAAGGGTGGTGCAAATAAGGAGGCAGCGCCAAATTAAGACCAGGGAAAACCTGGTCTTAACATAGATGGCGAAACGAGGAGAATTTTTTTATTTCTTTACGTTTTTGCTGTTTTTATTGTGCAGCACATATAGAAACAGAAAAAAACACCAAGGTGTCCCTTCCTGCACATAAACGCTCATTTAAAAAAATGATGGTTTGCAACTGCTTTGTATTCGGCACAATGCAGCACACATAGAAGTTACAAATCGCCATTCTGGATTGTTTATGTGCAGGAAGGAACATCTTCCCACACATAAACAATCAGTCCCTCAATGCAGGCGTCCTTGCATCATGATGCAAGGGTGCCTGCATTGGCGCTAGGCATCTTAGTTTAGCACCAGCGCAGGGGAAATGCTGGGGTACACCGTATTTTTTAAATACGGTGTATCCCTGCATTTCTAAAGTGATAGAGCGCAGCATTAGCTATTTTGGAGCTAACCGGTGCTCCGCCACTTTATTGTAAATATGCCCCAAAGGGTGTTCCAATCAGGAGGCGAACCAAAAGCTTCCCCACAGGGTCCTAGTTTATGAGGGGCCACTTAGGATGTTCTTGGTAAAAAACATAAAAAAATAACAAGACTCATGTATTGGCAAAGTTTGTGGCTGAATAACAAGTATTTATTTTTACTCAACTAATTTTATTGAACTCAGAAGAGTGATAGGCTGAATGTCCCTAGCAGGACATAAACCTCTTGCCATTACCTCAAACACAGGTTCCTTGAGGGGATGCATCAGCTCACTGAGCCACCAGACCCACCAGAAACATATGTTTACAAAGAAGTTATTGAGGTGCACTGAATCACACTGTTCCAATATTTGTTTACATATACAAGTAACAGTGTTAGGTTAGCATAATATCAATTAACATAATAAAATACCCAAATAGTATGGTTATAGGAAGAAGCAAGCTTTTCCTAATGTTTGGTGTACTATTTTCTAAACCTTGAAAATTGACTGCAAAAAATTGCAGAGAAGATGTAACTAATGCTCCTTATCTGTGCGAATATCATATTGATTCCGCTCTGGAACTCTTTAGGCCATTACCTGTCTCTCATGGTTCAGCACAAAATATTGGTGCTCCTTATTTCTTTGACAAACTGCCTCTCGAATTGCTGTGGACATCTTTGCCCTGCTGCTGGGGCTGGTCCAGGTGTAGAGATGGGAGCCAAGATGTAGAGCAGACTTTCTGCTGTGCACATTGTGTGCCCATTTTAAATACTTGCACAAAGGAACACAAATATAATGCACTGGTGTAATATCGCAGAGTGTGCAGGGATGTGGAGACATAGACACAAGTTATACCAAGCAGTCTCGCCAGTACTTCATTTGGATCTACGACATTACAACGCATGCTTTTACCACGCATGCTTTTACATCGCAAGTTTTACAACGCATGCCTTTACATCGCATAGCGCTTTGGGGTGCTGGATAGTGAATAGTTTAATTTACTATTCCAACTCCAGTCCCCGTGGATAGTAGGGAAGGTCTTGGATAGTAAATTAAATCTATTCCCTATCCTAGAGCGCCCCCCAGCGCAATGCGTTGTAATGGTTTGCATTGTAAAAGTTGCGATGTAAAAGCATTGCGTGGTAAAAGTTGCGTTGTAAGTGATGTTTCCCCTTGATTTGAGCCGGTGGTTGCGGGTGAGGGCCACCGGCACTCATTTTTGGAGGACGTAGACTTATTTTTGCACATCAGCCGTTTTCCTTGATCAAGAGAGGGAAAAAACACAAAGAGAAAAGATGAAAGGAAGAGAAGGACAGAAAAAACTTCACCAAGGAACAAAGCAGGAACCTGTAAGAGTGAGATAAAGGGGCAGGGAGTGACTGGTACTCGATTGAAGAGCAATGAGGTAGATTTAGGACGATGAACCTATGTGTGCTGCGTGCTGACATTTAATTGCAGTCTGTGGGCATCCGAGTGGAGCTTGGGCAAAAACACTCATTTTTTTCTCTCCACAAATTGAGCACTGAGTCTTGGCCATCCATGTTGCTCACTGTATATATTTTGCGTATGTGTAATACAAAACGCATTGTATAATAGAAAGTAGTTAAATGTAAGCTGATATTATAAAAGTCCACTGACAGGTCAATCAGCACCAATAGACTTGGTTCACTATTCTCAGTGATTGACATTTGCATCCTTGGTGGCTGCAGTCTTTGTACTAAAAAGTTAAAGTTAGTAGATTTATATAGCGCTGCTTATCACCCGTGAGGGTATCCAGGCGCTGTCCATGGGCACAGGGCGATTTAGTGATTGGTTCAGAATAACAGGATGTTGGCCGAGACTTGAACCCGAATCCCCAGCTCCCAGTTTGGCAGCTCTGGAGCCTGTGCTACATACTCACTCAAGGGGCAAAATCCAAACGAGTAGAGTTGGAGAATGTTGCAATTGGCACTTTCTGGTTGGCTGAAGCGATGCCCCAGTCAGGCAGAACCTACCACTCCTGTCAGGTGCGGGTGTTTACACACACTGTATAACCTGTGCTCACCCTTGGGTAGCTTGGCACTGAGCAGTCAGGCTAATCTCAGAGGCAATGTGTAAAGCATTGGCACAGCACTCACTCATGATAAATACACTGAGCGTCACAAAAGAGACTTCACGTGATATATGTAAATAACGTTTGTATTCAACACACACAATATTCAACACAACATGAACATCATGTATTTCGACGCATAAACCATACTTGGAATTATTACTAGCAGTACTAGGCCCAATAGCATTGACATTACATTAATAATATGCATACTTGGGACAGATCCTATTTCTAACCCCCTCTGCACCCTTATGCGGTGCAACACGTTGTCAACGCTAGGCCCACCCTAGTAATTTTTATAATTCAATACCACACAGTTATAGGGTGCACCCCAGTTCAGAAATATGTACATACAGAGAATTCTAACATTTTCTAGCAGCACCGTGGGCCGGGCCGCATGGGTAAAATCAATGTCAAACGTAGTGTTCTCCTGGCAAGAAATCAATGTGTAAGGCAACACCAGCAGCCAGTGTCTTGAATCACAAGCAATCTTCAGACTGTTCCTTCCAGATACACACTCACTCTGCACCAATACGCGGTGCAACAGATATCAGGCAGGTCCGTATGGAACGCTCTCACACACATACGCACTCAGCACCGTAATATGGTACAATGGATACCCAGCAGGTCAATTGATAGCACACAGCAGACCCCGTGGCTCAAGCCTACCTCCACTCTCCAGCTCACCTAACTGTCCTGCACCAACAGATGGAAGATAACCAGAGTTCCCCCGATACTAGGTTCAATCAATCAATCAATCAGGAGTTTGTTAAAGCACGACTACTCACCCGTAAGGGTCTCAAGGCGCTAGGGGTGGGGGGGGGGGGGGTTGGAGGGGTGCAGGTTCCATTCCATCAAGGAGGGGGTCTGTCGAAGAGCCAGGTTTTGAGGTTTCTTGCGAAGATGGGGAGCGATGTTGACTGTCTGAGGTGGAGCGGAAGGGCGTTCCATGCTTTGGCCGCGAGGAAGGAGAAGGAGCGGCCTCCCAATCTGGTCTTTCTGGTGCGGGGGACCACAGCGTAGGAAAGCTGGGCTGATCGTAGGGTCCTTTGGGGTGCGTGGAATTTGAGTCGGCTGTTCAGGTATGCTGGTCCGGTGCCGTGGAGGGCCTTGTGTGCGTGGGTGAGCATCTTAAAGGTGATTCTCGCCTCGACGGGGAGCCAGTGGAGTGTGCGCAGGTGCTGGGAGATGTGGCAGTGTTTTGGCAGGTTGAGGACCAGTCTTGCGGCGGCGTTCTGGATGTTCTGTAGCTTGCGGATGAGGTTTTTGTTTATTCCGGCGTAGAGTGCGTTGCCGTAGTCGAGTCTGCTGGTGACCAGGGCGTGAGTGACTGTCTTTCGGTGTTCGAGGGGGATCCATTTGAAGGTCTTACGAAGGAGGCGGAGGGTGTGGAAGCAGGAAGATGAGACAGAGTTGATCTGGCGGTCCATTTTGAGCTCGGAGTCCAGGATGATTCCCAGGTTGCGTGCGTGGTCTGTGGGGGTTGGCGGGTTTCCGAGGGCGGTGGGCCACCAGGTGTCACTCCAGGCGTCGGGGTTTGGGCCCATGATGAGTACTTCTGTTTTGTTGGTGTTTAGTTGTAGGCAGCTGTTTTTCATCCATTTGGCGACGGCTTCCATGCCTTCTCGAAAGTTGCGTCTGGCGGTGTTGGGCTCGTTGGATAGGGAGAGGATGAGCTGGGTGTCGTCTGCATATGACACGATGTTGAGTTCGTAGGTTCTGACGATGGGGGCAAGTGGAGCCATGTAGACGTTGAAGAGCGTCGGGCTGAGGGAGGAGCCCTGGGGGACTCCGCAGGTGATAGGTGTGGGGTCCGAGAGGAAAGGGGGGAGTCTGACCTGCTGCGTCCTGCTGGAGAGGAAGGAGCAGATCCAGTCGAGGGCCTTGTCCTGGATTCCTGCATCGTAGAGTCTGCGTATTAGGGTGCGGTGGGAGACTGTGTCGAACGCCGCTGATAGGTCGAGGAGGATGAGGGCTACTGTTTCTCCTTTGTCCAGTAAGGTGCGGATGTCGTCTGTTGCGGCGAGGAGGGCGGTTTCCGTACTGTGGTTTTTTCTGAAGCCGATTGGGAGGAGTCGAGGATGTTGTGTTCTTCAATGAATGTGGCGAGTTGGCTGTTGATGGCTTTCTCGATGACTTTCGCTGGGAACGGGAGCAGGGAGATGGGTCTGTAGTTTTTGAGGTCGGTGGGGTCCGCTGAGGGTTTCTTTAGGAGGGGGTTGACCTCGGCGTGTTTCCAGTCATCGGGGAATGAGGCGGTCGCCAGGGAGCGGTTGATGGTCTGGCGGAGCATGGATGCGATGGTGTTGGCGGCTCTGTTGAAGATGTGGTGGGGGCAGGGGTCCGTGGGGGCCCCTGAGTGGATTGACTTCATTGTCTTCAGTGTGTCTTCGGTGGTGAGTGCTGTCCAGTCATCAATCGCTGGTTTCCGGGTGTCGGGGTGGTTGGTGAGGGTTCAGTGTGTTGGTTGTCTTCGTCGAAGTTGTCGTAGATGCTCTTGATTTTGTGGTGGAAAAAGATGCTGAGTTTGTCGCAGAGGTCTTGTGAGGGAGGGATGTCGGTAGACTCGCTGGTGGGTTGGGCGAACTCCTTGATGATGCTGAAGAGTTCTTTGCTGTTGTGTGCGTGGGTGGAGATTCTGTCTTCAATCGCTTTTTTCCTTGTTGCACGCATATGAAGTCCCACTTAGTCAGGGTACCAGAGAAGCAGGTGGGGGTAGGTAGCTGGGCTAATTATGAGGCAGTCCTCAAATAAGGGCTTGGCAGCAACTCGGGAAGTTCACCCACAGGATGCGGAAGAGAAGCAAGCTGAGGGCAATAGTAGGTCATGTAAAAGGGTTCCACAAGGGCCGTCCAGCACCAGCCCAGTTCTGCGAAGCACAGGGGTGTCACATAGTTCCTTGAACCGCTTCTTATCGTTCTCTGAAGTGTTCCTTTAACCCAGTCGGTAAGTCTCACTACACAAGCCTGAGCCGGGCAATACTACCTGGCAATATGATGTCATTGGGGGGCCAGATGAGGAGAGGGAAGTTGGTCTACCGCATTGATAGCCACATAAGGAGCAATCGATGAATGGAGAATGAAGCAGGGGATCCTCTCAGGAGAAGGAGGCACATCAGCAGGTACACAGTGATCAGAGTCACACCCTGGCCACCTAAGCAGAATGTCTGTTGCACATTAATACAAGTCACACCAGACCATTCCGGTCACACACAACGAAGAGTTGCAGATTCTGTACCTCCCTGGAAAGGAGGCACAACGTTTGGTGTTTGTTGATATTGGTCGCACCAGACAATTCCAGTCACACACACAGGCGCAAGTTCAGCAATGCCTCACGAGGTAGAATAAGGCACTACTACAGTTACACCCCCTCCTCCATGAGTTGCAACCTGTAATCAGACACCGCACACAATGAGCATGCTGTTGGCATGTTGCAGGAGAGAGATGCAGCACGTTAGACAAAGCGGGCCACGCTGGATCCCACAATTGGTGAATCCGCTCACCACCAACAAGACGCTTATGCGTACCAAGGTCCACATGACGCAGGGGCTAGATGCCTTAAATACGGGAAAGATTTCTGGTGCTCCAGACAAGGCAATCCAGTCTCCAGGCATGATTCTTAGTTCCACGCTCACGCTGGGTGACCAGTTGGGATCCAGCAGACGATGTGGTTACTAAAGAGGGCACCACTCTCTAGGTGTCACAAGTAGATGGTGTGGGTTCCTCGTAGGAGACCTTTGATATCCCTGAGACCTCAGAACTAACGGGGGGTAAGCCACCAAGCCCTTGGAGAGCACACTTCAGGGTGCTACACGGCAGTAAGTAATCAGCACAGGCCAGCCACTATTCAGGAAGGGCACACAATCCCTTTCAATGACAGTAATTCTCCTACTGCTCAACAGATTCCTCTGGCAGTGTGCACCACGTAGTTTCTTGTTCTCCGATCCCCCATAGCCACATGTGTATCCCTGGCCTGCTGAAATATGTGCACCACTAGTTATGCTGGAGTGTGCCTTTCAAGTGAGGGTGGTTCAGAGATGCCTCCCCTAAATGTTAGTGCTGTCTGCCTTGAGGCAATGGAATGCAGATCTTACTTTTACTCTTTAGTGGGGCCATAATCTGACTCCCAGCGGCCGAGTGTCTAGAGCTCATCCTCCAATCTATCCCTCCAGGTCCTCAAATGGCAGAGGTCTGTCGTTCCAGTTGCATGCCCAATGTTTTGTAGCTGTCGCTGGGGAATAACCAGATGTGCTCTCCCAGCCTCCAGTGTAGACTGGAGTCTAGCTGAAAGGCACACAAAGAGTTTTAGAGCAGAAAAATTCCCACTTTATAGTAGAGACAATTCTAAGCTATCAATGACAAACCACCTTTACCATAGGAAAGGGTTTGTCATTGTGAATCCAATTATAGGAAACACGACTAGGCTGCTCCCCTGCAATCCACTATTGCAGATTGAAGTAATTCAATCTATTTCCCCATGTTAGCCTATTGGAAGAGCAAACCTCATAGGTAGTAAAAATACACAGGGGTATTCCTCACTACCTTGGAAGGAAACACATAGGTGTACCTGCCCGGCCTTTCACCTACCACTCACTTCACCCGTTATAACGTACCCTCTGGGACACTAGTGGTACAAGGCCTCTCACTGATGGCTAGTGATTTAAAAAAGCCAGCCTGAGCAGAAGGGCAACAGCGCACACACAAACCTTCAATGACAGGGTGGACACATGTCTAGAAACACCATATGTGCAAGTGTGCACAACATCCTGTAATAGCAGGCTGGACACATGTTGGAGCAGATCAGTGGTGTAAGTGTGCAGACTGGCCTGCAATGGCAGGCTGGACACATGTTTTAAAACATCATTGATGCAAGTGTGCACACCGGCCTGCAATGGCAGACTGGACATATGTTTAAGCACATCATTGGTGCAAGTGTACAGACTATCCTGCAGCGGCAGGCTGGACACATGTTAAACACATCATTGGTGCCAGCCCACACACCGGCCTGCAATGCAGGTTGGTGAACTGTTTCACAACCATCAGGTAAGCACCACTTCCTAACGTGTGTAGGAAGTTTGTGTGCACTTTCATAATGCATTTGTAGTGGAATAGCACCCCAAGCCTTAAGGCCACAACAAGAGAATAAGCAAACCCTGGGAGGTGTCTTGTGGGGAGAGCCAACCCCCTATGTAGGAAAAACCCACATGGGAGTATTTCCATACCCGGGCAGTGAACATGCAGGAGTACCTACCCAGCCACTAAACTACCACAACCTTCACCCCTCAGGACTCACCCTTGGACTGCTCTGGTGGTAGTGGAAAGCCCCCTTGGGGTTGGCTTATGAGTAAGAAAGGCCACCCTGATCATGATACATGTTTGACAGGCTATTCCGGTGGATGGCATAATCAGTGCTGCATCCCACAACTAGCCAGTGCAGTACCTGCCCTGGGTATGTGGCATACCTTTTTACAGGGCATTCACAGGAATGACATCAAAACCAATCAAGTAAGTACCTGAAATGAAGTAGAGCCCCACACAGACGGTGAGTAGGAGGATGCTTTATTCCGACCAGACGCAGGAACTCCCCGGCAGCAACTGCCAGAGAAGGAACATTCCCCACAGTGTGTTCCACGCAGGGAACGCTCGGACACTAAGGTTCCCAGACTTGGAGAAGTAGATCCCAACACATCTCCCCTCTTTCAATAGAAGAACGAGCAGAAAGAAAGAGAAGAAGGAATGGAGAACAGGAAGGAAGGAAGGAGAAACAAGAACAAAATGGATAAAGGAAGAGAACAAGAAAAGAAGCGAAGACACAGCATAAGCGAAGACACAGCATAAGCAAAAGAACGTAACCAAAAAGAATAACACCCCAGAAAGGTAAACTACAACTTCTACATCTTATAATCATGAAATTTGACAGGTAGGCGCTTGGTCCTGGAAGGCCTGGATGGCACACGGGCAGCAGAAGAACACTCAGGAAGCACCCCATCATCCCTCCCACCAACTTCAGAGTCAACGGAAGAAGAATGAACACCCAATCTTCTGTTAACTTCGCCCACCATAGACCTAGGAACAATGGAAATGCAAGACTTGTTCCACACCCTACTATCTGACAGTACAACCACGCGTTCCTTCACCTCAGATACTTTTTTTTGGGGACGAAAACCGAGATTCACCTTTGCGGAGAAACCCAGGTTTCTTGAACCTCACCCAATCACCCACTTTAACATCCAGGGGATAACTAGCACCAGGCCTAGTGTCATACTTGGCCTGCACAGCAGCTCTGACATCCGTCACACCAGACAATTTGCTTGGGTCAACCATTCTTCTAGACATCCATTCTTTATTTAGTTTGGAACCAGCCACTCTTCCACGAAGCAAAGTGAAAGGAGCAACACCAGTACTAATATGAGGTGTAGTCCTCACAGCCCACAACATATCACAAAGAGCTTTTCGCCAATGCAACCCGTTCACCAAAGCAAGTTGTACTTGTTCCTTGACAACACGGTTGAAGCGTTCAACCAAACCATTGCTACGAGGGTGATAAAGTGACGTACAAACATGCTTAATACCTGCATCCTTAAAAAAATCCTGCATCTCGAAAGAGGTCAACTGAGTGCCGTTGTCAGAGACTAGCTCATCAGGAAAACCCTCCCTGAGAAAAACATCAAGAAAGAAACCAATAATAGAAGAAGAGTTGGCATTGTCAACAAACCTCACCTCAGGCCACTTGGACATATAATCAATAAGAACAAGGGCATACTTGGGAGAACAACCAACGAGACCAAAAGGACCAGCAATGTCGAAAGCAAGTTTTGACCAAGGCAAATTCTTTACCACAATAGGCTCAACAGGAGAAGGTCTTGTCACCTGAGACTTGTCACTAGTGACACATGTATAACAATCGCGCACAAAATGTTCAACATCTTTATCCAATGCTGGCCACCAAAAATCTTGTCTAACCCTACGCTTCATAGCACGAATGCCAGGATGGCCCTCATGAGCCAGATCAAGAATTCTGTTCCGAATGGAAAAAGGAACTACGAGTAGACCACCCCTACGTAATATGCCATCAACAACAGACAATTCATCTTGGATCCTTTTGAAAGGAACCAACTCAGGAGAACAATCCTTGTCGCATGGCCACACACCGGATAGACAGTCAATTACTTTCAAAAGCACATTATCACCAGTTACACCATCCAACCACTCTTGCTCAGAAAGAGCACACCCAACAGCGTCATGTAAGGAACACACTGCACATACCATCTCCAAATCATCGCACTCCAAAACATCATTCTCAGAACAAAGGGGCAATCTAGACAAACAATCAGCAACATGATTTTTAACACCGGGCACATATTCGAGGCGATAACGGAACTCTTGTAATCTGAACTGCCATTTGGCAACTCACGGTGTAGCCCTACCACCACCTCTAGTGGTAAATAAGTCAATTAACGGTTTGTGATCGGTTCTCAGTATGAACTCATTTCCCCATTAAAAGTTCTTGAAGTGCTGCACGCCCCACCACAAACCCAAAGCCTCTTTTTCACTTGTTGAATATGTGCTTTCAGCACCCCTCAGTGTCCTAGAAGCAAAAGCAATAGTCTCTTCACGACCATCATTTCTTCTCTGAAGAAGGACCGCCCCAAGACCCACATTGCTAGCATCGGTTGAGATAATGCATAAGTCATTAATATTGAACAATTTAAGAGGACTAGCTTGTACAATTTCATTCTTGATTGACACAAAATTGTTCTGACAAACATCATCCCATACAAATTTGACATTTTTTTGTAACAAATTGCGCATAGAAGCAGTCTTGGTGGAAAAGTTGTTGACAAATTTGGAATAATATTCCACTAACCCCAAAAATGACCGAAGCTGATCCTTGTTTACAGGCATGGGTGCGTTCTGAATTGCATCCATAATCTTAAGTTTGGGTTCGATACCTTTGTGAGAAATGTGGTGACCCAAATAATCAACACCATCCTGCAAGAACTTACATTTGTCAGCCCTCAACGTTAAGCCACTAGACTTGACTATGCTCAAAACATGTTTGACCCTCTCATCATGTTCAAGTTCATTCTTCCCATGAATGAGAATGTCGTCCTGAAAGAATACAACCCCAGGGATGTCTTTAAATAAGTTTTTCATCAAACGTTGGAAAACAGCCGAAGCTGATGCAAGGCCGAAGGGCATGCCAATGTAGCGATAAGCACCTTCAGGAGTAACAAAGGAGGTCAAATGCCTAGATTCTTTACTTAGCTCAATCTGATGGTACGCAGAAGAAATATCAAGGGAAGTAAAGAATCTAGCACTGTCCAAGGTGGTCAATAATTCATTAATATTAGGGAGGGGTTGACGGTCAACCCAAATGTTGGCGTTAAGGTCACGTAAATCAACACACATCCTCAGAGAATTGTCTGATTTTCGAGCCAAAACAATAGGTGCGAGCCACTCGGAACCCTCAATAGGTTCGATTACACCAGCCGCACATAAACGTTCCAATTCTATCTTAAGTTCAGAGCGAAGACTCAAAGGTACCTTCCGAACCTTATGCGCCACAGCTTTAGCATCGTTCTTGAGAACAATCTGGTGTTGGAACCCAATAAGTTTCCCGAGTTTCTCGTCGAAAACCTCCGGAAACATACGTTCCCATTTGACACCCGAGAGTTGAGTTATGGTGTGGGAAGAAGAAACAGGAGCCGAATTATAAAATTCGCTACGAGAAATCACCATGTCAGGATGATTGGGATCTAAAACAATATTTAAATTCCCTTGATCATCCCACCCTAAAAGGTTGGCTCCCTCCTTGACCACAAATATGATACCGGAAGCAAGATCAGAATGGAATTTGAGATTTGCAACAAACGTCCCCAAAACCTCAACCCGCTTCCCACCATATGCAAAGATTTTTATACAAGATTCACCAAGTTGCACATTACTCAATGTGTCAAAATCTGCAGCATTGATCAACGTAAAAGGAGAACCAGAATCAGCCAAAAAGGTCAGACTAGTGTCGTTAACAGAAATAATGCAGGAGGGTGATTTCCTTTTGTGAACGCCACCCAAAGCAGCTAACTCTACTACACCATCACCAAGAAAGGAAGAAGAGGACAGCATGAGCAGTTCATAACACTCTTCATCAGAGTCATCAGTGATGGTTTTTACAACTTGATCCTGATTCTTCTTGGTGGAAGCGACTTTGCACATCCTGGAATAATGGCCCTTCTTACCACAGTTGTAACATGTTTGATTAAGAGCAAAGCAAAACTTAGCATTTCCAAGATGAGAGGCACTACCACAACGGAAACAAATCGCATCCTTAGATAACGGCTTGGCTTGGTTGGGAGTCACAACAGAGGAACGTGGAACTCCAGGCTTTACGACAGACGGCAACTTGGTGGATTTGGAATTAGATTTCAAGAGTTTGACTTCACCAGAAGAGGAAGGATTGCTCATTTCTTTCACGCAAAATTGAGAATGTTCAATCGATCTAGCAAGGGTGAGTGCAGTTTCCAAGTCAGGATCATCAGACGATAGTAATTTTTCTTGAATTTTTTTGTTGGAGGTCTTCTCGATCAATTGATCCCGGATGATTTCATCTCTGAATTCCCTGTAATTACAATTTACAGCGAGAATCCTGAGCGCAGCCACAAAATCATCAATAGATTCACCAGGAATTTGTGCTCGCTGAAGAAATTTGTGTCGTTCAAGGACAATGTTCCTTTTAGGACTAAAACGTTTGTCAAGAGTTTTGATGATGGTGGCGTACTCATCCACCAACAAGGAATCCCCACTGTCTCCACCTGTCACTAAAGTACTCACAGTTTCCATGGGTAGAGTTTTTAGAATGCTCCTGCCTTCAGCCCCAAGATTGTAAATTAATAAAGCTTTCTTCTTTTTGGACGTAAAAGTCTCTCCATCAATTGCCTCTAAATAGGCTTCGAAAGTGTCCTTCCAATCATCCCATTTTACAGAAGGTGTGCCTGCAGATTGTAGAAAGGGTGGAGGTGCTGCAATGTGATCCATATTGGCACGTGGGTGAGTTGCTGCCCCACAAGGATACACAATGGGAATACCAAAAATTAGGTATCAAAGTCAGTTATGGTAAGTTATGCTGATATGTTGTGCAAAACAGCGTTGAAAAACAATGCGCAGGCTGCGAGTTGAAAATGATAGCAGGTAAAGGGCACAACTTTATTTTTGTCTTTAATTTTGTCTTTAAAATGTCAGATTCTAAGAGCGTATGAAATGCAAAGATACGCTATGAAATGCGCATATACTTGGTGGCGCTGGAAGTAGACAGAGCGCGTCAGTGGTGTTGTCAGAGCAACGGAGCCGAGAGCGAGGTCGTTATGACGACGGAGCAACAGAGACCACGCAGACGTGAGGAACAGGCAGAACGTCTGAGACAGGGTCAGGCGCAGTGTTGACGCGTGCTGACGCGAGAGCAGGGCGGCTCAATGGCGAAAAGGAAAATGAAGAGCTTACACTGGCTCCCAGTTGCGCAACGGTGTGTTTTTAAGATGGCCTGCACCATTTTTAAATCCCTGTTCACCTGTGCCCCTGTCTTTATCTCTTCTTGTTTGCACGCTTATGTTCCTTCCCGTCACCTCAGATCTTCTGCCCACAATCTTCTGATCACTCCCAGGTTCAACCGCAAGAAACACGGGGGTGCCTGTTTCTCTTTTCTTGCTCCCGCCACCTGGAATTCCCTTCCTCTTTCTATTCGTCTGTCCACTGACTATCGCTGTTTTCGCACTTTACTGAAGACCCACCTGTTCCGTCTTGCGCATGGTTAGCTGCCTGATCCCGACTGTTTTCTCCCATCCGGTCTCGAGCGCCAAGAAACCAATTGGTGTATGTGCGCGGTACCAAATCTCTTTTAATAATAATAATAATAATAATAATAATAATAAAGAGCAGAGTACCTGTGACTTGAACACGAAGTTACAGACGAGTTGAGGCGTCATGAAAACCATTGGAACACAGGAAGGAAGGCGCTCATTGACGGAGAAGGAGCAAGAGAATGCAGTCCAACGAAGGCAGTCTAGCGAAGGCAGTACATGGAAACGGCTGGGCACAGCAGCTTAAACGATGATGGGGAGGCTGGGTCTGGCATCGATCGTCGCCAGTGAAATGAAGTAGAGCCCCACACAGACGGTGAGTAGGAGGATACTTTATTCCGACCAGACGCAGGAACTCCCCGGCAGCAACTGCCAGAGAAGGAACATCCCCCACAGTGTGTTCCACGCAGGGAACGCTCGGACACTAAGGTTCCCAGACTTGGAGAAGTAGATCCCAACAGTACCCCTCCAGGCATGTGTAGGAAGGGTGCATGCACTTTCCCACTACATGACAGTGGGAAAATGCCCAGAGTCTTAAGGTCATGAAAAGAGAATCAGCAAACAACAGGCGGACAAAAGTGTTAGGGGAATCCCCCGAAGTAGAGCCATGTCCAACAGAGGAGCATCTACAGATTAAAGTGTCCTTGTAGCTGGTTAGCCACAGGAATGGATGGCATGTGATGAGGCAGTAAATGAAGAGCTCATGTGGCTCAAAGTTGTTTTTTTTAGAAGGAAACAGATTCAACCAGTTTCAAGTGTATGCAGAAGATCTGTGTTAAAAGGATATGTCTCATATGGTGGAAGGACCCCCAAAGGAAGAGAGCAAATGGCAGATGATGGAATGAGGTCAGCATCATAGAAGGTTGCTTTTAGAGAGCACATAATGACAGGGACTGGGTTGTCAAGGGTTGAAACAAGTGCAAGGGCAGGGTATGTCGTGAGTGTGAAGGTTGACAGCATGTATGGTGGAGATGTCAGCACTTAGCCTGAGTGTGTTGATTTGTTTAATCAAATAATCAGAAATTTCAATTGATTTCATGGAATGAGAAATATGAGAAATGGAAGAGGTTTGGATCTGTGTTAAGACCACTTTGAATAATGCCTGAGTTTTCTTGTTAGTTTTGAGGATGTATTCTAGGTTATAATTAGTCTGACAGTAGCAGTGTTTGCTTTCTGGGTTTGTTTTTCATGTTTTGGCAACCACTGCATTAGCATACTCTGTTACACAGGCTCTAGGATATTTTCCACAAACAAGCCAACTTCTATCTTCAGGAAATACTGCTATTATTGAAAGTCAAGTATTTTCTTTCGTCCATAATTTAAAGAAGCCTTTCTAACCCAGTGGGGTAATTACTCTCACCCTAGCCTTACTGCCTGAAGTAGATCTGGTAACACTTGTCAGCTGTGGGTGGTGGAATGTGCAGATTCTTGTGTGATTCTCACTCTGTCTTCCATCAGCTGGGAGCTGCAACAGAGACCTTGCAGGCTAGAGATACTGAGCATCTGGTGGCTTCACAGGCTTTTGTGTGTTGTTTTCATTTAAAGGTATACTGTAAGTTCCCACGCAAAAAGCCATGTAGAACTCACTCTGAAATTTACAACATTTCACGGCGTCACTCTACGCATTCTCTGCATCAATATCCCTACGCCGGTTCAGACCAGGCATAAGGAATGACGCATGGCTTTTTGTATGGAACTCACCTATCTGTAGTGGCACATTGCTGAAGTTGCGTCACTTTCATGAGCAACTTTAGCAATGAGTCACTTTTGTGCCAACAGATGCGTCAGTATTTCTGAAACAGTTGTTAATCCTTGCGCCATGGAGCACTGTATTGTAAACACAGCACATCCATGGTGGCACAAGGACATTTGCCACTGGTGCAAGGAACTGACACATCTATGCAGATGCGTCAGTTCCTTGTAAATCTTCCCCATAGTTTCTGTGTTTCAAGTACAAGTATGGTCCTGCAAGAGCCGCCATGCTTGTTGCTCTTGGCTGAAAAGCAAAGACTGTATAAAAATCACCCTAGTGGCATGGAGTCAATTGTGAGCTATAGAATATATGAATGAAAATAGGGGAGGAGTG
Organism: Lissotriton helveticus; assembly: GCF_964261635.1. Taxonomy (NCBI): domain Eukaryota; kingdom Metazoa; phylum Chordata; class Amphibia; order Caudata; family Salamandridae; genus Lissotriton; species Lissotriton helveticus. Next base: position 569,235,410 of record NC_136063.1, read on the forward strand.
TAACCTAATGTGTACTTCCTATATTTATTTATATGCATATTAAACACTGTTGCTGCATGTTTCCGTATCCAGCTCAGCCATTTGCAGCAATGGCGGAGGAGCGTCACCTCACTGGCTCAGAGTCAGAAAGTGAAAAACAAAACAGTATGCCATAATCTTTTTATTTTTCATTTGCCAGCTCTGAGCCAGCTTGTGCAGGGAGGGGAGGGGAGGGGCATGGGATGGGGGAGGAGGTGTGCTTGGTGCACTTCTAAGTGCGCATGTGTGTTTGGCCGGCTGTCTCAGGCCAGCCAAACACACATGCGCACCTAGGTTTATCCAACCCGGCTGCATTAAACGGCCGGGCTGGAGAAACAGCACAGACTCTCTGTCCTGAGCAGAGAGTCTTTTCAGCCTACTCAGGACAATCAGGGAGTCTAATCCTGCCCCAGTGCCTGCTGGTACCAGAATGCAGCACAGCAGAACACCAAGGCACAATGTGGCCGGCGGCTTCAGGAAAGTGTTTCTTTTTTAATTAATTATTTACCCCCGAACTCCCTGAGCCCCCATCTCACGCTCCATCGTGCACCCTCCACCCGCCCCACCAGCTCTTCATTGTGTCGGCTGCCACTGTCCTTGGACCACGCTTGCCGATACAGTCCCCGTTTCTCTCAGCAACCTGTGTAGCAATAATGATGAAGAATGTGTTTATGTATTGTTGTTCCCCAGAGGCACATAGAGTGTTGACACTGTCTGCATGTGTGGCAGCAGCGCTATTAATTTTAAAGTTGCTGCATCATAAGAAAGATATGTGCTAGCAACAGCACCTTGTGACAGCGAGGCAACCAACAATGTCAAGGGAATGCCTTATATCAGGTTACACAAGCAAAGGTCTTGAGAATAGTAAATTATATAAAATTGCACAAAATATTTTCTCCACCACAGCATCAGCTGCCGCTCAGTGCTTGCCAACTTGCACCATTTGCTTGTAGATCATTTGAGGTCAGTCATAGGCCATGCTTGCTTCATGATGAGAAAGGTAAACTAGTAACTATTCACCTGATATGCTAAAATCTGGTCGTAACAAACTGGTCGCAATTTGCAACCAATATTTTAGCACCAGTGTAGAATTTATGGCCCACATGCATCATTGTTACATTTTGCACTTCCTAATTTGCGAAAAATAAGGAATCGCAAATTAAGAAGTGCAAAATGCTATGCATCATTATTTTCGGTATTCATTTGGGAGTCGGTAAAAATCGCAATTTTTACCGAATCCCAAATGAATACCGATTTCTTAAGTAAATTTTCGCAATTCCCATTTATTCCTATGGGCCAAAAGGCCCATAGGAGTCAATGCAAATTGCGAGTGGCACTTAGAAAATTTCATGGGTGCAGGGGGGGGTCCAAAGGACCCCCCCCTGCACCCCTGAAATGTATTTTTCGCATCATGTTTCACACACACATGTCCTAAAGACATGTGTGTGTTAAACATGAATGTTGAAAAAAATACTTTTTCACCATTTTAAACACTTTTTCCAAATTTACCGAGTGGTTCAACCACTCGGTAAATTTGGCACCCTAATTGCGAATTTCCACTTGTCAAAGTAATGATGCATTGCTTTTAAGAAGTCGCACATCTGCGACTTCTTAAAAGCACCCGCAATTTTAGAACTCGCAAAAATATTACGAATTCTAAAATTGCTTCATGCATCCCAAAAAGCACTTTTGCATTCGCAAACGGCCGATTTTAAGGAATCGCACCGTTTGCGACTACAAAAATGCTTGATGCATGTGGGCCTATGAACCAACCTATGTACTAATAGTTTGCTCCCAAAATTCCAACTCAGAGTGGGTTATACTCCAACCTACCTCATGAATAGTAATTAGGTGGGTACAAAATTGCGACTCACTCTGATTGATAGCTATCATGGAAATGGTTGCTTGGTAGACTCAACAAACTACCGTGTATGTGATAGCTTTTAAAAGCACTACACTTTTTTAAATGCAGTGAATTTTCCTTAGAGCAAATGTAGCTGCATCTACAAAAAAAATCATTTTAGGAAAGTTTGTCTGAGAGTTGGCAATGCTCTCCTCGACCACTGCCTACTCCCCAACATTTTGTTTCAATTCACATAGGTGAAGAAGTCCCAATGGGCCACCCCAACTTGGGAGTCAATAACTTTTCAAGGTTTTGCAATCACATTTTGGTAGCGAAACATTGATATAGATCATACCAATTAGATATTTGGAAGGCATGCCAACAACACACCACTTCCAAGCACCGAATCGATAGGAGGTCACAATGACATTTTAGGAGTTGGTAAACGATTGCCGGCTCCTAAAATGGGATTGGTACAACAGAAAAGGCATATTTGTATTTGCAAACTTTTCATGCAGGTATATGTGACCATAAAAATGCTTTGTACATCTGATAGTATCTAATTGACTTAGGCCATGTGACATTTTAAGGTTCTCATCTCGATGTGAAATGATTTTATTAACCCATGACGGCGCTCTAGAAAGCAACACCCCAGATCTGCAGGGGAGTGGGATTCTAGTAGCTTAATTTGTGCCGGTGGTTTCCGGTGCTCAGCACCGGCACTTAATTGTCAGCATTGGCTCTAGTGACAGTCCACCACATGGTGGCACAGTCTTTTTAAAATTTTGAGAAGAGCACAACAACCCTCTTTATTAAGTCAATACATCAGCAATGGATAATAAAACTATCTCATGCCATTATTATAGGTGTGTGTTGCCTGAAATAGTCTGAATTGTCACACTTGTAGAAGTGCGATGGTTAGGTGTTATATTGGTACTGCCATTGGCAGTGCTGACAGGGTATGGCTAGTACATGCTGCAGTAGCCTCCCGGGAAGGGCTCTGGCAATTCATTTATTTTACAAATTAATCATTGGATTAGAGAGAGCACAGCTATGATGACAGAAAGAGAGCAAAAAGAAATAGGAAACCAGAGATCACAGCAAGGAGCACAGAGAGAGTGCATTGGCGGAGGGTACATCAGAGTGTACGGCAAAGGGGTCAAAGAGAGTAGCTTGAGCACCATAATGGTAAAAGGTGGCAGCTGTATGCAGAGAAAAGCTACTATCAGGATATTAAATGGCACAACACCAGAAGCTCAGCGGTAGATCAGATGCTGCAGTATTCCTAAGTGTGTGGGTCAAGTGCCTGCTCACTTATGCAGATCTCTCCCCAAATTGCCAGACAAGCCATGGAGGAATCCAATGCAGACAAAAGCCTCCTTGGCATTGTCTTAGGGTTTGAGAGGGTTAAGTTAGTCGTCCCTAATGCAGCCCCTCAGCCTTTGCAATCTTGAGGGATGGATCTTGTAAGCCCCTTCCTTGCTCAAGGGCGGGTGGTGATTGTTTCCTCCTGCCTGGCTCAAGGGTAAATATTATTGAGAGCTGTAGGAAGAATCATACTTCCTACTTCCCAAATTGGTGGTGGTTAAGGAGGGATATATGTTTTCCTCCCCCAGTCTTGCCAAAGTGGGGGTGGAGGTGATAATTCATACTCCCTCATCCACTCTGTATTTCCCATTTAGGGGAGAAGATTATTAACCAAAGGGTGGGGAGGTTCAGGCCCCCCTTGCTCCCCCCTGGTTTGCCCATCACCATGGAGGATATTGCCCTCATCCCACTGAGCCCAATGGTAAAGGTATGTCAACCAAGGCTGCAAACAGCTTTCCCAGTGACGTATTGGTATTTGCTTATAGGGAACTGGAGTAACTGTTTGATTTCATCAGCCACCTTCACGCTCATTGTTTCATGAGTAAAGAACGCTCAAGGCATCTGAATGCTGCCCAGTTCACTATTGGGAATCCCTTTAATGAAGTACCAGTACTCACCAACACAAAGGAACAATAGCACAATTATAATGTACACGCTTTTGAGTGGGATTTAAAGCCTAGCTCAAACCCTGAACACAGTACTTCCGCTGCTCCCTGCTCTCCTAAATGTGTGTGTGTGGTGAGTGTGTGTGTGGTTTCCATTTGTGCAAGTGAGTGTGTGTACCTGTGACTGCCATACTTTATTTAGAGTAGGTTTCTGTGTATCCTAGGAAAGTTAAATAATTTTTTTTCACCCTATAAAGAGCCAATAAACAAATCTACCATTCAGCAGAGTAGGGAAAGTCCTCACAAGAAGCCTTCAATCAGTATTATAAGGAAGGGGAGAGGATGAAACACCAAGCAAAAGGACAGGAGCTAGTTCCATTCCAGATATAGGCAGGTACACATGCCTGCTTCCCCAAAGTCACACACATTCACAGAATGTATCCTTATTGAAAGGAGTGCTTAGAAAGAGGCTCTCGCCACCTTACAACTGAGCATCCCGGAACAAACATATCAATTTTACCCTGGTAACAAAAGGCAAAGTAGCTCTTCGACATCCAGCAGTTGTCCTGGGCAGTTCCACACTTATGTACTATAAAGGATGTACAGCTCCGATTTCAGACTCCTTACCTAGGATTTTTAAATGTTACAAGCACTTGATTCTAGTGTTATTGAGTTATATATTGAGTTATTTATTTCTTCAGATACTGGAAACGTCAACAACCCTTTAGATAATTCTCTTCCAGGACAGATCAAATATAAGAGACACAAAACGATAGTAAAAAATTTGGTATCTGCAAGGGTGGACACTACAGTAGCCCGCTTAAAGTTTTGGTGAATGACTATGGGCCATATATCAACAGCCTGATTTGCGATTCTCAAATAGCGATTTTTTAGAAATCGCTATTTGAGAATCGCAAATAGGGATGTATGTACAAAATCGCAATTTTTAGCAATATCTTAGTATTCCTTAATTGCGATTAGCAAATTGGGAATTGCAATTAAGGAACACTTTCCCATTCATTTCTATGGGCCAGGAGGCCCATAGGAATGAATGGGAAGTTATTCTCAATTTGCGATTCGCAATTTGAGAATCGCAAATTGAGAATAATTTCAAGGGTGCAGGGGTGTCCAAAGGACACCCTGTTGCACCCCTAAAATAAGCATGGGTGCACATACATGCCCTAAGGGCATGTATGTGCTTCACATTGCACTTTGAAAAATGCGAAAAAATTCATTTTTAAAGGAATTTGCAAATTACCACCAACTTGAAGTTGGTGACTAATTTGGGATTCCTTAGGGCCAATTTGCATTTTTTTATGCTTCTTACATTGCATTTAAGGAATCACAAAATTTGCGATTCCTTAAATGCAATCGCAAAATAAGGAATTTTGTGATTCCTTATTTTGCACGCAGATTTCTTTGATACATACCATTTAGCACTAATGCGTTCGCAAACGCCTACATTCTGCGAATTTTGGCGTTTGCGAATGCATTGGTGCTTGATACATATGGCCCCGAATCCCTTGTGAAACTGTCTTGACTATCAGTAGAGACATTAAGATGGCAATGGATAAGATAAACGATAGCCGGAATTTGCGTTTGGACAACAATATCACCTAATCGGTAATTTTAATATTAAGGGAACAATCTATCCGGACTCAGTGGAGATGACTTCTGCTAACCTAGTCCCTGAGTCGTCTGGCCTTTACATCCTTAATCGGGGGCAGTTGTTGCAAACAATGCATTCAACCATTGCAAGATCTGAGATCGTTTACTTTTGTTATGCCTCAATATGGTAAATGTGACTATTCTTAATCTGTTGTGTCATTTTCCCACTCACTGATATATGGGCTTTGTTATCAATTTATGCCGATTGATGTACACTTTCTCCCAAACAATATCACATCTTAAACATACGTGCAAAGATCTTTCATTTCTTCACTAGAAGTTGCTACCAATTGTAAGCAAGAGTGTAATATTAGACAGATTAATCTATATTCCATTTCTAATGCCATAAATAGTATGGCTCCAACTCTGAGTTAACCACGGATAGGGTAAGACGAGTTACCTAACTATCCAATAATAGTGGAATTCCCTCTATAAGTGATTATGAGGATAGTTCTTGGATAACATCTGTCTTACAAATAACATCTGTCTTACAGGCATCTTCAAATTTTGTCACCACTGTCAAAGGGAAGCATCCATAATGGCAGTCTTTGTATAGCTGGAATTTTTAGGTTCTTGCCTGCCAGAATCATATGGCAGACTTAGTATTTTTTCTGAAAATTTGACATATGTCTGCCAAAGATGTGCCTGTGTAATGACTTTGACCCTGAAAATGTTATGGTTTATTCGAATGCCTCAGTTGCTTTGAGTAAAGGTATCTCAAGAAAAGGTCTGGCAAACGTCTGCAGACTGGAATCAACTGGGAGGTTGTATGCTTGGAAATAACCTGGTTACATCTATTAGCTATAAAGCTTGTGTTTACATCTAGGAGTACTTTCCCAGTAACACTTATTTATGGCTTTTAATGTGTATTTTCCACCTTGATCCAGCTCTTTGTGAACCTGCTCTGAAATTGATACCAGGTTGTGTAATTTCTCACCCTACTGTTTTGTCGGGGACTTTAATGCAGAAATGTTGTGTAGACTATACACATCCAGTGATCTTACACATTTGTATATTAATTGGGATTTAGAGAGTCAGTGTTGCTAAAAACACGGAGATGATCATAGAGGCACCTATTAATCTTACCATATTGAATGATACGGCACTTAGGGCTGCTCCAGGTAAATCCTATTGGTCCAATAGGCATGGTAAATCCACTGTTCCTTATAATTTGGTATGGAGCTAACATGTAACTTCGTTGTTTTAGATTTTCATCTAAATAACCCTAAAACTCTTTCTTTGACAATTTGCCTAAATAACCCTTCTACTAAAAAGGACCAAAGCTCATTGCATGTTATCTTTGGTATAAACAGATTGCAATTATATGGGATTGTCTAACCCTTATATCTTTAAACGGTTCACAAGGGTTAGTAGTGTAGTTTCTCAAATATGTATGGTTTGTCAGCAATGGTTTGATCTTTTTGTGAGGACTGATAGCTACAATTCCCAATGTTGTTTATACACATCATGCATGGGATATTAGACTGCTGGGAGCAACTTTTTGTAAGAACGTCACATTGTTAGAATGTAAGATACATAGTGGAAACTAAGGGACAAGAACCTGACACACTTCCTATGTTACTCTTACCTAAGGTATTTTAAGGCTGTATTGCCAGATCTCTCAGTAAAGAAATAACAAATAATTGTGTGCTATTGAGAAGAGCAGTGATCTCTATTTTACCTCATTATGTACTGTGCATTCCTATTACCTTATCTTGACTTAAGTCCTTTATAAGAATCCTCTAGTATGAAAATTGCTCAGACTGAATTGGTCAGTGGGCCTAATATGGCACTTGTATGAAACAAAAGCATGGGGAATTGATGCGGTACCTGTTATTGTCTAGAAAAGAGAACCTCAAATTTGGACCGAAATTCTTTTTGTGCTACTTTGCTTACAGCTTGCTGAACTTCCACCTTCCTAGCTTGGACATTCGATTAATCCTATTTAAAAACAAGAATTGGCAAAGGAAGTAGGTCTTGGCTTTGAGATCTACTGGCCTGTCAGTACTTTTTTGTGATGCTGAACAGCTTTGGTAAAAAGCAATGCTTTTTTGCCAATGTTGTTTAAGTATCGACAATGCAAAAAAAAGCAATGATGCAGCCTCTGCTGGTGTCACATCATTGTGTAGGTGCATGCTTGTGCCGTGACACATGCTGGTACCTACAGAATGACCCATGTCCCATTTTAAAAAAATTTAATATTTACAGTTCTTATGTGGGTGGGCGCCACTTACATCGATCAATAAAGAAAAGAAATTGTAAGAACATGGAAGCAAATTTGTGGATGACCACCAGCAATTTGCTTGGCCTTCAAAAAAAATATTATTTTTTAAAAAAGAATGGTGGAATTGGTGGGGCAGTGGTGGAGTGGTTGGGGGAGCAGGTTGGGGAAAAACAACAAACAGTGTACAGTCTGGTAAGCCTGACCAAAAAAGCATCTTGATATGAGGCATCTAATTATCGACGTGTTGCCATTCTATATGTCTCATCAAATCCTTTTGCTAAAGTTGTCTTAAGTGACTTGCAAGAATGGCTGAATATGGTTGGTGTACTCCCTTTCCAAGTGTGTATTTAGACCAACATATGGTGCCACGTGTAATGCTCTAATCCTATATATGATTGTTGAGGAGTATGTAGTTGGTAAGAATTTACTTTTACGCTACTTTTATTAAATTACCTAGAGCGTTTGATGGCATAGACCATACTGCTCTAGTTTAAATTGCTTTATATGGGAATTCCCTGCTATCGTTATCTATTGTGGTCGTACTCCACACGGATAACTGGCCTAGCATGAGGACCTGCTCTGCCAACAATTGTACAGGTAGTGCGAATATTAAGCAGAAAATTGGTTAAGATGGACTTGCGTGCTGGCCTCTCTGTTGTTTTTTTTGTATATACTGTGGATCTTCCATCTGCATTAAAGTCATGCAAACAAGATCATTCCCTGCTTTACTAGGGAACTTTGATCATCGTGAGCTTTAATTGCAGTGTTTAATTTGTAAAACAATAAGTGCTGGGGTACAAAGCTTTGCCCAGAGGCCTGCAGCCAGCCTAAAGATTGTGGGTGTGAAGAATACCGTTGCTGCATAGTTTTGATTTCACCTCATGCCTCTTCATTCCATCTTCAGATATTAGCTACCTCTTCATCTCTCTCTTTCATGATATTTTTCATCCTTGCTTTCTTTTTTTCTCATTGTTTGTCCACCTTCTCATTTTTGCCTCCTTTTCTGTTTTTCACGCTCTTGCTCAGGGTGAAAGTCTGATGAGAAAAAATAAAAGATGGTCCCGAAAAAGGAGTGCCGGTGGACCTCACCGGCAACCACCGGCTTAAATTAAGCACTGCTTGATTGTCGACATAGATGATCGTGAGAGAGCGCAAATCGAGAAAAAAATTAGAAGTGCACCATATTTACAAGCACATTGCATTAGTTTAGTAAAGATTACATAAGAGTGTCGAATTTATAGGGTGGAAATACATAAGAGTGTTTAACTAGAATAGAATGCATATATCAAGGTGAAAAGCTAATGTAGAAGTGTGTAAAGATGTTATAATAATGTTGAAGTCCCATGTTATGTGGCTGCTGTAGAGGAGAATGTAATTCTGCTAAACGTAGAAATGCGTAGGCCACGTGGCGGTTCACAGAGAACGAAAGGTGATGTTATACTTTCACGTGATGTGGATTTTAATGTTGTCATAATTCCAAGTATTATTGATCATAGAACTGAAAATGTGTTTTATAGAAGTGTTTCATATAACCATTGTGTGTAATGAGTTAGAATACTGTTTAGACTAAGAAATTAAATGTTTTACAGAGTGCACAGGCCCGTTTCATGTAACTCTAATAGGCCTGAATAGAGAAGGTCATTTCTTTTGATCTGCATGTGCTAGTTAGAAGAATGTCATGTTAAGCATAAATTGCGGAGCCTGCTCGATGGTTTACGACTTAAAAAAGATATGGTGGAGGCCGGAATTTGGGGCCCACTGTACAAGTGTCTGTTTGCAGGTGCGAGGAGGTTCCAATCAAGAGAGTGATGAATAGGGTTTTGTTCAGGGCGCCAGGCACAGGCCGGAGGAGGCTTCAGGAATTTCCTGGGGGGTACCGTCCTGCCGGAGAAGAGCCTGAGAAGCAAGGTCAACGCTAACGATGGGCCCAGAGGAGTATCAGCATGGAAAATGCCAGAACCAACACCACGTGAGGGGCGTCTCTAAAGGGCGTTTCTATTGTAAATGTGATTTTGTATTAGGGACAGCACCCCTGGGTGGAGTTAGGGCAGATGGTCTGAGGAACCTAAGAGAGCGGATGGGTAGGCAGATAGGTTAACTGCGAGACACCGATTTACAGCGAAGACTAAGGGAAGTGAGTGATCTTCTTTGGAAGTCACCACTGCTGACACCTTTTTAGGTTAAGATGTCACTTAGTCTAGTGTAGGGACAGTCTAATCTGGATTTTCTTCCTTTCTGTAAATGACTCATAAGCTACAGCTTGTGTCTATTCTTGCAACTCTGATGATTTTCGAATTGGTTTTGGTAATATTCTTTTGCCGACTAAGAGCTTTTAGAAAATTTATGTTTGTATTGATACCAGTATATCTTTTGAACCTTATATTGAGATGTTTGTATCTCCAGTTAACTTTGGCTTTATGATAAACTTTTAAAACTTATTCGTAGTAGGTGGTTCTTTAGAGTGGTTTAAGTCCTTATTAATTGACCTAGTAGTGGATTGCCTTTTACTTTATGACAGGTACCAACGGTTCAGTCGACCTGAGTTGGGATCTAGACCTATAGCCATAGATCAAAAATCCCGTCGTATCAGTTGGTAGCAGACAAGGATGGTTACCTTCTAGAGGAAGGTGATCTAGACTAGGTTAAGATTACCCCAAGGTCCCTAGAGATCGAGAGATGAGCAGCGGAAGAATCGCCTGCCGAAGAAGGTGCTGACGTGCGAGAGAAAAGCAGCAGGGTCGGACGAGAGTGAGTATAACAAGGGTCATGCGTTGACAGATTGCGGTGTTTTGTGTTGTATCTGTATTGTAATGTCATGCGGAGTTGAATGCCTGTAGTGTGAGTGAGAGAGGGTTGTAAGCGCGCGCAACCTGGCAAACTGGGAAAATCTTAAGTTCGGGGAAGAGCTTAAGTGGTTCGGGTGTATCGAACATCCAGAGTAGTTGTCGACCAGAGAAGGGGGTCATGAGGTACCATTGATCGCCCGCAGGACCGAGATAGGGGGAACGCAAGAGTGAGTTATGTTATGTTATGTTATATGCAATTTTTAAAGCGCTCGTACGCCCGTGGGCTTCATGGCGCTGTCGGGGGGAAGAGATGATACATGTTGCTGTGAAAACTACTATAAATAGGCTTGCTCAAACAGCCAGGTCTTCAAGGCATGTCTAAACGTGAGCAGATCTTTACTATGTCTGAGTGGTAGAGGTAACGAATTCCAGAGGGTGGCAGCGAGATGATGAAAGCAGCTGCCCCCTTGTCGTTTCCTTTTAAATCGAGACACCACCACTAGTGTTTTCTGGGCAGATCGGAGATGTCGTGTAGGGACATATTTTGTCAGTAGATTTTTAATAAAAATTGGTCCACAGTTGTTTACGGCTCTGAAGGTTATACAGCAGGTTTTAAAAGCTATTCTCTGGGCCACAGGTAACCAGTGTAGCTCCTTCATGCCTGATTTAATTGAATGTCTCTTGGGTTGTTTAGTTATGAGTCTGGCTGCTTGGTTCTGGACCAATTGGAGTCTTCTCAAGAGTCCCAATGGTAAGCCTAAATAAATGCTGTTTGAAAAATCTAGACGGGACAGCACCAGGGCTATAGTGACTTGAATGAGGGCAGAATGTGTAAGAAACTGAGCAATTTTTTTTATTTTACGGAGCTGAAAAAAACTTGCTGACACCACTGCACCTACCTGAGAGTGCAGCGACAGATCTGATCTTAAAGTGATCCCCAAGCTTTTTACTGAGGCGGAGCTGACAGGAGGAGTTCCCATATTAGTGGGCCAGAAATGGGGGCCCCAGCTGGGTTCGCTTTTCCCGGGCAAGAGTAGTTCCGTCTTGCCCGGGTTCAGCTTAAGGTGGTTATCATTCATCCAGCCTTGGATATGCCTCATGGTCTTCTGAAATTCAGTCGCCGCATCAGGTGTATTGAGAGTGAATACCAGTTGTAAGTCATCAGCGTAATTGTACGCTGTGACTTTGAATTTTTTGAGAGAAAATAAAAGGGGACGGAGATACAAGTTAAATAGCAGGGGGGAGAGTGATGAGCCCTGCGGGACCCCACAAATGGAGTGATGTCTGGTAGCCGTGAATGTTCCCAGTTGTACTGCTTGGGTTCGGCCATCGATAAAACATGCGATCCACTTCAGAGCAGAGCCCCTAAGGCCGGCCTGCTCGACACGGTTGAGTAAGATGTTATAATCAACCGTGTCGAACGCGGCCGACAAGTCGAGCAGTATCAGAGCCTGCTGTACGTCTGCATCTGCATTGGCCCTGAGTGTGTCCTGCACCGCTAAAATCACCGCCTCAGTTGAGTGGCCCGGACGGAAACCTGCTTGGTTAGGTTCCAGGTAGTTCGATGTCTCCATAAAATTAGAGATACAGCTGGAAACATGAGCCTCCAGGATCTTGGAGAGGAAGGGCAGAAGGGAAATGGGTCTATAGTTAGACATATCAGCAGGATCTTTTCCAGGTTTCTTTGTCAATGGAATAAGGAGGGCATTTTTAAAATCTGTTGGGACCTTGCCTTGTGAAAGGGATTCATTTAGAATCGGGAGAATAGCTTGTGGGAATGCGATGCCTATTTCCTTGAAAATGTGTGGTGGACATATGTCGTTGGGTGAACCTGATTTCACCCGTGTAAGCAGTTCAAGGAAAGATTTATGGTCAATCTTGGGTAACATTTCGAGAGTATTTAGATTCGGATTGTCTTCGCCATTGTAAACTAAGTTACAAGAAGGTGCAATACTTTGTTTTATGGAAAGTATTTTATTTAGGAAATAGTCATTTAAAGCGTCACAGAGATTGCGTGAAGGGACTGTCGGGGGGGCTGAGCGTTCATCATTGCACAAGTCGTGAACAATTTGAAAAATTTCTTTAGTTTGATTTTGGGATTTCAGAACTTTCTCCGAGAAATAAGATGTTTTCTTCTCAAGTAAGGTTTTCTTATATTTTTTTCTGGTTTGTTGATAAGTCTCCTTATCTGATGTATAGTAATGAGATCGCCATTTCCTTTCACTCTGGCGGACTTCTAGTTTAAGTTGTTTTAGTTCGGGGGTAAACCATTTGTGAGCCTCGCTGTGCCGAGAGCGGGAAAAGGTCCCAGCGGGTGCATGCATGTCAGCAGCTTTGAGAATAGCTGCAGTGAGGGTGGAATTCATGCAATCTGCATCTCCGTCATTATCATAATGTGGCAAGGTGGCGGACAGGGTGTCTAAGAAAGCTGGTAAATTTATGTTCCTCCATTTACGAGTTGTCCCGGCCACTGCTGTTGACACTTTCTGGTACCCCTTAACCATAAGGGTAAAGTGAATGAGGTGGTGGTCAGACCAGATACAGGGCAGAATCGTGATGGGGGGGATAGTAATATTCTGTGACCAGATTTGATCCAGGTTATGGCCTTTTTCATGGGTTGGGGATAGTACATGCTGGATCATGTTAATGTCATTAAGAGATTCTAAAAGTTCTCTTGCCTGCAGATCGACATTAGGTTTGTCGAACCAGAGGTTTAAATCCCCCACTAGAACAGTTTTAGAATAGTTGGTTACCATTGAGGCCATTTGTTCTGTGAGAGATATAGTGAATGTGGGCATGGAGTGAGGAGGGCGGTAAAGTAGGACTATGGCTAAAGCACCGCTATCAGTATCAGTTTTCAAGACAATGTTCTCCGTACCAGTCAATAACAAAGGGGGGAGAGATATGAAATTGTGTGATTTATATATGATAGCGGCCACACCACCACCTGGTTTACCAGGGGTGCGGTTGGCTGCTAAAATATAGTAGTCGGAAGGGAGTGCCGCTAGTATATCTGGTAAGGACTCTTCCGTCAGCCAAGTTTCTGTGAGTAGCAGTAAGTCCGGTCTCTGAGTGGACAATAGTAAGAAGATGTCAACCTGGTGTTTGACCAGTGATCTAGTATTCAGATACAGGCAGTTTAGGTTTAGGAGTGGTTGGTTAATGCTGGGGGAAGGGCTGGTTTGAAAAGTGCTACGTTTGTGTCTGGGTCCAGAAAGTATAGATTTAGATATGCCCAGATCGCTAGTCTTTTTAAGTATATGTCGAGGCAATGAGGGGCAGGCGGAGTTAGAAGGTTTTAGATCCAGTATTTCTTGGGAGGAGTAGGTGTGTAATGGGGCAGAGCCTATAGCCCCTAGTCCCGGGCGTTCACGGACAGGCGCAGACGGGCTTACCTTAGGTGCACCTTCGGCGCGCCATCGTCGCGCCCGCTGCGCCCGTCCGCTGCGCTCCCTAACACACATTGCCTCTTGTAGCCTGTCTCCCCAGAGCACTGGACCGCTAACTCCGGCCAGGCTCGGTATCCACCCACCCCAAGATGGCGCCTCCCCCTCCCCTCACGGCGATCAGCCGGCTGGGAGGAATCGAGGGAGGGTGTAGGAGGAGCGAGAGTGCGGCTGCGGCAACCTGTCAACTTTGAGGTAGGTTAAAATGCACACAACTTAATTTTCAGTAAACAGACTAAAAGCAATTGTATTTTAAAACTATTTAGAGCTTCGCTACCACAGCAGGCAGAATGCGGCTATACAAGCAGAATTTCAATGCACAACACACAGGTCTCCCCAGCAAGCCCCGGGCGCTGCCACCACCCTTAGAGAGTGAGTGTGTGGGTAACGGACGCAGGTCGAAAGTTACCGTGTGTAAGTAACCTATCAGTTAAGGCGATTGTCTGGACGTACACTGAAAGACATTTCGTCAGTTAAGGTGACAATTACAGTTAGACTGTGGGCGTACAGTCAAGGAAAGTGATCGCTTGGTCGGAAGTAATCATTTTTCAGAGTATGAATGGGACGCATGCAGGACCGGGAGACGAGCAGACAAAGGAGGGGAACTGCTGCGAAGAGGGACGAGTGACGTCAGCGAGAGCCGCGCTGAGATAGGCCGGTTGGTGTGAAGCCGCGCTGTGATAGGCCGGTAGGAGTGACGTCAGCGAGAGCCGCGCTGTGATAGGCCGGTTGGTGTGAAGCCGCGCTGTGATAGGCCAGTTAGCGAGAACCGCGCTGGGATTGGTGGATTGTCATCAGGAAGTAAACACGGAGAAAATAGAAATTTTGTAGATTTTGAACATGAAGTGTTTTAAATGTTTGAGAGCGATCTTTAAGAGAAAGAGAAGAGAATCTTATTACGGGGAAGAGGCACCGCCAGAGGGTACACCAGCTCACTATATGGCAACGAATGTTGGGTTGCATACTATACTGTGGCTTGGTACTTGGAGTAAGATTACAGAAGGGAATGAGGAACTGACTTTTCCGAAATACGGAACGTTTAGATTAGAAGTGTTGCATCAGTTGAAAGCAGTTATGTCCTCATTGAGACCTTTGCCTAGACCAACACAGTTTGAGGCGCTTAATGCGTGGATTAGGGCCGCGCACGACAGGAGTCAGAACAGACGCCAGGAAAGGGTAAGGCGATCAGTAAGGGCAGTGCAAGATGCCAAATGGGATGCGGAAGCTAAGAAATGGAGAGTACAGACGATTGAGGTGGATAAGTTGTACCCAGTGATAGAGGTTACAGGAGAGAAGAGACCCATAGAAGAGGATGATGAGAGCGAGTCGGAGGATGGCCTAATAAATAGGTTGTTGATAGATAGACCACCTCCGGACAATAGGGAGATAGAAGGTACTGAGCTCTCAAGGGAAGATAGGGTTGACATAGAAGAGAACAGGCCACTCCCTATAACGGATTGGGTACCTACCAAAGGTGAGGAGACACCTCAACATAGTCCGGTACAGAGAATAGTCGGAAGGGTTGTGGTGCAGAAGATGCCAGCAACAGAGAGGGTTGAGTCTTATGGATTGCCAGATGCTCTTCAAGTACCCGTTACCATAGGTCCTATAGTGTCGGTTTATCACCCAGAGAAAGGGAGAGAGGAAGAACAGGTACGGCTAGACAGAGAAAGAGTTGAGATGGAAAGGAGGAATAACACGACAAATGCCTGGAGGAAATTGCCAGGACCAATAACGTGGAGCACACCATTGGATTCAGAAGTGGATCCCGTAGCAGAGCAGGGGGGTCAGAGAGGACCGATGGACCTGAGGGGACCACGGCCGAAATCCTATAAAGAGTTGAGGGCTGACTTGAGGGAATGGGATAGGTCCACAGAAGCACCGAGCGACAGGTCAAGAGCAGAAGCTGGATGGGGAAGTCGAGGCAACGGGACATTATCTCACTGCGGGGCTAGCGAAAGCAGTCAGGAGTGGGACGGTAAAAGTCAGGAGAGTAGAGGAGTTACACGTCATATTGACGGTGGAAATGTGCAGGAGCAAAAAGGTAGAAGTGCGGAGTGTGGAGAGACGTCTCATCTCATTCAAAGTGAGGGAGACCAAAGGACACAAGAGTACAGGGATAGCTTTAAGTGCACTCCCCATGCACCTGATGGTAACGTACAGTACTGGAATTGTGGGAACATGGGGAACCGCGAAGGTTCTTGCCATGTGTCGAGTGATCAGAGATCACAGGCAAATTGCGAAAGCATGGGGAATAATGGGATGTCTTACCATGCACCGAGAGAAGCCAGGCTGAATGGGAAATGTGGGACAATGGGAAATAGAGAAGTGTTTCACTATACACCCAGAGAGGACGGAACTGCATGGGACCTGGAGAGATGGGAGCATGGGAGGACTCCCCATAACACGCCTGAGCCCAGACGTAGGACTCAGAGCTGTGATGGGAGAGATGTAAATGGACTCTCTAGAGATAGCATACTGAAAGCTGTGATAAAAGCCAAAAGACTCGATGTGACCAGCTTAAAATCTGACCTGGACGAAATAATTGATGGGGTGTTGCCTTTAGAAAGGATTGACATGTATGAACAAGATGAACTGCTGTTTATAGCAAAGGATGTTACTAGAAAGGCAAGAGCAACTCATGAGAAACTGTCTGAACTGGCAGACAAGTATATGGTAGATTTGTCCAGAACAAAGGCATTACAGGGTAACCATAGGTTGCATTATTCAGATCAGGACTTAGATGAGAGGAGGACAACTGGATTAAAAACACATATAAGGGAACTGATCACAGGAATAAGAGCATGGAGAGATCTGGACAAATGGGAAGAGAGGTGGTCCAAAAAGGGAACAGTTAGGCGGAGCGCAAATGCGATGTCACCGGAGGGAAGGCTACTGCAGATGGAGGCATTCCCTTTGCGAGAAATAGCGAATGGGAGTTATGTACACGTGCCCTGGAGTAGGGGAGATTTGGCTGCCTTCACCAACTCATTTCCGAAGTTAAGGGAAAATCCCGTAGAGTGGTACAAGCAGGTAGAGAGATTTGTCAAAATTTCAAAAGTATTGTGGATTGATTTGAACACCTTATTTGACATTGTGGTCCCAGGAGACTTGTGGATAGCATGCAAGGTTAGTGTCGAATGGCCAACTGCAGAACCAGAAAGGGATACTCGTACTAATGGACCGTCAGAAACGGTAATGTTAAAATATGATAGGGTAATGACATGGCTGAAGGAGAAGGTGCCACCACAAGATATAGATTGGGTAAAAATAGACCGAACAAGACAGGAACCCAAGGAGACAGTTCATGAGTTTTATGAGAGATTGCTGAAAACGTTCAAACAATACAGTGGTTTAGATGTAATGGATCCCAAGGATATAGGACAGTTTGTATCGAAGTTCGTTTTGGGGTTGAGACCTGATATTTGTTTGATGATTCAGCAACATTAAGGGGCCGATTAGGATGGAGGATTTTCCACCTCCTCCGGGCCGGCGGAAGCCACCTCCGGCCCAGAGGAGGCGGAAAATCCTCTGCGGAGTCACCAAAGACCCACCGCCGCATTACGATGGCTGGTGGGTCTTGGTTTCTGTCCGCTGCTTTTCCGCCGCGGTCGGATAACAACCGCGGCGGAAAAGCTCTCATTTGGCTGGCAGTGTCTATCAGACACCGCCAGCCAAATTAGGAAGCATTAGTAAACATGCTTTTCCGCGGCGGTTTTTCCGCCGTGGAAAAGCATGTGTACTTTTGATTTTGGGGGCCCTTTGCGGGCCCCCAGGGTGTAGGCGGGTGGGGGGTGCACATGGGGGGTACCTATGGTACCCCCCAGCATTTACATGCACAAAGCGGCAGGCACCGCGCGGTGCCTGCCGCTTTGTGCATGTAAATGTTACACATGCACTTTTAACATTGCGGCGGGTGCTGCTTGAAGCAGCACCCGCCGCAATGTTAAATATCCAGGATGTGACCGCCAGGGTGGCGGTCACATCCTAATTTGCACGGAGGGACCGCCGCAGCCCATGCGGACGGTCCCTCCACCTCTGGGATGGCGGACGGACGCAAGTCTGTCCGCCATCCTAATCGGCCCCTTAATTTGTTGGCAAAACAAACCATTGGATGAGATTTTGAGATACGCAAGGTATTGCAGTGATGAAATAGATTCCAAAGCAAAGAAATTAAAAGAGAAACTGATGATGGTGCAGATGCAGTCGGCTGGAAAGGGTGGACAGCAGCATCAGGGAACAGGGACAATGGGACGGAAACCAAATAGTCAGAATAAGGACAGCGAGGAAAACTCGAGACTTAGAATAGACATTGCTACACTGAAAAAAAACGACAAAGTGTCACAGGTGTCACCAGGTGGGACATTGGAAACGCGAGTGTCCCTATAACGCTGAAAACGGAGAGCTAGAAGTAGAGGAGGAGGAAGTACTAGAAGTTCCAGTTCAAAGGGTGATAGTGCCAAAAAGTAAGGTGGTCAAAGGGGGGACTTCGGCTCCACGAGCCCAGTTCCCGCAGCCACCAAAGATTACGACAGGGGGAAAGATCTATAGACAAATGCCTCTTTTTATAGACGAAGAAGAGTGTTACTACGTTGATCCATTGACGGGACAACGTGTAAGTAGAGAGGAGGACTGTACCCTCGGGACAGTTCTAGAGGTGGATCAAAGAGGACCGTTTGTTGAGGCTGAAGTGGCAGGGTGTCCTACAACATTCTTAGTAGATACCGGAGCTACTCGATCAACTTTGAGATCGGCAGTGGTTCCAGATCTACCAATGTCGGGGGAAACTATTCAAGTGGTAGGAGTCGCAAATAGGAGAATGACCAACCCTTTGACGGAACCAGTGCTAGTGCGAATAGGAAACCACAACTATGAACATCAGTTTGTAGTATGTGATTCTAGTCCTGTGTGTTTGTTAGGAAGGGACTTGTTGTGCAAACTGAACTGCACAATATACTGCACACCTCAGGGAGTAGAGGTACAGACTACAGACGAGGATGCTACCTTTAAAGTTGCAAATTCGAGAGCGTGTGTAGAACTGTATCCTACCCTGACTGTGGGGGACCTTCCTCTGGACTTGCGAGATACAGTGTCATCAGAGGTATGGGATTTTACTGGAGAAGAAATAGGACTGATCAAAGGAGTAGAACCAGTGAAGATCATGGTAAAACCAAATGTTGAATATCCAAGAACGCCTCAGTACAAATTGACCCCAGAGACGATTGCAGGGATAAAACCCGCAATCGACTCTATGATACAACAGGGAATACTGAAGGAAATCGTGGGTAGTCCATGCAACTCCCCGATCATGGGTTTGCAGAAACCTAGTGGGAAATTTAGAATAGTGCAAGATCTTCGAAAGATTAATACCATAGTTGTTTCATGTTGTCCAGTGGCAC
Organism: Lissotriton helveticus; assembly: GCF_964261635.1. Taxonomy (NCBI): domain Eukaryota; kingdom Metazoa; phylum Chordata; class Amphibia; order Caudata; family Salamandridae; genus Lissotriton; species Lissotriton helveticus. The sequence continues at coordinate 569,254,767 of NC_136063.1, forward strand.
CGAATCCATCAGTGATATTGTTTCAGATACATTCCAAGCTGAGTGGTTCACAGTGATAGACCTTTGTCAGGCTTTCTTCTCAATCCCATTGGATGAGGAGAGCCAGTATCTTTTTGCTTTTAAGCTGGAAGATCGTGTCCTAACATGGTGTCATATCCCACAAGGGTATACAGAAAGCCCATCAATTTTCAACCAGCTATTGAAGAAAAACCTTGAAAGTCTAGTACTGCCACAGAACTCGGTTCTGGTTCAGTACATAGACAACCTACTTGTTGCGTCAGGAATGGAAGAAGCTTGCAAGATAGATACCATCGCCTTGCTGAATCATTTAGCTGAAAATGGGCATAAAGTATCTCCGAGCAAATTGCAGTACTGTCTGACAGAAGTACAGTACTTGGGTCACCGGATAGAAAAAGGAAAGCGCAAGGTGTCACCAGATAGGATAGAGGCGATAATGAAGATGAACGCGCCTACTACACAGAGAGAAGTCAGGATGTTCCTAGGGATGGTGGGTTATTGCCGACAGTGGATAGCTAACTTTTCCCTGAAAGTAAAACCCTTACAAAAACTGACGCACAAGGAGGTGAGTCATCCGGTACCATGGGACAAGGATTGTTTGATGGCATTCCTACAGCTGAGAGAGGACTTGTGCCGTGCTCCAGCTTTGGGGATGCCTGATTACGAAAAACCATTTTCACTTCACTGCTGCGAAAGAGAAGGTTGTGCTTTGTCAGTTTTAGTACAATCTCATGGAAATGCCCGTAGACCAGTTGCATACTTTTCGGCTACTTTAGATCCGGTAGCCGCAGCGTTGCCCGGATGTCTCAAATCCGTTGCTGCAACAGGTGTCAGCATTGAACGGTGTGAAAACATAGTTATGGGACACCAATTAGCGGTGTATGTACCTCATTCTGTAGAACTGTTAATGACCAGGACAAAGGCACAGCATTTAACTAATAATAGGCTCACGCGCTACGAGCAAGTTATTCTTGCTGCAGAGAACGTGACCATTAAGAGGTGCTCTGTTTTGAATCCTGCTACGTTGATGCCACTTCCTAACGATATAGAAGGCGAAGAATGTGAAGATCACGATTGCCTTGATGTGACTGAACTATGCACCAAGCCAAGACCAGATATTGTGGATGAGCCGTTGACTGACCCTGACGAAATTTTCTTTGTCGATGGCTCATGTTTAAGAGACGATACTGGTCGGTTGAGAGCAGCTTATGCTGTTTGCACCATTACTGGAGTTGTGGAAGCCGCTTGCCTGGAAGGAGTACACTCCGCTCAGGTAGCTGAAATCATTGCATTGACACGTGCCTGTTTAGCAGGTAGCAAAATTAGAGTCACGATTTATACTGATAGCCAATATGGTTTCGGTGTAGTTCATGATTATGGGCAATTGTGGTCTCAGAGAGGTTACATGACCTCCTCTGGTTCGCCTATTCGAAATGGGGAATTTGTGCGACTGTTGTTAGAAGCATTACAAGGTCCGGCAGCAATTGCGGTTGTTAAATGTGTAGCCCACACCAAAAATACAGATTTTGTGTCGCAAGGTAATCGATATGCAGACGAAGTTGCCCGCTACTGTGCGGAGGAAGGATATTCTTTCACGGAAGTGGAAGTAGGTGGGACTCAGGAAAAGACAGAGTTAAACATGATGCTAGAAACAGTTGATACTTGGGATGATTTAACAGACCTGCAAGAGAAAGCACCGGATACTGAGAAAAAGGCCTGGGAAACAGCAGGTTGTGTGAAAAGTGAAATGGATTTGTGGGTTTCAGCAGATGGAAGGGCAGTGTTACCTGACAAACTAGTGAGTCCAATGGCACGACAGATACATGGTCCAGTACACTTAGGAAGAGATGCCATGCTGAGGTTATTTAGGCAGACTTGGTATAATCCTAGGTTTAGGATTGCAGCAGAAGCAGTGTGTCGGAGATGTGTCACCTGCCAGCAATTGAACGTAGGGAAAAGAACACCAGTTACAATGAGTCACATTGGGAGGTCTGGGGGGCCTTTCAACAGAATGCAATTAGACTTTATTGAGATGCCAAAAAGCAACCGCCTCAGGTATGTCCTGGTGGTTGTATGCATATTTTCCAGATGGGTCGAAGCATACCCTACACGCAGGTGCGATACACTCACAGTAGCAAAGTTGTTGCTTAGAGAGTTGATCCCGCGCTTTGGGGTGCCGACCTCTTTGGAATCAGACAGAGGAACTCATTTCAACAGTGAAGTTGTGAAGATGCTTTGCTCTGCATTGAACATTGATCAGAAGTTGCACTGTAGCTATCGACCAGAGGCTTCAGGTATCGTGGAGCAGATAAACGGAACCTTAAAATCCCGAATAGCCAAAGTATGTTCATCGACGTCCTTAAGCTGGCCTGATGCTTTGCCCTTGGTACTCATGAGTATGCGTAGCACACCAGACAGGAGGACAGGTCTCTCTCCACATGAGGTTTTAATGGGGAGGGCAATGAGACTTCCGTCTGTTCCAACTACAGCTTTGTTGAATATTACAGATGACCTGATCTTGGATTATTGCAAGGGACTTTCTGATGTCATTCATTCTGTGTCTCTTCAGGTGCAGGCTGCTGAAGTTCCATCTTCAAGAGACCTGTGTCACGACTTGTGCCCTGGAGACTGGGTGCTTATTAAAAAGCACGTCCGGAAGAACTGCCTAGACGTGCGTTGGAAGGGGCCCTACCAAATAATCCTGACAACGAATACTGCTGTAAAGTGTGGAGGGCTGCCAAACTGGATCCACGCTTCCCATACTCGAAGAGTTCCAGCACCCTTAGAAGAAACAGCTCCTCTCACAGATGAAAATCCAACTGTGGACGGCGAACCACTAGAGGGGATCAGTCAAGCTGTGGGGGTGTCGGAAGAAGTTGGGAGTGCTACAGATCCAGAAGAAGAAAGACAGGACGACAGTGAAACTGAAGTTGCCACTGAAGGAGAAAGTTGCTGTGAATACGGCTCAGAGACAGATCAAGACAAGAGTGATCAAGAACCGAGTGTGAGGACAAGAAATAGGAGAACAAGGCGTGGAGAAGCTAGTTGGCCGGAAAGAAAGAAGAGGCCGAGCTTGAAGCCAACTCCAGAGAGAACTCTTGCTCCTATCTCTGAAGACTCGGATCCGGACGAAGGTGCACAAGGACAGGAACAGGAAGGTCCGAGAAGATCGAGGAGGGTGCGAGTGCCCTGCAGAAGATACGCTACTCCTGAGTGGACCTACCTAGCTGCAGATGTCCAGTGCACGGAGATCTGGGAGGTTGAGGGAAGTGACTTGATCAGTACTGACCCAATCATAACAGTGGAAATAGTGTTGGTGATACCCGGAGTGGAGATCGAGGGGTTGCTGACACTCACTGTCCCCAATCCTCCTTATCTGAGCGGGATAAGAGACATGGTTTTAAACAAAATAGAATTTCCGACTTTTTGTCCAACGAGGCCAACGCATGAGGAGATCACTCTTCGTTTGGAAATATTAGAATACATGATTAGAGCCGCTGGAACACGTCTGATTCCAGATTGTTAAAGACTTTGTAAATAAACAAGATTGAAAGCTGACCTAGCGCCAAGTGGAAGAAGAAGAAATTTAGGGGCTTCCTATTTAGTGGACGGAGAAGGGCTAGGGTTGTCTTTTGCTTTAGAACTCAAAAACTGATCTTGCTGAAGGGATTATCAGCTTCCAGATGTGGTTCGGAAAGACTGAATAAGCAAAGAGAAGAGACTTTGTGTTGTGAAAGAAAACCAGAACTACACTGTCTTGAGATCATGGAGGCTGGCAACCCAAACCGCAGGACAAAATGCATAGTAGGCACACTTTTAGTGGGAGTAATTTTTCTTATAGTTTTAGTAGTTACTATATCATATGTAGTGGGACATGAAAATGAAGAAAAGGCTACAAAGGAAGCAAAAATTGTATCGACACAGAAACCTACTATTGCTGGTAAAAAGGGGGACAATACAGAGAAAGATAAAGCTTTACTAGCAGCAGAGACTCGTAGGTTGCATGTGGATGCATCACAGGGAAATTTCAAATCAAATGCATATGCTAAGTTGCTTTATGAATATATTGATGCTATGGAGGCTAAAGATTGTTATGTCTGCATGCAATTGCCAGCCTCTGTAGACGAAGGTATTAGATATCATCATCTTCCATTGACCTATGGAATCACATGTAGTTTGTTGCTTAGTATATTTTATGAACGAGATGGTTTTGAATATTATTTTTCAAACTTTGATGCTGTTCTACCAGAAGTTCCAAACTACAAGCATATGAATAAATGGGATTATTATAAGAGTGAAGATAGGCTAAAGACATTTTTCATTCCTTGGAAAACGTTAGATACTTCACATGCCCGAAGAAATAATTTGACTTGTAAAGTGTCAGAAATTGAGAAAAGGTTTATAGGGCAGGTGGATGATCGGTACCGGAGACAGAAGATCTTAAAAGCTTCAGGCCAATGGAAAACAGATTGGACAGAGGAAGAAAGATCACACCAAAGAAAGGGCAGTAATGGTCCAATAGCTTTGGATCGAGAGAAGAAAGGGAAACTGTGTATATATAGGGGTAAAACCTATGATGAAAATGTGTTTGTGGGAGAAGTAAATTGTGAACATGCTTTCCAATTAGTGTATTATACCAAAGATTTCTTGAAGGGAATGCAGGTGATTCCGAATGTATATTTTGTTTGTGGAAGAAATGCATACGTGAAACTACCGGATAATTGGTATGGATCATGTTACTTAGCAATTGTCTTCCCCAAAATATACCATGCTAAGGATTTGGAAATTGTAGAGGGAAGAAATCAAGCTAGAGGAAGAAGGGATGTACGCGCTGAGGAGGTAGTTGGAGACGTATTTGGTGCTATGTTTCCTCTGTTAGGGATAGCACTGAATGATGTTAAGATCAGAAGATTGGCAACAGTTGTAGATAGGTTGCCCGCCAATACTGCTAGATCATTAATGCTGGTGGAGGGAGAGATGCAATCGATAAGGGCAATGGTTCTTCAGAACCGACTTGCTCTAGACGTTCTGTTAGCCAAAGAGGGAGGAATCTGTAAGGCTTTGAAGGTTCAGGAATGTTGTACTTACATTCCAGACAATTCAAAACCTCTAGAAAAGTATATACGGAACATCACTGAAATTCATCATGAGATTGAGGATTTGACACAGGTAAATGTGTGGGAAAAAGTAGGTCATGGAATGGGTAAAGTTGGAAGTTGGTTTGCCAACCTAGGAAAGGGTTTCATTTGGTACATACTGAAACCTATCATCATAATAGTGGTTTGTATAATCACCCTGTGGGGATTGGTGTGGCTGTACCAATGGTATAGATCAAATAGATTGCAGAGATCCATGAGAGAGCAGGGGAGGAGATTACCTGAGATGCAGGATAATCAGTACAGGAGTCTGAGGGCTCTAGAGATGATGAAACGAGAAAGTACTGCAACGAGTTCAGTTTGATTTAGTCATTCCTCAGGGATGGTGTTGTGATGATGATGACTACTGAAAGTCATTAAAGGGGGGAACTGAGAGAGCGCAAATCGAGAAAAAAATTAGAAGTGCACCATATTTACAAGCACATTGCATTAGTTTAGTAAAGATTACATAAGAGTGTCGAATTTATAGGGTGGAAATACATAAGAGTGTTTAACTAGAATAGAATGCATATATCAAGGTGAAAAGCTAATGCAGAAGTGTGTAAAGATGTTATAATAATGTTGAAGTCCCATGTTATGTGGCTGCTGTAGAGGAGAATGTAATTCTGCTAAACGTAGAAATGCGTAGGCCACGTGGCGGTTCACAGAGAACGAAAGGTGATGTTATACTTTCACGTGATGTGGATTTTAATGTTGTTATAATTCCAAGTATTATTGATCATAGAACTGAAAATGTGTTTTATAGAAGTGTTTCATATAACCATTGTGTGTAATGAGTTAGAATACTGTTTAGACTAAGAAATTAAATGTTTTACAGAGTGCACAGGCCCGTTTCATGTAACTCTAATAGGCCTGAATAGAGAAGGTCATTTCTTTTGATCTGCATGTGCTAGTTAGAAGAATGTCATGTTAAGCATAAATTGCGGAGCCTGCTCGATGGTTTACGACTTAAAAAAGATATGGTGGAGGCCGGAATTTGGGGCCCACTGTACAAGTGTCTGTTTGCAGGTGCGAGGAGGTTCCAATCAAGAGAGTGATGAATAGGGTTTTGTTCAGGGCGCCAGGCACAGGCCTGGAGGAGGCTTCAGGAATTTCCTGGGGGGTACCGTCCTGCCGGAGAAGAGCCTGAGAAGCAAGGTCAACGCTAACGATGGGCCCAGAGGAGTATCAGCATGGAAAATGCCAGAACCAACACCACGTGAGGGGCGTCTCTAAAGGGCGTTTCTATTGTAAATGTGATTTTGTATTAGGGACAGCACCCCTGGGTGGAGTTAGGGCAGATGGTCTGAGGAACCTAAGAGAGCGGATGGGTAGGCAGATAGGTTAACTGCGAGACACCGATTTACAGCGAAGACTAAGGGAAGTGAGTGATCTTCTTTGGAAGTCACCACTGCTGACACCTTTTTAGGTTAAGATTTTGCTAAGTAGGGATGTCACTTAGTCTAGTGTAGGGACAGTCTAATCTGGATTTTCTTCCTTTCTGTAAATGACTCATAAGCTACAGCTTGTGTCTATTCTTGCAACTCTGATGATTTTCGAATTGGTTTTGGTAATATTCTTTTGCCGACTAAGAGCTTTTAGAAAATGTATGTTTGTATTGATACCAGTATATCTTTTGAACCTTATATTGAGATGTTTGTATCTCCAGTTAACTTTGGCTTTATAATAAACTTTTAAAACTTATTCGTAGTAGGTGGTTCTTTAGAGTGGTGTAAGTCCTTATTAATTGACCTAGTAGTGGATTGCCTTTTACTTTATGACAGGTACCAACGGTTCAGTCGACCTGAGTTGGGATCTAGACCTATAGCCATAGATCAAAAATCCCGCCGTATCAATCGTGTCCTATTTAATTTTACACTGATTAGCCTACAAAGGAAGTAATCCACTCCAGCTGACTAGGCTGCCAAAGGTATTACATAGAAACTTGCAGAAAAGAAAGACATTAAGCAAAATAGGTGGTTGGAATTGGGACTAATTGGGATATTATGTGAGGGTTGTGCCCAGGCATTAAGTATTGGTTTATGGCTCCTATTAGGATAATGAAGTACATTATTTGGAAGGCATTTCAGAATGGCGAAAAGGTAAATATTAGGTTTTTTCTACGCTTGTGAAAACAGCATTAGCTCTTCTAGGCTTAACTGAGAGGGGTGTTTTGTCTGCACAGCCGATAGGGTTGTTAAAGTACCTGCATAATGTTCATCTTGAAAGGCGTTATGCTAATTATAATAACATAAATAGGATGGCGCCTCTGTAGTTCCTTGGTTGGCTCATCCATGTGCAATTTTAACTATGTTTACAGTCAGTTGCTGCTTTTTTGCCAGATTTTGTATTGGAGGACTATCAATTTATGAGAATTGTTTTGGTTGATTACGAGTTTAGGATTTTGTAATTCGATCGTGCCAACTCTGCAGCAGGGCCGGACTAGGAACCAAAACCGGCAATGGCAAAGTGCTCGGCCGCCCCCCCGGGGGTTTGGGAGTGCGGCAGAGCAGTTTTACACGGCCCGTTTCGGCCAATTTCGTTACAGTGGGCGATATTGCAGCTATGCTGCAAAAGCGGCCCTGTAACAAAATCGCCCCCAGGGGCCCAAACACGACCTCCAACTGGCGACCCACCGGGGAAATGCCCGGTGCCCGCTACGGCCAGTCCGGCCCTGCTCTGCAGCTGCCCTGTGCAGAGCGTTATTCCTGTAATTTTTATTCGCCCAGCACCAGTTTCGTGAAGAAAGTTAAAGTAAATCAGAGAATTGCTACAATTACTGATGCCAGGGCTTTAAGTGAGAGGTCTCTAAAAGAGGCGTGGCTTAAGAAGCGAAACGAGCAGTCCTTTCAAAGAGGTGTAAGTGAGAGTGCAGCTTAAAAGATGTAAACTTAAAATCTGTGATTCCCATGGTGCACCACCTGACCAAAATGTTGGTACCCTTCTGTGAGTTTTCTTTTATTGCATGCAGAATTAAGACAAAACAATTGACACACCTAAAACAACTCCATCTCCTGGCTTTGCACATGCTTATTTGCAGTATCAGATAGTTGAGAAACAACAATGATTTTGTTGTTAATAATTAAAATAAAAAAGTTTAATTCGAGAATATATGAGACTGAAAAATGAACATTACTACAGTCTGTGGATGGGGTAGTGGTCTTTGAAGTGTCTCAATCACTTTCATTCTTTCCTTCACACCACTTTCCTTTGCAGTCTCGCACTTTGTGATACATTTTTCTCCCCACGTTTCGGAAATCCTCCATCTGCATGTCTCACTCTTCATCTCTTTCCTATTCAGTACCTCCTCTTACTCTCTCCTGCATGTACTTCCTTGCACATCCTCCACTTCGCCATGCCCTCCCACAGAACACACAAAGGGCCAGATGTTTTTGCGTGTTCAAATGGGTTTTAGACCTGTTTGCCCCTGCAATAAACCTGTGGCCCATGTACAAATCCTATTGAGCTAATTTGAGAACGGTCTATAGCCAAGTAGAAAAACTGAAAATGTAATACACTATATGTATATGTAGAAACCACAAATAAATTGTGTAATAATATCACTCAACAATTTGAAGACTCACCACCCAGAAGTAAATCGATTATTCAATTTATTATTGTTTATAAATAGTGTAAGTGTTTTATCTTTAACATTTTCTTATCTTTTATGCTTTGTACATTCCTTATTTATAATAATGCTGATTTACAATACATATACACAAACTCTTAAAATCACATAGCAAACAACCAGTGGGCATTAGACATGGCAGATGATGGAGGCAGTGCGGCAGGATAGTTCACTACGCGCTATGTGATTTTAAGAGTTTGTGTATATGTATTGTAAATCAGCTTTATTATAAATAAGGAATAAACAAAGCATAAAAGATAAGAAAATTTTATAAAAAGATAAAACACTTACACTATTTATGAACAATAATAAATTGAATAATCGATCTACTTCTGGGTGGTGAGTCTTCATATTGTTGAGTGATATTATTACACAATTTATTGGTGGTTACTACATATACATATAGTGTATTACATTTTCAGTTTTTCCACTTGGCTATAGACCGTTCTCAAATTAATCATGTTTCCCTATGTATAGCAAGTGCATTATTAGTATATAGGGGTCCCCTTCTTCCTTAACTGTTCAAATCCTTTTTAGCGACTCACAAAATGATATGCGACTAGCTAAATAAGATTAGCGACTCGCTATTAGAAAGGGGCGTTCCAAGGTCGACCCTTCCTAATAGCGACTCCGAACCCTATGTAAGAATGTTTTGCGACCTCATTTGTCGTTGCAAAACACTCGCAGTTTACCACCTTCTTCAAGAGGGTGGTACACCATTCACAAACAGGATAGGGCTCCCCAGCGGATCCCTTCCCCTTTGGGAATGGGTGTGCAAACATTTTTTCAGAGCAGGCAGAGGTCCCAGGGACCACTACCTGCCCTTAAAAAATTAAACAAAAATGTTATTGCATCCCGTTTTCTATAAGGGGAAACAGGATGCATTAGAAAAAACTGCTTTATTGACAAAGCAGACCCATATGTGGTGGTCTGCTGACCCCAGCAGGCCACCATCCTTGGGAGTGCCAGCCATTCCCAATGGGATCTCAAATTGCGACAGCCTGATTAATATGCATGAGGCTTGCAATTTGTGACCCCATTGGGAATCACAAACAGTGTCTCAGACATTGCTTTACATTGGTAATTGCAACTCGCTAGTTGTCGCAATCTGCGAGTCGCAATTACCAATGGTTGTACATCTGGCCCACATTCACCTGTAAACACTGCATTTTACTTTCACCCTGTCAATATTTCAGCAGCTGTGCACCTCCTTCACATGCTTTTGCATAGAATCACAATTGCAATTCGCACATGTGACCACTGCGCTACATGATCTGCAGAGATGCCAAGGACTGGATGAGCATGTGTTCTGAACACCCTTAGGACCCACTGACAGGCACCAGGAAAAAGTTGCTCTTCCTTCAGCCTCGGCTCAATCATGGCGCATTTTAAACACCCACTCACAACTTTAAGGCATAGAGTCACCTAGGGCCTAGATATAGGCGCTCTGTTCACAGTTTATACTCTTCTAAAGAAATATGCTGCATGAAAAATGCTAGAAACACACTTTTACGGTAATTGTGAAATGTATAGAGTATTTCACATAAATTGTCTGAAAGATTTATACAGTCAGAAATAGATTATTGTTTTTTTCCCTTTAAATTGAGCAACATGAATATAGGGCCCGATATGGACCCGTCTTAAGGTCTATTTTCAAGTACTGCTTGGTCTGAGACCCGGGTGGACCCACCTCACTTAAAGCCACAACTAATGCAATAGCATCCTAATACTGTGAATGTATGTTTTAGCATTTGAATTGTTTTTAAATTGTCTTTAAATATATACATTTTATTTCCGCAAAATATATATTTTTTTGTTTGTTTTGTTTTGCTGCGAAGTGTAATCATAAATATTAGGCGGGAGAGGAAGCTATAAATAGTAGCACATATACTCACAAACATGGCCATGTTACCAGAGCTCAACATATCAAAGCACAAATGGTTAGTACTAATAACAGCAAGTTATTTAATGGCTAAATTTTTTTAAACCAAATTAAAAGTTACAGATAATTAAACAACACCAGTATCAAATTAGAAGATCAGTCAAAAGGAAATCATTTACTTAATATAGAGTGACATTCTCATCTCAAACCAATCATGTAATACTCGTAGTCACCGTCCTCAAAAAGTATTAAAGTCCAAATTTGATCGCAGATTAATGAGCCCACAATCACGGAAATGTGTCCATTTTTTTTCTTAGAGCCAGCAAACATGGACAAATTAAGTGAATGTGCATGAGAATTTCCTCAGCTAATGAGCATGATCTGTTTGTGTGAATCCCACTGCCAGCAACCTTCAGTTCATGCATGGGAAGATCTAATGGTGTAAAACTGTGGTTGGATCTTCAGCAGTGTTGGAAATGCAGGGGATCCATTCGGATCCTAGATCTGGTAGGTATTATTGATCCAGTCCCGGGATCAGCTCAGCCCCAGTAAAATGTGTGAACATTGTCCTAGCCCAATCTTCTGGAACTGAGACATATTCACGAGCACCCTCAGAGCAGCTACCTTCTGGGGTGATGGGGGCCTCTTATTTTTAGCTCCTGCTGGGTCCAACCGGGCAGGGAACATCCTGGAGCATAACACTTTGATGCCATTGCCATCAAGGAAACAAAGACACTCAGCTTGATGTCACGATGCAAGCGGGTAAGAGATCAACTGGGATTCTGAACCAGACATTTTACTTTTCAAAGCTTTGTAGGACAGTGATATGCTTGCAATATAGGAATATCAGCCATATTTGTTCATATGATTAATTCTACCAATAACTTTTTACACAGCACAGCAAGAATGTATTACTACCCGAGGAAGCATTTTTAGTTATCTTTGCATAATGAAAAATTAGGAAAAAGAACAGTAAGTTTGTAAACTTAAGCCTTGCTGAATGCATGCAGCTCCTTGGTTCCGGTTCATAATTCAGTTTTCTCACTGAGCTATGTCACACGGAATAGTAACTTTTTACTGTCAAGTAACATCTGGCTATCTACAAATGAAGCAGTAACCCTGTTTTGAGGCAAAATGCTAGTCCCCTTACAGAATGTGAGGAGGGGCACTGCACCTGTAGCATGTGGATATTTATAGGCCTGGGCTGACTTGGAGGCCCCTAAAGTATGGGGATGTAAAGCCCTGAGTTACGTCCCGGTTGATTAACCTTCTATACTATTTTGTGCTGAGTCAAACCCAGTGGCGTAGCTAGGCACTCTCCCACCTGTGGCGGTCTCTGCCTTTGCCGCCCGCGATGAAGAGCAGAGGCAGTGGGGTGGGTGCTGGTGATAAATTCTGTACTTGCCGCCCCCGGGACAAACGCATGTAAGAGCGGGGTTGGGGAGCCGCCGCCATCCCAAAATTTGTGCCGCCCGCCGCCCTCTGGCCCCCCTTGCTCTGCCAATGGTCAAACCGGGTACCTAGATCCTAGATGCACACAGGTCTCCCAAGTAAGTGCATTAGCCAGCTGACTTATCTTACTGCTTGGAAGAGATAGATTTCTGCAGCTGTTGCCTTAACCCAGTAAGCTATTTTAAGTCTTTATCTGAACAATTAAATAACCCAGAACAGATATACTATCACATTTGTCTTTGTTGCCAATTTCTTAGAGAGCAGAATTGAAAAATAAATAAATGTGTAAGTTGACTTCCAAACTCGCTCCACATGACTCCATCCATGTCTCTTTCCACCCGCTTACTCCCAATACACAGTATCCCGGAGTCATTTATCCATTTTCAGCACTGCTTATCAGGTACTCCTGTAGATTTCATGACAAAAAGATATCCAAGGCATAGTGATTATTTTTGAGTCTGGCTTTTTATCATCCTCAAATGAAAGGGCAGTTTTTGTCCTGAAGTTCTGATCTCCTCCGTACAAGGATAGGTTTGGCTTTCTCTCTTCTCAAATCGGCCATAATTCAGAAAGCATTTTCAGTGTCTCATGCACTGAGCAAAATCACAATTTTCCATTCTTAACTCACCCTCAACTCCCCCAGCGAATATTAACAGAAGTCTGTGTGGGTTTCTGCTAGATATAATCAGGGTAATTAAGAAAAGCCCCCTCACGTATGCACCCCCGTGGAATCACGCCAAACTCCAGAGGTACGCGGGGCTGTGCAATCAATTGACTAACCCTTAGTACCTTATGCGGGCTATTAGTTACAAAACTATAGAACCGAGCAGGTACTTGCCACTAAATGACACCACGGACATTCATTGAAAAGGGCTTCAATTTTAAGGCCTATCTCAATGGAGTAAAGGAACCTCTCCCATGGGACGGATGGAGATGGGGTAGTCGTGGCTAGACTCTCTTCCCTTATTTCACTTTCCCTTACCTGTGGTTCCTGCTCTTTGTAGCTTTCTGTGGTGTTGAGTAAACAGAGGACCATTTCTTATCCACATTTACTCTTTTGTTCGTCAGTGGTGTGGACAAGAGGACTGCACTGGTGAGGTTCTGGGATGAGCATCGACTCGATAACAGTTGAAGGAGCGCGGTGAAAGGACTTCGGCCAGCGGTTGAACCCTACATTCTGCAAGCATCGGGGGTGGGATTCGCATTCCACATTTGGCTGGTCAGTCTTTTGGTGTTAGATTATGCTGCTAAGTTTATAACTGTAAAGAAGACTCAAAAGTTGAGAGTGTGCGAACACTTCAATCAACAAATAATATGGCTTATCACATGTGTGAAGCCTTCATTGATAAGTTGCAGGAGATGAATGGGGCAAGGGCTGGCCACATTTAGGAGCAGATTTACAAGCCCCTTGCGCCACTTTGGCGTCACTTTTAACATGGGAAAAGTGACGCCTTGTAAATATGCCCCTTAGTACTTTGTTGTTTATAGGCATGAGAGTTCCAGTCTTCTAACCTGGCATTAACACTCAAACTACTAGGGCGATAGGGGGATCTTCCATCAAACTGTGAAGCCCATGTTTCGTGCATTTGAACACAACATAATGTTTTTCTCAAAGTTGATGGCCTTTTTGTTCGCTTCAAAATCTTGGCCATGTTGGTATCCAGGGTGCTATTTTATATTTACCCAAGTACTTTTTTTGGGATTTTGTTCATAAGTAACTCCTAGGAAGGCTTTTTATCTCTAAAACTAGCATCGTTAGGTTTTCTAAAATATGCGAATTTCAAATATTCACTAGTATGTCAACATTGGCTGGTGACACATTCATTAATTCTAAATGTTTGGTCCAGGGCCTGACTGGGAACAAAAATGCAGCCCTGGCAAATTTTGTCAGACCAACTCTCGTCCTGCGCGCAATGAGCAAGAGCAGCGAACAAGCCTGACCACTGCAAAACAAATCCAAATATATTGCATTTTATAACACATTTGTCATTAGAGAATCTTGTCCAATCGTTGAATGGGTGGATGGAGATTTGAGACAAGGTACTTCACAGTTCAATGAATGGTTAAGTGGGTGAGGAGAGGGTGGATGAGCAAAGTAAAAAATGGATGAAAATGAATAAACACTTTAAGCTACATGGAGTAAATGGTCTGAATCCTCTGACCAAGCCCTGTCTTTCATTTGTGCTTCTAAATTAAAACATTCCCCTCCCCAAACACTACGCGGATTTAGCACCTCAAAGAACTAAACACACAGCATTGGGCTTTTATTTAAAAGGGGAGAGAGAAGGAGATGACCATTTAGTGGCAGGACTGCACAACGTGAAACCAAGACATTTTGCATCAATCCCAGCTTCCACTTGACCTCATTGTGTGATTCTAAGAAATTACTTTTTTTCAAAGTGCCTTCTTTTCTCTCTGAGCCAGGCAATAGCCCCTTCCTCCTAAAGCATTGAAGGTCAGAGCTGCTAGTGGAGCCAAGGACCAACCAAATGCAATAACATGGTTTTGAAGCGAGTTTGGTCTCACCAGCATTCTTTAAAACCATGTTTTGCATTGTTTGTAAATCACAGAAGCACTGCAGACAGGAAACGTAGCTGCCCCCACCAACAAAACCAGCCCCAGCCTACCAGGAAAATGCCCAGTCCCCAGTAGGTTTGGACACACGTTCACGTAATACAGTATTTTGTAGCCCAGAAAGGCATACATTGTTTTTAAATATCAATCAATGGTTTCGCCTAATGTCTCATCACTAATAATGCGAATGAAATTAATATAATATTGAGAACACATTCAGAAAGGCATGGTTAGGTAAAATATCAGTGCCTTTTAATCTACCCATGAATATCTAACTATAAAGCAGCTTTTCACTTTGTTAAGTCCCTGTTTGGGAGATATGCATGAACTGTAAGAATGTCAAATGCGTTGGGCTTTCCCTGTATTTACACAAAATAAATGTAATATATATAGTGCTTACTACCCCTGAGGAGGCATTGAAATAATTTATCGTTCTTGCAATGCATAATGGGTAGAGGAAGTTTACGCTGAGAAAAGGTAACATTGTTTTGTGTGTAGATTTCAAAAGTGTGAATCTTCTGCCTAAATCAGGAGTGTTTCCCTGTGTACTCAAAATGTGCTCCAATGTACTCATGATAGACATGCTAAACATACATGTGAGGTCTTAAGATCTGATGTCACTTCTTATGATGACATGCGCTGTGATGTCACGCGCAGCGATGTCACACACGGGGATGTCACGCGCCGTGATGCCACTTGCATTCTGATTAACTAGGTTAGTCCGCCCCCACTTCTTTTTTTGGGACTTGTGCCCTGTGCTGAAGCCAGGATTAGTTTCCAGATTACCATGTTCCACGGTCAACAGATTAGACAGTGCAGCACACCTGATGTAAGGATGATCTAAACAAAACCTGCAAATATAAATAGCCAAAGTGACATAAGATTCAGTCACACAGACATGTAGAATAGAAGGAAACATGATTTCCTTGCATATTGATTGAGGAGGGCGGGGAGAAAGACACGTCCTTTCCTGTGTGTGTGCCTATAACGCATCCGGTTGGGTGGTTAAATGCTTATGCGGCATTCTAAGGATGCTTCAGCGCTTTCGCTGGTTTTCCTAGCAACGCTGTACGACGGAAATGTAAAGGACATCTGCCATACTTGCCACGGGAGCCTCTAGGTTTGCTTAGTAATAATTGGATGCAAAGTACTCGTTCGCCCGTACCCTCGTTGCCAAGGCGACAGACTCTAACAGTGCTCCAAGGCACTCTGTCAGGGCGAAGAGATAATACCTCCAACATAGGCATGCACTTAGAAATGTCACGCGGGAGCCCTACCACACAAAATGCTGCTTTCCTTGACATGCAGAATACTAAAACCTCTAATAAGTTGATTTCCATTGTCATGGCGACGGACACTTTTAATGGGCCAGGAAATGTCAATGTCAAGTGTAATGCATAATGGAGGAGGGAAGGCCGCGCGGAAACTGGGAAAAGACACACGCAATCGTCCAATCAGTGCTTGATGAAGATAGCTGGGCTTCACCAATGAAGCAGACCTATCACACGCGTCCGCGGCGAAGAGGCCCCGCCCACTTCTAGCAGCACTTTTTCCGTGAATTGTATTTTTAGCCCAGAAGAAGTTAATTCCTAGCGCGCTTGGTTAATGTTACCCTCCCACAACCATGTTGCTAATCACAGGGCCAACTGAGCATTAAATGAGATGTAATTGTACACTCAAACTGCTGAGATATAACCTGTATTTTTGACGGCTTGGTAGATGCGCTCTTCGAGTGGCGGGCTACTGTGATATGTGTTCAGTGTGCTGGAATGACATCATGCATGCATAAGTAATCCCCGAGTACACACCATTCCAGCCTTTTATAAATAGGCTCGGTTTTGCTTTTATTTCCAAACGCCGGGAGCGCTACGGCAGCATGATGCGAGGTTTTGGGGGGGAAATCGTGAGTCAGCACTTTGTAGGATGAATATGTCAGGTCTGCGATTAATTGTTTCTGTCTCTGGAGGTAAAGCGGCAAGCAAAGTTCATTTTAAGAGTCACAGGATATTAAACATTTTAGTCATTAGATTTACAGTCTGCGCCGGCGTTAGCCTTACACAAAAGAGAACATTAACTGTGATACATATATGATCTAGGCAACCGTTAAGCAGACTTCCTTGTGTAAGGTCTTAATGGAGTCATTCTGCGCACAGTGATGCCGGCCTGCGGCCCGGACTGGCCGTTGCGGGTACCGGGCAATCCCCCGGTGGGCTGCATGGGTGGGGCCGGTTTTGGGCCCCTGGGCGCCGTTTTTGTTACAGGGCCCGGCCCTGTAACAAAATCGGCCGAAAACCGGCCCTGGCAAAGAGCGCTGTCGCACCCCCAACCCCGCGGGGGGGAGGGGTGGCCGGCTGAGCACTTTGCCAGGGCCGGTTTCGGTTCCCAGTCCGGCCCTTTCATTTGGGATTGTTTTACTCAGTGGCAGCCGGCATGGCTCAGGGTGGTGAGGTAAGCAGGGGGTGATCGCAGGGGTGGCAGGGGGGTCGTGCGGAGGGGATACAAAATAAATAAACTTACCTTGAGGCCGGGTCTTGCGTCCCTGCTCCTGCTCTCCTGCCTCCGACTCCAGGAACAGGAAGCAGGCATCCAGGCTCCTTCCTCTAAGCCAATCACAACGCTGCAATGCAGCGTTGTGATTGGTCTGCGCGCAGTGACATAGCGCTCAGCCAGGGGCTGGAGGGGTGGGCATATTCTGCATGAAGGCGGTAATGCATCCTGCATGGAGAACATGGAAAGTGCTCATGATTGGTTTGGGCGGCCCGAGAGAGCCAACCAAACAGTCATTGCGCACTTAGGAGTGGGTAAACCACTCCTCCCCTGCTCCTAAAGCAGAACAACAACACCCACCCGCCCACCCGGAAAGCAGCAGGACACAAAGCATAAAATGATAACTCTAAGTTATTATCATTGTATGTTTCTACTTGGCACTGCTTAAAAGCGGTGGGGCAGTCTCCGCTGTCGTAGCAGGTGAGCAGCCACTGGTTTTACTCCTTAGTCTTACGCTCTACTTTTGGAAGCTGTATGAAAAATTATTTTTAATGAGTAAACAGGTAATTCCAACCCTCTTTGTGATATTATTAACATTGAAATGGCTATGGTGTGGGATGAAAAAGGTGGGAATGGAAGGGTTTTTCAAAAGGGTCATGGCCAAACAAGCATCCCTAGGAATCTGCCAAGAGACGTGACCTACGTAAGGGCATGGCTTCAAACATATATACTAAAAGGCCCCTCTTCACACAGCGTGCCACCTGACCAGTATTTGCGCATTTTCTGTTATTGCCTCCAGACATGTCTCATTACAACAAACCTATGCATAAAACCAGCCAGACCTATAAGCTTTGCTATGCTTCTTTGTAGTTCCAAATAAATAACAATGTTTTTGTGGTGAATAACTAGAAATTAAAATGTTTAAATTCTGAATATACAAGACTGTGATTTTAATAGTGGAGAACTGGTGAGTAAACATTGAATTGTTGTGTATAAATATGCCGAAGTGAAAAACATAACATTTCTATTGACTTAACATGTCATATCACAGGTGCTGATTTAGAAAGCAGAACATTTTGCCTATAACGTTCTAACGTTCCCCATAAAAAGTTATGTACTACAGTTTGGGCGGTCCTGGAAGTTCAGCAAACGGCGGGTGGCTCCCGGTGGGCCTCGTTTCCAGGACCGGACTGGCTGTAGCGGGCAACAGGCATTTCCCCGGTGGGCCGCGAGGATGGGTGATGGTTTTTGGCCGTTTTTGTTACCGGGAGCCGGTAATATCGGCTACCTGTAACAAAATCAGCCAAAACCGGCCCTAGTAAGCAGCTCGGGCGCACCCCCAGAGGGCCGGCTGAGCAGTTTGCCATGGCCAGTTACGGTTCCCAGTCCGGCCATGCTCATTGCCTCTTCATACATACACTAGCATTTGTGCAAAGTCACTAAAATGGCATGGCGCAGCGCCAGTCCTGAAAGCCCTAAGCAATTATGCATTCCTTGTTAAATATGTCCCTATAAAAAAAGCTTCAATAAAACTGTTATGGCCACGGAAACCATGCATTATTTATGATAACTGCGCTGCTTTAAGTACAGCGTCTTCTCAGGATCAGCTTTTGTATTCGGTTGGCTCATCTGTAAGGGGAAATTGAAAACTTCAATCTATTGGGAGGAAAGTCTGTCAGATTTGAGGAGCTCTATCATTAAAGCAGCTGTCTTTCTCCTTTTTCTTAGCACAAAAAAAGCCTTCCTTCATGTCTCTATGGCAGCATAAAATTAGCTAAGCTGGGAGGTGTGAGCATTCACTTTTGAATAACAAGTTGAAATTTACAAAATGCATGTCATGGAGTACGTCATCCTCCAAAAGCTGCCAGGCGCCCCTCGGCCCACATCTATCAGTCAGTGTACACTGTGGTGACAAGCCAGAGTCGTTGGCCTCAGTAGTTTACACTGTGTGTAGGGTCTCCTCAAGCCCATCATATCATTATGCCTATATCAAGGCCTAGAGCGCTGCCTCCAACCCACTGTTTTTGATCATCCTTACTACCAGAGGAAAAAAACAAAAAACAGAATAAGGGTTTTGCAGCTGCAACCACAACCTCGCTGCTGACATGTCCCTCACACTCTACTCACACTCCAGCCAAACCATCCAATCACACTCCAAAGCAAAGAGCCTGGTTGTGAAACTGCACTATGAAGCGTGTTACCCAGATTATGAAACTAGTTACTCATGGTAACTCTTGGTATAATTCTGCAGCTCTTGCTCCACTGTTTTCCCTGTAGACCACAGACATGGAGTGACGGCATCCAGCCAACTCATGCATGGATATTGACAATGAATACCGCCCGATCCTACCGAGATACAAGATGGTGGCCACTCAGGACTGTTTGGAATGTTGACAGACAACCGAGAGCCAATCAGCTTTCCGGTCGCGAACTCGCGTAGCGCGCTGGTACGCGCCCCGGTGCGCGTACCGGGGCGCGCTTATAGATATATATATATTTTTGAACCTAAATTACTCAAAATCCACTGGAGCACATATCTTGAGACATAGCAAAAGGCACATCGGGCTACCAGTCCCTACAATTTTGCTAAGTTTGGTGGAAATCCATTCAGCCGCTCGGGCTAAAAGTGAGTCCAACCGCCCCATGGAAATTAACATGGAGAAAACATGTTTTGGGACCCCCTTTTATCTCGGCCCCCGCTTGACGAATCCCCCCCAAACTTTCAGGGAAGGAGCGGAGCGGAGCTGGCCATTTTCTTGGAGAAATTCAGCCAATTCCGTCCATCAAGGCCAAAGTTATTCCCAATAGAATGTTGCGGATTTCCTATGGAAACTAGGTCCTAACTATAACTACCGACTGGCGACCGCCAGTAGGTAATATATATATATATATATATATATATATATATATAAATATATATATATTTATTTATATGTGTGTGTGTGTGTATAGATATAATATATAATACATACACAATAAAACCATAAAAGATAAAATATATAAACAATTCAATAACAAAAATATATTAATTAATATATATATATATTTATTTAACTTTTTATATATATATTTATATATATCTATTTAAAATATTAATTACTCTCCAAATTAAACTTGCGGTTTCTAACCCCCCTGATCTGTAAAAACAAATTGTTTTCCCATGATACTTTGATTGCCCTTAAGGAGTCTTGAACCTATATAATCGGCATGATTATGAAATGCCAGTAACATATGCAATGCTACGAGTAATATATGTAAGTAATTTCACTGTCTTGATGGTGATGTATTGGTTTTAAGGGAATTGGGGCATCTTTCACTATTATTTCACAAAGACCGACAGGCCAAAACATGCCAGCCTGCTGAATAAACCATTGTGGAACTCACATCTTGGATTGCGAGCCATTTTGTG
Organism: Lissotriton helveticus; assembly: GCF_964261635.1. Classification (NCBI taxonomy): domain Eukaryota; kingdom Metazoa; phylum Chordata; class Amphibia; order Caudata; family Salamandridae; genus Lissotriton; species Lissotriton helveticus. The sequence continues at coordinate 569,275,352 of NC_136063.1, forward strand.
TTGGTTGCAACACAGCGTTTCTTGAACATATATAAAATGAACTGACGCATGTTAGTTTGTGATGGACTTCAAAAACAAATGCTGGAGAAATGCAATAATCAGGGTTTGCATGACAATATGGAGCCGTTTTTGTGAACATGTGGAAAATTGAAAAATGAAAAAAGATCCTTCAGCCTGCAATTTCACTGAAATAATCAATACTTGTTAAAGGGGGCACGAGGAATGTCACACCCTCAATTATCCTGAAGGCTCACCTGTGACCAACACTCTACATGAGTTGAAACACGTAAGGATTTCCATGCTGCCACTGTGAGGTTTTCGTGAATAAAAGCGCATGTTTGCAGAGTCTGGTTTCGGCGCTCTTCTTTTGTTCTCACAAAAGAGGTTTCTGTGGATGTTAAGCGAGGTGCTCCGGTCCCCGCGCGCCGAGACCGCCCTGTTGAGGTTGGGGGCTCAAGGTCGGAGGTTGGAGGTGGATATATATATATGTATCAGGTTTGAAAAAGGCAGCTGCGGTTGCTGCAATGCGTTACCGGTTGTTTGTGCCAATAAATCGTCTTTTAGCGATCCTGAGCATGCTAGAGTATGTCTTGATAGAATGGCAGGCATGTGGAGTTATATATATACATCATAAACAGTTTGCTCAGCAAATGAGGGCGCACTCAGTTGCAGCAGACTTCAAAGAAAGTATTTACTATCCATCAAACAGCAACACACACTTTGACAATCCTCACAATCCGCCTGACGCGTTTTGGAATCTTCATTCCTTAATCATAGGCTATGCTTGCAAAGTTTGCGCTACTACTGGCACACCTGGTTTAAATACTTGCCCTCCATTGGGCCCCTCGAATGAGTTGTCCCGTTGCCTGATGGGATTTGTAGTGTGCCACACGAATATATGATGATACAACGAATTCCGTTGCAACGCATGCCTTTACCACGCATGCGTTACAATGGAATTCGTTTACCACGGATAAACTTTTCCTCGAATAAATGCGTGGTGACGTCATACGTCGTTAAGAGAAAACGGCATTTTTTTCCGATTTCTCTTAAACGACGCTGACGCCGACGTGACATATGGTGAGTTGTTTTATTTGGGGGGGAGACCCCCCCAAGCCCCCCTTTTTTTCTTTTTACCTTTACCACATATGTCTTTACTACAAACATCGTAGTAAAGGTATGCGTGGTAAAGCTATTAGTGGTAACCACGCATGCGTTGTACTGCATGCGTGGTTAAAGATTTCGGGGAAACGGCTTCGTTGTAAAGGCCGTTTCCCGTGCCACACAGTCCGCATTTCAGCCCAAATATGATTCAAGGCAGAATAAACAAATCTTGAAACAACCCTCTGATGGGTCGCAAAGTGCGCGTTTGTTTGGCATCCAAAGGCACTGTAGCTCCACTGTTGGCGTCGACATAATTCCGAGCCTCGTGGCCTCTCTGGCATTGTGAGGGTGGTGCAGCCCTCCACCATAAACAGTTTGCTCAGCAAATGAGGGCGCACTCAGCCACAGCAGACTTCAAAGAAAGTCTTTATTATCCATCAAACAGCAACAAGCACTTTGACAATCCTCACAATCCGCCTGACACGTTTCGGAATCTTCATTCCTTAATCAAGGTAGAACGGGATATATCCTGTAGCAATGCCCAAGATTCTGTGATATACTCCTGGGCACCTTGGAAGCACCACCCTGCCAGATACAAATACACATAGACTGTGTGTGTCTTTGTCACTGGAGACACTTTCCCAACCCTTCACCTCCGAAGGCTTACCTTCATCAGTACAAAGCAATATGTTCACGAAAGACATACACAGCTAGGCCTATTGGCTTTGCCATCGAGAGCTATTATTTAGAGTAGCTTGAAGGCGAGCGTTTGAGGACCAGTGGCAGGGCTAGCCTCGATGACCTCTCCCGGGCACTGTTGAGGGTTTCAGGGGTCACACAAGCAGCCCGTCTGTCTGTCTGCGATGTCGAAGTATTTAAATTACCCGCAGCTACGTCACACACTTCTCATTTGGAAGTCGAGATCGACATGTGAGTTCTGGTTTATTTTTATACTCTAATAAATAAAGGATTCCAGGCCCCTACTGGACGCGTTGAAGAGGCAAACAGGTGTTCAACAAAAATGAGGTATTTCCCTTAAAGTCCACTGTACCCTTAGCACGCACCTGTAATTTCGCCGGTGGTTAAACAGAACTGGCTGCACACGCCACTCGGAATATTCTGTTTCATGATTACATGCCAGTCCCGGGGGGATGAACAGTCCCTGGAAATGTGCCTGCCAATGTGCCCCGGGCTTCTCGGTATGTGCTTTCCAGTTCTGCTGAAGCACCGGCTCAAGGGCACCCTTCTGTAGGTGCAGTCCTAAAGGGGGCCTTTTTGTTCACTGCTGTGATGTATACTTTAAATATCTCAGCAGAACGTCACGTGCGTCCCAGTATGAGGTAAGAGGCTGCCCCTTGAGTCCTTTAACACGTGCACGTGCTCGGCCAGCTCAATGTTTTGCTTTTGTCCTAGCTGACCTGTCTTGGAGGAGCGCAAAGGAACTCCCTCAGGGCAGGGTCGTGTACCACAGAGACGACTCTGATTATGTTATTACGCAGTCTACATTCAGAGTGTGTCCGGATACTCCCAGAAGGCCCAGTATTTTCTGTTTACACCTTCAGATCCCTCTGGACTGCATGAGTTAGGGATATGCTTGCCAGATGAAAACCATCATTAAAGAAGACGCCTCTCATAACTACCAAAAGGGGAACAGGTTTTACTGAGCTGCAACCCTAGTCTTAACCTTATTGGTACTTTTTGTGATTCGTGTTGGTGCAAGGTAGGAATGGGTTAACTTTCCCTTTCACTGGCTCCTACCTCGCGACCTGCCTGGGACAATGTTGGTGGTATGTCACCTTATGCTGGTACATTTTCCTACCTGTGGTGAAACATGAACCAGTATTGAGTCTTTGGCTATATGGCAGAACACCAACCACGTTCTGACGGCATATAAGTGTTGAGCAGGTCATAAGTGATTTCTTCAAGTAGAGGCAATAAAGTCGTACCATACAAAATGAAGCATTGGGAAATTGACTCAGGTGGAGCTGCCATTACGTAAACTTTTCCATGGCTGTGCAAGAATACCTATCTTCCATTGGCCACTGCTTCACTAGGCAAGCACCCCGTGATTTCCTCAAGTAGAAGCACATACATTCTACAGGTGCTTGCCTAGTGAAGCAGTGGCCAATGGAAGATAGGTATTCTTGCACAGCCATGGAAACGTTTACGTAATGGCAGCTCCACCTCAGTCAATTTCCCAATACTTCAGTTTTGTATGGTACAATATAAGCAATTAGGAAAACACAGGGCTGGGTGAGATGGGTACTGGGCACAGTAAATACGACTCTATTGCCTCTTTTGTTGCTTAGAGCAGACTTTACAACGACAACATGGTTGAGTGTTTTTAGGTGTTGTAGGAATGCAATCGGCAAAGTGTTAATCCTGCAGCCATTCCACATCCTCAGAGCATATAAACTGGAGGCTGTTGCTTCTGTAGCAGTAAGACTTTCAATGACAGACAAAAAAAAGTTAAGGAAAGACATGAGTCTTTCTGTGGTTGTCTGATGATAAACAACATACGTATGTTGCCATCTCAATCAGGTAGGTAAACAGTTTCTTATACCAAGTGTGAGTTTTACGACTTGCGTTGTTTGGCTGAAGAACCTGGTCATTGTTATCGACGCCACCCATGTACTTGCTGTAATCAAGTATACAGATGAGCCTGAATTGTAGTGAGCACGTACACATTACACCTATCCAAAAACTTGACTGTGAGCAGTTCGTTGGAATGCTATGCTGTGCTCTGGGATTTCTGAAGCTAATTACAAACAAGCTCCTGCAGGAATCCTTTGTGGCAACAACAAACTATATCACAGGCCATGGTGCAAGCTTTGTACAGCTCACTGAGCAGCTCTAGTCCAGTATAGAAATTGTCCACATAAAGTGGGAGTGGGTGGGGTAGGTATCCCAGCATTCCTTAGTTCTTTTTTCTGTTTGGGAGATGGTTATCTCCACTTGTAATGAATGGGACGAGGTTGGGAAGGACCTGGGGTTTAGAGGAATGTTTAATCCGTGAGATGCAACTGGCCAGTGGCATTGTGAAATATTTAAAAGTGATGTTAGCCAAGCAGTCAACAATAGGTTTAATACAAATAAACTGCAATAGAACTACAACCACAAACAAAATTAAACAGACTACATCTTATCCTGCCCAGAATATTGTTTTAGTTTTAATTACCTATCAGAAAGTTTGATTTATACTTTTCTAATGTGCTTATTATCCATACAAAAAGACTATATCTATCTATCTATCTATCTATCTATCTATCTATCTATCTATCTATCTATCTATCTATCTATCTATCTATCTATCTATCTATCTATCTATCTATCTATCTATGTACCTATCTATATATCTATCCTTCGATCTTTCTGTCTATCTGACTATCTATCTATCATCCAGACCTGAATGTCCTGCGCCTACATGAAGCTCACCAATTTTAGAATTACTGTGCAAGGAATAGTTATAGCGCCTCATTTTGATCAATTTGTAAAACTTTCTATTGCTTCCACAAAATGCATTTATCCTTCAAAACCCACACAAAATGGTCTCTGTGGCCACATCCTTTGTGCAGATTATTGGAATCATTATAGACCTGAACTGCTAAGCCTCTTGTAGCTACCATGTAGCAATCTGTTGGCATCTGCTGAAGTGGAATGCAACCTAAACTGCAGCAGCTACGACCTTGCACATTTACTTATTCTTTCACGCCTCTTTGCTCTCTCATACAGGGGCAGATTTACAAGCACCTTGCGACACTTTTGTGCTGCCATTGCGTCACTTTTTGTGACGCGGCGTAAAGAATTCACCAAGTTGAGGCCAATTTACAACTTGAGGCATCTAGGGAGATGAGGAGTGACACAGTGTATTAGAAATGGGCCTCCTAATGCATTGCGGGAGTTGCGTCGTGCTTGCACACAACTCCAGCAATGTGTGACTTATGCACCGACAGATGCATCAAAATTTCTGACGCATCTGTCAATCCTTGCGCCATGGTGTAAATACGGCGCATCCATGGTGGCGCAACGGTTTCACAGTCGGGCACAGGGAAACTATACAGATGCATCAGTTTCTTGTAAATAACCCCACAGTTTTCTAAGTGCTCTATTCCCTGTGTGATAGCTATTTATTTTACTAAATTATGAGTAAAGCCAATTCAATTAGACTGGAATGTCCCCTGTTGGTACGCCTAATCAACTAATGTCTGATCAACAACTGCATAGTCAGACTGGGAATGATGCTGCATACATAAAATGCACATGCATGAAAAAGTTTGTCTTCATAGAAAATGTCAGTCATGGAGCAAAATGTTCCTCCAGTTTTGTTCATAGCAGTTCATAGAGCTCTCACGCCTCACTTTCTGCCAACCACATTGACCTCTGGCAGGCCAGTGCATATCACCCTCTCTCTATACCCTATTTGTGCAATGATATGATCTGGTTCATGAATGCTGTGAATTTCTCGCTCTACTCACACTTGCATATTTCTCCAGCTCCCTTCTCCGCTGCAGCCAAAACAAACACAGTTTCCCCGATGTTGGCAGAAACATTGGCACGTGAAGCATACTTTGTACCAGCTTGATGGGAATAGATTACAGTGATACCTGATAATGTAACATAGTAACACACCAGCTCAAAATAACAAACAAAAATACAAAAACAGAATAGATAAAAATAACATGGATTATGCCCAAGCGCAGCAAAATCCAGAAATTGTGTGAAACATAAAAATACAGGCTAGTATGCAAATGAATGGCTGCAGCTGTAATTTGAACAGACGCTCTGTCTATTCCTGCGCCATCAACTAACAAGGCACTCACCCGTAGGTCAAGTGGCACTTCCAGTGATTCCCATTGCTGTGTAAATGTTCAGCATTCATCACATCTCCCCCCAAGATATCCTAACTGTTCCTGGACCTTTTCAGGATACCAGACACAGACCGCCCATCAAGCTGCACAGTAGTCGCAGCAAAAGTCTTGCTTTGACGTTGCACAAAGTGGAACTTCACTCAGATACACCACGATAAAACATAAGACCATGTGTAGGTGTAGCATCACGCGCCCAAGATCCCAGGTGTGGCATCAAGATGCTATTGCTATGGGATTGTGATTCTCTCCTCCATGAATGAACACTGCAAAGAGACTTAGCCAATAGGAACCCCATATTGCTGCACTACAGACATGCACACTCTCCACTGACCCCCATATGAGATAACAAAGACAGACTATACAAAGGCTGCAATCCGTCTCCAAGGTAGAGCATCTTCACATGACCCCAAAGAAAGTGCAGACACAAATCCCATACATAATGCAGATTTCTACAGAATCATGTGGTTTGGTTTCCCCAAGAAACAGTGATAAAATGTTCTAATCACCTTAGGATACTCATGTTCAGGAAGGTTGCAAGATCTCTCTCTACTCACAGTCAGAGGCAACGGCGCTGCCACAGTGCGAGTGTTCAGGCGCCAACAGTAGTTGGTGACAACTTGGTAGCCCTCTCTGTGCCCTGATCACTACCTTGATCAGCTACGTCAGAGTTTTGAGCAGTGCTGCAGCATGGCTGCCATGGAGATCTGGTGATATGGATTGACATATCTGCACACAAATATAAACTAGAGTGTTTGATCACCACAGCTACTATGTCCTGTTCATTAGATCTTTTGTGTTCTGGTCCTCTAATGGAGTGACGGTTAGAGGTTAGGACGTGTTTGAAGAAGTCCTAATGATCAGCTTGCGAGGGGGCGTTTTTATGCATTTCTCTTCCACTCTCTAATTCCAAGGTTCCACCAGAAGTTCAGATTTGGTTGATTGGTACTGCCCTATCTTTGATTCTCAGTGCTGATTCTCTGTTCTCCTTTGCCTACTACAAAACCGTTCAAAATACTTCTACAACTACTAGACGTCTTTCAAGAGGCTGTGTGATGAACCTTCATTTCTTCTTGCAGTCCCTTACCTTGAGTGCATGGTTACTGAGGGATTAACAGATTAATTGTGTCGTCTCTTCTGGTAACCTGGATATTTTAGAAGTTGCTCTAAATTCTTACCCTAACTCTCTTTGGAAGCTGTAATGATTAAATACAGAGGGGCAGATTTACAAGCCCCTTGCGCCTCTTTTGCGTCACTTTCCCCATGTTAAAACTGACGCAAAAGTGGCGCAGGGGGCTTGTAAATCTGGGTGAGAGTATTTTGGACACATACATGATGGTACTCCCACCAGTAGCGGTCGGTGGTTGGAGTAGCTGCCGGGCAGCGATGTGGGAAGGGGGAGGGGCAGGGTGGGGGGTAGAAATCTATGGATTACGGAGGATTACAGGTAAGTAAACATATAAATAAATAAAACGAATTTCTTTGCACGCATTGTATCCCCAAATGCGATGCAGTGCACGCAACAAAATTCGTTTTATTTATTTATATGTTTATTTACCTGTAATCCTCTGTAATCCATAGATTACTACCCCCCACCCTGCCCCTCTCCCTCCCCACGTCACCGCCCGGCAGCTACTCCCACCACTGACCGCTACTGACTCCCACCACCCTTTTGGAGAACATTTCAGGGCACTTTTGCGCTGCCTTTGTACCAAGCAAGCGGGTGGAAGGGCGATGCAAAACCTGCATTGCATTTATCAAGCCAAGCAAGACCACCTTGCGTGGCCCTGCATGACATGATAAATCCAGAGTAACGCAATGTAGCGCAAATTGCTGCATTGTGTTACTCTACCCTGGGAAGGCGTTCCCTGGGTGGAGAGTGGGTTTTTTGGCACATTCTCCGATCTACCAACACTGATAAACCGGGGAATGCGTCAAAATGCTACAGCACCCCAGGTGAGAAGGAACGAGGAGAAATGTCTTCATTTCTCCTCGTACTTCCCCTAGAAAGAGGAAAATGCCTCTCAGGATTGTTTTTGTGCAGGAAAGTGTCCCTTCCTACACAAAAACAATCCTACTTACAACAAAGACACCATTGCAGTATAGTTGCATGGTGCAACGTGGCACAAATTGCTCGTAAATAGGCCCCTATGTAGTATTCCTGCAAGAATTGAATGCATGTGTTTTATTAAATGAGGAGCATGATATGGTTTGTTTAGGGATAGTTAAATATTTGAATAACTTCGGCAGCCGGGAGTTGTACAGAGTACAGAGTGCAGCACACATAGAAAGAGGAAGTAAAGACGCAAAATAAACATGTTTCTCCTCGTTACGCCTCTCTTGGGAAGTCGTATCTATATGGAGCATTCCCAGGTCTACCAGTTCTGGTAAATCTGGTAATGCGTCAAAAACTATGGGAGTTGTGTGGGAACACCAACATCATGCCCATGGAACGCCATGCCAGGGCAGAGTAAGGCAACGCAATAACTTGCACTGTGTTACCTTACTCCAGATTTATGGAGCCACTCAAGGCCATGGAAGGTGGCCTTACGTGGCTTCATAAATCTTATTTAAGGTTTGCATCATGCATGTACCATGTTGTGCTGTGCAAACGCAACGTCAGCCAATTCGTAAATAGGCCCCCTATTATATAAAACTCGTATGTGCAAGCAAGAATAGCCGAAGGAAATCTTTTTCCTTATCCAACAAGGTAGTAAAATACCTTTGTATGGACCTCCTTCATCTGTTTCCATATGACAAGGCTTACTACCGAGTGTGACTTCTATTCTGTCCTATCCTGCCTCATGCATAAACCTTCTGACCTGAAGGATTCATGTGAAAATAGACTCCTTTCTTGAAAAGACAAACTTTTAATTGTGTCAATCACTTCTGCCATATACATAGATGAGTTCAGATCATGTGTACCTCTGAGCCACACACCAGCAGTCCTTGGGGAAAAAAGTGGCCCTAAGGACATACTCCAACATTAACACAAATGTGTTGACTGCTGTTCAGTTTAGTGTGGACATCTCTCCTTTTTCCTTGTCCACATGCCTTTTTTCCTACTGCATAACCCCAACCTTCAACGCACTCAGATTTTTTCTTGGTAAGAGCTTAATCTTCATGGGCCATACTGACTGAAATGGGATGTTGAAGCATGTTCTGCATCTAATACTGCTGTACCTCCAAACCTCTTCTTCCTCTGACAATGTCCACGGCCATTCCACCAGAGCTGAGACTCCATCTGCTGGGTTCTTTACACAAGTACCAGTCAGGGTAACCTTAGGTCCAGCTGTGTGGGCTACTCTATAGGCTCTTCCACACTTTTTTTGTTCTAGATTTATCCTCCATGAAGTTGGCCAAGCAGAAATATGCTTGGTTTCCTGTTCATTGGACATTAAGTACTTGATTTCTGTGGATGCTGAGATAGGCTCCTTTCTTATGCTGAGCCTGTTATGAGAAGGCAGCGATTGTTGAGCCTGTGTGTCATGTACCCCAAAGCGTTCAGCCAATCAAAGCAATGCAAGGGGTGTCGCTTCCTATCTTCTATCCAAGTGCATATCTCCATCTTTACCATTCTAGGTTATTGTGGGTCTCTGGGCAGCTACCTGACCAACAGTGTGCACCCCAAGGCTAATAGCAATTTCAGCCATTCAGGCCATTCTATGCAGTAAGGACAAGATATGTTATCTTATATAAATTTAGAGTGCCATGGTTACCCGAAAATGTCCTGGTGCTAGCTTGGACGAAATTAGTGGACGGAAAATTAAATAACGGAGTTAGACTAGTTGTTAAAGAGCCAATTTTTCAGTGCTTTCCTAAAAGACAACGGGCCCGATTCACAGAACTAACTTAAGCCAAAATCCTAAACTTACTGCTTTTGGTATTCACAGAAGGCATTTAGTAGTAGTAAAGTTAGGATTTTGTCTTAAGTTTGACTTAAGTTTGACTTAAGTTTGACTTAAGACAGACTTAAGACAAACTTAAGACAAACTGGGGACAGACTTAAGACAGACTTAAGTCAAAGGGAGTTCATTCCAGGCCCTGACCGTGCAGGCAACAAAGCTTCTACCCATCCCCCACCCCCCAGTTAGCTCATTTGAATGTAGGCACTACCTCAGTCTTCGTTCCAAGGGAGCGAGGGATTCTATTAGGAGTGTACCATCTGAAACACTGCTTGAGATGACATGGGAAAGAAACAGAGGGGAATATGTGTCTTAACAAAAGAATCATGGGCAAAAGAAAAGCACTTGATTACATGCAAATTGGATACATCTACACAGAAGTTGGTCACTGAATCTTTTGGTGCTGTAGAAACAAGTGAGTAGCAGAACATTACAGACATACTGCAGCCTTAGCCACAAACCATTTTCCACCCTGGTCTGGTGAAAGAAAGGAGGGCACCAAAGGGCATAATGAGATCAACAGAAGAGCAGAATCTGGCCAAAGGTTTAACACTTTTCTGGTAACAACAATATAAATCTGGAATAGAGCCCTATTGAATGCTTGCCAGCCAGTCTAAGACTGGACAGCCCCTTGCCCCACAGCCGACATCACAGAGGTGCATCTGCATTATCCAACTTACCTATCTGCATAACATAACATTGGTTCATCTACATGTTACACAATGTGCTTTGCCGAAGACACAATAAACCCTCAATACTAGTGCTTCCCAACCTGTGGACCCTTGGCCTATGATCTCCATGACCCTTGGCCTATTGGTGGGTCATGGAGATAATAAATAAAGATGCCTTTAAATCCTGGATTTATCTTGCCACATTTGTCTTGCTTCAAAGACAGAGGTCAAATGTCAGGCTCTGTCTTCTGACAAATTACTGTTTGTATTTTAACATTATGATAGATATTTACAAACTCCTCTCATTTTGTAATCAGTGAAAGTAAAGTAAAGTGAATCATGTTACAATCCTGCTGGTGCACAGGTGTGTGAAAGGAAAGGTTGTCATTTGTTTTGTAACACACAACAAAATGAAAATCCCTTTATATGAACTGTACACATTTAGGAGTTAGGAAAGCAAAATTGAAGTAAATTGTTTTGCTTTTCCAACGTCATCCTAACAAAAATGTTCATAGCATCAAAACAAATCAAGAACACTTTACTTGTTGATGCACAAAAATAATTAGTCACTGAAACCGAGTCCACACATATTCATTTGTGCTCCATATATTTTCCTCACTATACTGTATCTCGGCGCAAATTAGGTGACCATTTCAATGGAAAATGTGCTGTCTGTAAATGACAGTGCGTTACCACACAATGCATTAGTGACACAAAAAAAGTCTCCGCCTCAGGTCATTTAAATCTAGGTGGATTTCAGAAGTTTGTCGTTCTGAAAAATGGGTTGTGGTTCTAAAGAGTTTGGGAAGCACTGCTTCATGCTACTTTGAAGCAAGACTATGACTAGACAAAACACAGGTCTCTCCAGCAAATAAATTAACCACCATAATAATCTTATCATTATTATTCCCTGAGATTTACTTGGTGCATAAAGATCTCTGCAGCAGGTGGTTTAACCCCAGATTCTAAAATTCGGCATTGGCAACCAATTAAGCCAGAAGAGATTTACTACCATGTTTCTCTTTGTGTCCAATTTCTTTGTGGTAGATTTTTAAAAATAAATAAATGTATAAGTTGACTGTCAGAATACTTTCCATGACTCCGCTCCTAGTGACTCCACCCCCATTTCATTGCCCCATCATGATCCCCTATTTATGGGTTTCTAGAATGAGTTTTTTTCAATTCCAGCACTGGGTCATTTGCAGGGCATTAGCAAGGCTGGAAAACAGTTTCAAACCTGCCTCTTATCCACCCTGTGGTTTTTCCCAGCATGTCCAGAGGTTGCCAGTCATGAAGCATGACACATAATGTGGATGAGGCTTCCTCACCCAGAAACAACTAGTTTCCTCATTTGCCTGTAGGGCTTGAATAGGATAAGAAATCCATCCCCATTTAGTCAGACACCATACTGTTTGTGATTTATAATGATACTGCTGCAATTACCCAAGCCCCAGTCTTGCTTTCAGATGCTAGCTTGTTTGGAAGTGGGCGAGCCAACAAATTAACAGGGAGAGCCTTTGCAGAAGCTGAGCCAAGAAACTGGCAAGTAATTTATGTAACACAATATGCAAAGTCACTTCACAATTCAAACAAGCATTTACAATGCAACGGTTTTGCCTTTGACAAAGTTAGAGCTATTGGCATTGCAAATGACAAATTGTTTATTTATGTGTTGGTTTTGAAAACAGATAAATAAATGGCATTGTCATTTACAATGTCAATAGCCAACACGATCGCACCGGGCACCACAGCGCTATAGCTGAGCAGACCTATCACAGGCTGGCACAATCCCCTCTCGTGGTCGTCGCCACTCTCGATTCTGTCGGCTCCCGTCCTCCTGCATCCAGCAGGTGTGGGTGTTGCTGCTTTCACAAGAGATACAAATCCCCCATCAGCAGAGAGGCTGGGCTGGGCAGAGCCTCGGGCAGGTCTGCGTGTTTACTCACAAAGTCAGGCAGGAAGGGAGCTTCCGTGGGGCTAGACGAGAACAAAGCCACAGCGGGTCTGTGGCCCGGAGACAATATTGACAAGGCGCCTTTCCCACACTTAGCAACACACACACAGGCCTTCCTGGCGACAAGGACGCATGCTGCTGTACCAGGCGGAGGGCGTCCACTCCTCACAGGGGGGCTACGTACTCCCCCACCCCGGACAATGTGTACATGCAAGGACCGTCTGAGGCTCTGAAAGCACCCCTCCACACAGCCTAGGCCCCCGGCGTTTCAGATAGAATCTGATGCCACTTATACCCTGTCTCTGCCACCACTTGTCCCAGAGGTTTTTGGTTCAGGCTGGGCTTCGCGGCGCGACAGAGGCTCGTCAAGCTGTTTACAAACTCAGCTTATCTCTTTCAGCGAAAATGTATATTATTTACGGTTCAGAGAAAATGGAGTCCGGCAGCAAGAAATGGTTGCAAAATATTACCATACTGAAATGAACGTTTGCGCTATGTAAAACTAAAGTAATATGAAAACAAATACTAAACAAGAAGCACGGGCACACGGACGGGGGAGGGGGCGTGAACGGGCACACGGACAGCGGGAGGGGGCGGGAACGGGCACACAGACAGCGGGAGGGGGGCAGGTTAACAGGCACACGGACAGCGGGAGGGGGGCGGGAACGGGATAAGAAAAAAAACTAAAAAATGCCGCTTACCTGCAAGAAAAGTGAAATGGCGCAGCCCACCCCTGCTCGGAGTAGGGAGCGGGTCGGGTCTGCGTCCTCACAGGGAGAGCGAGCAGGCTGGTGTGACGAAGGATGCCGGCCTGGAAAAAAAAATTACATCCGCCCACCGCCGCATGACGTGGCGGAAAGCCTAAAAATCGCAGGAACGCCCACGAATCTGCTCGCAGAATGACGAGCAGATCTCTCTTCCAATGGCTAGTCTCCATTTATGGAGCTAGCCAATGGAAAGAGAGGTCGGGACAAAGCCACACAGTGTAAGTCATTAGATTTCGCCTGCGCGAAACGCTGCTTGCGCAGCTTTCCACAGGCGAAACCTAAAAATGGCATATATTTAAAATGCAGAAATGTTTCACCATCGTATTTCAGCTTTATTACTGTATTGAAAGGCATTTACTAAAAGTGAAAGCTCAAATTTGTTGGGAGCTTAGAAAATGTCATGCCATTGCTGTTCTAATAACAATGCTATTAATGAACTAAGGAAAAGGTGTCTATACCTTTAGAATAACGATTCCCAAATAGTGATTTTTTTTCTGAATCGCTATTTGGTAATCAGTATTCTAAATGTATGACATGCTTATTTCTTAATTTAGGTATTCCTGGTGGGTCGCAAATTGACCTACCTCATGAATATTAATGAGGTAGGTTACAATTTCGACCCATTAGGAATCACAGCCATTACAAGTATGGTGGTCTGCTGAGGTCAGCATATCACCATGTCTGTAATTGCTTCTCCGTAACTTTTTTTTTTTTTTTAAATGCAGCCTGCTTTCCTTAAAGGAAAACTGGATGTGTTCATAAAGAAAAAATGAAACTTTGAAGTTTCATTTTGGGTCCGCGGGACCACTGCCTTCTATTAAAAAGCATGTTTGTTTCCAACATTCCCAAAAGGGAAAGGGGTACCAAGGGCGGCCCTACCCATTTGCAAATAGGGTACCAGCACTTTGAAAATGGTGGTAAAGTATTACTGTTTTGCAACCTTAATTCGGTCGCAAAACAGTAATACATACCATACCAATTTAGTATTTGGAATGGATGCCCAAAATACACCCCTTCCAAATAGTGAATCGCAAATGCAAATTGAGTTTGGCTTTTAATTTTGAACAAGAAAAAAAATAATTCCTGTCGCAAATGGCCCATTTGCGACCGGAAAAATGCATTGCACATCTGGCCCCTAAAGGTAAGTCAATTGCCATGAGCACCCTATAGGTAGCCTAGATGTGTATTATACGGATGTATGTCATTACATCGCATTCTAATACCACGCATACCATTACAACGTGATGACAATGACATCGCATGCCATTACATCGCATACTTTTACCACGAGTATGCTTTTACCACGCATGCCATTACAACGCAAAGGCATGCGTGGTAAAGCTATACTTATGGTAAAAGTATGCAAGGTAAGTTACATCTCTATCCCTACACCTACACAACAAACTACTCCCACCCTTACACTACCCCAACCCAAAAACATTACTACACTACCCACACTACCCACACTACTCCCACCCTTACACTACCCTAAACCCTAAAACACTACTACGCTACCCACACTACTCCCACCCCTACACTACCCTAAACCCTAAAACACTACTACGCTACCCACACTACTCCCACCCCTACACTACCCTAAACCCTAAAACACTACTACGCTACCCACACTACTCCCACCCTTACACTACCCTAAACCCTAAAACACTACTACGCTACCCACACTATTCCCACCCCTACACTACCCTAAACCCTAAAACACTACTACGCTACCCACACTACTCCCACCCCTACACTACCCTAAACCCTAAAACACTACTACGCTACCCACACTACTCCCACCCTTACACTACCCTAAAACACTACTAGCTACCCACACTACTCCCACCCCTACACTACCCTAAACCCTAAAACACTACTACGCTACCCACACTACTCCCAAGCCTACACTACCCTAAAACACTACTACGCTACCCACACTACTCCCACCCTTACACTACCCTAAACCCTAAAACACTACTACGCTACCCACACTACTCCCACCCCTACACTACCCTAAACCCTAAAACACTACTACGCTACCCACACTACTCCCACCCCTACACTACCCTAAACCCTAAAACACTACTACGCAACCCACACTACTCCCACCCCTACACTACCCTAAACCCTAAAACACTACTACACTACCCACACTACTCCCACCCTTACACTACCCTAAACCCTAAAACACTACTATGCTACCCACACTACTCCCACCCTTACACTACCCTAAACCCTAAAACACTACTACGCTACCCACACTACTCCCACCCCTACACTAGCCTAAACCCTAAAACACTACTACGCTACCCACACTACTCCCACCCCTACACTACCCTAAACCCTACAACACTACTACGCTACCCACACTACTCCCACCCCTACACTAGCCTAAACCCTAAAACACTACTACGCTACCCACACTACTCCCACCCCTACACTACCCTAAACCCTAAAACACTACTACGCTACCCACACTACTCCCACCCCTACACTACCCTAAACCCTAAAACACTACTACGCTACCCACACTACTCCCACCCTTACACTACCCTAAACCCTAAAACACTACTATGCTACCCACACTACTCCCACCCTTACACTACCCTAAACCCTAAAACACTACTACGCTACCCACACTACTCCCACCCCTACACTAGCCTAAACCCTAAAACACTACTACGCTACCCACACTACTCCCACCCCTACACTACCCTAAACCCTAAAACACTACTACGCTACCCACACTACTCCCACCCCTACACTAGCCTAAACCCTAAAACACTACTACGATACCCACACTACTCCCACCCCATCACTACCCTAAACCCTAATACACTACAATAAACATACACTACAACACTACACTACCCTAAAACCTAAATCACTACACTACATAAACACTACACTACCCTCCCTAATACACTACACTAAATAAACACAACACCACAACACACACTAAAACGTTTTAAAAAAACACAAACAAACATTACCACACTACTTTGTAACTGCCCTAAACCCTACATAGGTAACCCCCACCCCATGCACAAAACCCCTTACCTGTCTCCTCTCCAACGTCGCCTACGGATCCTGCTTCCTCCTTCCTGCTGAGTTCACGTCGTTGTGAGTAGCCGCCCCCGCCTCCGCCGCCATTACACATTACATCGCATGCGTTATAAAAGCGCATGCGATGTAATGGTATATGCGATGTAATGGTATGCGTGGTTTTACCACGCGTTGTAACATCACATGCGTTGTAATACATGCGATGTAAAAGCAACGCGTGGTAAAACCCGCGTTGTAATGGTTGTTCCCCGTATTATACATGGATCAACATTATAGTGAAACACAAGAGAGAGATTTGCCTAGAATCACACAATTTGGTCAAGTGTGGAAACTGGGAATGACAAAGGTTTTCAGATTTGACATTGTTCAATTCAGCCGCTTGAAAGACATCTCGTTATTTCTCCTGGTTTAAATCACAGGTTCATGTTGTTCCTTTAATTCTTAAGTATACAAAAACATGATGAATGTAATACCTAAGTATATCTCAGCCACTGGTAATTACTCATGTCGTATCCAGCCCATCATTTATTTGCACACCATGCCACCTCAGTTTGGACCCAGCCATATGCAAATCAATCTTGACCCTGCTCCAATGGGAACAGTCAAGCTCGAACTGCCAGGGCCTCCCTCAACTGGAATACAAGCAACCCAGAACTGTTTTCGCCCTAGTTAGTGCTCGTTAGCTATGTTAGCTTGATTCAAGTGACACAGTGTGGGCAGGGCCCCCATCTGAGCATGCCTGTCACACTTAAACTTACACACCAAAGTATATAAAAAAGTGATGGATAAAATGCTTCAATTAATCACAGTCCCCGGTAATTATTCAGGCCACAGTCCGTCGCTATTTTGCACACCATACCACCTCATTCATAGAAGCACAGGTATCTAAATCAATCTCATCTACATGGAACGGTGCAGCACATGGCATAGTACTCCTGGTGGAGTGGGCTGGTGACAATGTTAGTTTGTCCAATCCTTGGCTAAAGGACGTTTTACACTGATAAAAGGAAGCATTGTTTCATGTGTGGCATACAAAAGTTTGAGTGATCTTCTGGATAAAAATCAGAAATGTTGATTTATATACCTCTGTCCCTTGGCTTCACAATCCCCTTCACAATCCATGCAAGCATGCTGGATGGTTTCCAAACATGGAAAGGGTGGAGCTCATTGCATGCCCCATGCCTTCGCCACTGATCTGTCTGACAAGCTTCATCACTGTTTTCTGCAGGTGCTAGGGTCTCACACCAGTCAGTGTGCCTACCTCACTTTAGATGTTCCTAATTCAACTCTGCGGTTCTAATTGCATCAGTTTTCCACAATGTTGAACGTTTGCACTGTTGTTACAGTGATTCAAACTATCTGCATGATACACATAAGTCTCTGCAGTAGTAGAACTTTAACACAAACAGTTAATTAATTGATCAGTTTGCCACTTTGTTCAATATTTTATTTTCTACATGTAAACCTTGTAGGGATTACAAATTGCTCCCCACAATGATTTATATTTCCCCCTTCTAATGCTGATCCCTTGATTATTCTTCTTCCTATATTATTTTACTACTTTTTACACTGTAAAGTGTTATTGTTCCTGTATTCTTCAACTTTTTACATTGTAAAGTGCGGGTGAAAATGGAGGGAGTCGCAGCCACAGCACATGCACTGGCAACAAATGTATGATCGACAAATGCTGGCTGTCCATTTAATTATGGACCATGGCTACACTAATGGCTGAAGAAACACACCCCTAACCGGCTCTCTAAAACACACGCACAAGGGAGTAATTTTGACTGTG
Source organism: Lissotriton helveticus (assembly GCF_964261635.1). NCBI lineage: Eukaryota > Metazoa > Chordata > Amphibia > Caudata > Salamandridae > Lissotriton > Lissotriton helveticus. The sequence continues at coordinate 569,293,476 of NC_136063.1, forward strand.
TGTAGTGTGTGTTAGTGTATAGACATGCAGAAGAATATCTTTAATTTATAAACTCATAGCAGAAGGTTTCACAGGCTATATTGACAATGGTGGGAATTACATTACAGAATAATTGCAACCTGTTTTAAAGGCAATAAGGACGCTACAAGTGACTTCGAAGGACTGCAAAAAGGGGTTTCAGCACAAACTTGATAATTTCACCCATATGTACTGTCTTGATATTGGGCATCTTCCTTCAGTACTGTCCATTCATCTCATGGGCCCACCTCTGCCTCTGTGGAATCCATTGCCACATATTAAAGATTTACTGACTGTTCATCGCCACATGGATGATACTTAGTAGTAAACTAGATCCTACTGCCCATCATAACAAAAGGCACAAGATGCATGTTTTTTTAAGGGATGTTCTTACCCACATATTAGGGATTTAATGATGTAAAAGGTGTGCCTAATTATTCATTTCTAATGGTTAATCATTGTGTGGCAATATATCGTGGTCCAGAATGTCTGAATAAATAAATGTGCAGAATATCCATTTATAATTGCATTTTCCATGGGGAATATTGCTTGCCATGCTCAGAATAACACATGCAGTGCTCAATTTGCATTTTATTTTTATAATAGTCATATTGTTAGTGTATATAATGGTGGAATGTTTGGTAGATTAGTTAATTCAATAGTTTTGATATTCAAACTGTGCTTTGTTTTTTGTGCCCAGTTTATTATGCCTGGCTTGTAGAACTTTGCTTCTTGTCTACTGTAGTTAGTAAGACACCAAACTTGATCCACATTTGGGCTGTTAATTCCTTCATTCAGCGAACTCAAGTCACAGGCTTAAGAACTGATCCACTGCCATTTTTTAAATCTTGTAATGCTCTCAAATGTACTTGTGATAGATCTGCTAAACATATGTGTTAGGTCTTACATCTGTTTTCACTTCATGTAATTTCACTTCCTTTGAGGTCATAGGTCGTGATGCCACTTCCTGTGATGCCTTTTCCTGTGATCACACACAATGTCATGTGCACTGATGTCACACGCCGCAATGTCACTTCATTTTTGCATAACTTGGTTAGTCCCCCACTTCTTTTTTAGGACTGGTGCCATGGGGCTGAAGGAAGAGTTGCTCCAGTCTGGGAGGAATGGTGGTGGACAGGGTTTTTCCCACCACCTACCACCCCTGACCTCTGGATGCCCCTTATTCCCCCTGTCCTGAGTACAAACTATTTGCACATTTATCGCAACTTAGTGAGTTCGATGTCTTTTGCTTAAAAGTCCCCCACTTTAGATTTTATAGCGTCTCTTAAATCAGGAGGTAAATCCTCTACCATTCTTACAGGAAGTAATTCAACAGTCATTCCTTGTCTGGCCAAACAAATTCAACATCTTCATCATGTGTTTGGAATTCAACACCATTCGGTGTACAGTTATTAGTGCAATTTAATTTGCACAGGAGATCTCTTCCCAACAGATTTATTTACAGGACTTTAGTCACACACAACAAACTGATGATCTTCCTCCTATGAGCCTATTGGTACATGAACCTTTTTGAAACTGGGTTAGATATTTACTTATTTGTGACACTTACAACTTGGATCTTCTTTCCCAAGAGGGGTAGATCAGGGACTTTGGCGGTTTGAACAGTGTAATGGATAGCACCAGTGTCAATCAAAAATGACATTTGGTGGCCAATTTCCTCATCTGCTACAAATGGACCACTGTGCTAAGTATGCAATCTTCCTCCCCCTCAGGCACCATCATTGTGAATTCTCAAAAATAGGGAATTGTTGAAAAGGTCCAAATTCTGAAAAGGATGCCCACCTGGTGCTTGATTCATAATAAATCTGGGGTTACCCATGTTCTGCTGGCCCCTGAAGCTTGAGGGACTTGCATCATAGGGACTTGCGACTGATTTGGAGCTTGCATTTGTTGAACTGGAACCTAAACAGGGACATTCTGTATCCGAGTTAGATTCACACCTTTTGTTTGTCCATCACCACTTATTCGGTTAGAATACTGTCTACACTCTCAACTCCAATACCTGAGCCTGTTACAATAATGACAAGGAGTAAGCCTCTTCAACGTCGCATTATCTACTCCTGAATTTGGATCAACTGGAATACTTCAACCTCTTCCCTGTGGAACACTAACTCCGCCATTTGATCTCCAATCTTGAAACTTACGCCTTGCATTCCGCTAGCAGTACCTGCATACGGCTGATTCTGAAACCTTTTCTGAGCCAGCTTTATCTGAGCTAACATAAACTTCTTTTTGAGTCTTTTCTGCTTCATTTCTTGTTCAATGTTACAGTGCTTGGCATGCCTCAGGATTTCATATAAAGGTTTTGTGTACCTCAAATCACATTCTGTCGTATGTGCATACTGATCTCTTGGTGCAACCCTATAACAAATTGATATACAAAATGCCCCATTTCTCCTATTTCTGGGCTTTTCTTATCCACTGTGCCACTTGGACACTTGTACCAATCGTTTTCAATAAGCATACACTGATTCTTTAGCTTCCTGAGTTGCTCTGTTAATTTTCAACCAATCACTGTCTCTTGTTGGGACCTTTCCTTTCAAAAAGGTATTCACCTCATCATACTTCTTCATCATAATAGATGACGGTGTACGGGTATGTGCATCTCTTGAGGGTTCCTCACATGGTCATTGCACAGCTATCTTACATTCAGCCCATAGATCAATTGGTACCACAATGTTGAACAAGGAATTCAAATCAGCTCACAATTTTTCTTTTCACAAACCTGTCAACCTGTGTATGCCACTGGGCAAGATTCTCTCTCAGTTTAGGAAAGCTGTTTGTGAGTGTCGCAAGATCACCTTGTCTTCATGGTATATGAGCATACCCTCCACCTGGTATTTTCCTCAGAGGGCATGTTGAAGCCTCATCCTCATCGAGGGATATTTGAGGTGGTTTACCTTTTAACTTTGTAGTATCTGTTTTTTTTCTTTCCCTGCTTCTTCACAGTTTAGCTTTCTAATTTGTCAAAATCGCTCCACTCCGAATACTCTTAACCAGTTTGATAATACGTAACTTCATTCCTGAACATCGCATAGTAACAATTGCTATGTTGTCTAACTGTGCCCTGGAACTTTTCTGTAAAGGAATACTCTTAAAGAGATCTAACTCTTATTTCTCTGCTAATTCTGTCAGCTTATCGTGTGCAGTAGCTGCATGCCTTCTAATTTCCTTACTCAGGTATATCAACAAATTTTACTTGTATTGATTCAAATGTGAAATTTTTAAAAATCCCCTAACAATTTCTTCCAATTCCACCTTAAGTTTTGGCACATTTAGGGGTATTGCCCTTTCTTTACTCACAGATGGTATCTCTGCATCTCCTGTTCCCTTATTCTCAGGAGTTTCCTCAAACCATGGGGATAGAATCTCATTTTTTAATGGTAACATTTCCCCCTGTATGGATTTCTAAAAACAATCCTTCTCTTAGAGACTGAACATTCTGCAGGGGGTCCAAGCAACAATTTGTGAATTTTGCAACATCAGGATAATCCCTGTTGCAGCTCCACCTCCTACGGCTCCTGGAACTGCATGATTCGGAGCAATGTTTATTGGTGCAGTTGCAATGGGAACTGCCAGTGTCTGGGCTGACACAACTTGTGACATTGGTGCAAGAACAGTCACAATAGAAGCTGTGAAACCTGAAACAATTACAGAAGTGGCTGCTTCAACAGGTGCATCTGCAATCAAAAGTGTTGGAAGTCGTTCCTCAATCTGAATTACATTCGGCTCTCCAGGGACTGTGGCCCCTCTTCCACTATAGATTGTAGCATTCTCTGGACCTGATGATGGAGCAACATAAGAAAGTGGATGTGCGAACAACAGAGCATCAAAAATGCTTGCCCCAAAATCACTTTTTTAGGATCAGTTTTCCTTGCAGTCTCCTCGTCTTCATTTCCCTGCTTTCAATCCTTTTTAGTCTTTTACGTTGTCAATGCCAGGTACATTCTAGCTTCTTCAATTACACATTATCTCCACATTTGATGTTCTTCATTCCATTTAGCATCAGCACAATTATACACTGATCTTTTAGCTCTATTGTGATACCTTTCTTTTTCTTTGGTATGAGAGGAAGGCTCCCAAGCATTTAATGCTTCTCACTGTGCAGGTAAAGGAGGTGGTTTCATCTCATATATTTATTCTCTTAAATTCTCATTAACCTTTAGATCAAATGTACCGTATTGTGGAAATCTTAATGCTCCCTCCTGATCAGTGATCTTGTGCCATTGACAAAGCCTCAAACATGTATGAAGCCCTATATTTGTCGTCATTTAATGATATGGCGTACCTTCCTGTGGAGCCTCCTCACCCTTACAGACAGAGACTTGCACATCACCTCTCATTAAATCTCATAGAGTTTTTCAACATTTCATGATTGCAATGATTCAACAATAAATGAGTAAATCGATTTAAATATTTTCAATGTTTTTTGTTCAAGTCACAGTTCAGTAAAAATACTTTGCTTCCAATCCCAATGCATTCTTTTCCTTTGTAAACCTATTTATGTCATCTGATAACACACCAACCAAGCCCAGAGTGACGCTACACACCAGTTGACCTATTCCAGTACGATACTTTCTGATGGAATTCTCACTCCTTGCAGTTGTTCACTCTCCTTCACAATTTTCTTGTACACTAATTTCCACAACTTAAAGCAAGCAAAATAAACAAATAACTCTTGTCTGCTCCACTTAAGAATTTAGAGTAGTTCATTCACAAACGTTTTGGCCAGAAATAACTCTTTCATCTTCTACACAAATATACAGATGAAATTCTCACCAGCGATAATCCTCCTGACTGATATTGTTTCCCCTTTGCACAATAGGTTCCACTAACACCAGTCACTATTAACACAGTCACAACAATTCGTTAGGGTACCTATCTCAGTTGTGTGGTGGTACCTCATGAGCTGACACCACAAAACCGTAGCAGATACGTAATACCACAATATCCCCTGTTTATCTATCTTATCCCGGGATCTTGGACCACACAGAGTCCGATAAAAACTTCAACTGCTCAGCATCAAGTGTGTATGCAAATTTTCCCAACTAAACCATAGACATTACCAGAATGCAAGACACATAACTTTAACACAATAATGCAAGCTCAACATAGACAATTGCAATGCACAACCCCATAGATACTCACTCCTCCACCATTGCAATTACCTTTGGAACTGCAAACTCGTTCAGTTTTCAAGTTAGGGCTATGGACTTTAGGAACATGAGCTATTCTAACCTTGGGCAATTTAATTATTTTAGCTTCTTTTCTCCTGTGACATTAACCTGCTATCACTTGCCGAAGCAGGGATTCTTGCATTTTAGTCTTTGAGTATAATCATGTAATTTCACCTGCTATCAGTTATATGGACTTTTGTTCGTCAACAAGAAGAACTGAGAAAGAGCAATCATTGGCATTAAACACCATGAACAGTGAAATCCAATCGCTGTGCCACAATAATTAATAAAGAGAGTTGGTGTGAGTTAAAGGGTTTTATTAACAAATTAATTCAAATCGATTTATTTAGTTTGTCAGTATTTATGTTTATCATCATCCTTACAGATACGAAACATTGAGAAAAGTCAGCAAGTGTCTTCCATAAGGGAAATCCCTAAACATCAGTTTCTCTAGTGGCAAAGTAAAAGTGTCAGTTTTAGAAACCCAAATGAAGGGTTCTGATGAGAGATTGAAAATGCATAGACATGAATCCTTCCCACTTTAGTGATTAAAAATGTGCAAGCTAGAAAGTATTCTCAGCTTTAATTCAGCAGGCACTCCAAGTCTCGTGCGAAAGGGAAAGGGATGAGGGGTCTCTCCTATCCAGTCCGGCTCTGCGGATGTATGTCGTTACAACGCATGCTATTACAACGCATGCCTTTACGACGCAAGTTTTACAACGCAAGTCGTTACAACGACTTGCGTTGGGGGGGGCGCTGGATAGTGAATAGTTTAAATTACTATTACAACTCCAGTCCCCGTGGATAGTAGGGAAGGTGTTGGATAGTAAATTAAAACTATTCCCTATCCTAGAGCGCCCCCCAGCGCAAGTCATTGTAAAAGTTGCGTTGTAATGGTTGCGTCGTAAAGGCACTTCGTTGTAAAAGTTGCGTTGTAAACGCTGTTCCCCCTGCTCTGCTCTCAGAACTAAGGAGCACACTAACATAAATCTGCCAAAGGGTAAAGCACCTTCACCCCGCATCCGTGACTCCGCATGCTGTCACAACGCGGTTGTTACAGTGACCGCGTTGTGACAACGCATACCATTACTCCGCAAGTCATTAAAACGACTTGCGGATGGGGGAAGAAGGAGTTGGATTTAAAATCCAACACCATCCCTAAAGTCCGCACAGACTGGAGTTGGAATAGTACATTTTACTATTCCAACATCCAGCGCCCCCCTTCCGCAAGTCGTTTTAATGACTTGCGGAGTAATGGTATGCGTTGTCACAATGCGGTCGTTGTTACGATCGCGTTGTGATAGCATGCGGATTAATTACATGCGGAGTGAAGAGGCATATTCCTGCCAAAGCATTATTTGAAACACATATTATATCCCTGTACCCGCAACTAACCAATTCTCTGCAAAGTTCTGGGAGCAGGTTAATTCTCTAGTTTCTCATGTCTTTACAATGAAGCACAGAACTGAGTCCTTGAAATAATGGATGAGGAAAATCTTGCAATTCAGCCAGTCCTTCCACGATTCATGTTTCCTGCCATCTTCTCTCCTCTAGGAGAGAACCTCACTATCAGTAGTCTGATACATAACAAATGCCTATTCACTAGTTAACAGAAAGAAGGCTTCTGGAAAGATACAGTACCTGCAGTGGAAGAAAAAACACATAGTATAAGGCAACAGTTTAATGCCAAAACTGGCCTCCTAACCTTATTGTGAAATAAACATTTTAATATGGCATTAGTAGGCTAACTTAAGTCAGTGCATTATGTCACTTCAATTTTGTGCTTACAGTGTCTAATTATGGTTACCTACTACTAATTTGCTGTTACCAAACGTGTGTTATTCAGCATAAATGTAGAACTTTTCAGGTAAATGCATTCAATTTGCAAAATGAGTAAGGGGCATATTATCAAGACAGGCGATAAAATTATCGCCTCTTTAACAGCAGAAAACTGCCGCTAAAACGGCGATAATGGGTTTGATAATATGCTCTATGGTATTCCGATTGAAGCTCAGGTTAGATGTCCTTTACATCTAACATGGGCTTCAATTGGAATTCCATAGAGCATATTATCAAGCCCATTATCGCCGTTTTAGCGGCAGCTTTCTGCTGCTAAAGCGGCGATAATTTTATCGCCTGTCTTGATAATATGCCCCTAAATTCACTCCATTACCATCTCTAATGTTTTCAGACTAGCAGAGCATAAACTGTGCGGGATACTTAGGTCTGGCTTCGAGGAATGCTTAATTGAGACAAATGTTTTACCGAAAGAATTTCACCCACTTGGAGGTAGTATGCTGCAGTACTGAGAGAAGACTCACAAAACTTGCAGTACTATGCCTCTGTTGGAAGAGCACTTGCGCATTTACAGGGAATATCCAGCGACATTCACATTTACCGCTGCATATCTGCGTTTATTGACAAGGGGTTATTACCAGCGTTTGAACTGATATTATTCTGCAAAGAAATGCTATGTATTTTGGCGTTTGTATATAAAATGCAAACTCACGCTCTGGTATGAGCTTTGGGGAACAATACTATTATTGAAGCAATAGCGCCATCTTGGGTTCAAAGTGGGTCAAGCCATACGTTATCCACGGTGACATATTGATTTAGAAAAAAAAATAACAGCATGTCTCCGTAAATTAGGCTCAGTTAAGTGATCCTTTTTCACATTATCAGCTACAACATAATCTCAAAGTCAAAACCCCAATTTATATTCAAGATTTTATTCCTAAGGCACTCAATGGACCTAAACATTTCTTTTTAAACACAGTAGTTCCCTGTTTCTTGTCCCATGCATCCGTGAAAGGCAGCGCCGCCATACTGGGTCCGATTAAGAGCGAAACGTATCTCGTGTGGAGGTTCACACTGCCTGACACTTCGGACCTGGCGCCTCTACACCAATATTAACAGGTAGAGATTCCAGCCAGTAAAATCGCATAAGGTCATACATAGTTGTTCTTTTTCCCTAGCAAGATGGGAAAATGTACTACTCCCCGCCATGACTCCTCTTCTCACTCCCTTCCCTACCCTTCCACCTCACATCAGACCTTCTTTATCTACAACATGTACATTTGTGGCCACTGTGCCAAGACTATGTGAGCCAGGTGTAGTGTTGGGCCTTAGGCCCACATGGTAGAGTAAAGCATGACACAGGACACCAGCTAGGGGATAGCAGATCTGGCCTCGAGCACGTGCGCTCAGGCTCTTTTATTAACAGCGTCACCTGACCCAGTGACGTCTGTGGTGGGTGGGTGTTTAGTGTAGGGTTACATCTATAACGACTAGACTGTGTCCTAGCAGGACACTACATTCCTCCCCAACTTTAATGAAAGGAAAAGCGAATGTCCAACCTGTAAGAAAACAGAACAATAACAGTTGGTAGCCTCACCAGATTTTCTTCAGGCGATCGGCTGGGAGAATGTAGAAAGTTCCAGGACTACAAAGTCAGTCAGATGAGCTTCACCTCGGCGGTGTACCTCGGATCATCCTTGTCTTGCTGTGTTGACGCTTATATACAGTGTTCTCACTTTGGGAGCAGAAAGGGTGTGACCCTTGAGGGGTCTCGCAGGTGTTCCTAGTCCAGTGGATGACCACGCTTGTTGGTTGTGGGAGACGATTATGGCACGAGAGGTCTTTCTTTGGATTTGCTGATCTTGATGCCTTCACCTCTCCGTCCGGCCAGGTAACTTCCGACTTGCCTTTCTTGCTGGACTCCTCTCTCACGGGAGCCTTGAAGACTGGCCTCTCCTGCTTGGACTCTTCTCTCACTAGAGACGCTGGGAGGACCCTCTTGCCGGACACGACGGGACCGGGTGGGCCGTGCGGGCTTCGCATGAGCCGCGCAAAGGCGTCGCTGCCGAACTGCCAACGGACTCACCGCCAAGTCTCTCCTGATGTCCTCGGGGGTGTTGATGTCATCCGCCAGGATGGTCTTGCCGTTGGGACATGGGTTCAGTGTCTTCAACCGACCGTTTCTCGGTGCCAGGTGATTACCTGGGGCCTTCATGCTTCCTGTTGCCTGTCGTGGAGCTGCCGCGGCGGCACCTCTCCCATCCGGATTCCTCTCTCACAGGATATGCGGCCGAGGCCCTTGTCCCCTGGACCGCCACTTGATCGCGTGGGCTGTACGGGTCGCTGCCGAACTTCGGACATGGCCACAGTCGAGTCTTGTGTAGTCCACAAGGGTGGATTGTCTAGTGCTCGGGTATGCTCTGCTTCGGTAAGCTTCAGGTTCACGGGGCACCCATGCAGTTTTTTCAGTGGTTGGTCTCCTCGAATGCAGGTTGTAGGGATTACTGGGATCCACGCGGATGTTGCGATGTTCCTTGGACAGCACCGATGTTCCTGTGTGCTGATTGTTACGATGCTCCTTGGACAGCACCGATGTCCCTGTGTGCTGTAATTCTCTCTCCTCCTCTGTGGAGTGATGTGATTCTCCATTCTTCCTCTTCGTTCACTTCCTCGACGCGGTCCGGTCTTCTTTCTTGCTTTCTCACGCTAACCAGGATTCTCCATGTAGCGGGCCCTCTACATGTCGTCCCCGTGGTCTTGTCCATGTGGTAGGACACTGTCTTCACTTGGCTTGGTGACTAGACCTGTCGTCGTATCTTCAATCTCTTTTATGGCGTCGCGCCCTTGCTTTCCATGTTCCTTCTTGCGACGTTATTTGGTCTTCTTGCTGTCGTTGGCCTTCCCGACTAGTCTTCCCCAGGTGGCGTGCACTCCGCCTGTTTCTTTCTGGTCTGGGCATTGCTCTCCGGCATGGTGTTCTTCTCTTCTCTGACTGGACCAAGTTGTCGCGATCTTCTCTGTTGTTGCTTTTCTTTCCATGGTGACCAGACTGGGTGGTCGGTTCCCATCTTGGGCATGAGTTGTCATGCTGTGCTGTTTTCTTTGGGGTCGCTATTCACCGTCACGGTGTTTTGGCGTTGGCGCGCTTTGTCTGCGCGGAGGAGGGTTGCGTCACCGCTCCTGGTGCAACTCTGGTGCATGCTGCCATGCGTGCTGACGATGGCACTCCGGTTGCTGCGAGACATTGCTGTCTCTGTTGGGGACCTTTGTGTGCTGTCCCGTGGCATTGGCGTGTCGCTGTGTAGCGTCACTTTGGCGCTCTTGATTCCTGGCACGTTCCGGCGCAGTGCTGCGCAGTCCTGTCGTGCGGGTGTGGAATTCTTGGACGCTTGTTGCGAGTCGTTGGGTACTTGCTGCTTTGGCTGTTGTCAGGGACTTGCTGCTTTGGACCGTTGGCGGGAGTGGTTGATGCTGCGGTGAACACCTGTGGCCACAGGGCGTCGCTGCTCTCTCCGTCGTTTGACCTCGGCAGTTGTTTTCCTTGGACGTTCTTCCAGTGCTTGGCAGGCGTTTCCCTCCAGACGTTCTGTCAGTGCTTGGATGCTTGGTGAGGCGTTTGTGCCTCTTTCCCACGTCGCGCTGGAAGTGGCATCTGCAGACCCTTTGCGTGTGGGTGTCTTCTGCGGGGTTGCGCATTTACTTGCTGCGTGAGGTTGGATGCTTTCCTTGGGGCGTTGCACAGTCTGAGGCCCCTTGGTGCAGCTGCTTGCTTTACCTCTGTAGGCTGTCCCTTGTGCTTACTGGGGCTTGTTTGTTCTTGTGCGGTCTCCTGATGTGTTCAGGAGGTTGCATGTTGACGTGGCGTCATTTGGGCGTGGCTGTGTCCTTGTGCTTGGATGGATTTGCTTGTGCTGGTGCTGACTTGCTTGGCTGTATGGGCGGTTCGCCGCTGGGTGCCTTCTACAGGGAGTCTGTTGTTCTGAGGTACACTTGGAGCTGCTAGTGTAAACCTGCAGTGGTCACTCGCCTTGTTGATGGCTTAACTGGAAGTTGTGTTTTCCTTCGTTCACGGTCGTGGCGCCGAAAGGCCACTAGATGGCAGTGCTGACTTTGGAGCAGGCTCCGGTAGTCTTTCTCTGCTTGCAGGCTTTCCTGGTTGTCGCCGGTGCAGGCTCGGCGCTGCTGAACACCGAGGTGTAGAGCCTCTACTCTTGTGATTGTCCATTTCTCTTTTCTTAACTTGGGGGTCGTAGGCACGACTTGGGAGCTGTGCCGATTGCAGGTGGAGCCCTTTTGTGTCTGTGTCGTGGAGAGGACGGAGATAGACGCCGGTCACATTCAGAACCTGCACCCAGTTTTGTATGCCTGCTGGGCGCGTTCAGGGAAGCTGGCCTCAGTCATCATGAGCTGCGCAGGGGGGTCACTTGCTGCTTGGTTCCTTGGGGCGTTACTCCGTCCGTTGCCCCTTGCTGCCATTGACCCATCGTGGGTTTGTGCAATGCTTGTCTCTTTGGTGTGTGTAGGTGTGATTGTGCTTTGGCCACTGGGTGGCAGTGTAGCCTGTTTCCTTCTTGCGCACGACTGTCTTCCCTTGTTGAGCACTCTATTGTGTCAGTGCACATGAGGGGGGCAGGAGCTGCTGCTGTGACCTGGTGAGTCTAGGTATACTTTTGGGGGCAGACAAGTACAGGCGCCTCATGCAGTGCGCTGGATGAATGCTGCCCAGTTGATTTGTGTCTGTGTTTGGGCATTGCTGTGTGTGCTCACCGGGCACAAGTTCTGTTTCTTGCCGGGTGCTCCGGCACTTTACATGTAGTGTTGTGGTGGGGCACATTTGAACTCGCGGCGCTGGCCGCATGCAGGCGCTTCACTCCTCAGCCGGGGAGCCTAGGAGGTGGAGGTACACCTCCTTTTGCTGGTGTCCGCCCTGCTTACTCCCCGCTTTTCCCTCTCACCCTATCGCAGCAGGCCAAGTGTTCACGGGCTGCGGGGGGGGTTGTGTGTGCTGCACTACGCGGGCGGGCTCCGCTCATTCGGGTCACTCTCCCCGGGACAGGGGACGCTTGAGGCAGGCCGCGGGTGGGCTCCGCCGGCTCTGTTTAATTGCTCCTCAGCCTCTCCTCCGCTCTATGTGCACGGGGTAAAACTGCTGGCGGGGCACTCGCGCTTTGGCGCTCTTTTGCCGCAGTTCTTATCCCCGCCTGTGGGGCGATGTGGAGGGTTTGTGTTGCGGCGGAGGGGCTCCGCTCGAGCTCCTGGTGCTTCTTTGGGGACTATTCACCCCGCCGCCTCCATTCACACACGCGGCGGGGACAGGGGACGCTCCGGGCAGGCCGCGGGTAGGCTCCGCGAGTCCTGCATAATTTATGTCCTTTCACCCTCGCGGCGGGGGACAGGGGGCATCACAGGCAGGCCGCGGGTAGGCTCCGCTGGCTCTGCATATTTGTCACAGTTTTTCACCCCTCCGCCGCACTTCACACACGCGGCGGGGGAGGGGGCGCTGCAGGCAGGCCGCGGGTGGGCTCCGCCGGTTCTGCTTCATATGACGTTTATTTTCGGCCGCGTTCCACGCAGGCCATGCGGGTGGGCTCCGCTTTGGTGCACAGTCTTCCGGGGGGGGGTCACCTCCCGCTCCCGGCTCACCTTCGGCCGACGGGCCAGGTCCTGGGCTGCGGTCGCGGCGGGTGGGCTCCGTCCGACCGGTGCACCTCTCCGGTGGGGGTCACTGCTTCGCGGCCGTCTCAGGTGGGCACTGGGCGGTTCGCCGTTTCCTGGAGGTGCGTGTTGGTGGCGGCCGACGCGGGTAGGCTCCGGTCGGCTCGTCCTTGAAGTCTGGTGCGGTGGGCCTCACGGTCGCTGCAGGCTGCGGGGCTCCGACGTGCCCACCGGCTTCTCGGCGCTGCTGCGCCCTGCTACAGGGGGTGCCCTGCAGGCGGGCAGCTCTCTCCCCCTTTTTCCGGGATGAATGGCAGTGGCACGCGTGGCTTCACTACCGGCCTCGTCGCCAATGTAGTGTTGGGCCTTAGGCCCACATGGTAGAGTAAAGCATGACACAGGACACCAGCTAGGGGATAGCAGATCTGGCCTCGAGCACGTGCGCTCAGGCTCTTTTATTAACAGCGTCACCTGACCCAGTGACGTCTGTGGTGGGTGGGTGTTTAGTGTAGGGTTACATCTATAACGACTAGACTGTGTCCTAGCAGGACACTACACCAGGTTCAGCAAAGTATTGGTTACGTGAGCTACCTCGCGGCCAGGGGCCAGATTTATCAATATTGGACGCAGCTCAATGCAGCAAGATGACTTGCTGCACGGAGTCAAATGGAGAGGGCAGCAATGCACCCTATTTACTAATATGTGATGCATTCCTGCTCTCTCACTGCACTGCCACACTACATGCTGACTAACCCCAACACAGGCACCCTTATGCCACAGCCGCGGCCCGTGGAGGGAGTTCCGGTGGGACAGAAAGGTGGGGCAGTGGAGGGGCAGGGTGCGGGGTGCTAATAACCGGAATATGGATAATTGGAGGTAAGTAAACAATTTAGCACGCCCTGCATCGCATTTTGCGATGCAGGGCGCGCTCCGAAATTCGTTTTATTTATTAAATTGTTTACTTACCTCTAATTATCCATATTCCGGTTTTTAGCACCCCTCCACCCTGCCCCTCCCCCGCCCGCCTTTCTGACCCACTGGAACTCCGTTCACGGGCCGCGGCTGTTATGCCATAGTGGCGTTGCATGCAGGATTGTTTTTGTGCAGGAAGAGACACATGCCTGCACAAAAACAATCCTTAGACGTGTTTTCCTCTTTTTAGGTGTAAGTGTGCTGCACTATGCAGCAGACTTAGGAAAAAGAAAAAAAGGGGAGAAAGAAGGATATTTCTCCATGTTACGCCTCTTTTAGAAAAGGCATACCATTTTGACACATTTCCAGGTTTACTACTCTTGGTAAATCTGGGATTGCACCAAAATCATGGGTGGATGCTTGGGAACACCCACTCTCACCCATGAAATGCCTTCTCGGCGCAGAGTAACACAAGGAAGTGACTTGCGCTGCCTTGGGTTACTCCAGATTTACCGAGCCACACACGGCCATGCAAGGTGGCTTTGCATGACTTGGTAAATCTGACTTAAGGATTGAGCTGCCCTTGAGTCAGCCTATGTGACCAAAGGACAATGCAGTCCATTGATAAATCTGGACCCTGATGTCTTGCGTGGATGCAGGAACCCCTTGCTTCTGAGTCCTAATTTCATGTCAGAAGGTGCCCCTTTCCCCTTAACCAATGACAAGACAAGGCTTAGGTATAAACTGCTAATTTGTTAATTTTATGCAGCACCAACCAGCCAGTGCCAGTCACCCAAGTTGCCCTACCTTGGGCCCAGGCAGTGAGGAGCAGGCCCTAAAAGTGAGTGTGGGGTAATTATCCTAGACAACATGCAATTATATTAAGTTGTCAAAGGAAGAGATGTCACAACATTGTCTGCCATTCACATACATTGAGATGGTTCTATTTCTGATGTAAAAGCTGTGGCAGATATTATATGCATGAACATATATGTGTAATATACAACATACATGTTCAGATATCAACTACACATTGCTGTCTATCAACTCTTCTGTCTTTTACTGCAACACAGTACTGAATGTTAGAGGTGATGATTGAAATTAGGCTATTAAAATTATACATGCATGTATTTATATTATATTACATGACATTACATTATAGTATATTATATTATATGCTATGCAATAAAATAGAGATTGAGACTGCTTTACCCAGATATGCACCCTTGAGTCATCATTCTCCATCAAATTAATATAGTAATAAGTATAATTGATGATGTAGCATACCTAAAGCAGGTATTTGCCCTAAAGTGAAGAGAGTGCACAATAGTGCAAGTCTTCAGCTTTCCAAAGAGAGATCATAGATGTTTATCATAATGTTGAATTTTTATTAGTTCTCTGAAGGGGCCTCTTGATTGTGTGAGCATTGTACAAAAACAACAAAAAACAACAGATAGGTAAAAAATAGCGTTTATTATTGTGAAGTTACATTAATTGTTGTACCTGCTAAGTAACACAAAAGGGCAAACTGTTTAAACAAGGGGAGAAATGTTTTGTTCGTATTTTCAAAAAGGACTGTTATCCGTGGGAAAAACAAATTTTAGGGCATATTTGTTTCGGCTGGTAATGAAGGCTTTTATAAATGTCGCAATGGCTTTGAACTTCAACTATATGTGTACTTATCCTGCGGCCTATTAAGATGCTAATCTACCCAACACAGCTTCTAATTATTTCAGAAAGCAAGTGTCACCTTACAAATGTGGCCGGATGTGTAAGAGTTTCTTTTTGTCATCTTGAGTTGTCCTGTCCCCGGTGACCCCTCTTTAATACAAATTACAAATAAAGAAATCATCCCCTTCCCATGAGCCTCTGGCATGTCAGGTTAGATTTATTATGACCCATTCATACATTATTACAGTGAGACAAATCATCCACAACTGACAATAAAGTCCTGTCCCGTCTGGGGACAGTCACTTGACACCAGCATATGTTTTGCTGGTGTAATCACAAGAATATCCTGCTAGCAATGGATAATGCACATTTAATTAAAAATAGAAAGATCTCGATTGCTATGATTGTGCATAATTTTATGTGAAGCAATTGTGGCGTCTATGCCATTGCCATACGGTCTGGAGCTACTTTGCAGGTGAAGGTGAAAAAGCTTTCTCCCTGGAACTACTGAGTTCTTAAAAGACAGCCTAAATGTATATCATGTCTGTTGGACGTAGTCTATGGCTGCCATAACAGCAAAGTGTTCAAGTAATCTTTATTTGATCATTTCACAGATGATCATAAAAAACAGGCAACATTTATAACTCATACAGTTAATATAAAAATAATAACATATTTAACCCCTTGCATGCGGCCGCGATTCTGCACCTGTGCGTCAAAATCGCAAGTGGGCGGGTTCATGACGGCCCCCAGCCGTCATCAGCACACGAGCGCTGTAGTGCATGACGGCTGGGGGCCGTCATCAGCATGCAAGGGGTTAAATATATTATAAGGCATCAGTAGAAATAAAATACACACCAGGCGTAAAGCCATAACAAAAAATCTATTCTTATAATGTAAGCTAATATAATGCATGATAAAATTTAAGCAAGAGATCACAAAGGCCAGGACATGAAGTAAGGATAAAATTGAGCAATCATTATTTTAAATAACATTGCCTTCCTCACACGTAGGTTTCTCCTAAAAAAAAAAAACAGCCAACCAAGTAACAGGTACCTTGATGATTTAGTTGCTGTAGGAAGAGCAGAGCCAGGTGGTGCATTCTTGGGTGGACACAACTGACGTCCACCTAACCTTGCGTGAGGTCGTGTTCCATTTATAGGATTGTTCTTGTTTGTATTTGGAGGCAGTCAGCAGTGGTGCTTGACTGATCTGTCACAGATTTGCAGCTTAAAGGACATTTTCAAGGTTCGAAGGGACTTTTCTTACACTTTGTGTCGTGTTTCTGGAGGAAATACTTGTTAGACAGTAAAACATGGTCTATTTCGGTGGGTGTTCTACAACAACACTAAAGTTTTAATATCAAACTGCACAAATACTGATTCTGTAATAGCGACCACACAGTTCCATATCTTGAAATAGATAAGGAATTAAGAATAGTAAATCTATACTTCCCTGTTTATGCTTATTGGGGCATATGTATCATTCTCAGAATCGGCCCGTTTGCGAATGGGAAAAAGCCTTTGGGGATGTATCATTCCAAAAGGGCATTGCAAATTAGAGAATCGCAAAATTTGCTCTTCTCTATATTGCGATTGCATTTAAGGAATCGCAAATTGCAATTCCTCAAATGCAATGTAGGAAGCACAGAAAAATTGAGATTTGGCCTTAAGGAATTACAAATCACCACCAACTTCAAGTTGGTGGTAATTTGCAATTTCTTTGAAAAATGCACTTTTGTGCATTTTTCAAAGTGCCATGTGGTGCACATACATGCCCTTAGGGCATCTTTGTGTGCCACATGTGCACACATACATATTTCAGGGGTGCAACAGGGTGTCCTTTTGGCACCCTTGCAACCTTCAAATTGCATTCTCAATTTGTGATTCTCTAATTTGTAATCGCAAATTGAGAATGTCTTCCCATTCACTCCTATGGGCCTCCTAGCCCATAGGAATGAATGGGAAGGTATTCCTTATTTGCGAATCTCAATTTGCGATTCGCAAATAAGGAATATGTAGGATATGCAAAATATTTAGCAAATCCTACATACATTGCATTTTGTGATTCTCTAATTGTGATTCTCTAAAAATCGCAATTTGAGAATCGCAAAAGTCTTTTTTGATACATATGCTCCTTGGTGACTAATATTTCGAAGCTGGAATGAATACAAATCAATATTATTAACCAAGATATTGTGACATGTAGCACTGTTGTTTTTGAACAATATGATGAATTTCTATGAAGAAACGTCAGCTGATTCTATTTGCCTCATGGAAATTGTCACTAGATTCAGTTGGTAGTGTTTACCCAGTAAAATGTTTCTTGTTTTCTATTCGGTGCAGTGTGTGCAATGTCCGAAAATAAAATTACACAACTGCAGCCATTAAAAACACCTTCTACAACGGGTAAATTGCATATAAGACCAGTTAAACATGTCAAAACACACAAGATGATGGACAGAATGTTGCATAATGGCAAAACATTCACCCCCCCAGTCATAATCCATCGGTTTGGCAGTTCGGTCTGGACTGTTCCCATGAGGCACAGGGTCAAGACTGATTTGGATATGGCCATGTCTGAACTGGGGTGGCTTGGTGAGCAAAATAACGATGGATTAAACCCAGATCTGTGACTGGGGGTGAATGTTTTGCCATTGTGCATACCATTATTTGATCCACCATTTTGTTCTCGCCGCCTCACGTTGCTCTCCTTATCACTTGTGTCACCGCGCCGTTTCATACACTACAACACTTTCAGCACACACGTGGTTGTTATGGTTACTGCAATTTAGTTGTCTGTTGTGCTCCTATATGCAAATAACAACCCTTCCACTCTTACTTAGTTTCCCGTGCACCCCTTTTGTTCTTTGTGACTGATACACTTGCTGCCCTGTCCCCTTGTATGATATACCGGTTGAGACATTGTTCTGTTGTTACCATATTCGCCCGGTCTCAGCTGGGATAACGGGTTTACTCCTGTTTCTATTTACTTATGTTTCACTGTTTTGGCACACCATGTAATTAATTAAGTATTTAACCCCTTCCACTCGGGGCTAATTCCCCCGCGGTGCGGGGGGGGGGGGCGCGTGGCGCCGCGGTGCTCGTGACGAGCCCAGCTCGTCATGCTGCACAGTGGAGCTGTGCTTATGACGAGCTGGGCTCGTCACGACTCCACCCACTCCTTTAGAACGCCCACACAGGCGGGGAATTAGCCCCGCATGGGCCATCTGCTGCAGGTATGACAAGCTCACCTCATCATGAGCACAGCTCCACTGTGCCTCATGACAAGCTGAGCTGGTCATACGCATGCAAGGTAATAAGAGCCCTTTTAGAGTCTATGATTTTTTAGCTACTTTATGTGAAAATAGTGTTTTAAAATGCACTATTGAGCCACTTAAAAAAAAAACATTGTAGAGAGAGAACCGTCCCTGCCCCAGACCCTCTAGAGTATTCCACCTTGTTACATTTCCTGCCACGTATTACACTTTACTACTTTTAAAGAACACCAGACACTACTGACCTTTGAAATTATTTTCACACTTATTTTAGTGCCAAAAAAGTCTGACAGCTGTGTCTAGATTTGGTGTTGAGGACACCCATACCCCCCATATTTCATGAGGTAGTAGGGGAAGTTTTTTTATCCATTGGGTCTAAAACAGTTCCTAGTGGAGAAAAAAGAAAAAAGATAAGGTGGGAATGTGACAGCAAATTAGTTGACTTGTCTGTCCATGGTCAGATACGCAGAAAAATATATGATTCCTATTCGTAGCCCTGAGAATTTTTGTGACACAGTGACATGTGAAAATTAACCAAACTGTGGAAGGAAATCTATGCCTGACAGACTACTTCCCCATGTGAGCTGGATTCCTTTATGGGCCTCTGTGGTGTTTGCATTCCTTGTGGTGTGCATTTCTGCAACTCCTCAAACCAGCATGTTTATGTTTTTGCAGTCCAATTAATTTGGATTTTTAAAGGGTGGCAATGCTTTCTATGTCATGGTTAGTAGTACCTGAAATTATATGTAAGTATTTACAGATAGCTAGCTGGTCGTTCTGAAACGATACCTATGTTAGAACAGAAACATGCATGTCTGCATGATGGAAACAGACCACTTTAGGTAATTGAAAGAAGCCTTAAATGCGTTTTCTTCTTGAGGAGTAAAACGATGTATTCACTAGCTTCCAAATATTATGATTTAATTAGGATCACTAATTAGAGAAAGTTGGCACTCTGAATCCGAACACTAATTGGCTCATTTATCCTGCAGCATGGGGCGAAAGGCAATTAAAATGAAAATGTGCCTTCATATTTGCGTGTGACGTGGTCCGTTGGAAGAATAATATTTTGTGCTCATGGAAAGGGAATTAAGTAATGATTTACATCGTAATGATTTAAATCCATCTGTTATAGAGGATGCCAACTGTATTTCAATAAATACCAGTCTGACATGCCTACTATACTCCTGATTAGCCCTATATTTGCACGAGACCAACGAGATGCAATGTTTTAGCACATTATTAGCCTCGGAAGTTCTGTCCCTCGCAAGTACTGCGTGAAAATGTTTCGTGCTACTTTGCGTGAAGAACAGAAAATAGTGCAGCACCATATTTAGCAAGAGTCGCGCCCCGATGACGTCATCGGTAGCGATCCCGCGACATCAGCCTGTCCTGCAGGTGTGCCTGAGGTGCAAAGGCGAGCCACACGGTGCCTAGCCTAGGCTTGGTACTCCAGGGAAGGCGCGCAACGCCCATTGGGATCAAAGGGTTTCGAGCCCCCGCACCCCCTCGTGTGTGTCAGCCCAGGATGAGACAGCTTCCCAGGCACAAACACAGCCGCACCAGAGTACTTCGCAGGTCTTTAAGATACCATTCGTTTGTAATTGAGGCTTTGGTTGTTTTTTCACCCCTTCTAGAGCCCCTGCAGCTCCACTCTAACTATATGCTGGAAGATTCAGCCCCCCCCCCCCCCCCGAACTTTTTTCTGAGCCCCCACCGAAATTTGCCTCTAGTTGCGCCCCTGCTCCAGGGACACCTTAAAGTACACCTTCCTATATGTAGAACCCCGCACATTGGACAGAAGAGTAGGATGTGTGCTGTTGTGTAAAGCACAGGTTACATGTGGGTATATCAGGCAACGTTTTGCATGACCCCTTGCCCGCACCTGGTTATCCTAAGTATTAGGATTTGTTGCAAAGCCAGATCACCCTACTTTAGTAGATCTGACTTTGCACTAAAACCCGTGGGTTTTGTTTTTGCCCTCCCTTGACACACACATCTTTAATATACTGATAGGGTGATGACACAAAGAGATATGGCTGCTGTGTGATGGTGCATCTATACACAAACTGGCTATTACACATAAGCGCTGCTCCATTGCTGCTATTTGCTATGCTTTCCATCTCTTGCATTGAGAGCACCATCTCAAACCAATATATTGTTTTCTATATCTCTTAAAGTGCTGATGATAGGGAGTAAGAGTGTTTCACAGCATATCTCCAAAGGAGCTGTGGGCTGTAGGATTAGAAGCAATGCATTTAGAATGTAAGATGGAATAAAATCATAAAATACATCACTTCGAAGCAGAGATTAAGTGATTATGGGTCGGGATTGTGCCATATCTCAGAGGTGCAAACGACAAGGAGTCATTTGAGAGTCTACACAATCGGGAAACATCACAGCGCTGAATCTTTAAGAGTATGGTTGTGAGTATCTCCCTTGTCTTCAAAAATTCTAATATTTAATTTAACATCATCACTCCTACTGAAAGCAGAGAACATTTCTGTAGATGATTTTTCCCTTGTGTTACTTCTGAATATTTCCAAGAAATCTTACTTCATGACCCCTTGTTCAAGAAAAACACGTCCACTGGAAAATATTGTTTTCCCGATGGTTGTATGTTTGTGGAGCATTACACTTCTTTCTACCAACTATAGTAAATTACCGGTAAGGGTGCAGGGATCCAAAAAAGCTAAATTGAGATATTTTCATGTTCAGGGCAACAGGCTGTTTAAGGTCGAGATTTATACCTATTTGGCGGTTGTTTTTTCTACATGGGGCCCTTTGATAAAATCCAAGAGATTAGCTCTGTAAAGAACTATGTGAACACTCTTTTTTCCCCGCCAGAATTGGCAGTAAACCATTGGGCACCCTGATTAAGATATACCAAGTCAAACCTGTTTCAGTAGCCTCCTATGGTAGTGATGTTTGGGGTTATGTAAATTTGAGGGAGTTTAAAGTGATTGAAAATGGTTTCTGTAGGCGTTTTTTAGCGGTTCCTGGATCTACACCTGCTTTCATGGCTCATGAGGAGTTAGGATTGCCCTATTTGTTGGATCTCATTGCACTCCACCCCTTGATTAGGTGGCTCACTATCTGGGTGCAATCGTAAAATCACCTAGGTAGAGACAAATTTAAGGACTGCCTGGAGCTTAATGGGTGGAGGTCAGTTAAAAAGGCTGATGCATATCTGGGACAGCTTTGTCAAAGTAGGTAGGTCTGGCTTCTTTGAGATGCACTCTTCTATTTCAAAAGCTGATATTGCCTGGACTCTGGGTTTTTTTTTATGGAGGAAAACCAAGAAGGAGGCCATTGAGTTGGAGAAACCCCTGGTCCAAGGTCGTGCACTGATTGCAACATGTCCCGCCATTGAACACTATCTGCTCAGTACTCTTAATGTCCATCATCGATTCCTTCTTACCAAATTTAGGTTTAATCAGTTGAGAAAGTCGTTTGACAGAAGGTGTGATCTTATTTGAGCATTTTGCGCTCCCTCTGAGGGAAGTTGATCCTGCACACAATGCATTTTACCATGTTATGCTGTTTTGTTTATTATTACGTTTTAAAATCCTTTTATATGCTTATTTGTCAAAATCTATGTGTAATATGTGTACCTGAGATGTTACTAGCTGGGCTCAAATCCGCTGTGTGTATAATTTTATTGCGGGCTGTCAATAGATGAATTGTTTTAGGTCACACTGATTTTAATAATTAATTATTTGCTTAATATGTATTCCAGGTCTTTTTCCAGGCTTACAATGATGCTAAATGATGATTGTTAAGACAATGTAGTCTTACTTATGGATCTGGATGTAGCGTGTTTTTTGACTGATGAATGCATTTATGTTTTATGTGCTTTTATGGTCTGATTCACACCGAAAAAAGCTTTTCTTGACCTTGACGTTTCTATAAATTTTCCAAGTTTTCATTATCATGTACAGTTAAGGCCTTTCATTTTGGGGATACTTCCACGTAAGATTTTTGCGTGGTACAAAGCATTTTCAATGTGATTCTCTGATGAGTAGGATTCAAATTGATCTCTCTCAACTCCTAACCAAATCAAACATCTATTTGTTTGGTGCCACTGCCTTCTCACCTACTCTTTTTCGTAACCTATCCTTATTCAATGTCGGTCTCTACTTTCTGGGCCTGAGATTTATTCGACAGGCCTAATGGCTTCCATGGCCTCGTACTGTCTTATAAGCCATTTC
Organism: Lissotriton helveticus; assembly: GCF_964261635.1. Lineage (NCBI taxonomy): Eukaryota > Metazoa > Chordata > Amphibia > Caudata > Salamandridae > Lissotriton > Lissotriton helveticus. Next base: position 569,316,215 of record NC_136063.1, read on the forward strand.
TCAACCTGGATCTCGTAGCCGCTTAACAACCCTACTGGCACATGGACTTGGGTTGACGTGGGCTGACATTTTTCTAAAGGTGACATTACATATCCTTGACCAACCTCATCAGCGACGCATCTCCCTTGTCTCCTGCCTCTCATCCAGTGAAAAGGGAGGTCACCCAATCAATACCCCGATTAATTATAAGGGGTACATTTTGACTCAGTGGTGACTTTGAAGTGCATAACATTTATCCAATTTGATAAAAGTAGTTTGAAAATAGTTATTTTAATATGTGAACTTAACTATGACCCGTTGAATAATCGTAAAATGTATCTCTTCTTTAAAAAAATGAAGTCATGTCAAGTCAGGTTTCTTAACCTGACATGACCTAGGTTGTAAGCATACAGCTTTGCTAATCACACCTAAAGCTTTTTTTCCAGGAAAAGCTTCCACAGATTCATTTTCATGACAGGCGATGTGCTATTCAGACTGGATATTGATTTATAAATGATAATAATATATTGGCATCAAGGTCCCCCTTCCCCTAAATGAATGAACTTCTCAGTGGTTTCCAAGGAGAGCATCAAGTCTTTTCTGTTTCTTCATTGCACAGGTGTGTTCCTAGAAATCACAGAAAATACCAGTGTTTCTTATGAAGCTCTGTCAGGTTTAACTGAAGCATGGTCCCCTGGTAGAATGCAATGCCTGTTAGCATGGCAGTCACACTGGCCTGCTGCTGTGGTCCACCATGCACTTGAATTGACTACTTCCATATTTCTTCTGTATTTGTCGTAATTGTGCTTTTCTGTTTTGTGTAGTGTCTTGTATTGGTGTTGAGTATGTTCCTGCCCTACATTTGCTATTCATCTATGGGCGATGACAATGTTTGTGCCCAGTGAACTATGAGCCTCGTGAATTCGAGTTTAGAGTGAATATAGAATCCAAGGCGCTTCACACACTTTTCGAGCTTGAGTTTGGACACCTTAAGACTGATGCCCCATACACAGGACTGAATGTTGTGTTTTATGGGTTTCCCTGTGATAGTGAGTGTAGGAGGTTTTCTATTGAGTTTAATTTACAATGTATGAAAGATATCAAGGAATAAGAGGCGGTTAAGGCATGACTTCAGTGTACTACCAACACCTGGAGACAGAGCGGGATGTCGGCAGTGTCATCTGGATGCTGAATGACCAATTGATGGCCTACTCATTCCATGTACAGACAATATAGAACACGCATGAGGATGAAATGTCGCGGAAGCCCGCAGGTGACAAGGAGCGAGGGGGATACGCCTGTCTTCCTACAAATTCGTTTCTGACACCAAAGAGGAAAGAGGAGAAAAGTCCTTCCTTCCCTCCCTCCTCCTCCTCATCCCTCCTCCCCTCCCTTCCTCCTTTCCTTCATTCCTTTCTTCCTTCCTCCCTCCCTCTCTCCCTCCTTCCTTTCTCCCTCCCACCCTCACCTTTCCCTCTTTACCATTATCCAGCAGTATTACCTCCTAGAGGGTTACCAATAACACGGGATTAGATTTTTCTCTAGCATGGTATTATGTCCCCATTCCTAGCCCTGCAGTTCAGAATGGAGGATAACATGATAATTACACGCATTTTCACCTGTTCCTTGTTGAGATACTGGGCCTCGGCTGTGAGTAGGTGCTTCTTACTCCTTTAGTACTCCTGCCCTACTAGTAAATACCAGGAACCTGCCATGTTCTTGTTTTACCCCATGGAATTCAGTACTAACCCGGGAGTACTGCAAGAGTTTATCACAACAAAATCCTTCTGAATCTGGATTTATTGACGTTTATCCCCAGCGCAGATTTTGAAAGTGTTTACCTGGTGAAATGTGTGAGGAAGAACAACAGTCTGGTCTTTGCAGTACTTGCACATCGTTTTTAAACCAGATTGGGGCACAAAAACCTATGCATCCCCTAGTCAGTATTAATGCAATACCTGGAATGAGGGCGTAAGCGTTAAACCATGCCATTTCCTGGATTCACAGTGCTATTTTTAAGCTGCCACACTTGAAAGCTAGACTTTCGTTTCCTTTCTATGAAGTTATGTGAAAAGCGTTGGCATTGACATCCAGCCGCTGGGTCACCTTTATGTTCTCCAACAAAAGGAGCCTTCTGCAACACTTTGATTCCACGGGATACATCTCTTCCTTTTCACCTCTTTATGTTTTATTTTTGAAACGCTTTGAAGAACTCTTGTTGTTATTACAAAGGCATGTTTCAACTTCTCTCTTTCACCATCTGTCATAATATTGGATGACTGACAGGTTTCCTAGGCATTTGGTTCTAGGAAGGGCTCCAACAAAAGAATGTATTTATGAATACAATGCAAATTAGTAAAACACACGTGTTTAGATATTTCTGCTGGTGTTCTTGATCCAGAAACTTTTGCAGAAAAGAAGCATGCCTTCTGGTTTTATATATACTGCTTTACATTTCAAAAATGCATTTAAATAAATATTCAGCATGATAAATGCTGCTTTTAATGGCTTTATGATTTACCTGTCCTTGTCAGTATGTTGAGTCTAAATCTTACTACTAGAAGTGAGGCTCCAGCGGCAGTGTAGGCAACTTGCTAGCTCCAGGCTTATAAAAAGATATATTGCTTCCCGTTCCCTTTGATTTAGGAAAGTCACGGGTGGCTCCTCCGTTTGAGTGGAGCAGCGTCGCCCGGCAAGCCTCAGAACTGAAAAATAAAACGGTAATTAAGTTTATTTATTACTGTTTTATTTTTCAGCAACTCATCCTGGACTAAGTGTCAGGATGGGGTGGGGACAGCGCTGCCGAGCGGCAGCAGCAGGGAGCTGGGTGCTTTAAAATGCGCATGTCTCTTTGGCCGGCAGTCTTGGGACAGCCAGCCAGACATGCTCATTTTAAAGTTCTCTAACCTAGCTGTCTTAAACAGCTAGGTTAGCGAAAGCACAGCCCTCCAGTGCTATTAAGAGCTCTGAGAGCAGTCGCAGCTTGCATAACTCGTGGGTGGGGGGTGGGGGGGGGGGGGGGGAGGGTCACGCAGGGTGAGGGGTTGTGCAGGGTGGGGGGGAGGTTTAATAAAAAAAATTAAAAAGTCAACTACCTTTGCAGATCCGGTCCCGCGTCGTATCTGCTCCTCTCCCGGAAGTAGAAATCCTCCCTCCCCTCCCCTAAGACAATCAAAATGCTGCAATGGCAGCATTGTGTTTGGCGGGGACACTGACCAGCCAGGCGTCTATGGGGAGTCCATTTCTCGATGTAGGCTGTATGCAACCTACATGGAGAAAAGACAGAGTGCGCATGATTGCAGTAAGTCCGCACCCTCAACAGTGGGCAAGCCACTCCTTCCCTGCCCTAGAGCAGGACCGCCCGCCCACCCGCCCGCCCCCAATCAAACCCTTCTGCTGTCTCACAGTGTGAGAAGCAGAAACATAAAATGGTATAAATACCATTTTGTGTTTCTGCTTCTCGCACTGCGAGAAAGCAGTGGGGCAACGCTTCTCTGCCCACATGGAGGAGCCGCCCCTAGCTGAGAGAGGCCACTCCCTCAAATCCCAGGGCTGCAACGCTTCTCTGCCCACATGGAAGAGCCGCTCCTAGCTGAGAGAGGCCACTCCTTCCAATCCCGGGGCTGCTTTCATGCTGTAAAAACAGCGCCAGGATTGGGTAGGGCAGATTCCTGCTGTGGGAGCTTCCTGGAAGTCACCAGAGGGAGGAGGATGCCCTGCTAAGAAGGTAAGTGATTTTATTTTTATTTATTTATTTTGCAACCCTCCCACATCGTCCCTGCCTCACCACCCTCTGTACAAGCCGGCTGCCACTGCTATTTAGTCATTCCTCTCCCTCTGAGTGTGAGTTTTCTTGACTGGCAGAGACCTCTCATAAACAATACCATGTTCAAATGGTCATGGTTGAACCTAATTGAAGATACTTGGGACAAGCTTTAGCTGTGTAACAGTTGCGGCCCGCCCGGCGCTGACCTAGAGGATGGGCACAGAGCTCGGATGGGAGAAGCTGTGTTTAGCAATAACTTATAATTTAAAATCACCTGCTGCAGAGTTACCTGTGCGTCCAGCTTTCAGGCAGCAATAAAAATGTCAAAATAACTCTTGTAATTAATGTTCCTGCTAGTGGCAGTTTTGATTCGCCCTAAAGTATCACAGAGGGTTAATATGCCTGCTGCACAGAACATATTTGTATTTTATGCGGATAGCCTTTACCAGCGCTTTAAAACAAATTAAATGTATGTGAGAGAGGGGCTCTGGAGAGATGATGGGCACTTTTGCCGGGTGGTGGTGAGGGAATCTGAGGAGGAGGTTATGGGGCGCACCCAAAAAAAAAGATTATCGCACTGGGCGCCGCGAGCGCTAAAGTCGGCCCTGCTTGGGGAAATGTACTAGGAACACAAGGACTGTCAGTCTAGCTCTGCAAAGAGCTTTTTCAGGTTTCGTCTGAAAACTGAAGGACAGCTCATGCACTGTCCTTGAGAAACCTCTTGTAAACAAAAAAAAGCTTAAAGAATGATCACCCACAGGTATAGGTCCTGCAGTTCTTACAGAGTAGAACCATTTCCTGTGTTAAAAAGTTCCCCTATGTAGTGCCCACAATTGTAGGCCGATAAAAGAGCACACTGCAAATTAAGCGACATACTATGCATGTCAAGACTACAATGGCCTTTTAGCAGTGACCACCACAGCCCGCTGTTAACAAAAGACACACGTGGTGCTCTTAAGAGCACCCATGTTTGCTTCTGCTTCAGTCCAGCCAAGACAGCATGACAGCGACTCTTCTTCTGCTCATAACATTAATAACACCTTATATAATAACACCACCCTAATAACGGCCTCCTAGGCATGGTTCTGGCCACTTTATTGCTTCAGCCTTTCACCTAATGCTGGTACGGGCAAACGTCATCAGTAATAGACCGTCCTCTATCCTTACCACAGAAGCAGTAATGACCGGATGTCATATTACCGAGCCGATACAGAATGGGCAGGAGAAATCAGTGTTTCCCCATCAGTTTCCTGGATGGCATTCCAGGATGTTTTTGTGGGCTCATTCTCCAAACTTTTACCTGGCAAAGTGCGTCTGTGGAAATCTCAGAGTAGGAATTACTACCACATTTCTTGTAATACCCAATCGAACTGTAACTTCTGCTTCCGCTCAAATCAATTTTGAAGCGAAACTTTTAATGGCATGATCCCCCATGGGTGCATTATGCTTTAATGGGACCCCAGTATTTCCGGATGTGTCCACACTGTGATAATACTTTAATAAAGAGTTTTGTTGTTTTGTTTTGTATGTAGGCTTTTATAGCGCAAGCCTCAATAGAGCATTGTAGAGCAATACATTGATTTTCTGGTAGGTGCAGGGTCGGACTGGTCTATCGGGCAATTTGGCAGTACCCTGAAGGGCTAGTCTCATAGATCAGTGTTTAAGCAGGTTTTTTGACTGTTTGTGGGCCTGTTTTATGGCCTGTTGGGCGCGTTTTTATTTTGATTTCCCTAATATTACCACAAAAAGTTCCTTCAGCAAGCACAAATGCATGTAGTCTCCCACACCTATGAAGAGCATTTCTTTATAAGTTCAAAACTTTTTTGCTATTTTATTCCCTAACGTGGGCCACTTTTAACTTGATGCCCGAGTCCGTTATCTGTTTCAGTCCGATCCTGGGTGTGAGGGGGCACTCAGGAGATATGTCTGGTCAGTAGATAGTTTTGCTGTGAAGACGTGTTGTGTGAATAATCTACCATGTACTTCGAAGCCATTGCACGTACAATCACAGTTTTACCCTGTAATGGTGGCAAAAACCGCAAAATATCGATTGCAAAGTATACACAGAAAATACATGATTGCTTTTGTAAATTTTCTTTCCATCTGTTAAGAACTATTTTTAATTGTATTTCCTCAGCAATCATGTATGTAATGGGAGCCCTCGGTCCGGCGGCAGGATACTTGTTGGGAGGAGTCCTCATTGGTTTCTACGTGGACCCAAGAACGTCTGTCAATATTGACCAGAGTGATCCCCGCTTCATCGGAAACTGGTAACAGTAAAGTCTAAAACTTTAAATTATTTTGATATTGAAACAATAAAATTATCAGTAGCTCGCTCATCTCCCCAGCAGAAATAGAGCTTGGTACAGTCCAGACTGCAGTTACTACATCCTAAAGGCGAAAACAACTTGTTACATCATCAATGTATTACCTACAAACAGAACCCTCAGCCCAGGAGGGAAGGGAGGAACCAGAGATATTGGCAGAGACGCTTTAAGGAATAGGCTAAGTGGGATCTGGCCCAGGGCCCCAGCCTTTCAGGAGGCCAGGGCCGGACTGGCCATAGCGGGCAATGTGCAATCCCCCGTTGGTCCGCACGGGTGGGGGCCGGTTTTGTTACAGGGCCGTTTTTGCAGCATAGCTGCAAAATCGGCCCTGTAACAAAAACGGCCGAAAACCGGCCCTGGCAAAGAGCTCGGCGGCACCTCCAACCCCCTCGAGTGGGGAGGGGGGTGGGGGGGAGGTGGGGGGGGCGTCCGAGCACTTTGCCAGGGCCGTTTGTGGTTTCCAGTCCGGTCCTGCAGGAGGCCCCCTGATAGAGCCAGCTCTAATCTGCAGAGTCTTTGCCTGATGACCTTTAATAATTCTTAAACAGATTGTTTTAACCACCGTTTTCCTTTAGTTTATTTTTAATGTAGGTGATGTGTGAGAGGCTATTGTAGACATTTTGCTGAGAAATTTAGGGGCAGATTTACAAGAAACCGTGGATGCGCTGCATTTACAATACGGCGCAAGGCGCAAGGAATGACAGATGTGTCAGAAATTCTGACTCATCTTTTGGGGTTAAAGTCATGCGTTGCTGGAGTCGTGTGGCAAGCATGACGCAACTCCAGCAATGCATTTGGAGGCTTATTCTCAATACACTGCCTCACTCATTTTTGACACAGTGGCGTCGTAGAAGTGACGCAGTGAAATCTTGTAGATTTCACTGCATCACATTTATGAGGCTTTCCTGCGTGGGAACACCCACCTAGCATACATTATACCTGATGCAGGTATAGTGTGACACAGGGTTTTACAACATGACGCATCTCCCTAGATGCGCCACGTTGTAAATTGGCCACATTTTTTACCCGCCTCTGCCTCACAAAAGTGGCACAACAGTGGCGCAAAAGTGTTGCAAGTGGCTTGTAAATCTGCCCCGTTGTGTTTATGTTTCATTCAACATCCTTGTATTTCTCACAAACACATCAACTGCTTTCAGCAGGGTGTTCCCGGGAGGCCTCTAAGCCCAATAAAGACAGTAACTCCTGTTGCTAGTCCATCGACATTGGCAGAATGAAATTAGCGCATTAAAGTACACATGGGGTAGCAGCAGTAAATATTAGGACCAGAACAGAAGCAGGAAGTAACTGCAGCATACAGAAAGGTATCAACTAATGCAGAGGTAATGGGTGACCCTGCTGTTATGAAAATTCTCCTGTTGTACCATTTACATCCCACTACGGAGCAGTATAACAGAGTGAGTACATAACATTTTCAAACGTATGTACCATATGGTATGGGTTGATGAAATAAAAGCATAATGTTTGACCCAGTGAGAATAGGGGGGCTTTCTCTTCACGTCCCTTTGGAGGTGCCATTATCTGCAGGGAAGTTTTTTTCAAGAAGGGACATTGAATCCCAAATATTTTTGGGAAGTTTAATAATTCCAATTTTTACGTTTTACTTTGATAAGAATTCAGACTTGTTAAAATTGGTTGATAAAAAGTCATAAACATTCTTAATAGGTAATTTATAGAAAGTCAGGACTTTCTACTGAATGTCTTTAGGATACTATAAGTGATTAATTTCCACACGAGTAAAATATACCTGATTCACAAGTGAAATATTTAGTAAGGTTACATATGTTAGGTGTAAATTACTCACACTTAGATTAAGCAATACACTACACTTAAATTAAGACAAAGCAGGAATACACAACAGGATATTCATGGAATGCCCAAAGGCAGACTAAGTAAGTTAGTATTTACACCCACAAAGTAGGTGATTACAAAGGCATTTTGATAATTCACAAAACGCAAAACATTAATTCCCATTCTTTCTCATGTTAACCTGGTATAAATGGGAATACTTCCCAAGCAAATCTAAGAAAAAAATGCATCTTCTTATTATTTTTGCCTAAGGAGAAAACTTGTGCACTATATTAAAAGTCCACTTTTGTAATGGGGGCAGAGAGAGGGAACGTTACATTTTAAATTTTCGACTGAAAAAGTCACATTTCACTTACGCTTACCATAATACATTTTTAAACGCAAAAACAAGGATGCCGATGTGCAAGTGAGGAATTTCCCACTGATACTATAGGCCATTTAAATTTTTGGCAGTAAGGATACTCTGTTACAACGACAACGGAATATCCTCACTGCCAATGCAGTTCGCCCGCCGCAAGTAAATGCAGGTGGACCTTTGGGTTAATTACAGCAAAGACTACTCTTTTTCCGCTGTGATTAACCCCCTCCAACAGCCCTGGGGTGCAAGGGCCATTGAAGAAATTACTTTATGTCCCCCCAATGAAATCAAACTAACCACAGGGGAATACTGGGGGAGGGAACTAGAGGCGCAGGGCGCTAGGACCAGGCCAGCCTCCAACACGAAATGTTCAACACAAATGGGGCCGCTCCCAGTACAGTGACCAAAGGTACTCTAAAACTGAATTGCGAGTGTGGACATCTCACAAAAAGTGAAAGACTGGCCTCAAACACCACCAGGTGTCCTCCTTCATCATCGGCAGTCCTCACCCTCTAGAAACTCGGTTTGGTAGAGGGCGGGCCTTCCCCTGACGACAGGGATGCACTACTAAACTAAGTGAAAAGTGAGTGAATTAAAAACCATTACAGTTACCAAATAAATTTTAATAGGACGGGTAGCTATATGGCATTAAAAAGGTGGACGGTGAGATGGGGGGATTTATTGTCCCCTCACCGTAGTGAAGGTGGTTAGCATGTTTCTGCCGTTCTTACCAATTTTGTGGTGAGAAGGTACCACTTGGTGGGATGACCTTTGTAACACTCCCCGATCGGGGAGGACAGAAGGATTCACCTAGGTGCAAACACGGGAGACGCACCGTGAGGCAAGTGTGACAAAAGGGGTCTCCTCCATTCTCCTCCATTCTCCTCCCATGGGGCACGAAGGGTATGTTCTTAGGGCTTAATGCAATCCTTTCTCTCCGGTGGATTGTGATGAAGGTTATCCCACCAAGTGGTACCTTCTCAGACATTAACTTGCAACTTTGTGTTTTAAAATGCTACGAAAAACTTTTCAACGTGTTACTAAACTATAAATGGGTAAGAATAACAGCAGACTAGTTGTGCCTACCTAGTTGGTTTTATTAGCTTGTCTCAGTAAAAGTACTGTATACACAGATGAGAAATAAAGTCACTCTGTTTATAACCACAACTTAGACATGCAACTTGTAAGGATATGTGGATGCTTACCCACAACACAGCAGACACAAGATGGAGGTAGTTCTTTGTCACTGTGCATAGCAAGCTCAATGCAACAAGTACAAGTCTTCAATTATTTTTTTTTTACACTGCTTTTGTTTCTTCCGTTTAGGTGGAGTGGATTTCTACTTTGCGCCATGGCAATGCTCCTTGTCATATTCCCAATGTTCAGTTTTCCTAAAAAGCTTCCACCTCGACATAAGAAGAAAAAGAAGAAAAAGAATAGAAATTCTGATGAGGTTTCCAGCGATGATGACGTGATGAAAGAGAAATCACACAACCAGCATCAAGCAGAGGCTGGAGTTGGTCCTTCCATGGGATTTGGAAAGAACTTTAGAGGTACAGCATTTTGCAGTCCATAAACAAGAAACACGTTTGTTTGACTTTTCAAATTTAGTATACCTATAATGCACCATTTTTGTGCATATCACTCCCTACTTCCTACAGTACTCAATCAGTTTTTGTCCTGTTTGGTCTTCAGCCAATCTGACATGTTCTTCCACTGCTTTTTCATATAGAGTATTATAAACACTGTTACATTCTCCATTTACTCTGATATTAAGACGAAAATATTTTGCTGCATAATCAACCTACTGTAGGTGATAGATATCACAAGGCAAATTTGTGACTTATATTTCCATTTATCTCTGCTCGGAACTCAATCTGCCTTGAAAGTCCCTAAAATATTTCCTAAGCATCTAATTGCCTTCTGTCTTTTTCTAGCATTAGTGTCATGATGGTCACCTGACTTGAAGTGCTTTAGAAATATTTTCACTTTCTGATCTTTTGATTTTCATAGTTGTTTTTTAAAGGGACTGAGGAAGGTGCAGATCTTCACTGACCTAATTGAAGTTTGCCCTGCTCACAACATTGAGCGGTTGACACCATAACTATTTCGCAGCACAGGTATTCCTGATGTGGATAGTGTAGGGGCAACACCATTGTATTTATTCTGGCCCCTTCCAAAGAACATATCACACTTCAATTTTCAGTGAAAAGGGGACACTTTGCAAGAATAAACTCTACCCCAAGGTCACCTACAGGTTCCATGTTTAAATATCAATGTAACAAATATCGATGAAAAAAATATCGAGGTAAAAATATCGATAACAAAAATATTGACTCCCTATACTTAAACAGATAAGTACAATAATATTGACTCAAAAATATTGATGTAAAATATATAGATGTAAAAAATATCGATTAAAAAAAATGACATAACTTAAATAAAATGTATTAAATGATATTAATATTATCAACACAATAAATTAAATGTAATATATATTTTAACTAATTATAACAAATAAACGTAATTTAATATTTATAAACAATAAACATATACATATATTTACTTAAATACATTTTATTAACTATTATCTTTATTTAATTTATAAACTGTTTTAATTATTTAAAAATAAAATAAACAAATATATAAATAATTTAAAATAAAACAGTCTATATTTAATTAACGCATTAAACTGTTTAAAAAAGAATAATACATACATTTAATACCAAAATAAAAACATTAGTAGTTAAAAAGTTGGATAGTGAGGGGGTAAATATTACTATTCCCACTCCAATGAGTGCAACAGTAGGGAAAGCGCTGGATAGTGTAGGGGTAAACATTACTACTCCCACTCTAATGAGTGCAACAGTAGGGAAAGCGCTGGATAGCAGAGGGGTACAATTTATTATTCCCACTCCAGTGAGTGCAACAGTAGGGAAAGCGTTGGATAGCGGAGGGGTAAAAATTACTATTCCCACTCCAGTGAATGCAACAGTAGGGAAAGCGCTGGATAGCGTAGGGGTAACATTTACTATTCCCACTCCAGGGAGTTAACAGTAGGGAAAGCGCTGGATAGTGTAGGGGTAAAAATTACTATTCCCCCTCCAATGAGTGCAACAGTAGGGAAAGCGTTGGATAGCGTAGGGGTAAAAATTACTATTCCCACTTCAGTGAGTGCAACAGTAGGGAAAGCGCTGGATAGCGGAGGGGTAAATAATACTAGTCCAACTCCAGTGAGTGCTACAGTAGGGAAAGCGTGGGATAGTGGAGGGGTAAAAGTTACTATTCCCACTCCAGTGAGTGCAACAGTAGGGAAAGCGTTGGATAACGTAGGAGTAAAAATTACTATTTCAACTCCAGTGAGTGCAACAGTAGGGAAAACGCTGGATAAAGGAGGGGTAAAATGTACTATTCTCAATCCAGTGAGTGCAACAGTAGGGAAAGCGTTGGATAGCGGGTGGGTAAAATTTACTATTCCCACTCCAGTGAGTGCAACAGTAGGGAAAGCGTTGGATAGAGTAGGGGTAAAAATTGGTATTCCCACTCCAGTGAGTGCAACAGTAGAGAAAGCGCTGGATCCCAAAACAATAAAAAAACAAAACCATCAACATTTTTATTAAAATTAATTTCCAATATTAACATAATCATTATATAAATTTAAATATATAACTATTAACAAAGATAATAAAAATAATTAATTACACACTATTTAACACTATAACATCCACAGCACACACCTAAAATTAGTTACACAATTAAATTTAATAATTACTAATTAATTATTGAAAAGTAATGTATTAAGTTTTTATTAATTAATCAATAACACATTAACTACTTACCACCTTTCACATGATTTACACATATAAACACAACAACACACACCTAAAATGAATTGCACAATTACAATGAATAATTACTAATTAATGAATGGTCATTAATTTAAAAATATTTAATAATTAATCAAGAAAAATCATATAAACACCACAACTCACACCTAAATGTAATTAAATAATTAACATAATTACTTAATAATCCTGAGCTCATACAGCGCCTGGTTACACTAGCCAGTGTGTCCCTGCACTAGTCATTGGCCCCAGCCACCAAACTGTTACAGCCTCCCCCAGCCTGCCCCAATGGAACGAGTTCCTAGGGAATAAATAGGTGTTTAGTTCTTTACGGAAAACCACCTCAGAGTTTTCCATACGAAGCTTAAGGGGTAGGGCATTCCAGCGCCGGGCAGCCAAAAAAACGGAAGGATCTTCCTCCCATTCTGGCCCTTCTAATTTTGGTAACCTGCATCATGCCAGCCCCTTGCGATCGCAGCAGCCGAATCGGAGTGTACGATGTTTGCAGATTGCGAAGGAAGCAAGGACCTTTCCCCTGCGCAATCCTGTGACTAACACAGAGGGCTTTAAACAGGAAACGCTCCCTAATGGGCAGCCAGTGCAGCGATTCCAAGGCTTTTTTTGAGGCAGCTCTTTTAGGTAGCATCAACACCAGGCAGTCGGCAGCATTCTGGATATATTGTAGTCTCTGTAGACATTTCACATTAGCTCCCAAATAAAGGACATTCCCATAGTCTAGCCTGGAAGTAACCAAAGCATGGACTAGGGCCTTCCTAGCTGTAACAGGGAGCAGATCCAGCGTCTTTCTAAGACTACGCAGAATGCCGAAGCAAGTTCCGGCCACACGTCTGGTGTGATACTCATAAGATATTTTAGAATCGATCCAGATTCCAAGATTTTTAACTTGATCCTTAGGCACAGGTTAAGGACCCAGTGACTGGGGCCACCAGGCCGATGTCCAGACTGACGGAGTCATACCCACAATCAGCACCTCCGTTATATCACCGTTCAGTCTGAGACAATTATCGGCCATCCAGCCAGCAAGGTCTTGGAGACAAGACGCAAAATTGCTGGCTGCGCGCTCAGCAGGCTGTGTCGAAGCCACAACCAGCTGCGTATCATCTGCGTAAGTCACCACTTCCACTCCATATTGCTCAGTTATTAGCGCCACAGGCGCCACGTAAAGATTAAAAAGGGTAGGGCTCAGGCTAGAGCCTTGTGGAACCCCTTGATCCAGGTTAATTGCCTTAGACCTATGGGACCCTTGCTCGACACGAAAACTACGCTCGTGGAGAAATGATTCCAGACAATACCATGCCTTCCCTACCACTCCACCCTTCCTCAGACACTGCAGCAAGGTTATTAATTGACTAATTGAAATTAATTAACAACTAATTATTAACTATTTTTAATTAATCAAGTAACACATTACTTATTCAATACATTTTATATAAATACATTATTTCCCACTCTATTCCCCTATAAACCCACAACCCGGTATAGACCTAAAAATGCAAAATTAAAATTAAAAAAACTAAATTAACTACTATAAATTAATAATTAAATCTATATAATTACATTTCTTCCCACCCTATTTCCCTATAAACCCACAACCCGCTACAGAAATAAAAATGCAGAATAAAACTTAAAATAAATTAATAACTAGTAAAATTCAAAATCATATAATAAAATGACAAACAATTCTCATTAAAAACACTAAAATACATACCATTAGTAAATCGATATTTTTGTCAACTATATTTTTGTAAACCATATTTATTACAACAATATTTTTGTAATCAATATTACTTACCTGTCAGTTGATATTCTTGTCAACTATATATTTTTTGTTGATTTTTCTTCCCCACGATATTTTTGCGGCGATATTTATGTCCCACAATATTTCTCAGTCGATATTCCTGCTCTGCACCCTCTTAAAAGCTAAATGTACCTCTGTATTGAACACTCATCTTGGCAAGTACCAAACTGAGGCCCAGAAGGTCCAAGTTTCTGGCTGCTCCTGCAACTGCAGTAATTGTTTCATTTTGGTCCCAGTCTTCATGGATATATGGTAACAATAGAACCATTAGGTCTGAATATATATCTCATTTACTTTTTAGTCTCGCTACACAGGTTGTTAATAAGCAAGTAGTCAGGGCAGTACCCTGACATTTTTTCATGGCACTTGTGACACCGAAGTGCTGTTATAATCACCTTTGGCCTTTTGATCAGGTTTGTGTTGTTTTGTTCCATCCAAAAAGCCTACATCGACTTTAGGTCTGTGCCCCCATCTGATGCTGAAATTATAATAATCCGGTCGTCGGCTACTTCCTTCTCATTTGTAAATTAAAATCATCCTTGCGATCTCCCCGACACATCATAATACAACTTAATTTCAGAACATGGAAACAGTAGTAAAAGGTTAAACAATCTAGAGTTAGTAACATATAGAAAGTAGGCCGTTCAAAAATACTAGTCTACATAACAGCGTCTTGGAAATGTTAAACACCGAGAAATAAATAAAATGTACTACAGTTTCTAAACTAGCTTTATGGGAAGTTACAACCTTAATCAAATACTGCATTACCTGCCAGACACCTCTACCAAACTCCAGTAGTGGACTTCCAGATTTAAAATTCAAATAAAAAAGACGAGTCCTGTCTTCCACTATTTCAAGTTACACCACCTCCTACTGGACCCAGCTCTACATTGTTGAAGTTCCAAAAATTCCTCTTGTCTGATTGTAATTTGGGTGATTATTCTTCTTTCCTATCATTTGCCGTGTTTTACACACCACTCTATTGTTTATTACATGTTTGCGTTGGGCTGTATAGTGTGTTTAGATGCACAAGCCATCTTTATATGCAGCAATAATGTTTTGAAGCACCTATTATAATGCCTTCACATCCATTTCACCCATGTCCTTGCTTGCTGAACCTTCACCGTAAGCATAGTTGATTGGACTGTGCTACTGACTTGTGCGTGGAGAAGATCTCACTCAGATGATGCCTGCTTGATTTCTTCTTTTTCAACATGTCTGTTCTACAAACCTGCTGGAATGAGAATCAATTTAAGTTATGATTTGCTGGTTTACCATCATCCAAGCTAAGGTCCACTCGCTTTACTTTCCTGGGGCCACATGGATCTTTGCTGTTGTTAGAGATAAATTATCATCACAATCATTAATATATATTTTAGTCAATAAAGGGAGTTAGGTGTAAGTCTAAAGGGTTTTATTAATCAAACTCTTTTAGTAGATAATCTTTTTAGGTCACCAGATATATTCATCCAGTTTCAGTCATTAGAATCTTATTAAAATAAATCAATAAATAATTAAGCGCATTCCATAAAGTTAATAATCCCTAATCTCTGAATATGTAAGAAGAGGAGTGAGTCAGAACCCATAAAGAGTTCTAGTTCCAGAGAGTGGGATAAAACATAAAGCTTCAGCAATAAATCAGCTAAATAGATCAACAATTTTAAAGCAGAACTTCCCATAAAAAGAGGTTCAAGAAACTCAGTAGTTTCTCAGAGCAAAAAATAACAAAGTGTGTGACAAAATGATCAATAAGAAGTGGTGGGTCAAGTGACTAAACAAGCGGTATGGTTACCTACTCTAGGAACACGCACTTATATAAACAACACAATTTATGAAGGTCAGTTACAATTGTTTTTTCAGTCTTCTTTCAACCAATCAGTGTTCGATGCTCTCCTGGGAACAAGATCACACCACATCTTATCACTGAGAATACATTAGTTCTTCAAACAGCAGTGTTATTTTTATTGACTATAGCTTAGTATGGGTCAGTTTCATATTCAGAGGAACTTTCTCCATATACATATACACTTCTAATCTTTTAAATTTAATAGCTAAACAATGAGCTATGTAGAAGTTGAAACATCTATATAATGAAAGAAAACATTTTTCAGCAAACATTCACTGAAAAGGAAATACAAGTTAGTTGAAGAGGCCAGGATCACGTTTAACTGCTGATTCTACATGTATGAATCCTTCATTTCCCCATTAAAAACACATTTCTAATTGTTTGCAGTAGTGAGCTTTGTTTAACCCCTTCCATGCGTCGGACGGCCGGCGGCCGTCTGACGTCACGGTGGGCGTGTGTGGAGGACGGCCGGGGGCCGTCCGAACCACGCCCACATCGTAAATCACCCGCACCGCGGCGGAATTTTCACCGCGGTCAAGGGGTTAAAGAAGAAACATTCAGCAGAAATATATGAAACTTTATAAAACATTTCTATGTAGAGGTCAAGAGTTAAACATTTTAGTGATATCTACATTCTTTAATAACATTCTCTCCTGATCAAGAAACAACAGTTTGTGTGAGTTTAAGCATTCTGAGTAAGTCATATTGTCAAGCAGTGTTACGTTAGGCACTTCGAGGCCTAGTACTTGTCACTATAGTGGGTATGTGAATTTTGTCACATTTTTAAACTCAATATCTTTCATCAAAGTTTGCATGTTAACATTGCACTTTCATTAAAAACCATATTATTTTATGATTTCTTAAAACTCTCCCTCACACTTAGACATTCTTAAATCCTCCCCTTGCTGCATTCCTTCATTGTCTCCTCATAGTTGTGCTAGAGTAGAAGGGACAGAGGCGAATGCACGTTTATCCCATCCCAGACCTTCTCTTGTAATCAATAAATGATTTCACTGTCTGGGAATTCATCTTCATTTTCTGGGAGCTGCTGATCCAATTTCAAAGCTCTTTCAGTATTCCAAGTTACTTTGAGGAGCCACCCCATAAGGATGTGCCATCTTTTTAGCTCCTGCTGTCGAAACAAAGACTTCAACAGATCTGTTCAGGTGCTTGACTCTTCTGTCGTAGTAGAATTCAATCCTCCCTCCTCTAAGTTCACGTGTTTTACTCTGTGATCAGTACACAGTCAAGTACATGATGGTGTTACCTCTATCTTTGATATTCTGATATATACCAGATAAAGCACATTTGCAGAATCCAGGGCAGTGTTATCCTCAAGAATGGATGAGGAAATGTGGTATTAACAGAACTAAAATCATCAGCAAATAGGCAGAAAATAATAAGTCATAAAGACTCATAAAGGCTCAGGATCTGGGAAGGCAGAAACCAATGAAGGTTTAATAATTAGTGCAATACAGAAAGCAAAAATAGTAGTTAGTCAAAATATATGGTAAATCAATATAAGGAATTTTCATGAGGCTCAGTCAGATGCGTCAAAGAGTCTCACAAGAAGTTAAGTTTCAAACCAAAAAAAATTCTAAGACTTAAGCAAGAGACAGACTGACGATGGTCCGGTTTCTAAGTTGAGGCAAACCAGACTTGGCTCATTTCCTAAATTGAGTCCATATATAACAAAATACACAGTGTAAATTACGATATCAGCACAAGGTGATCAAATTGATAAATCAGAATACAAAATGTAATACAGCATTATCTAACACCACCCCAACACCATTCCCAAATTATTGTTAATATAACCCCTTTTGATCTAATGTCATTGGCTGTGTCAGTACAAATCGATTTACACCAAAAATAATGACAGTCTCATATTATTAAGAGGTCTAGAGTGACACAAGCAGGAAAATCCTAGAACTGTCATTCTAAAGGAGTTCTTCGAGAAGAGCATTTCAACACAGAGGGGTCCATTAGGATGGCGGGCGTATTGCCCCGTCAGGCTGGCGGTAGCCACCGCCAACCTGGCGGGGGCAATCCGCCCGCCATCCTCCCCTGTATTCCCCCTGCCATATTAGAATGGCGGGGGGAACCAGGGCGGAGCAAAACACCGCCCGCCACTATTCCGCCCCGGTTGCATTGCGGCCGGGGCGGAAAATGATTAATATGGTGGCGGTGTCAAGCACACACCGCCATCCATATCATGAGAGGCATTTTGGCAAGCCTTTCCGTGGCGGCAATGCCGCCACAGAAAGGCAGGCAGTCTTCACTCTGGGGGCCCCCTGCGGGCCCCCAGAGTGAAGGCGGGTAGGGGCATGCACACGGGGGGGTACCTGTGATACCCCCCACATTTGCATATACAAAGCGGCAGGCACTGCGCGGTGCCTGACGCTTTGTTTACGTAAATGCTGCAAAGCAATTTTTGTATTGTGGCGGGCGGTGCAGAGGGCTCCGCCCGCCACAATACTGAAAATACAGGATGTGCCCGCCACTGTGGCAGGCACATCCTAATGCCCCCCACGGGACCCCCGCCCTTATGGCAGGTGGTCCCGTTTACCAATGGGATGGCGGGCGGGCAAAGTCCGCCCGCCATCCTAATGGACCCCAGAGTATTTAATAGTGCACGTTTAGTTACAAGCGATATGAGAAGAAATGAAACCACTCATCACGGTTACATGAACATTCAAAATGAAGTTTAAGCCTAGTTCGGTCCTAGTTTAGTTAAGCACAAGAAAATACAGGAGCATATTAACAAAGAATTGTCAGAGCGTGGCGCTGCGTCAAATTTGGCTGCGCCGCGCTCCCACATTTGAAAAACACAGGAATGCAGTGCATTAAAAAAGAATGCTGCACAACCCTGTTTTTTCCCTAGTGCTGGCGCTAAATGTTGCTGCCTAGCACCAACGTAGGCACTGTAGTGCAAGGGTGTCTGCATTGCAGGGAATGATTGCTTATGTGCTGGATTGTGTCCCTTCCTGCACATAAACAATCACTAATGGCGATGTAGTACTTCCATGACTGCTACAGAATGTAGCACACATAGAAGTAGCAATTTTTATTATTATTGATTGTTTAAGTGCAGCATATAAACAATCATTCATTGCATTTTGCTCTTTCGATGTGGGCTGCAGAATGCAGCACACATAGAGAAAGCAAACATTTGGAGAAATAAAAGTATTTCTCCTTGTTTTGTTATTCTAACACCTGCTCTTCATGGCGTTAGTGTTTAGCACTGCCTCAGATTTACACCTCCTAGTAAATCTAAGGCAGAATCAAAAGCAATGGGGGTTGTGGTGGAAAACCCTCAGCAACACTCATTACACGCCCTTTCATGCTAAGTGATGCATGTAAAGTGGTCTTATTTACAACAAGGCCGGGTTAAGCCACAAAACGTGGCTTAACGCTGCTTTGTAAATATGGAGAAGAGCATATCGCCACCAGAATGTCACTAAAAGTGACGTTCTGATGCCGATATCCCCTTGTCAATATGCCACACAGTTGTACAAAGTTCAGTGTTTTAATTTAAATGCAAAAATGCTAATAATGTGAGGCACACGTTTTTAAGAAATAAAAATCTTCTCTCTCAGTCCCACCTCTGATTCAATCATCAGATTCCCACTGATCTTTATCTATAACACAGTTTCTATCATCTTCTGTGTCTTGTGTCTCGATTCTTCCAAAGTCTTAATCACATCATACAAGCTTTTAAGTTCTCCATCTTTTCCATTTCAACATCATATCTTTTCTTTGTAGACATAGCAGGTGCAGTTTAACACACTCACAAATTACACCCTTTTAAAACAAATCACCTAAACAAATTTTAGCAAAAGAATAAGACCAACTATCCATAATGATATAGAATTAGACCAATTATACATAATGATATAATACATATTGGGGTTAGTATTTTTCCATAAACACCCCAACCAATACTATCAAAGTTTTCACCAACCTTCACACACCAACTGATGCCCTCAACCCATGTTCCTAAAGAGCCTTTGCCTAATGTGAAATATTAGTTGATTTACCAATATTGTCTTTATTAAGCTTGATATTATCAGGGGTGAAGGTGCAGCATTTTTGAACCCTCAGCACAAGGCAGACGCCTCCTTCCTTCCTAAGTATATTATCTAATGCAAGGTGGGTTTGTATAATCAGTGCACACATCCACTCCTCATTAATTAAAGCGCATACGGCAGCTGTGTTAGTAGCCAAGCAACCTACCAGAGTCATCCACTCTCTAATTTACACGTCTCCCAAGGCCACACCAATAGGAGTAATCAAAACACCAGATACATCAATCAACACCTCTGCAAAGCCATGCTTTGACCTTTTAAGATCCATGGTATTCCTTTCATTCATCTCCCTCACATGAGATGCAAGAAGAAAAATGAATGAAGGATAGCAGATTCACACCCAACTACTTGAGAGGTAAGTAGTTTTAGCATAAGCATAATAAAGCATGATAAATTCCTTTCAGAATCGTTTTTTCACCAATCAGAAACTCATTATCGACCACATTGCACGTGTTGCTCTCACTTTTACTCACAAATTCAACCAACACTAGACTGTGTTTTACTCTCAGTCTAGGATGCATTCTCGAATATCTGAACTTCTCCTCAGCTATCTCCTCAAATTTGATCTCTCTCGTCTCTTCCTAGGTTCTGCTAATTCGCACTTTCTCTCATTATACTCTTTTATAAATTCATGCACCACAACACTCAATTAACACAGACTTGTTGCTAGTCTTATCAATTTCCGTATTTGAATGGGTAATTAATCTTAAATGATTAGAAACAGATTTCAAACCCTCAATTTCAGAAAGAGCATCCAAGGAGACCTTGTTGTCCGTACGATAAGGAGCTAGGAATTCATGATCCAAGAAAACATTACCAAGAACATTGCAAGTTGGAGAATAAGTCAGAGGAAGTTGCAAATGGGTTATACCCTCTGACACTGAACTTGGGAAGAAATGTGCAAATGTACAATTTTTTACTCTCATTATATTCTCACATTTGAGTAAATATTATCCTTAAATCTGCCTAGAAAACTATCCTTATGCCATAACTTTGTTTCCAAGATACCGCCATATGCAGTGGTTAACTCTTTATTATTATTAGTGCGATAATTATATACAACTGGCAGACCATGCACAACAGTAAGGCAACTAAAAATATAATATCATCAAAACTAATAGAATTATTTGAAATTTTGAACAGCATCTTTGTTTTTATATCACTAAACAAAATTCAAAAATCAAAATCTAACACTAGTTATGAGAGTACAAAATCAAGAAAAATGCAAGAAACTTCAGTGCATTTTGTTTTATTTCAGTTTATTGACTCATTTAATCTTCATCTGGATATTTAAGGTAAAAAAGAAAACAGACTCAACTATGGAGCACTGAGCACAAAAAAGTGTTTGTTAAAAAGGAAGGAGGCTCTCTCTTCCTTTTTTTTTACTCAATAGTTCTTGAAAAAATAAATTGGCAACCTTTCAGATCATGGACATCCACGTCATCATCCTCTGATTGTGTGTTTACAAAATAAGATAATTTAGAAGCTGCATACTTTCTAATGGGCACTTTCACTTTTGTTGATTTCGTAATAGTTTGCTGTTCACTTTTACTGTAATCACAGTCTTGTTCTGGTTCTTCCCTGGTTGTCTCTGGACTTTCCTGTACAACCTTTTTCTCCCTCTCACAGACTCAAGCCACTTATCTTATTAATGAACGTTATCATTTTCTGATTCTGATTTTATGATAACCGCTGTATCTTCATCTTCTCTTGCCACTTGGTTTTTGATTCTGTCTGGATCCGTTTGATTCTCGTCTTCCAGTGTAAACTGTTCTCCTCTGTGTGTTCAGGAAATTCACACTTTCAGCTTCCCTCTCTGATTCTGAGTTTCTAGATTTTTTAGTTTGATCTTTTGTCTGATCTTGTTGTTCTTCTTGATTTAGATCTTGATCTTCACCCCAATGGATCCATGCAGCAAACTCAAGCTTGATACTGTGAATCAGTGGTTGTTGTCAAAATGTCTTCATCTGCAATCTTCACTCTGTTGGTGTGAGATACCGTGGATACACTGTGGTGAGCCTCTCCATTTTATAGCAGTGTTCATCTCAAGGATGACTTGGTAGGGGTCCTTCTACCTTGGCTCCAAACAAGACTTGTGAATGTGCTTCTTCACTAGTTCCCAGTATCCAGCATGGAGGGTATGGCATGGTCCTTCTTTTGGTGAAGGTGTTGCCAAATTCACCTGATGTGAGATAGAGCATACAACATCAGACGGACTTTTGTAGTAATCCAGTACAATGTTATCATTAACAGACACTTGGCGTGATGCAAGGAATCCTCATGGCCCTCCCCATAAGAACTTCATGAGAAGGGAGACCTGCTCTCTTATCCAGTGTGCTCCAGAGGCTCATTCGCACATGGGGAATAGCCTCTCAATTTGTAAGGCTGGCACAACAATTTTATCACTTGGCTCTTTCATTGAGTACCCTTATCTGATTGTAAAGAAGTTGGCAAACCAAATCTGGGGATCAATTGCCTCATCAATAGTTTGGGTATTATTGTAATGCTGTTGGCTCTCCTAGTTGGGTATGCATCTACCCTCCTACAAAACACAATCACAGGAACGTACCTAAGATTATTATAAACTAGCATCCCAACAAAATGTAATTGTACCCAGATAAAATTACTTTTGGACTTGCCTATGTGGCTCAAAATCATCAATGTTCTTTTTCTCAGATTATTCTGCTGACAGGTAATACAGCCTTGACGCAAATTATCAGTAACAGATCTAAAGTGAGGATTGCAACAATATTTATATAAAAGCTTAATCATAGAATCTCGACTAAGGTGAGTTGGGCCATGAATTTGCCTACTCACAGAGAACAACATTAATTCCAGAAAAAATGACTTTCTCAGCCGCACATCATTCTGGTCTTTTTGCACAGCCTGCTATTTTCCATTTTATTTTCTCATCTTCTGGTATTTCATCCAAAAGCTCCTTTAGTTCACTTTGTGTCTGAAGTGTAGTTAATAAGAAAAAATAGACATTTTTACTCCCAGTTTTACAATGCTCTTGTTCATTTCAATTGATTTTAGCGGATTCAAGTGCACAATATTTTGCAATTTCTAACTGTATCTATATCAGTTCCCGATCTAAGGTCAGCACATTAAACTACAAAAATCTGAAATCTCTTTAGATTGTGGCAGTGCTCTTAACAATTCCAAAATGTGTATCCCCTTACAGAAAGGGGTTCAAGCAGATATCATAAAACACTTTTGTGACTACAATTGTCCAAAATTGTGGACCACGCCAAATCCATATGAGCTGGCAGTGTAAATTGGAACACTCAATCCATCATATACACAGCATGCTCTTGAAAGTGAAATTCATTGTGCTACTTGTGCTGAAGTTACACCATACAATTATGATGCTTCTACAATATTTGATAAGGTACAGACTGCATATGCTGCTCCTAATGTCTCATATTGGTCTCTTAGGCATGAACCATCCACAAATAAAAGCTGATGTGCTTGTTCAAGTGGAACATCATCTATGTCCGGTCTTGGCTTGGTACACAAATCTATATCATCAATGCAATCATGATCTCAGGCCTTATCATCACTATCCCTTTATGAAATTGGCAAAAGCGTTGCGGGATTCAGGGTATTGCATCTTCTGATTGAAATATTGTCAGCAGCCAAAATCGTTTGCTCATATTTAATTAGACAACTGTTTGTCCAATGCTGACTTTATATATGATGCTGATCAGCCTGTTTAAGTGGGACATCTTCAATGTTTGGTCTTGGCTTGGTACACAATTTTTTCTCATCAATGCGATTATGATCTCAGTCCTCATCATCACTATCCCTTTCTGTAATTGGCAAAACCATTGTGGAATTCAGGGTGCTGCATCTTCTGAATGAAATATTGTCAGCTGCCAAAATAATTTTCTGATATTTAGTTAGAAGACTGATTGCCAAATGCAGATCTTGTGTATGAGTCAGTGAAATTTCATCTAAATGGGGAGCTAACACAATAAGTGTGTAACCTATGCCGATCCCTTAACATTGCTGAATTGTAAGGCAGACTGCTGCTATTGATTTTAGAAATTCAAGAAGTGCAGCAGCAATTGGGTCTAATCTGGCAGAGAAGTAGGCCACAGGCCTTTGGATTTCACTGTTTGTGTGTTAGAACCAATAATGCACACCCTTCTCTCTCATGACGGAACAGGTAAAAATCTTTTTTGTAATTTTACATTCCTAGGGTGGGTGCACTACTGAGTTTGTCTCTGAGCTTAAGGAAGGCACTCATGCATGCATCTTCAAATAGCATCGGATCAGAAACATGTCTGTGAGTAGGCTGCAGTAAAGGCTTTGCAAGGAGGGACAAATTTGACTATAATGTCTACAGTAGCTAACCATTCTCAAAAGTACCTTCACTTAATTTTGTTTGCTTTGTGGATTCGTTCTTAGGATTGCAGAAACATGCTCCTTAGACACTTTTCTCACCCTTTTTCAATATGGTCATTCAAATAGATAATACAGTATTGCCTTTTTGTAGGAGACACCTTATGACCATTGTCAGCAAGATGGTTCAAGAGCACAGTTGTATCCCACTTGCAATCTTCTTTTGTTTTTGATGCGGCCATCAGGTCGTTAATATACTACACTTGCACTGAGTAACAGGTGCAGACTTTGCCACAATTTTCTTCAGAATCTGACTAAAGATTAAGGGCCTTAGCTTATGCCCTGTTGGGATACAACACCACACAAGAGCTATATTTAATGAGAAAAGATATTGTCAATCTCCATGAAGAGAAATGGGAAAGAATGTGTGGCATAATAAGTTGATGACTATGCACCATTCTGCCTTGGCTGGAATCTGAAATAAAATCACAGCAGGATTTGGTACCACAGGACAACATGGAAATACAATTTAGCTAATTTTTCTTGGGTTTTGGAACGTCCTCCATTTTTCTGCTCATTTTGTTAATTCCTATTACAGTGACCTCCTAGCACTTCTCTCAAAATACCTTTCTCTAACATGTTTCCGATTACATGTTTCATGCCGTCTTCTGCTTCCTGTGTAAGCTTGTACTGAGGAGTTAGGGAGTAAACTTCATTTGGTTTCAGTGTATTTTCTCCGGCTCTGCACTTTTATTCAACCTTATTTCTTTGCCTTTAAAATCCTTTACCCTCCTCTTTCTCTGTGTGTCTTAAGTCAGGAAGCAAATACTCTTTTGTGAGAAATGGAAACAAATAGACTTTTTATTCTTGCAATTTTATTTTAAATTCAGAATCTAAATCCTGTGCTTGAATTGCCCCATCATCTGGGGGGCCATAAATTATGCAAGTCATCTTGCAGAGAAGACTGCTACCTAATTCGTTTACTGGACCTATATCACATATGATAAATTTCTGACCATTCCCTAGCAGGCCAATTTTTACAGGAACTGTTAGACTTGGCAACCTTATGGTGGTCTTCGCCAACTTTTTGCCTGTCTGCCTCCCTTCATTTTTCTGAACTCATTTTTGATGGTTTTAGGATTCTGCGCACTACTACTGACCAGTGCTAAAGTGCTTTTGCTCACTCCCCTAAACATGGGATCATTGGCTTATTAACAACAAAGGGGGACAAGGGGAGGACAATATTTACCGGGGTCCAATGTACGTGTCCTACGAGGCTGTAAACAACAAGATTGTACAAAGTTCCCCAAGGGCAAGGAAGGGTTGGAAGGATAGTAATAATAATGATAATAACAACTCTCTCACTGGGAATGGTGTAGCTGGTATAGAACCATGACAGGGAGAAACGTAATCCCTTATCGGAACTTAGGATGCCTCACACAACTAAAAAGCTGGACGACCGTTGTCATCCTACCTGATGGTTGTCTCGTGTCATCATTGGCCTCCTGCTCCAACGACAGGCTGGCGGTGCAATGCCTGACGGGTAGCACGAATGTGCTACTCTTTTGGTGGAGTTCTTTTGTTCCTGGCCAATGGGTGCATGTGTGTGAGGGACCTGAGAGATAAAGAAGTGAGCGTGAAAAAAGAGTTAAAAAAGGTCAGAAAAGTCCACTTCAATTGCTTTATTCATGTGGCTTACTGCCTTATTAAAATAGTGGAGCGAGGGGTACCGAGGCTGACAAAGTTAGGTGGTTCGGCTCCGTTCAACCCTCACTTGTGATGTGGTCAACATGTTTCATGCCTCACGGCAATTCATCAGGACCTAAAGTGCTCATCGACTTATGAAAGAAGTATTCAAATACAACCTGCGTGGTAGAAGTACCAGTGCAGTGGGGTGTCTGTGTCCTGCGGGGGTTCACGCCCCCTTGGTCTGGGTGGTTGGTCCCCACGGACTGTCCACGTGGGGCCTGAGCTGTGAGGTAAATACCTGGGAAGCTCAAGGCAACTGCCGGTAGCACCTACCCTCCCACGGCGGCGAGTTCAAGTCGCAGGACAGCCGCCGTGGGAGGGTAGCCGACTTGAACTCGCCGCCGTGGGAGGGTAGGTGCTACCGGCAGTTGCCTTGAGCTTCCCAGGTATTTACCTCACAGCTCAGGCCCCACGTGGACAGTCCGTGGGGACCAACCACCCAGACCAAGGGGGCGTGAACCCCCGCAGGACACAGACACCCCACTGCACTGGTACTTCTACCACGCAGGTTGTATTTGAATACTTCTTTCATAAGTCGATGAGCACTTTAGGTCCTGATGAATTGCCGTGAGGCATGAAACATGTTGACCACATCACAAGTGAGGGTTGAACGGAGCCGCACCACCTAACTTTGTCAGCCTCGGTACCCCTCGCTCCACTATTTTAATAAGGCAGTAAGCCACATGAATAAAGCAATTGAAGTGGACTTTTCTGACCTTTTTTAACTCTTTTTTCACGCTCACTTCTTTATCTCTCAGGTCCCTCACACACATGCACCCATTGGCCAGGAACAAAAGAACTCCACCAAAAGAGTAGCACATTCGTGCTACCCGTCAGGCATTGCACCGCCAGCCTGTCGTTGGAGCAGGAGGCCAATGATGACACGAGACAACCATCAGGTAGGATGACAACGGTCGTCCAGCTTTTTAGTTGTGTGAGGCATCCTAAGTTCCGATAAGGGATTACGTTTCTCCCTGTCATGGTTCTATACCAGCTACACCATTCCCAGTGAGAGAGTTGTTATTATCATTATTATTACTATCATTGGCTTATTCCCATTTGGCATATTGAATCTACTTATATGTCCCTACTAAAGTGCACTACATGTGCCCAGGTCCTGTAAATTAAATGCTACTAGTGGGACTGAATTACTCATTGTGCCACCCACTTAAGTAGCCCTCCAACTAAGGCTCAGGCCTTCAATTGCAGAGCCTGTATGTGCAATTTTAAATGGCCACTTCGATTTGGCAAGGTAACTCTTTTGCAAGGCCTAAAACCTTCTCTTTTAATACATATGTCACCCCTAAAGTAGGCTCTGTCTAACCATAGGGCAGGATGCCACTTTTTAGAAAGCTGGCATTTACTTACTTACTTTAGACATTTTATGCAATCTGCCTGTCTCTTGAATACACTTCTGGGGTGGGTGACAGCTGGCTTCTTGCATTCCCTATAAATAGCCATACACAAAAGAAGGAGAGGTGTGCCTGAGTGGTCATCAGCATGCATAGGGGCCATCCTGGGCAGGATGGGAGGGAGCAGCTGACACTTATACCTGAAATGGCTGTGTCCTATCCACACACCAATAATTGATTACCCCCTCTGTAGCGTATTTGGAGCCAGGGGAGGAAGGAAGAACCGCTATGCACTTCAAAGCTTTCTTTGAAGTCTCCCTCACTTCGAAGGCACCAACGGGTATAAGTGCTGGACCTATGGCACTACCAAAGGGGTATATTTCTGGACCTGTGACTACTCTGTCAGGGAGAAGAACTGCTGTGCTGCTGAAAGGACTGCCGTTGTGCTGGACTGACGATTTGCTGGGCTCTGTCGTGCTGTACTATTGCCTTGCTGAGCTGCCTTGTTGCTGTTGTTCCCCTGACTGGATGTGAAGGACTGGGTCTGCATCACTTGAACCCAGAGTGACTCCAAGGGCTTGCTGGCTTGCCTCATGGTGCATAATCGTCAGCGACACCAAAGACTTAGAACTCTCCTGTTCCAACCCTAGTTCTCATCTGCTTGTGAGTCTGTCCTGGAGCTTCGGAAGTGGACCTAGGAGTTTGCTCCAGTGGAACCGATGCATCCTCTGCTGCGAGAGCAGAATCACCACTTTGCCCCTGTTGTGGGAACCGGACTGGCATATCACACTAGAAACCACTGCTTCTCAACCGATGCTTCGCTTACAGACCCGATGCATCACTGCAGTTGTGTGATGAAATTCGGCACAACACCCTACCTGCATGGAGATCAGTAATGCATCTCACTGCTGTAACCAGGATCAAGATTCTTTTGCTCCGGGGCCTGCTTGGGTCCTGTCTCCAGCCTGAGTTCCAATGCGGTTGGCCTAAACTCTTGACTTTGTCCCAGTCCAGTTCAGCCAATTAACTCTTTAGGCGTTACTGGCGTCTAAGTGCTATATTTTTTATCTAATCTTTAAACATTCATATCTTGACTTATACTGGATGGATTCTTGTAATGTTGGTCTTGCTTTATTTATGAAATCATAATCTATTTATCAAACCTGAAGTGGAGTCTTATTGTGGAGTTTTCAAAGTGTTGTTGTATGAAGTGTTCAACAAAGACTTTACACAATGCCTCTTAAGTTA
Organism: Lissotriton helveticus; assembly: GCF_964261635.1. Classification (NCBI taxonomy): domain Eukaryota; kingdom Metazoa; phylum Chordata; class Amphibia; order Caudata; family Salamandridae; genus Lissotriton; species Lissotriton helveticus. The sequence goes on from NC_136063.1 coordinate 569,344,766, forward strand.
GAGCTGACTGCTCTGTACAGAGCTACCATAGGGTGAGCAGAGGATAATTTAGCTTGTGTTGTGATCCACCCTGACTAGGAATAAAGCTTCTGCCTAAACAGGGTACAAACCTAATTTCTAGCAGGAACGTTTGCTGAGACCTGATTAGTAATTTGCTTGCCATTGATTCTGACAACTTGGATTTGTTTTCCCGACTGGCGTAGGTTTGGAACCTCCATGAGATGAACCGATTAGAAATTTAGACACTAGGTGGCCATTCAGCTCACTATCTACATATAGGCCTCTCTGGTCTACCTCTAGGAGGAACTCCTGAAAAATATGTGGAAAACCATTTTTAATCATTAAAGAACTTTGTTGGAAAACAGGTATTTAATCATTTTGAATTTAATCTGAATTCTATGTACATTCTTGTTTCCAGTGTCCAAGGTGCTCTCAATAGTGGCACAGAGTGAACTTCTCAACATGTTAATTTGAGTTATTCACAAAACCTCTACCTCTACCCTGAGGAATACCATTAAACACAGTTGTTCCCTGCACACTTACTCCCTGTGTGTTCAAATTTGCACCACCAACAGAACCAGAATCATAACCTGAATCTACCACCTTGTTCCTGCCATTTCTCTGAAATTGCTTGCCCTTCCTGATCATTAACTTCTCCTTCAACTTGTTCTGTTTTGCGTCAAAGCAATCATTGCCAGCCGCGGCTCCTAGGAAGCAGTTTTCGGGCAGGGATGGATGGAAGAGTGGGAGAGGGGTTAAACAAGAATTTAGCTTACCTGCCGGCCGGCTGGCCTGCTGCTGCCACCTCTCTTCCGCCCCCTTCCTGGCTTTGTACAAACAGGAAGCTCCCAGACTCCCAAGCTCCATATAGCCAATCACAATGCTGCAGTGCAGCATTGTGATCAGCCTGAGATCTGTGGTTTGGCACTGAGCCAGGGACTGTGCTGGGCATGTTCTCCACCCAGGTTGTAATGCAGCCTGGGTGGAGAACATGCAAAGTTTGCATGACTGTTTGGCAGGCCTGCACACCTTACAGAGTGCGCACCTTACAGAGTGCTCACCACTCCTCCCCCCTGCTATGAGAGCAGAGCAGCCTCGTCCCTCCCTCAAAGCTACCAAGCAGTTGGAAAAAATAAAAAGGTAATAACGTCAAGTTATTTTCATTTTATTTTTCCTTCTTTGCACTGCTAAAAGCAGTGGGGCCACGCTCCTCTGCCTTACTGGAGGAGCCGCCACTGAGTACAGTATAGTACTTTGGGTAATTGAGAATTTCGTCATTACTCTTAATCTGCCAACATATCACACTCTGCTGTATTTCACAACTAAGCTCTGGATACCAACCCATTACAAACACTGTTGCAAATCTGCTAAGGCATTCTTTTGTTGGATCTGCAACTCCACAGTACAAAATCTGCATTAGCTCAACAGGCATGCACTGATTCTTTTGGCTCTTGAGTAACCCTCATTATCTTGGACCATGTCACCTCTTTCTCCTGGAACTTTCTGCTTCAAATGCGCAATCATTTCCTTATACTGTTCTATAACAACAGCAGCCGGACAATCATGAAGAGGCACTCTTTGAGGCTCTTCTGTTGTCTGTGTTACGTCACTCGGCACTCAGTCCACACATCTTTAGAAACAATCATTTCAAACAACGTATTCAGATCTACCCAAAGTACCTTTGAAATTATCAGTAGTCTCTCTACATCTGTATACAACTTATCCAGATCTTCCCAAATCTTTAAAAGGTTTGTTGTTAATACAAGTAGATCAGATCTCTGCCAAGGAACATGCACAGATTACCACCATGCACTGCTCATAAAGCAAAAACAGTCACAACCAATTAAGGCTCACTGGCGCACTCTTTCTCTTCTTTTTCTGCTTCATTTTTGTTCTTTGCTTTGCCACCTCATTTCCTACTCCATTTCTCTCCATAGCTTTTCAAATATAACCAGCACTGTTCCCCGGAAGGTGCGCGCTTGGGCGCGCCCACCTATGACACTCCGAGCGTGCAGTGTCTTCTATGGAGTGCGCACCCACACAGCCCATCCCCTGAGAGACAGGTGTTCAAGTTAATCACATAGGGCCAGATGTAGGTAATTCTATTTTACCGACTCATAAATACCGAATTTTACCGATTCGGTATTTATGAATCGGTAAAATAGAAGGAGGGAGATTTAGGTAAAATCGGTAATTGAATTACCGAATCTGTAAAAATCGGTATTTACCGATTCGGTAAATACCGATTCGGTATTGCCCATTGATTCCTATGGGCCTTTGAAGCCCATAGGAATCAATGGGCATTACCGAATCGGTATTTACCGATTCGGTAAATACCGATTCCAACAAGGGTGCAGGGGGTGTCACTTTGACACCCTCTAGCACCCCAAATACAGGCATGTGTGCCATGTGGCACACAGACATGCCCTAAGGGCAGGTCTGTCTGTCACATGGCATAGGTGTGCATGCACACATGTGCATGCACACCTGGATTCGGTATTTTACCACCCTATTGGATTGGGTGGTAAAATACCGAATCTGAAAGGCCTTTGGGGCTCAGAAGAGTCCCACCTACATCTAGAATTTACCGATTCGGTATTTTACCGATTCGGTAAATTTACCGAATCGGTAAAATTGGCCCCCTACATCTGAAAACTCAAATACCGGTCGGTAACGGCCAAATTCGGCCGTTACCGACCGGTATTTGGGCTCCTACATCTGGCCCCTAGTCTGTAGAAGCATGACGGGCTCTGCGATCAACATGAATACTTAACAATAGGCAGACAATCTGCCCCAGCCGATCTCTATGAAGAAAGGGCAGCAGTAAGACTATAGGCATGACATGCCTTGTGCTTTCACAATCACTAACATCTATTAGTGATTGTGAAAGCCACACGTCGTGCTTTTAGGCTAGAGGCATGCCTTTTGTTGATAGAGCGCGGCTGCAGGCAGATTGTGTGCCTTTTTGAAAGTTTTCATCTTAAATGCAGCCCGTGTATTAGTATTTTGGGCGCTGCAATTAACTTGAAAAGTTAAAAAAATACACGCAACCTGCCGCGCTCTATTAACAAAAGGCATGCAGCAAGCCTTAAGGCATGACGTGTGCTTTCACAATCACTAATATATCTTTGTGATAGTGAAAGCGCACATCGTGCTTCTGGACTTGCGGAGTGCCATTTCTTAATAGATCGTGGCGGCGGACATATTGTGTGCATTTTTTAAAAAGTATATATGTTAATTGCAGCGCATGTCACACTTATACACTGCGCTGCAATTAACATGTGTGCTTTTCAAAAATGCACGCAATCTGCAAGCAGCCACGCTCTATTTACAAAAGGAATGCAGCAAGCCAGAGCTTTAAGTGGTTCGGGTCCTGCCAGTGCTCAGCACCTGCAGTTCTTAAAAGCAGGTGCTGAGACGGGTACCTATCAGGCTCTTCATTCTTAATTTTTGCCCTCACCCTCAGGGTAAATCTTAAATCTGCAGCAGTGCAACTGCTCAAAGCCTTTGCCAGAACTTCAAAGAGACTTGCTATAGTTCTTTCACAGTCTCATCATTTCAGAACTGAAGCATCTTCAATATCAGATTCAACAAAGCTGTAGTTGTTGCTTATTTATCTTATGCAACTAACAACCATTGACAAAGCCAATAGTCCTGGCTTATTGTAGATATAATGTTACTTATTGAAAAACGATTCCGAATCACCAAAACAAAGTGTATCTGAGCTACAACAGCCTTGTATTGAACCTTCAGGAGGACAGTTTTGCTAGAACAAGGTAAGTCTGCAGTTCTTGTTACACTTAGATTCTTCTGATGACTGTCTCTGTATTGGACTTTAATCTTCACATGTCCTGTTCTGTATGCCTGCGGGGGAAGAGGGTGCCTTTGGGGACCCCGTGCCAACTGTTGCCAAAAGCACTGGAAGTCTCACCCGGAGTAGCATGCTTAGTTTACAGCTGTTGCACCAAGGGTTTCTTGGACAGTTATGGCGCTATTTCCTGAAATAATTCTCCAGAAGAGTAAAGATATTGGAAGCAGTTGAAACCGATGACAATTCCACAAAAAGGGACAGGAAATATTAGTATTAGATTTTGTTTCAGCCGAAGTAAAGGTATTTCTTTTGTTTGGTAGGCCACCACCATCTCCAAGTCATGCTTTACATAGACTACGGAATGGTGCATTAAAAAGTTTTTGGTACAGAACTCAGTAACGCATTTGAGAAAGGACGGGTTGAGATTTAAAGTTTTTAAAAAAATGGTGAATAAACAAAAGGTACTCCAGTCAAGCATTAGGACATTGCTCTGCATTTTGGGTGTTGTGATGTCTGTCTCTCCCCCAGCAACACATACACACAAATCTGCCAGGAGGGACTGACTCCCTATGATAAGATATCTGCACCATCGCACTCCTTGCCTCAGGTCCCCTTTGTATGTTTCTATCCCTTAGAGCGTACCTGTTCTTTCTGCATTCCGTTATGAGGGATAGGAGTTAATGAGAGGTGGTGACTAAGCTGATGGTTTGTGGATTGTCTATAAAAGCTTACTGTCTCGGTGCCCAGTGTAGCTGTCATTAGGGCAACTGGTGGAAAGGCACCAGCATGGAGGGGTAACAGTGGCTCTTTACACGCAAGTTATGCTTTTCAATCAGGTTAGCCGTAAATGTAGGATTAATAAGCAAAACTGGGGACTTTAATATGTGTTTTCAAATAAATGCCGAATTTCACAATGGAGACACAAGTCCAAAAATTGGCAGGTTCATGCTTTGGCATTTTGAGATCCCCAAGGAAATTCTTGCAGATGCTACCTTTCCCTACTAGAAGGATAGTTGTGCAGAGTTTTAAATAAATATATATATATATATATTTCTAATTCCTTCCCTCTTCTATCCCTCCATTATCCTTTTCAATCTAAATAACAGGCTAACATATCCACCACGCAAATTACTTTCATATTTCACTATACCAATTCAACACTAATCCTTTATGGGTTCCGGAGTAGCGTGCTCTCGTCGAAAAAGTGCTTTAACACCCCATCAGGGCTGCCAGCACTATATAAATGCTATTACAATACGATACAATATATCTAGATGCAATGACAGAGGCAGCACAAAAACAATCGCGTGGCACACTATGCTAAGCACAGATTTTTAGCTCAAATGTTTTTAAGCCACACCCTTAATTACATCAGTCAAGGCCTTTTTTTGACCCCCCCAGTTTCTTCATTTCATTTAAAGCCTGAACAAGCTTAAAAGCACTGTGTGCTCTTAGAATAGCTAACATATATTAGTGATTCCAAAAGCACACATGGTGGACATCTATGCACATTCCTCCCCCTGCGTATCCTGGAAACCATCTTCAGAACGGATAAATGAACTAATGATTATCAGTCCTGAAGAGTGGAGTGACCCACCCCGTAGAGCCAGCTCTGTTCTGCAGAGAGTCTTGCTCTGCTTACCTTGAATAATTCTTAAACAGATTGTTGCAAATAGCATTTTCTTTTAATTTATCTTAAGTATGGGTAATGTGCGAGAGTCTGTTACAGACATGTTATGACAAATATGTTTTGTTTCATGCAACATCCATAAAAAATGTTTCTTTTAGATCCAAACAGTAACTCAGATATGAGAAATGGGAGGATGTCACAGTAATTATTTGCAGTAGTATTAGTGAGCTTCTACTATATTACAATAGTGGAAAAATACATCACTATCCCTGATTATTAACTAAAAACACATTTAGACTTTGAACCTGTGTGTCTGTGCACTGCTTGTGATCTGGCCAAAGAGGACACAAGAGAGCTGAATCTGAATCATAAATTCAAAGGTGATCCGCACGGGGGCCCCCTAAATACGTTTGGCCATGGGCCCTTAAAATCCTTAAGATGTCCCTCAACCACGCCTGTGTAGTTAGTTAGGAAAGCAGCTGTTCACTGGTGCCATGGAATGAGGCAGGTTGCCCCAGTTTCCTAACATACATTAGTGTAACGTTGTCATGGTTGCAGATGCTCTGCACTGCACAACCAGTGTATGTCAGTAACCAACACGAAGGCCTTCCCGTGGCCGGGCTGGCCGTAGCCGGCATTGGGCATTTGCCTGGGAGACTGGGAGGGTGGGGGCTGTTTAGGAGCAGTGGGGGCCGGTTTTATTACTGGGTGGCAGTTTTGCAGCGATGCTCCAATATCCGCCCCAGTAACAAAAGCAGCAGTGCTGGGGACCGGTTTTGTTCAGCAGTGGTGCTTGACACACCCCCCACCAATTCCGTAAAAATTGCCAGGGCTACTTTGGGTTCCAGTCTGGCCCTGCCTGCCCCATCAAGCAGGCCTCCTGCATTCCAGTACCTAGGTCAGTTATCTGCACAATCAAGCAAGAACCCCTCTCACTGCACCCACGCGCGGTCGGGTTCTTGGCGCACAGAGAGATATTACACTGCTGCACACAGAGAAAAAAATTAGAAAAATATTAGAGGGAACATTTATGACCAGTAATGCTGTTTATTCATTCTCTGATACATGCTGCTATAGTTGTCAAACCCATTTCCTTCACTTCATTATCACCGAGAACCATTCTATAGTGTCTGCTCCATTTCTTCCTATTATATATGTGAATGTCATGCTCTTCTGCAAATTCTTTAAACCTAGCATATGCATCACAAATTCCAACTGCTTCTTTGCTCAGAAATCTCAATTCCTCCATATATTATGTAGTCACTGTTTCTATGCCAATTATTCCCTGCAAAATTTCTACAAATTCAGTCTTTAACTAGAGACCATAGATTTCTCTCCTTGCCTATTCACGTGATTGTACTTTAGTCACAGAGGTAACTGTATCAATAGTTGGAACATCTGTATCAGTAGATGAACTAGCAAGTGCAGTGATATTTCTACTAGGACCTGCTTAATTTTCGGGGCAAAGTAGACACTGGAAGTGTATGTGCACTTGTACTTGGATCTCTGCTCCTATATCTTGAGGGGGTCTGGGGTGTGGTAAAACATCTGGAGGAAGTCATGAATCTAGTAAATGATCTAAACAAATATCCTCCTCATCTGGATTGTTCTCTATGTCATTCTTTTCTTTACCAATTTTAAATTTTATCTTTTTTGTCATGAATGTTCCTCTCATCTTACTTATTGACAATTGAATAAAACACAGCTACACCCAGCATAATCTCCTCTATCTACACTCTTCTCTGAGCTCCGCATTTTACATCTAGCCAATGGCTCACAGTACTTCTAACTTGTCTACTCATTTTCTTTAGTTCTTTCCTCGATTGCGACACAGTCCCATTTATTCTATGCTTTGAACCTTATAGGCCTAAGTTGCTGTTCTCTCTCATACATGATATGCCTCAAATAATCAAGTTTTCTCACACTGATAACAGCCTCTTGAGGAAATTGCATGTTCTTATTTTTCGATGTGATCTAATTCCATTCTTTTAACTACATTTCCCCTCAATCTGATTCAACACAAAACCATGTGATATAAACAAAGAAAATCAACCACTCACAGCAAGTTACAGCAAGAACCCACCAATCACATAGTGATCCTCAGCAAGAACTGGCCAATCACAGTGAGGCTCACTGTGGCAATCAATCAATTGCAGCACAAATTGCTATGACGAAATTCTGAAGACACTGTAGAACCACACGTAATATAAATAACCAAAAAGATTTTTTGTCTGCTTAACCCATATACAGGTAAAGAATTCAATTCAGGATGAGGTTAGTACCCTTTGGCACTAACAATCACACCAAAGCAAATTTCTTACCAGCAGCAGCTCACCCTTTGGTCAGTGTGTTTCCTCCTGTACACCTAAGATTAAACAAACACCAATCTAGGTTAGAACACATTCAACTAAACATTTACTAAGGTTTAGAAACTGAGGAAAGACTCCATCTTTGTATGGATGTGGTGACTCACAATGCACAACCCACTTTGCAGAAACAAATGAATATATCAAGAGATCTTTTGATTTAGATAAATCTGTGTACCAAATTCAAGAAAAAACTCAACACAAATCACAATAATTCGATAATTAATTGTTTTCAACACATACAATCCCTACATTTTTCACAACACTAACAACAAAACCGTACAATCTTTCACTTTTAAAAATACAAACAAAGCATTAAATCAGAGCAATCAAATCCCCTACTAACGCGCATATCAAAATCGCACAGTCAAGGATCTTGCAAACAGTATTATAAATTACACCACAAATTTCTTCAAGCAGCCTCACTAAAATGATTTGGCTCTTCAGAAGTCTTTGTTGCTGGAGGTCCCAGATAAAGTGCATTGCCATAATCCACCCACAAAAGGATCAGAAAACCCAACACCGTGGAAGGTTTCTCTGTGCGAATAAACAGTAGAATCATATTCAGTAGCATTTACTATTCTTCCTATAATGTTTATTTGTTATTAAGGTTAAAGGCATATAATAATTGGGTCATTTAACCTGTTCAGAATGTTTGCCGTTTTTAGAACTGTAGGTCAGATGTGCTAAAGTATTTTAAATTCGCAAACCCTGCAATTTGCAAATTCACATGGTTTGTGATTGCAAAATGACATTTTAGTCTCTACCAAACTCCTCTGATTAGGAAAAGCCTTTTCAAATCGCAAAAGAGGTTTAGCGACTCATTCTAAATTGCAATTAGGATGGAGAGTCACCTTCAAACTGTGAGTCGACTCGCAGTGTGATGAATCAATGGTTTGCATTCGAAAACCATTGAAATGTTAACTTCTCAAAGGATGTGGCAACAGATTTGCAAATGGAAGGCTGTCCCTGTTGGACAGATTCCCATTTGTAATCATTGTGGTTAATCTTGGGAAAGCTGGCTGTGACCAAGTAGATCACTGCCTGTTCCTCTGATACTTTCATACATGGGAAACATTTTTTTAAAAGCATCACATGGTCCTTTAAAGAACAAGGGCTTCTTTAATAAGAAAAATGTTTCTCATTTCAAAATGTAAGCACAGAAAGGTTGATCTGGTGTTCCTTAGTGGCCATTATCTCTGTGATTTCAGCCAAACACAGCAGGTCATAAATAGTGACCTGCCTGATTAATATTAATTAGGCACATCATTCTGCCCCCTCCCTTTGACTGGAGAGTTTACGGTACGAGCTGTTAGTATACGGTTTGCGTCACAAATACAAAAAAAAGTCACAAGTAGTTGGTATAGAATTAGGGACCACTACTGAGATATTTCTCTTTGTATATCTGGCCCTGTATTATTTTGCAGATGCATGCTATATTATTGTGATTTCACACATCAAATTAGGGTTTATTGGTACTACGTTTATTTGGGGTCCTTCTGCATATTTGCCAAAAAACAGTCAATATGATTTGTATACTCAGGACCTGATTCACAAAGGTCCTTCGCAGTCGTGGCGGCGGCCTCACCGTAGAGGCTGGATTCCTCCACTCTTGGTGGGACCTCTGTACTGCAGTTTCCCATTGTGAAGGTGCCACCATGGATGTGGGACCCCTGCCGTGACTGCCACGCTTCTGCCATGACTGCAGAATGAATCAATCCCACATTATGGTAGTGTAGCAGAGAGGATGCATGGAATATTATGTCTAATACAAATATGCACAATTGGGAACATGTTGAATGACCCCGGGATATCAAAAGTTATTTTGTCATGTTATCTGTTTTATTGTTGAACAAAAAATTAAATTAAAGTTTGCCATTCAGCCCCCTGAAATTGTAAAATATTATCATAGTTAATTTTCTGATTCTAACATTTTGAGACACATCTTAGCGTATTTAGAAACAGAGCAGGATTTCTGTTTTTTTTAAACGAAAATATATATAAAAGTCCTATTAACGTGGCTAAACAGTGAATCAATCAGAATAATCACATTACTATCCATGTTATTATTTATATAACTAACTGTAAGAAAACTATATCTAAATGTGAACATAAACATTTATTATTTTCTTGCAAATGCCTGAATGATAACACCATTTCTACTTCATGTCACAGATCTCTCAACCCGTTTTTCATCCATTTTTAAAAATATTAATTTCTTGTCATTTTAGACCTTCCAAAGGCAGCTGTCAGGATCTTAAGCAACATGACATTCCTTTTTGTGAGTTTGTCATACACTGCTGAGAGTGCCATTGTCACCGCTTTTATTACCTTCATTCCCAAGTTCATCGAATCACAGTTTGGCATCCCAGCTTCCAGTGCCAGCATCTACACTGGTAAGGCAGTGCCAATAGAAATACATTGAACAATTTAACTTTTGCTGAAATGAATATATTTTAATATAAATGAAAAGGGATTATATAATTGTAGAATTGCTCGTTCATAGGCTATTTTGTGTTGTTACATCATGATGCCAGGTGTTAACTGGAAGATAATCCACAGATAACTTGTACTACTATATTAAGACATCAACCGAATATTGTAAAGAGGGTATACGTGCCTACCTTCTGAAACTGTAGAGATAAATGTGGGGTTTTTCTGAAAGATTGGTAACAAATGTTCTGAAGAGTTTCTAGAAAATGTATTAGCATTTGACAGAAAATGTCATCAGAGTCAGAGAAGTATTGTGTATAATTGTGGGCCTTTCTGTTATTTCATGGGCATGTGAGTTCTTGGCCAAATACTCTGTTCCATTGAACATAGGCCAAAGATCCATTATTGCTCTTCTACTGCTGGTCTCTGCATCAGGACCAAAGGCCTGTTCTTTGATCTCTCTCAGAGCTCTCCCACCTTTCGCTATGCTCGCTTCTGTGCCCTGTGCCCAAGCAGATACCTTCTGCCATCATTTTGCAACTGGTCTGCGCCAGGGCTATCATTATTTGAACACAATTTCAACATGTTTATAGTCACTGTGAGAAACTACCCTATTGACCCTGTGCCCCAATGCAATTCACAGAGTGACACAGATGTGTCTAATGGTTTAATCTTTGGTAGCAGGGCCAGTGCATCAAGACAGTCCCCAGAGGAGTTATTGTGCACTGTTGTACGAAAGTGTCATGCAAAAGCACGACCAATCAGGACTATAGAAAACAAGTAGAGAAGATAAATGTCAATGTAGATTAGGTAAAAAGATAATGTTTTTTAAGCAACGTCTTCGAGATAGATATGAATAAAATCGCAAGATCAAAGGTTATAGTAAAATTTTACTTGAAAAATGGGGGAAATTAAGACGACCAGAAACTAGTTATTTTATCGAAAATACCCATCAGTGGGAAACATTTAATTGAGATCGTTACTTGAAGTGGAAACACCTACCCAGGGACATGTTTCATGCAATTTTTTTGATTTGATATTCAATTGTGCTTATCAGGCTTTGAGTTTTTCGTTTGGGAGGCAGCACTTATATCATCTTAATAAACACACGTTGGTTAGGCAGTCCTGAAGTGCTTTCTGAGAGAAATGGTTTCACTTCCTTCAGTTGGAAAGAGGAAAATATTTAGAAATTAATTAAAACAATAGTCTATTTTTCTACCTTTTAGACTAATTAATTATTTTGGTCCGATTAGGACCTTTCTTAATATATTGCATGGAAATAGAGTGTCTGACTATTACATCGTTTTATTCACTAATCAACCCTACGTTGTTATTGTCTTGTATACCTTTACATGGTTTTATTGATATAATCAGTGTTCGCTTCTCTTCTGTGAACTACGGTTTTTTCCTCGTAATTTTGCTTTTATCTCAACTGCCTGTTTATTTAATATTTTCACTTTGCAGGTCTCATTATTGTTCCCAGTGCTGGCGTTGGCATTATTTTAGGAGGTTACATTATAAAAAAACTGAAACTTGGTGCCAGAGAATCTGCCAAACTGGCGATGATCTGCTGTGGTGTCTCCTTGCTGTGCTTTTCAACCCTTTTCATTGTTGGATGTGACAGCATTAACCTCGGAGGCATTAATATACCATACACCACAGGGTAAGTGAGCAAACAATTATTCATATTTTTACCCTAATTTATAACACTATTCATTGTCTTTTTTCGCTTGACCTTTATAACTTTATAACCAACCTGGTCAATTAGTTGGAACTGGTGGTGCACACTGCCAATTACCGAAATTCGGGCTGTTCCCAGAAATCAGTTCAGTTCCACCATTGCATTTTTTCCTTTGGTGGGCGTGAGTGTGCTGTGCAACTGATCAGGTGGGACTGAATATATGTGGGGCCTCCCATAGGCAAATCCACCGCACTCATTTTAACAGGAAATGCTGATTTAGTATTGCAGTGTATGAACTGACGGGCTAGACCAGACCTTTTGCCATTTATTGAGTGTACCACAGTACCACCTTCCCTGTGGCACGTGCAGTATATAACTGTGTCTGGCCAAGATAAGTCCTAAAGGGCCAGCTGTACGACGCTTGCATTTTGAGACTCGCAAATTGCGTCACTTTGCAACTCGCAATTTGCGACTCTCACTGTTTGCGATTCCCAATGGGGCCGCATATTGCATGCCTCATCAATATTCATGAAGCAAGTGCAATTTGAGACCCCATTGGGAATGGCTACCACTCCCAGGGAGGGTGGCCTGCTGGGATCAGCAGACCACCATGTCTGGAACTGCTTTTTAAATAAATCAGTTCTTTTTTTAAATGCCTCCCATTTTCCTTAAAGGAAAACAGGATGCATTTAAAAAAGAAAGATGAAACTTTTCAGTTTCATTTTTTGTGGGGAGGCAGTGGTTCCTGGGGCCACTGCCTGCTCTTAAAAAATATTTTCTCACACACTCATAAAGGCGAAGGGGTCCCTCCCTTCCCGTTTGCGAGTGGTTTACCACCTACTTGAAGTAGGTGGTAAACTGCGAGTGTTTTGTAGCCGCAAATGCGGTCACAAACATTAGTACTTGGCAGTGAGTCTCGCTATTAGGAAGGGATGCCCCTTCCTAATAGCGAGAAGCACAAACGCTATTTTGTGAGTCAGTGACTCACAAATTAGCGTTTGTACATGGCAATTTCTATTTTTTGCGCCGCAAATGGGCCGATCTCCTGTTTGCAAGCACAAAAAAGAGTTGTACATCTGGCCCATAATCCAGCAGCTCCTTTTCAAACTTAATTGGAGCATGTGTGAAAGTTCCAAAATCTAAACTATCATCTCTTTTTAGAGGCAAAATCACATTCATCTGTATGGAGCCTTTTATTCGTTTTTTTAGAAAGTGGGAATAAGAGCCAGGCATACATCACTGCACTTTCATAAGCATTTAGTATGGCATCCCCATTAAGCTCTTTCAATATGTTATGACCCTTGTGGCAGTGAAACATTCTGTGGAACCAATCCATGAAGGCCACCTTTGGTAAACACTGATAAACACAGAAATTACTGAATTCATTCTACTTCCCAGTCAAAACAAACCCAACTTCAGTAAGGCATGGCTCTCAGAACATGGATGGCTTCACTCCAAAGCGATCAGCAAAGTAAAATATCTGGGGGCATATTTATGAGTTTTGGCGCATCTCTGCAAATCAGCAGGGATGCACCAGAACTGATGCGTAACGCAATTCCCTCCTTGCGGCACCACAGATGCGCCGCATTTACAATGAGGCGCATCATGGTGCAAAGAAGGGCAGATGCATGACGCATCTTGTGGTTTACGGGCGGCGCATTGCTGGAGTAGTGTCGCAAGTGCGACGCAACTCCTGCAATGTACAGCGGCCACCCATACATAACGTGGTGCATCACTCCTTACGCCTGCTTCAAGCAGGCGTAAGGATTTGACGCAGCAGCGTCCTAAAACTGACTCAGTGAAATCTTGTAGATTTCACTGCGTCAGTTTTACGGGGCTTTCCTACGAGGGAACGCCCACCCTGCGACAGAACGCCCACATGAAACCTGACGCAGGTTTCATGTGGCGCAGGGCTTTACAACGTGACACATCTGCCTAGATGCGTCACGTTGTAAATAGGTCGCAGGGATGCGCCACGTTTCTGCAGCGTTGCATCACGCAACGGCGGCGTAAACGTGGCGCAAGTCCGACATAAATCTGCCCCCTGGGCTTCTGGACTGGACTGACCATCATTCACCCATTAACTCACTTATTCAAAAATTGCTAAAAAAAAACCAAGCCTCACTCTAATCTATAAAAGCACTAAACCACCCCTAAGTACAAAAGGTCTCCAAAAAACTTCCATTCAGTCATGCATGCACTAGTGATCGCCTCCTTAGATTATGGAAATGTCACCCTAATCACTCTTCCTAGGACATCCTTGTTACCTCTCAAAGCAGTGGAAAGAAAGTGTGATCACATCACCCCTTACTGAAGATCTTCATTGGCTTATGACTGAAGCAAAAATCAAATATAAACTGGCCTGGATCATCTTTAAGGTGCTTCATTTTCAACAATCCTCCTCCTCAGATTGAGCTGACTTCCATACATTAATAGAAGTTAGAATTCAAGAAAACTGAGTAAAACACAACACAAGTCTCTTAAAGCCATACATGGAAGCTAGAAGGCTGCCTGTGTACCCATCTATAACATCTATTATTAGGTTCCAGTTTCAGCACTTACTCCTTCTTGGCCTCTTGAAATGGGACCTGGAAATAGCTTCAGCATGGCAACAACACAGACAAGCGCGTGGTGAACTACTAACGTTGTATTGGCGCAAATGGAAATGCAGTTGTGATCCTAGCCTCTGAGGTGCTGACAGCTGAGGGTTTCCTGAAGGGCTGCCCAGAGATATAGCTAATTAGAAATTCTTTGATCTGCTCAAAAGGATGGGTTTCATTAGCTGTTTTGTGTAGGTTGCGGAGTAATCACTCTTCAAGATCATACAGATTCAAGGATGTTTCACAAAAGTAGAGGTTTCAATACATATTTTCTGTAGATTGTAGACTGCTCATCCTCCAGGACCTTACAGGTTCAAGGATGGGAGGACTCACAGTGTTATAGAGTAAACTCATGCACTCTAAGTAGCGGGATTTCATTTAACACATGTACAAAGATCAGTTTGAGCCTGTGTGCAACTGAGACCATGATATGGCCTTTGAAAGCAGCTCTCATCTGCTTCTCTTCTCCCTATTTATGTTATTAGCTTGAATTATGCTTAAGCTCTCCATGAAGGCTTGTGTCTCAGCACTGCCCTAACCATGCCAGTAGAGGCTCGTACTCCTGTCTTACTGCTCCGTTCATACACCATACAAGCCTGTATGTCTGACAATTCATGCAAAGACAACTCAAACATTAACCTACACCTTTCATTTCAAGCCTAGCATACACTTGAAGAGAAGGCCTTATACATGGATTAGGAAGCCGAAAACACTACATCTGCACATTTCTCCTAATTTTGTTATTTTTCTCTTTTCCCTATATTTATAAATGTATGCTTCAAACAAGAGCCAACCCCTGGATTCTTCACATGGCCAGTCAAACAAATGAACTTTTCTCA
This sequence comes from Lissotriton helveticus, assembly GCF_964261635.1. Lineage (NCBI taxonomy): Eukaryota > Metazoa > Chordata > Amphibia > Caudata > Salamandridae > Lissotriton > Lissotriton helveticus. Next base: position 569,360,126 of record NC_136063.1, read on the forward strand.
CTTCTATTTGAATACCCTTCACCCTTTAATGTGTATTCCTGCTGCTCTTCAGTGCCAGGACTGCTGGCAACTTCCTTTCACTTATTGCAACCAGACAACAGATTCCTATCCAAATTCCAGCTTTGTTTTATGCTCTCTGAACTGGTGGATCTCTTCAGCATCTGTTTACCATCAAAGGACAGCTTGAACTTGTTGTCCTTTATTCCAGTTTACAAGTAATATAACTCCTCGCTTCCTTCATGCATCAATCCTTGTTTACTACTCTTCTTCTTAAATGGTGTCATGGCAGCGTTAATAGAACCAAGCCTTCCATTTACTGAAATAGGGTTTACAGTAAATACATTTCGAACAATGTGTGTGGCTCGTCTATTTCTGTGCATTTCTCTAGTCCCTCTTAAACAAAATTTCCTTTCACACCGCAGTTACATCACAAGCAGAAATATGCAAAATAGATAGACTATCAATAAACATGCTACTGTTTCTTGTGAATGGTTACCTGTTGTTGCTGCCTCTATAGAGAGGAAAGCATTGATTCCTTCCAGTCCTGCCACACCAACCATTCTAATGCTGTTCTTGTGTGAACCTCATTGTGTGTTGTAGACCCGCGCTCCAATGTTTTGGTATGGTAGGTCTGATAAGTAGCATTTCCTTGACTGCTCCGGGTCCCTACATATTCCACCATCCACCTTCCACGTTTCTTAACTTCACGGGGCACTATCTGTATATTTACCTAACAAAGACGACATCTCTGCCTACTGATCCTGCTTTGGCTCAAGATGTCTTTGCTCTCAGTGATGCCTTTCAATAAGTCTGCGGATGAAACTCCCACCTCTTCAACTTCAGGCTTCTCCATTCTCTTGGCACCCAATATGTCTGCTTTTTTTCAGATGTGCTCATGCACTTGTCTATTTTGGATTCCTCTTTCTCCACTGTGCACCCCTCCCCGTCACACTCTCGGTCTAGGGCTACCAAGTTTAGAATATTTTAATGACTACTTGCATCTCGGTCCTTTCAGTTGCCATATTAGCCTTTCTTCCCTGCTCTATGAAACACCCAACCACTTTTACTAGGCTTCCCCCTCCTGATACATTCATCTGGGTTGTTTTTTTCTCCTCTCCACTCAGTGATCAATTATAGTGTTTGTTTTTTTAATTCCAAATGTAGGTTACCCTCAGACAGCTGGATTCTGCCCCCTAGGTTTACTATGTGGAAACAGAGGGTGCTCCTGATTCCTTCTCCTCATACTGCTTCCTCCTTGTTAAGGTTCAGTTTCGCTTGATGGTTTCTAACCAGAAAGACCTTAGGATCATATCTAACAGAAATGTTTACACCCTGGTTTACCTATGCCTCCCAGCATCCTCAGGTTAAAGTTCTGCAGTTGCAATCACCTACTGTATCTCCCGATGTTCAACTGGACATTTAATACCACTTTTCCCGAAAAGTTGAGGGTCACATATTTGAAGTGTTTTCAGCAATCTTGTAAAACTCTCCAATTACACACTAGCGCTCCAAAAAATCAGCATGCTTTCAGATGTGTTATATTTCTTGAAATATAAAAAGGATTTAATATCTTGCTTTGATGTTAAACTGTAGACAGGTCACAAACCAAGCTGTTGTAACGAGTCATTGTTGGAAAAGAAAAAGGAACACGTATGTGTTGTGTGCAGGGCTGGACTGGGCTCGCAAACCAGCCCTGGAATATTATGTCCGACTGACCCCCTTGGGTGGGGGGGGGAGAGGGGGGCGTACGCAATTGCCAGGGCTGCAACGCTCTTCTGCACTGCTGCTGTGCTTCTGTTACAAGGGGCCGATTTTGCAAAACAGGGCCCCGGGCAACAAAAAAACCTCATCGGTACAAAACTGGTCCCACTCTTCTGGCCCACTGGGGAAACGCCTGGTGCCCGCTACAGCCTGTAAAAATCGAACGGAAGGAATCGACCGGCAACGCCGTCTATGCGCTACACTGACGGCGTTTTACAAGATTTAACGCATTGGATGCAGCTTCTGAGTGATACGGCGGCATATTGAAACACACGCCACGCCTCAAAGCGAGCCCGGTGAAGAGATTTTCATGCCTACACCGGGCACTCCAAGCAAAATATTAAACTTGCGAGTGTTTATATAACAACACCCACACCAGTCCCAAGAGAGACCTTACATAGGAGTTTTAAGAAATCGTTTTTGATCCTGAGGAGAACACCGCAATCAGGGTGTTCGAAACGCGTCGATCTTTTGTGGTCAATGGTCAACAATATAAATAGTTTAGAAAGACTGGATTAGGAGATCTTTTGTGGTCAATGGTCAACAATATAAATAGTTTAGAAAGACTGGATTAGGACATAACATAATTAGAACTGCTCAGACTGGTTGAATGAGAAATTTAGGATACATCATAATTTTCCTAACTTTATGTAAAATAAGTCTTTTTTGTTGACACTGACCTATACCTCAGAGGTATTGTCTTGTTTATGTGTATGAATGTTATTTGTATGTCTGTAGCGAGAAAGGCTTGGTATGGATGTGTTGTTGAGGAATTATAAGACTGTTTTTGTACATTTTGTATAAATTTGTACATATTGTTGTATAGTTGTATATGCACAAGAAATGTTTTTGAGAAAAAAGTGAAAAAAAACTTCCTTGACATAAAAAATGACTATAATAAACGAGTGACGATAGTGAGACTAGACTGCCATGTTTTATTCATAGCAGATCCTTGTTAAAAGAAAAAATTAAGTTAATTCAGTATTGGCAGTTGTGTTGCTTTTCTCGCTACAGCCTGTCCGGCCCTGGTGGTGTGGGTCTAGGCAAGGTGGAGGACAGACTTCAAACTTGCACTGATCAGGATTGTGGAATGGCCGTGGGATCACTGGGGAGTGGGGATGCAGGCATTTGAACTGTCTTATTTGGGCAGTCGTTTTCCTTTCAAAGTGAAAACTTAGCATTAACAAAACTGTGTTCATCTAGTTGGTTTAATTATTCACAGAAATATATTATAACAGAGAGTTTGCCACTCCAATAAATTAAGTGATTTAAATAGTCAGTTTTAACATAGCAAAATACAAATCTGTGAAAGAAGGTGATTCAATATTACTTGCTGATAACTTTAAATTTTATATCAAAAACTGAATTTTGACTATTTTGGACTGGTCATGCTGAGAATCTGAATGCACATCTTTAGAATTCCCCATGCTGCACTTTTAACCCTCACCTTATGGCTTACTTTTCAGTCCCACTCTTACTATGACTCACAGAAACCTGACTGGTAGCTGTAATGTTAACTGTGGTTGTCGAATTCATGAATATGAGCCAGTGTGCGGATCTGATGGAATCACATACTTCAATCCATGTTTGGCTGGCTGCATCAGTGTTGGAAATCAAAGCATCGTGGTGAGTGTCTTATTAAAATATGTAAATGTCAACGTATAGTTTGTATATTTGATTGCAAGAATACATGAATATATAAATAATCACTAACAATTGAACAAAGTCTATATTTGGATATAAAAAATGAACGAATTTATACTGCAGCTTAGAACATAAATATTGTGAGAAGCCAGGGCTTTTTGCAGTGTTCCCCCTGCATCGCGATTAGCCTCAAACTGTAACGTTGTCCCAGACAAGCACAACTAAGTCCAAACTAAGTAAAAACTTGACTGGGCCCTACCGCTCAGTGTATCGATTCCTTATTTTGCGTGTGGGTTTTTGTGTGCTACATAGCACACTGCCCAAATTGCGATCGCAAACGCTGAAATTCTGCGAATTTCAGCATTTGCGATCGCAATTTGGCTTCCTACATATGGCCCTTAATCTTTAAAAATGTATATCTTCGGTTCTCTATTTTCGAATATTGTTGTTTTGGTTTCATTTTAATCATAAACATATTTCCTATTTTTATAAATTGGTGTTGGATTTGTATTGTGTGTTGTGTCTTACTTAATTAATGTATTGGTGCTTTTAAATGCTTTAAACACCTGTCTCCTAAGTTAAGCTTGCCTACTCACAGCCGGCTACCAAGGGCTGAGCAAGGGAATGATTTATTGAGACCTTGACTGGACCTTTTATTGTGATTGTGGCTTTATTACTAGTGGTAGGTACCTAACTACACCTACTAATAAACAACATTTCAATACATTTCAATTGTACTGGCAATGATAATAGGAGAAAACGTTTTTATAAAAACCTATCACGCCACTGTTAGACCTGGTATCGTTTGCAGGGTTCTCCCCTTAACTTTTTTATCAACCCTTCTGTTTTCCTATCTTCTTTTTTGCAGAATTTAGGCCTCTGCAACCTTTACCACTGCTAACCAGTGCTAGAGTGCCTACACTCTTGCCTTAAAACATGGTAGAATTGGCATACACCCAATTGGCCTAAATAATTAAATTGCAAGTCCCTAGTAAAGTGGTACTTCATGTGCCTGGGGTCTGTAAGTTAAATGCTACTAGTGGGCCTGCAGCACTGATTGTGGTACCCACTTAAGTAGACCTCTAAACATGTCGCAGGCCTGCCATTGCAGCCTGTGTGTGCAGTTTTAAAACTTCAATTTTGACCTGGCAAAATAAACTTCTTGCCAGCCTCAAACCTTTTTTTTTTAATATACATAAGTTACCCCTAAGGTGGGTCCTAAACTGCCCAGAGGGCAGGGTAAAGTGTATTTAAAAAGTAAGACTTTCAAGTTTTACATGTTCTCACAGTAAAAAACTCTTAAATGTGTTTTTCCCTACTGCGAGGCCTGCCTCTCCCATAGGGTAACATTGGAGTTACCTTATTACATTTAATAAGCTGAAACTTCCAAATGGGATCAGGTAGATAGTACAAGTTTGGTATCTGAAGAATTGTAATCAAAAGCCCTCTTTGATGATAAAGTCAGTTTTTTAATCACAATTCTGAAAATGCTACTTTTAGAAAGTCGGCAGATGTTCTTTTTGCATTGCTCCCAGACAATACGATGGGCCACTCTGAGTTAACAAGAGAAAGGATCTGTCACCTACCACACTTGCACTTCAAAAAAGGCTCTGTCTGAGCACTCTCACAATGGGTTTGTCACTAGTCTTGTATGACCCCAGACAAGTTAGGGCCAGGAGAGAGCGAAAGGGGATGTCTAACACCTCAGAGGGGTATACACCTCTAGAAGCTTCTTCCACTTCAAAATGGGCACTAGTTATAAATGTTGGACTCTTAGACCCAACTCTTCAGAATACTTCTGGACCTGTGGACTCTGACAGGCAGAAGGACTGCTGTATTGCTGAAAAGACTGCCCACTTTGCTGGACTGCTTCTCTGAGGGGCTTCTGCCCTGCTGTGCTGACCTGCTGCCCTCCTGCCTGTCTGAGAAGGACTGGACCTGCATCTCTAAACCCAGAACCGCGGAGTGACTCCAGGGGCTAGTTGGCTGGCCTCCTGATCAGAAGCCTAATGGATATAGCAGGCTTCCAACAATCTTGACCTCAGCACCTTGACTCTGTCATCTGTGAGTCCTACCCTGCCAAGAGCTGCCACTCTAGCCCTGGACCCGTGGAAGTGGGTCTGAAGGTGCTCTACCAGCTCATCTGTGGACACCCCAGAAGCCACACATCTCCTCTGCAGTGCAATCCCCAGCAGAACCGACCCATCTGTTCTCCTGCACAGCGCAACCTGAGAAGAACTGATGCATTGTCTCTGCTGTTTGGACTTTCCCAACACAGGGGCTTTTCATCGCCCCATCGGCACCGCCGCTGTATAATGCACCGCAACTCGGGCCCTCACATCGCAAGTCTCTATTGAATGGCATGCTTGACGGTAACGCAGAACTCCACATTGTAAGCCTCGCAGCTTCTGCAGAACTAGCTGGTGGGCAATGAATCCTCGACGCAGGACTTCTCATTGCAAGCACATCCGTCGATGGTCTCATTGATGACAATGCAAGACCTCACATCGTAGCCTTGCAGCTCCTCAGACCCGACGCTGCGCGACGCATCCCCACCAGGACCTCGCATTGCCTTGGCTGCGTGACGTATCCGCGACGCAGGACTCTGCAACTCTTTGTAATGAGGATTTAAGGTACTCTTGTTCAGTGGGCCTCACAGGGTCCCTGTAGCTGGCCTGTGCTCGATTGCGGTAGGCCTGAACTTGTGACTTTGTCCCGTTCTAGCACAACCAGATATCCACAGTTGGCGCTTTGTGCTGTTTGATACTATTTTCACTTAACTCTTTAAAATTGCATCTCTCAGATTATACTGCTTGGATTTTTGTTGTTTCAGTCTTATTTGTTTATTAAAATGTACTCTATTTTTCCAAATTGGTGTGGGATTTTTTCTTCTGTAGTGTTTTCACGTTATTACTGTTTGTGTGCTGCATAAATACTTTACATATAGCTTCAAAGTTAAGCCTGACTGCTCCGTGACAAGCTATCAGAGGGTTGAGCACAGGTTAATTTGGGGTTTTCTTGCTACCTCACCCTGACAAGGATTGTGGATTGCTGCTCGAGAAGAGCTTCACCCCCTCAACCAGTAACTCAATTTCTTACACCATCTTTTTCTTGAATAAAATCAATCAAATAATGTAAACAGCAAATTAAACTCTTAAATGCTTTGGACAGTAAATAACACTGATATTTAAAAAAATGCCCATCCCTGGTTTGGAAAACTTGGCAAAATGGTACACATTGCTTTTATATTTTGTGCATACTTGACCAATATGTGTCTATTTCTAGCAAAATGTGACCATTCGTGATATAAGGCGCATATCCTTAGCATGAGATTGTGGCATTTGAGCGTACGGGCATGTAAAGCTGAATATGTCTCTATGAGAGGGTACTACATATAAGTTTTAAATAACAATGAAAGGCTGATTCGTGCAAATCAAATGCATGTTTACCCAAAATTGAAGGCAGTGTTTATTTGTTTGTGTTTTAATTAGACTGAAAAGCTTTATTTGTTTAGGGTTATTGAGATTACTTTTCTGAAATAAAAAGCTTGGAGATAATAGAAAGAAATGTGTATTTACAGACACCAACAAGGGCATTTTATCATTCTTTTCTACAATATATTTAAAGATAACAGTTAAATGATAAATCAAATTCAACTTCTAAGATTCATGACGACATTGCTCCCTTGGTGCCAGAGTATGTTTGGCTATGAATTAGGTATTTCATGGCTAGTTTCAAAGAATGTTATCATCTATTTAGCTGAAGCTGATAATCAAAAAAACGAAGCCAGGTCCACTGAAGATTAGTAACATTTCATGATAAATATTCCTCTGCTAGAATTCACTTATATCATATTGCTCAACAATGTGATAATCCATTGGTACTTAATATTGAACCCTGTTTTACTTCTCAGGAGCAAAAGGTTATGTTGTTTTCAACATATTAAGTAGCATATAAGAAGATTAAAGTACTTGGGGGCACATTATAAAGGACTAGCGATATTTTTATCGCCGCGTTTGCGTCCGTTTTCAGACGAAATGTGACGATAAAAATATTGCTTTATTTACAAGAGCACGCTAATGCGTGTTTAATGGGATTAGCGCTGGCTTCAACATCGCATCACTTTGCATCGCTAATGAGATGCAAGGGAGGCGTGTCCCGTGAAACAGCATGGGATATTATCACTAACCCTGATTCTCTCTATTTTCAAGTGTATCACTAACACGCATAGCGATATCAAAATCAACGCGAACCGGGTTTTTCGCCAGTTTGTAACGCCTGCTATTTTCCTTACTAAGCCATATGTATAATGGGAAGTGGATTGTTTTCCTGAGTCCACGTCTCCCTATCTAAGGTATTTCCCTAACGCGGTTTTCTATCGCTGGAATTCCGGCGATTTCGACTCTTTCTGCCGCTTTTGCCTGGGATTCTGTCGCCTCGGCGATGCGCGTTGGTAATAGTGCGCTCACGAGTCGATAGAATCCGGCGATATGCAGTGCTAATTTTTTGCACGCTACACACGGCCAGCGATAATTATCGCTGGCCGTTGATGATATGCCCCTTGGTCAATTGTACTGAAAAACATGTTCACAGAGGAAGTGTCACTGAGTGCACATATTTTAAATGAAAAAAATATATTTTCTGAAGTAATACATGAACATCTAAATGCTAACCCCTTCTCATGTCAATGCATTTATAGTCATGCATATTAGAAGGCTGAAGGGGGTAATAGTTATGTTAAGATTTATCCCGAAAAAATTCAGAATTTGATGGCAGTTAAAAATACTACAATTTATAGAGTAAATGCTGAATTATCATTTGAAGAAACAACTCTGGTGAAGCATGTGCAGCAGAATTATCTTCATCATAAGGATGTCAGTATTTTTTTCTCCTCTTACAGAAGTTTAGTACTTGCTCCACAAATTTCAGAATTATCTGTACTATCCAAACTCTAAACTGGATCTTGAGATGAGAACGTCCAGCTAGATCTGTGAAGCTTTTGTCCATATTTTATTGCAAAAACAGTCAAAATATGCATCATGTTTACTTGGACGTAATTTAGGGGTCGCAACTGCGAACCTTGGCTTGCCCCATGTTACCCCTGGCACTAACCTTGCGACCTCAGAGGTGGGAAAACCAGTGACAGGAACACAAGGGCAGCTCTTCCTTATGGACGTTGGTTGGGGCTCCACTTTCCTTGTTTTCTGTAAATTGTTTATTAATTACAATAAAAGAGAATATTAATATATTCTTCACTATTAGGGTAATAAAGAATGAAGTACAAGTAGCTGGAATATTACCCTCCATGGCAGCAGAGGTAAGTAAAAAGTACTCTTAAATGAATGTCATATGCGTGCTTGCGGGTGAGAGTGTGTTTATCTGAGAGAGAGTGTTTATATGTAAGCATGTGTTTGTGAGTGAAAGTAAAGGTCAAATGGCATATGATGGCATTTTGGTGAATTGATGTTCATCCATATTTATGTGTACTACACATTTCTCCCTGCCATGGTTGTCAAAGGCTCCTACATTGTATAGTTAAGTACGGACTCATCTAGTGGCATCATTGTGACTGTTGTTTTCATCGTATTCAGTATCTGGGGGGTTTACTTGTCCACACATTGCATACTGATCAGACATCACCATGATACTGTGATTGATCTGGTGTTTGGTGAAGAACTCTTTCGCAATTACTTTTAATGAAGCGGCACTCCCAGGCCTTTAGGCAGGGTCATGAATTTTAGGTGGCCTGGCACCCATTAGCGACAATTACTCAACAAGTTTGGAAGGGATTTACATCTGGGAAAGAACTGAAATACAATACAATTCTTGGTCGCCCAAATGATTTTGTTTTGAGAATGGTAATGTTTCTCTCAGGACTCTTTTGCAAGATGCGTGAATAATCATTCTTTGAAAAGTATATTACGCAAAGAACACTGATCAAAACTGAATCAAATTCACATATGGCAGGGTCGTTGAGAGGCATGAAGGGGCTGGCTGTTCTTCCCAATCGATTTTTGTCAGTTTGTATCAAATGATACTCAAACCACGCTGCACCTCCTGCAGACAAAGTAGGGATTTCATTCATACACACTTTTGAAGGAAGTTGTGCGTTCAACTTGAGAAAAGTAAAACACCACGCGTCAGGAACCAAAAGTCTCATTTGTGTGTTATGCAAAAATAGTGATCAGCACATCAAATAATCAAAAAGCAATTGTCATTCTAACCTCTCAGAGCTTATACTAAAAACAACCAGTTGGATGAAAATGAAAATAAATGAATTAAAAATAATTTGTAATGCGCATGCAGCTGCTTCCAAAGGAGAGTCCCGGGCGCTAGATTGAGTTAGAAAGAGAAGAAACCCAGATTACACCTCCGGGAACAACACAGTCTTCAGGTGTGTCTTAAAGGCGGTTTACGTTGGGATTCCTCGAAGATATTCCATTAAAGAGTTCCACAGGTTAGGTGCCCGAAAAGAGAAATATATACCCTCTGCTCTGGCTCCTTGCACCCTAGGAATGCCTAAGAGGTTGGATTAGAAGAGCTTGCTGACCTCACAATAATGGGAGGGGCCTAGTATTTCAAGGAGGAGGTTGGACTCACCTCGTTTCAGCTGCGGCATCTGAGGAAGGCTCATGCAAGCAGAAATGCATCATGCCACAAAAAGCTGCTGAATAAAGAACCCCCGACAAGTTCCCCGCTGTGTCCTCATGCTTCTTTGTTAGAGAGGTGTTCTTTGCATATTTCACGCGCTTGCTAGTGCGCGTTCTGAGGACCTCGTTCTACAAGCATCCTGCATTGTACTGGCAATGTGGCATTCGTGTTTCCGTGTTAACGGAATTTGCAGGATCGCCTCTGGATCAAGCCTTGCTGGTGTCTGCTGTGCATAACAGCCCGTGACTGCACGGGGGAAATAGGGATCACGGTATCACCAAATCCACAGCCCAGCCGGACTGGATATTCAGAGGCAGAACGTTGGGGACTCGAGGGAGTTCCTGATTCAAGCTTCGGGGTTTGGCCGCATCATTAAACTTCCCCCCTTAACTGGCAATTCAGCGTCCACTGCAGGACATTATCGCAGCTCCGCACCTGGTCTCACTGGAGAGGTGAATCTTGGGAACTGTAGTTCGGAACAATTGACTACAGCTGCAACGCATTCAGAGGAGCTTGCTGACCTCACAATAATGGGAGGGGCCTAGTATTTCAAGGAGGAGGTTGGACTCACCTCGTTTCAGCTGCGGCATCTGAGGAAGGCTCATGCGAGCAGAAATGCATCATGCCACAAAAAGCTGCTGAATAAAGAACCCCCGACAAGTTCCCCGCTGTGTCCTCATGCTTCTTTGTTGGAGAGGTGTTCTTTGCATATTTCACGCGCTTGCTAGTGCGCGTTCTGAGGACCTCGTTCTACAAGCATCCTGCATTGTACTGGCAATGTGGCATTCGTGTTTCCGTGTTAACGGAATTTGCAGGATCGCCTCTGGATCAAGCCTTGCTGGTGTCTGCTGTGCATAACAGCCCGTGACTGCACGGGGGAAATAGGGATCACGGTATCACCAAATCCACAGCCCAGCCGGACTGGATATTCAGAGGCAGAACGTTGGGGACTCGAGGGAGTTCCTGATTCAAGCTTCGGGGTTTGGCCGCATCATTAAACTTCCCCCCTTAACTGGCAATTCAGCGTCCACTGCAGGACATTATCGCAGCTCCGCACCTGGTCTCACTGGAGAGGTGAATCTTGAGAACTGTAGTTCGGAACAATTGACTACAGCTGAAACGCATTCAGAGGAGCTTGCTGACCTCACAATAATGGGAGGGGCCTAGTATTTCAAGGAGGAGGTTGGACTCACCTCGTTTCAGCTGCGGCATCTGAGGAAGGCTCATGCGAGCAGAAATGCATCATGCCACAAAAAGCTGCTGAATAAAGAACCCCCGACAAGTTCCCCGCTGTGTCCTCATGCTTCTTTGTTGGAGAGGTGTTCTTTGCATATTTCACGCGCTTGCTAGTGCGCGTTCTGAGGACCTCGTTCTACAAGCATCCTGCATTGTACTGGCAATGTGGCATTCGTGTTTCCGTGTTAACGGAATTTGCAGGATCGCCTCTGGATCAAGCCTTGCTGGTGTCTGCTGTGCATAACAGCCCGTGACTGCACGGGGGAAATAGGGATCACGGTATCACCAAATCCACAGCCCAGCCGGACTGGATATTCAGAGGCAGAACGTTGGGGACTCGAGGGAGTTCCTGATTCAAGCTTCGGGGTTTGGCCGCATCATTAAACTTCCCCCCTTAACTGGCAATTCAGCGTCCACTGCAGGACATTATCGCAGCTCCGCACCTGGTCTCACTGGAGAGGTGAATCTTGGGAACTGTAGTTCGGAACAATTGACTACAGCTGCAACGCATTCAGAGGAGCTTGCTGACCTCACAATAATGGGAGGGGCCTAGTATTTCAAGGAGGAGGTTGGACTCACCTCGTTTCAGCTGCGGCATCTGAGGAAGGCTCATGCGAGCAGAAATGCATCATGCCACAAAAAGCTGCTGAATAAAGAACCCCCGACAAGTTCCCCGCTGTGTCCTCATGCTTCTTTGTTGGAGAGGTGTTCTTTGCATATTTCACGCGCTTGCTAGTGCGCGTTCTGAGGACCTCGTTCTACAAGCATCCTGCATTGTACTGGCAATGTGGCATTCGTGTTTCCGTGTTAACGGAATTTGCAGGATCGCCTCTGGATCAAGCCTTGCTGGTGTCTGCTGTGCATAACAGCCCGTGACTGCACGGGGGAAATAGGGATCACGGTATCACCAAATCCACAGCCCAGCCGGACTGGATATTCAGAGGCAGAACGTTGGGGACTCGAGGGAGTTCCTGATTCAAGCTTCGGGGTTTGGCCGCATCATTAAACTTCCCACCTTAACTGGCAATTCAGCGTCCACTGCAGGACATTATCGCAGCTCCGCACCTGGTCTCACTGGAGAGGTGAATCTTGGGAACTGTAGTTCGGAACAATTGACTACAGCTGCAACGCATTCAGAGTAGCTTGCTGACCTCACAATAATGGGAGGGGCCTAGTATTTCAAGGAGGAGGTTGGACTCACCTCGTTTCAGCTGCGGCATCTGAGGAAGGCTCATGCGAGCAGAAATGCATCATGCCACAAAAAGCTGCTGAATAAAGAACCCCCGACAAGTTCCCCGCTGTGTCCTCATGCTTCTTTGTTGGAGAGGTGTTCTTTGCATATTTCACGCGCTTGCTAGTGGGCGTTCTGAGGACCTCGTTCTACAAGCATCCTGCATTGTACTGGCAATGTGGCATTCGTGTTTCCGTGTTAACGGAATTTGCAGGATCGCCTCTGGATCAAGCCTTGCTGGTGTCTGCTGTGCATAACAGCCCGTGACTGCACGGGGGAAATAGGGATCACGGTATCACCAAATCCACAGCCCAGCCGGACTGGATATTCAGAGGCAGAACGTTGGGGACTCGAGGGAGTTCCTGATTCAAGCTTCGGGGTTTGGCCGCATCATTAAACTTCCCCCCTTAACTGGCAATTCAGCGTCCACTGCAGGACATTATCGCAGCTCCGCACCTGGTCTCACTGGAGAGGTGAATCTTGGGAACTGTAGTTCGGAACAATTGACTACAGCTGCAACGCATTCAGAGGAGCTTGCTGACCTCACAATAATGGGAGGGGCCTAGTATTTCAAGGAGGAGGTTGGACTCACCTTGTTTCAGCTGCGGCATCTGAGGAAGGCTCATGCGAGCAGAAATGCATCATGCCACAAAAAGCTGCTGAATAAAGAACCCCCGACAAGTTCCCCGCTGTGTCCTCATGCTTCTTTGTTGGAGAGGTGTTCTTTGCATATTTCACGCGCTTGCTAGTGCGCGTTCTGAGGACCTCGTTCTACAAGCATCCTGCATTGTACTGGCAATGTGGCATTCGTGTTTCCGTGTTAACGGAATTTGCAGGATCGCCTCTGGATCAAGCCTTGCTGGTGTCTGCTGTGCATAACAGCCCGTGACTGCACGGGGGAAATAGGGATCACGGTATCACCAAATCCACAGCCCAGCCGGACTGGATATTCAGAGGCAGAACGTTGGGGACTCGAGGGAGTTCCTGATTCAAGCTTCGGGGTTTGGCCGCATCATTAAACTTCCCCCCTTAACTGGCAATTCAGCGTCCACTGCAGGACATTATCGCAGCTCCGCACCTGGTCTCACTGGAGAGGTGAATCTTGGGAACTGTAGTTCGGAACAATTGACTACAGCTGCAACGCATTCAGAGGAGCTTGCTGACCTCACAATAATGGGAGGGGCCTAGTATTTCAAGGAGGAGGTTGGACTCACCTCGTTTCAGCTGCGGCATCTGAGGAAGGCTCATGCGAGCAGAAATGCATCATGCCACAAAAAGCTGCTGAAAAAAGAACCCCCGACAAGTTCCCCGCTGTGTCCTCATGCTTCTTTGTTGGAGAGGTGTTCTTTGCATATTTCACGCGCTTGCTAGTGGGCGTTCTGAGGACCTCGTTCTACAAGCATCCTGCATTGTACTGGCAATGTGGCATTCGTGTTTCCGTGTTAACGGAATTTGCAGGATCGCCTCTGGATCAAGCCTTGCTGGTGTCTGCTGTGCATAACAGCCCGTGACTGCACGGGGGAAATAGGGATCACGGTATCACCAAATCCACAGCCCAGCCGGACTGGATATTCAGAGGCAGAACGTTGGGGACTCGAGGGAGTTCCTGATTCAAGCTTCGGGGTTTGGCCGCATCATTAAACTTCCCCCCTTAACTGGCAATTCAGCGTCCACTGCAGGACATTATCGCAGCTCCGCACCTGGTCTCACTGGAGAGGTGAATCTTGGGAACTGTAGTTCGGAACAATTGACTACAGCTGCAATGCATTCAGAGGAGCTTGCTGACCTCACAATAATGGGAGGGGCCTAGTATTTCAAGGAGGAGGTTGGAGTCACCTCGTTTCAGCTGCGGCATCTGAGGAAGGCTCATGCGAGCAGAAATGCATCATGCCACAAAAAGCTGCTGAATAAAGAACCCCCGACAAGTTCCCCGCTGTGTCCTCATGCTTTTTTGTTGGAGAGGTGTTCTTTGCATATTTCACGCGCTTGCTAGTGCGCGTTCTGAGGACCTCGTTCTACAAGCATCCTGCATTGTACTGGCAATGTGGCATTCGTGTTTCCGTGTTAACGGAATTTGCAGGATCGCCTCTGGATCAAGCCTTGCTGGTGTCTGCTGTGCATAACAGCCCGTGACTGCACGGGGGAAATAGGGATCACGGTATCACCAAATCCACAGCCCAGCCGGACTGGATATTCAGAGGCACAACGTTGGGGACTCGAGGGAGTTCCTGATTCAAGCTTCGGGGTTTGGCCGCATCATTAAACTTCCCCCCTTAACTGGCAATTCAGCGTCCACTGCAGGACATTATCGCAGCTCCGCACCTGGTCTCACTGGAGAGGTGAATCTTGGGAACTGTAGTTCGGAACAATTGACTACAGCTGCAACGCATTCAGAGGAGCTTGCTGACCTCACAATAATGGGAGGGGCCTAGTATTTCAAGGAGGAGGTTGGACTCACCTCGTTTCAGCTGCGGCATCTGAGGAAGGCTCATGCGAGCAGAAATGCATCATGCCACAAAAAGCTGCTGAATAAAGAACCCCCGACAAGTTCCCCGCTGTGTCCTCATGCTTCTTTGTTGGAGAGCTGTTCTTTGCATATATATATATATATATATATATATATATATATATATATATATATATATATATATATATATATATATATATATAATATCAGCAGGGACGTTCAACATCCTGTGTTTCTAGGCAAATCAGTAAAGACATGATTATGATGTTGGGCAGACTCATGTCCACCCAACACCATTGAGATCTCGGGACTGAATGACCTCCAGTCGGCGTCTCAAAACCACAATTACAATGCAACCACACATGGTGCAGTCGCATACTCCCATTTCTCTATGGAAGCGTATGCTGTATCCCTAAACCGGCCGTAGCACAAGCTCCCATAGAGAAATGGGAGCCTCTGTAAATCGCTGCAATGTATGGTAGTCACCCAAAGGAGTCTGCAACATGGTGCATGGATTTACAGTGGGGCACAATGGGTGCCCCCAACTAGAGGGCCGGGGGAAGGAGGCCCTTCTAGGGGCCCCCAAAGGCACTTTCTGACAGCAAATCCATGACAGAAAGGCTGACATGGATTTGCTCTCGCAAGTGCCATCATTATCCTGAAGGCAGAAAAGCCTTCCTCGCAGGATTATGCGTCCCTTCCTACTGGCCGACGGGCTCCTCGAGCTCCTCGGAAGTCGGCCGGGTTGACCAGCCAGTTTGAATTCCAACCACCGTAATTGTAATAAGGTGGTAGGAAGGCAACTCAAGGACCATTCTAATTACCCCATTAATCCCCTTGTGCCTAACAAAATGAATGTGTCTGTCTGTAACGCAACTGGTGATCATAGAAAGTGCTCGAATACCTTTGGGTTGAGTTCACACTATATAGAACTCAGAGGAACAAAACAGATAATCATTAGCACTTTCTTCTTTCTTCTCTGCTTCATGAGTAACTAATGCAGCTGCTTCTAACCCTGTTGAATAGATTCCTGTTTAGAGATATTTAGTAAAAAAAACAAGTTGTCTAACTCTGCACCCAATGTAGACTGTCAACTCCAATGTAGCTCCTAAATGAGGGACATTTGCATAGTCCAGTCATGAAGTAATCAAGATATGGGCAATGGCTTTCTGGGTAACCACTAGGAGGTATTTTATCATCTTTCTTAATGATTTCAGAAAAGATAAAGAGATAGCAATATTCTGCACCTGTGGTTTAAAAGAAAGGGCTTTGTCAAGTTGAACCCCTAGGTTTATGGCTACAGATGTAGGAATAGGGGCTCCACCTTAATCAGTAGGCCATAGTCTATATACATCTAAGTGGAAGCAGTCCATAAAGAATAGACTTTTAGATTGTTCATAGTTAAGCTTAAGACACCTGGTTGCTACCGCTGAAAGACATCCCTGAAAGTTGCCAACCATGATGTCATCAAGATTTTGAAATGCAAGCATCAACTAAGTATAGTTGGCATCAAATATGATGTTAATCAATCATTCAGGGATTTGTGAAGTGCGCTACTCACATGAGGGTCTCGAGGTGCTGGGGGGGGGGGGGGGAATGCTGCTCTGAATCAGCCGGAGAGCCAGGAGGTGAGGCTCTTCATGAAGGTGTGGAGAGTGGGGAAACATCTGAAGTTGAGCGGAATCTCGTTCCATGTCTTTCCTGCGATGTAGGAGTATGCTCTTCCACCCCTCTGGCTCTGCGGATACGTGGGGTTTTGGCTAAGGTGAGGTCGGCAGAGCAGGGGTCTCTCTTGGGTACGTGGAAGGAGACTCTTTTGTTGAGGTATTGGGGTCTGGTGTTGTGGAGGGATTTGTAGACGTGTGTGAGTAGCTTGAAGGTTAGTCTCTTCTCGATGGGGAGCCAATGGAGGTTTCGAAGGTGCTGGATGATGTGTTCATGTCGTGGGATGAAGAGGATGAGTCTGGCAGCTGTGTTCTAGATGGTCTGGAGTTTGCGGAGCAGGGATTTGTTGATTCCAGCATAGAGGATGTTTCTGTAGCTCAGTCTGCTTGTTATGAGTGTGTGGGTGACGATCTTTCTGGATTCTGGGGGATCCACTTGAAGGTCTTGTGAAGGATGTGGAGGGTGTTGAAGCACATGGAGGAGATGGCGTTGATCTATGTTTCCTTATTGAACCTAATCATGTGACAGAAATGAGTTACTTTCAGCAAAAACATATCAAATGATCAGCTGGCATGCTCTTCTTCAGGAGGAAGCGTGAGATATTTAGGAGGAGAAGATGTAATTCACAAATACAATACAGAGTTTTTTACTCACCTAAAATACCACTTCTATTTGACAACACTGAAAATTCGGTTAAGCTTTGCGTAAAATGTGCAAAAGTTCCATCCTAATAAATTACTTCTGTGCTTACTAGAGATAAAAACTTACAAAGCATAACTTCGGCCAAAATGACACTTCCAATCAATAAGAAGCAATATCCATATTTGTTTATAAAAATATATTGGTACAGACAGTGATATGTGGATTTATATATATATAACGAAAAAAAACAATTAGTGAAGTACAAAATAATACATGATTATGTTTTCATCAACCATAAGGAATTTTTGGTATACTGGCCATTGTGGACAACATCCCAAGATATGCTTACATTAAATAGCTGGATAAAAGCTAGTAAAGCAATGCACCATAAAGGCTTATGTGTATGTACAATTTACATACAATGGCATTGCGGCTGCTGTCATATCAATGTGTCCTGCGCATGCATGCATGCAAGCATTGAAGCTGTGTATATTGAACTACACTGGCTGAGGCCTGTCTAAGGTCAATAACCTGATGATAGTAGGTAACGTGGATCTGTCGGGCCATGTGAGCAATGGCCAGTGGCAGCTGGTAAGCTGAATGTGTTTGTTTGTAATTGACAGATTTGAATTGGACTGGACGAGCAAATTAAACAAGTCAGACTGTATTACCAGAGTTAGGGAGGGTCATTCAAGCCTGAACGGTGAATTTTGCCACACTTTTCCATACATTGCAAACAATTCAAAGGCTCTATAAGGGCAGTATTGCAGTAAGAATCTTTACAGGAAGCCAGGTAGTAGGTTCCAAGTTGTAACTTTATTTAAATTCCAGGTTTAGAAGCTTAAGGTATAGCCAAGATGATAACTAGGCCAGAAAGTACGCCTCACCAGGAGCAGCCTCCTAGCTGCTCAGCCAGCTGACACCAACTGACCAAGAGCATGCACCCAACATTCTATGAAGTCATAACATTCCATACACAACCAGGCTGAACAGCAGAAAAGAAGTAAAGAAAGAGAGAAGATGTGAAATAACATCACAACAGGCAGCAATGAAGTATTTCAACAATGTTGTGGCGTGCTGCAAAGTCTTACATTTCCAAAAGTTTTGGTGGTTACCCTGTCACCCCAAAAGTTGCAAATTATGGTAAAACTGCAAAAAATTCAGCACAAGTTCGTTAAAAATGGCTAAAGAGTTATATGAATTATAAACACTTTGAAGTTCTGATTATGCAATGGCACACATCCTTTTTTTTCTGTAATCATATTCTGGCCAGTGATGGAAAATCCTTAAAACCAGGGCAGTATGATTTCCAAACTGTGACAACACTGCAAGGTCATACTAGTGACAGAAAGCTCCATCATTCTACTTTCAAATAGATTCTCAGTCATCTGTTATGACAGAGAATGTCCTTGGAAGGTGAAGAGTGAAAAAATCAAAACATAAACCACTCTGAAAATCAGAAGCCATAGACCACAGAATTATGCTACTCCTAAAGGCTCATATAGCAACACTACTACTCAGTTACAGAGAGCAGACAGAGTACACCCATTGCATATGATATGGCTTCAGACAGCAGTGGCGCTATCATCCTAGAGAGCTTTATAAACAATGACTATGAAATGCCTTAATTTGTTATTAAATAACCATATCAGTAATTGACCTCTGGTACTAAGCAGCGAAATAAAATAAACCTTCCGACCTAATTTATAATTTCCCTTTAAGTAACAAATTAAATTATAATTATCAAATATTATCATCTTGTATGAACCATCAGCCTGCCATCATCATAAAAATCAAGACATTTATCATGAAACACATTTTCTTTCTGGATAAAATGCTCAAATGAATCCCACAAAAAGATGGTTGTTTCGTTATTTCGTGTAAACTGCCACATTTTAATGTTTGGCCCCAAACACATGCTTGTCATTTTCACAAATGGGCATATTATGTCTTTCATGCTTCTTTATCATCTGGTGCAAGCGATTCTCACCATGTTTATGATTTTTCACCACCATTGTGCTAGAGTTATGCTAAGAAAGGACACAATAAGCCATGGATGAACATCACAGTGCCAGTTCTAGGATAATACAACGGATATCCTCCCTTGTGCAAAAGTGTCAGGATTCGCTCCCGGCGCTTTCATGACCACCGCAGGGCGACCTACCTGTGGGACTCTCTAGTGTTCTAATAAGCTTCTGGGCCTTCCACTGCATGCATATGCTGATTTCCAGCCTTTTGGACTTAGTTCGGAAATTCCAGTTCATTCCCGATCCATGCTACCACGTTCTTGTGGAAGCCAGTCTGCTCTTGCTAACAAATCTATTACCTAGAATTGCCTGCTCACTGCTTCGTTTCCACCCCTGCACATCTTAAATATACATAGTGACCGGTTTACCAAAAATGTAGTAGCTCTGCACCCATAGAAGTACCCCTTGAATGGGTGCAAATGTACTACTTTTTTGGAATTCAAGAACCTTGGCATGAGTAGGCTTGTAAAGCGGCACCATTCTTAAGTTTCCAAGCATACTACTGGCAATCAAACACCCAATAGGTGATGGGATGAATGTTTGCAAATAATTTGAACCATGGCAATCACTCAGGATAGCATTCCAATCCATCGATTTTCTCCCATTGTGCCACTCTAGACACAAGCCCACATAATGCAAATCAGTCCTGACTCTGTTCCTTATGGAAACAGTCCATCCCAAAACGTGGTCATCTCAACCTTCAATCCTTTTGTTCCCTGCTTTCTTAGCTGGGAAATTAAAGATTTATGCCCTCCACCCGAATCTCACTGACTAAGCTATGTCCCTGAATGGACCCTGTTTGTTGTGGTATTGGTGCTTCAGATGAATATATGGCAGAAGAAGGCCTGATTTATTGCAGAAGGCAGCCTACGGGGCAGTGTGAAATGTGGGTGGGTTTTGATAGTTGATTTACTCAACGGCCGTTTGTAAAGCACCCTGTTCATATGTGGTGCTACAGCACTGTGGGAACGTAATCAAATGAAGATTTAAATGCAATGCAGAGAAAGTCCTAACTTCCTCTCAATCCACAAACCTGCACACGGCAGGAACAAAGGGGCATATTACCAAGCAATAGCGATAATTATCGCTATTGCTTGGTTAGAGACAAAAATTTACCGCTGAGCTGTGGCGATTTTTATCGCAGATAAACCTTGGTATTACCAAGGTTTATCGCAAATGCGATAAAAAACGGCCGCAATGCATGAATATCGCTGAAAAGTCCGCGATATTCATGCATTACCGAGCTAATGCTCTTAGCCATGTTATCCACCTCCCACTGGATAACATGGCTAAGAAGTGCTCAGGGCAAGTGTTAGCTTTTGGAGATATGTCTGTTTCCAGTCGCTAACATCTTGGCACGCCCACTTTGCATGTCATTAGTGATAAATATCACTGACATGCAAAGTGGGGCCCAAGATGGTTTCTATCTCCTACTAGCTGTCGCTAACTGGTGTTAGCGACAGCTAGGTAATAGGGAGATAATTTTATCTCTGCTTTCTTGGCTTTTAAAGCCAAAAAAGCGGAGATAAACCCCCTTGATAATATGCTCCATAATTCCCTGCAGCACAACAGCTGCACAGCTAGGGCATCCTATGCCTTTCACTTGTGCACTGTAGAAACATGAACTGCCCCTGACCCCAAGTGAAGCACTTCTGCACTGCAACAGCTTGAACTGTTTCCATCTGCAGACGAAGTGGTTTATGAAAAACCTTCTGAGCCATTCCAATAAAGTGCTTCTAGGGCTCTCCAAATGTAGATTGATCAGTAAAATAGTATAATATACTGTGTTAAACGTTGGAGAAAGATTCAATAATAGCTTTGCTGTTCAATAATATCAGAGCAATGATACTGCCTTCATCAGAATTGGGCCTGATATATGTCAAAGTTGTGTCTGGTTCTCTGAATCCCATAATTGAATGTAATCAACTGATAGAAAGCAGCTGCATCATATGTCACTATTCTGACTAAATACAGGTGAGCAAGGATAGATTAATCATAGAACATGGGAGCATCTTATATGTAAATACATGATATCCTATGTTGCCACTTACAACTCCACCTCTTCTCCTGAAACATATATATCATCTGCATTACAGGTTATTTGGATTAATTCATCTACTTCGATACAATGGTACTCTTGACTACCTCCAAAATAAAGTGAAAAAGGCTTTTACTCTTCAATGGGGGGTTAAAAAGTAACAAATTGCATGTGGATGTTTAGCTCCCTACATTTGAAATGGGCTTCCTTGGTAATATAGGGCCAGATGTACAAAGCTTTTTTCCTGTCGCAAACGGCCCGATTTGCGAGCGGAAAAATACTTTTTCAAATGTGTAAACTGCAAATCGTGATTCAGCAACTTGTTACCAAATCACAATTTTCATTTGCGATTCAGTATTTGAAAGGAGTGTGTTTTGGGTATGGTATATATTACCGAATTCTGGTTGTAAAACAGTAATACTTTACCGCCATTTTGAATCTGGTATTAACCCATTCACAAATGGGAACAGGTCCCCTTGGGACCCCTTACCCTTTGAGAATGTTGAAAAAAAATGTTTAGAACCACTGCCTGCTCTTAAAAAATTAAACTTAAAAAAATCATTCTTCTATTTTTAAACCCATCCCAAAGGAAAATGGGCTGCCTAAAAAAAGATTACTTTATTTAAAAGCAATCACAGACATGGTGGTCTGCTGACCTCAGCAGGCTACCAGCCATGTCATGGCTGCGATTCTGTTGGGTCGTAAATTACGACGTATCTCATTAATATTAATGAGGTAGGTCAATTTGCGACTGACTTGGAATCGCAAAATAGAAGTTGTACATTTTCTTAAATAAGGAATTGCAATTCAGGATGAATCGCAAAGTGGAAATTGCAATTCCTACTTTTTGTACATCTGGCCCCATGTCTGTCTATCAAGTGCATCCAAAACAATGTTAGAGACATTGTAAAGAATTTATTTTGTGTTGTGAAAAAAAAATGGCCTCACCGTTAGAATGTATTTACCTCAACAAATAAAATAAAATGAATTTCTTTTCTTTTTTTCAGGCAAGGAATTATACAGAGTGTGCCTGTGTTCAAAGCCGCCAAGTTATCACTCCACCGACAGTGGGGCAGCGAAGCCAACTCAGGGTGGTTATTGTCAAAACATATCTCAATGAAAATGGCTTCGCTGTGTCAGGGAAGTGTAATCGCACCTGCAATACACTTATCCCATTCCTTATCTTCCTCTTCATCGTTACCCTCATAACAGCTTGTGCCCAACCATCCGTTATCATCGTAACACTCAGGTAAATACACCAAGCAGCAGGTTAGCTTGGCTTTGTAGAAGTCAGAAACAGAATGCATGCCTGTGGATGTCTTGGCTCTATGAGTCAATGCTTTTCAGCCCTCAACTGCATATTCCCAATTTTGGAATCATTTATTTGGGGCACACCAGTAGGTGAGGGGGGGAAAGCACTGACACAGACACCAAACTAGTGTGATAAAGGCCGCTTTATTGGAATCAGGTGCACCTACAACAATAACCCACCTGGCCTGTGCCAAACAAAACTACTGCTCACTAAATACCAAATGCCTGACAGCCCCCCACCCCTAAAGTTAACCCCAACATTGCAACTGAAATACAAAACATCCGCTCAGCAACCTACCCCCCTACCCCCCGACTGAATGACCACAGTGACCTCCATGACCTCACCCCCGCCTACCATACAGTCCCAGGCCTCCAGCAAATCCACCCTATCTCCTTAGGAAAGCACCAACAGTAACCGCACCTGTTCCAGCGACACCACAACCTGAACACCTTAACCCAGTGCACCATCGACCAACAAAACCCCTCAGAGCCGGGACAAAAACAGGGAGGGTGGGCGGGACAACAAATCTGCCTACGGACCCCTGGCTGCTGTGTCACTGCACCACAAACAGTGTGCAGTGACACAAAATGGCCGTATAAATAGGGGACAAGCCAAAAACGAGCCCAAAGGAGCCCAACCAGCCCAAGAAGCCCCAGCTACGGTAAGCCCGGGGGACAAGCTTCCTCCCCCCCCCTCCCCTGGTGCCCCAAACTTTCCCGGGGGGGAGAGCCTCCCGCTGGTCGGCCACCACCCCAAATCCCCATTGGGGCACACCAGTAGGTGAGGGGGGGAAAGCACTGACACAGACACCAAACTAGTGTGATAAAGGCCGCTTTATTGGAATCAGGTGCACCTACAACAATAACCCACCTGGCCTGTGCCGAACAAAACTACTGCTCACTAAATAACAACTGCCTGACAGCCCCCCCACCCCCACCCCTAAAGTTAACCCCAACATTGCAACTGAAATACAAAACATCCGCTCAGCAACCTACCCCCCTACCCCCGACTGAATGACCACAGTGACCTCCATGACCTCACCCCCGCCTACCATACAGTCCCAGGCCTCCAGCAAATCCACCCTATCTCCTTAGGAAAGCGCCACTCGAAAATCGCTTACGACTTTCATCCCCCCCTAGGAAACCTGCCTCCTGGGATACCTGAGCACCCCCAACGCCCCATCCAAAGCCTCCTTCAACTGGACGATGAACAATTCCATGCCATACCTGGACAGGTGAACCCCATCCTCCCTGAAAAAATACACAGCGCCATAGCGCAATTCCGGGTGCTCCATCCTCCCCACCCCCTCCCTGGCACAAAATTCCCTCATCTCCCAATTAATCTTCCTCCGTGCCCTGTCTATGACTCCTGGGCGCTCCGCTCCCCTCCAGACCCGCCTGGGAATAAACTCGGACCAGATCACATGACAGCCCGCCCATTGCTTCTTGATTTCCCTCAGGTCCCTCTTCATTTGCTTGAGCAACGCCAGCCCCTTGCACTGCACCAAATCGTTTTCACCCAGATGAATCACAACCACATCCGGGCACACCCTCCCTCTCACCACCGTGTTCAATAAGGGCAACAACTCATGCCAACGCCTACCCCCTTTTTCCCTCCAATGACAACGGTATAGCCCTTCATCCAATCCCAAATTGAGTGTCCGATGCCTGTCCCACTCCGCATGTTCTGCCCGCTTGACGAATGAGTGGCCCACAATATATACATTCAAAACAGCCACCTCCGGCCCACCACAGCACCTGTAAAGACACATATATCAACAACGGGAATCACTGGTACAAAACCCCATACGCCTCCCGCAACCGCGCATACGTCTGGTAACAATCCGACTTCCACCGGCCCAGCCTCTGTATCTCCTCCTTTCCCCAACCTCTCCGTGCCGCCTCCGTCGCCGCCCCGATCCGGAAGGAATGCGTCCCGAAAGCCAGCGGGTTCTCACCCATGTACCGCAGGGCGTGCCGCAGAACCCACAATGCCTGAGCCGCCGTCACTCCGTCACCCCCACCTCGACCAAAAACCTCCCCCTCCTTCTCGCCGCGGCTCGCCATCAACCTCCTCCCCCACGCCGCCGGGCACACCCCCTCCCTGCCGCCTGGACCCAGTACCACCCAAGTCCCGACCCCCCGCTAGTCCGTCTTCGAGCGACGCAAACGCACCGCCACCTCCTGCGCTCGCAACTCCACATCCTCCGACAACAACCCCCGCCTCCCCTTTGCGCCCAGCAGCTCCGACACCCGAAACGCTCCAAAGAACAGCCAGGACATCAGGGTAGAAAACCGCCTCGCCCTCATCCCTGCACACCGCCGGGAGCGCGCCCATGACTCCTTCCAGCAACTCCACCGTGATGGGACGTCTCAGCCGCACCTTCGCACCCCTCTCCCTCGCCCACCCCTCCAGCAGCCGGGTCCCAAATTCCCCCGCCGACGGGGAGTAACCCCACCACAACTTTCCCATGAACGCCACCGCTGACAACTTGCCCGCAATCGACACCCGCGACAGCCCTCTATCCATGAGTGCCAACATGAACCATACCACCTGCTCCTCGCGCAGCCACCGGTCCCCTCGCCTTACCGCGCCGGACTGCAGGAATTCCTCCCACGCGTGCTCGTATGCCTTCCACGTTGACACCGCTACTGACGCCTTCACCAGCTGAAAGACCCGGCCTCGCCCACCGACCACATGTCCTCCGGCACCGGCGTCCTGACTTCCTCCGCCGCCGTGGCTAGCCCATGGAACCTCTCCCACTGTGAACGAGACAAAGCATCCGCAATGTGATTGTCCACTCCTGGAACGTGGCGCGCCTGAAACAGGATGTAATTCTCCAAGCAACGCAAAACAAACACCCTCATCAACTTCAGCACCTGCGGGTCCCGGGCCAACTGTCTGTTCACCACCTGCACGATGGCCATGTTGTCCACTCAAAACAGCACGCGCTTGTGCGCCAGCGCCCCCGACCACACCGTGACCGCCACAACCAACGGGAACAACTCCAAAAACGCAATGCTCCTCCCGCCTGCCTGCCAGTGCTCCGGCCACTGCTCCGCACACCACTTTCCCTCCTAATACAGACCGAAACCGCCGAAGCCCACCGCATTCGAGTACATGGTGACGTCCCACTCCCAGTCCTCCGCCGGCGCCATGGGTACTCCATTGAACCGTTCCAAGAACGCCCGCCACATGCGCAGATCCTCCTTCATCCCCGCCGAGAGGCGCACGTGGTGATGAGGCAAGGTCAAACCGGACAACGCCAACCCCAAACGCCGGCAAAACGTTCGGCCCGCCCGCACCACGCGGCAAGCAAAATTCAAATGTCCCAACAGCACCTGCACCTCTCTCACGTCACCTTCCTCTTTGCCAACATCCCGTCCACCAAAACCAGCATCGCTGACCTCTTATCTTCCGGTAGGCGCGCTTCCATGGCGACCGAGTCGAGCTCGATACCGAGAAAGGACAACACCGTACTGGGACCACACGTCTTCTCTGGCGCCAGGGGAACCCCGAATTCCCCCATCAACCCGGCCAAACCATCCAGCTGCCGCTGGCAGTCCGCCGCTCCGGGCCGCCCCACCAGGAAAAAGTCATCCAGGTAGTGCGTCACTGACTCCGAGCCTGTGCGTCTGGAAAAGACCCACTGCAAAAATGAACTGAAACGCTCAAATAGCGCGCACGAAATGGAGCACCCCATCGGCAGCGCCTTGTCCACAAATATGAGTCCCTGGA
The DNA here is from genome assembly GCF_964261635.1 of Lissotriton helveticus. Classification (NCBI taxonomy): domain Eukaryota; kingdom Metazoa; phylum Chordata; class Amphibia; order Caudata; family Salamandridae; genus Lissotriton; species Lissotriton helveticus. The sequence goes on from NC_136063.1 coordinate 569,386,538, forward strand.
ACTGGATCCCCAACAACTGGTGATCCGCCGGGTGGACCGGAAGGAGTCGGAAAGCCGACTTGACATCGCATTTTGCCATCAGCGCACCCCTCCCCGCCGCCGAGACGAGCCTCCGCGCCATGTCCACCGACGAGTAAGTCACCAACGCCAATTCCACCGAAATGTAGGCATTGACCGACTCCCCCTCCGGCCAAGACAAGTGCTGTATCAGCCGGAACTGCCCCTCCTCCTTCTTGGGCACCACCCCGATGGGGGAGATGATCAAGCCCGGCAGCGGCGGTTCCATGAAAGGGCCCGCCATCCGACCTTCCCTGACCTCTTTGAACAGTTTCTCTCTCACAATGCCCTTGTGCGCGTTCACTGACTTCAGATTGTCCGCCCAGCGAGCAATCCGTGGGCCCTCATAGCCCAGCCGAAACCCCTCCCGAAAACCACAACGCAGCACCGCAGCATCCTCCGCCCGCGGATATGCCGCCAGCCAAGGCTCCATCCGCTCGATCTTAACCGGCGTACGAGCCTTTGCCCAAAGCTCCGGCTCCCCCACCTCTGCCTCCCCCCCTCCCACCACCCTGTCCCCCTCCGGCTGGAGCACTTCCTTGCGCGGGCTGCTGTCCCGGTGGGCCCCCAAGCCCCCAACAACGCAGCACTGGGTGCCGCCGTCCGCATTTCGAGCACTCGTGCCAGAAACGGCATGCCGCTCGCCCGCAGGCTCCTCTATTGACGTCCCAGCAGGCCCCGACCGTGGCCTGACCGCCAGTGTCTCCCTGCCCCACCCCCCCACGGTGGGGCGGGCTGCAAAGGGGGGCGGCACCAGCGGCAAACCGCTGGCCGTGTAGATGGTGCGGCCAAACTTGGCCCCGCCCATCCTCTGCTGGTACAGATCCGAATCCAGCTCCCCCCATTGCGCTTCCGGGTCCGCCGCCATGTGCGCCTGGAATTCCTCGTCGTAGTGTGACCACGCGAACCCGCCATATGTCACTTGCGCCCTCCGCACCACATCCATGTATTTGAAAAGCGCGACGGACCGGTCCGGAAACTTCTCGCAATACACGCTCGCGTATATGAGGAAAGCCGCTGACCAGTTGTCTAGCGTCAGGGGCACCTTTGGGCGCCTAGCTAACTCCTGCTCTTCGTCCTTCGACCCTTCCTTGGACGTCAACTCCCTGTGGAGAAGCTTCAATATGTCAATGTACTCCCCTTTCCAGATCTTCTCCTTCGTCGCCAACGAAAGGTTTGCCCCCAGCGGCTTAGTCAGCCCCATGTACGGTAACTTACGCACCGGCACCACACAACTCTCCTTCCCCCCGCCCGCAGGATCCTTCTCTCCAACCGCCGCCGACCCGCCACCCGCGCTTGACCCGTCTCCACCCGTCGCCGCGCCGTCCGTGCCCACTCCAGCGTCCTGCACGTACCGTCCCCGCACCAGCCGCCATCCATCTTCCCCTTCGCCCCCGGTCCCCCCGAAACTTGCACACAACGCCGCTTGCCACTCCCCGCTCCATCTCCCGCCTTACCTGGCAGCAAGGTTGGCGTCCTTGCCGGATCCCACCGCCTAACCAGTGGAGCTGAGGGGGCCGTCACTCTGGGCACATCTCGCCTTGCCGACACCTTTAATACACTGCAAACAACATTACACGCCCCCCCTTCCTCCCGAATCTCTCCTTCCTCCTCCGACTTTCCATCAGCCGGCTCCACATCACCCCGGCCCCCCTCTTGGGGTTCCAGCCGGCTCAACCCCGCTCTCTCACGACACACCCGCATCAAATCCACCAAGTCCACACTCCCACTCCCATCCGCCACACTCACATTACAACCAGAAGTATGTGCATCCATCCTCACTCCCCTACCCCCGGCGGCCGTAACGACCCTTCGGGGAGGGGCCGGCGGAGACGAATCCCGCCTCCATTCGCTGCGGTCATGAGCCAGGTCCCTTGCTGGAGCTCGGCCGCCCGCACCAGACAGAGCCGGCCCATCCTCTCGGTGGTTTGGAGCCGCATGCTGCTCACCCGAGCGCCATGCGAACAGCTCCTGCCAAGGAAAAAAGGTGGAGTCCAGCATGCCTGGGTGGAAAACCCCCCCTTCCCCCCCATATGCCCCCCCTCCCCCGCTCCCCCATCCCAGTGCCGCCCCCCGCCCCCATCCTGCCGAGTGACCTCCGCGCCGCGACGGGATCCCCCTGCCACCCAGGCCCCATCCCCCCTCCCAATCCCAGCCCCCCGGCCCTCCCCACCCCCCGAAACCCCAACTCGGCCCCGCACCCCCCCCACGCCCCACTCCCCAGGCCCCCCTGCCGCACCCCCGCTCCCCTCCCCATCGCCGCAACTCCCCCCTGGCCCGCCACTTCCCCCCGCCCCCCACTCCCCCCGCCTCCCTTCCACTACCCCAACCGGCCCACCCCCCCAGCCCCGGCCCACCCCTCCCGCTCCTCCACCTCCACACACCCCCCCACCAAACCCCCCTGGCCTGCCACTCCCCTCTGCCTGGCCCCCCCCACCCCGCCGCCCCCTCGACGACTGCCTGCTTGGACCTACCATGCCCCCTCCCTCCTCCGATGACGATGAACCCCAGTCCAGCTCTGTGTCCGCCCCCCCTCCACCTCAGTATCCTCAATCAATAGCGGGGAAACCGCCCCCCGCGACCCCATCCCCCCCCAGCAGCCCACCCTGCTCTTCGCGCCGCGGCCCCGCTCCCCCTCCCGCGTCGCGCCCCCCCCTCCACAACAGCCCCATCACCGCCCTCTGCCCCCCGGCCCCCCACCCCACTCCCCACACCCCCCACCGGCGCCACTACCTGAACCCCCGCATCCGCCCCCACCCCCCCATGCCCTCCCAGCTCTGCCACTGCCTCGCGGGCTGCCCCTCCCCCCGCCCCCCAAGGCACCTCCCCCCCACCTCCTCCACGAAATCAAGCGCTCGCTTTCTCCCCCTCCGCCTGGCCCTCCCAGCACCTCCCCTTGCTTTCGCATGCGGCGCTGCCTCCTCGCGCTTCTCCCCGCCCCTCACCCCTCCGCCCCCCCTCCCGCCTCACAGAGCCGGCCGCGGCCGTGACCGCGGCGGCTCACACGCCACCACAGCTGCAGCGGCGCCATTGGCAGCGCGCCGCTGCGGCCTTACCTGGAGGTCGGGCCGCACGATGTCCATGCGGCCCGCCTCGCCCAACAGCCGCAAAGCCTCGGCCACCCTCGGATCCGCATACGCCGCCATCCCGCAAAGGAAACCACCGCACTGGACACGAAAACACTGCGCACGACCACGCCGGCAGACAACGCCCACAGCTATCAATCCCCGCCAACGCTTATCGAACAACAAGTCTGACAACAACTCTGCACAACAAATCTGCCTACGGACCCCTGGCTGCTGTGTCACTGCACCACAAACAGTGTGCAGTGACACAAAATTGCCGTATAAATAGGGGACAAGCCCAAGACAAGCCCAAAACGAGCCCAAAGGAGCCCAACCAGCCCAACCAGCCCAAGAAGCCCCAGCTACGGTAAGCCCGGGGGACAAGCTTCCTCCCCCCCTCCCCTGGTGCCCCAAACTTCCCCGGGGGGAGAGCCTCCCGCTGGTCGGCCACCCCCCCAAATCCCCATTGCGAATGGCAGTTTGCTCGTGGAAATAAAAAATATCTCGACACATGTTTAACTGAGCACAAAGTGGTGATAAATGGCTGTACACTTCTTTCAGGGCTTGAAAACAGCAGTAATTGGTTCACTAAAAGTTATACAATGTATGACTTCTTTTTATTAAAAAAAAAGCCAGAGTTTTCAAAAAGTGTTAAAGGTATTTCAGTTCTGAAACAAGGATTAATATTTGAGGGGTAAAAATATAAACCTCAGTGTAAACTCCAATGAGTTCTGCAAATGTTAGGCTTTCCTGGCAAGAACCCATTTAAGTGGATAAACATGTTAACCCTCATCCCCAGTAGCGATCGGGGGTGGGAGTAGCTGCCGGGCGGTGATGTGGGGAGGGGCAAGGTCGGGGGTAGTAATCTATGGATTACGGAGGATTACAGGTAAGTAAACATATAAATAAATAAAACGAATTTTGTTGCGCGCACTGCATCCTCAAATGCGAAGCAGTGTACGCAACAATATTTGTTTTATTTATTTATATGTTTACTTACCTGTAATCCTCTGTAATCCATAGATTACTACTCCCCACCCTGCCCCTCCCCTCCCCATGTTACCGCCCGGCAGCTACTCACACCACCGACCCCTACTGCTCATCCCACCTATCAGCTAAAAATGATAAATTTGTAAATAGATTACGATGATACTTTAACAAATGCAATTATTATATTGTAATTAAGTGATTGTGTTGAATTATTTTTTTAATTGCTTCACCATTAAATCAAATTTCGTGTTATTTTATAGCTTTATAGTACTTCAATTTGTATATTTGTCGAAATCTGTTTTATCTCATTATTAACATTATTTTATGCAGATGTTTTTATTATGGTTTAACACCTTTTACTACATTTGAGATACAAATAACATCGCCTACAATCCACCTGGGCCGTATTTCTGAAAGGGCGCCACTTTCCCTGTTTGCACCACAGCGCAACATTAATCAGGTGTGCCAGGTGCAAACAGGGAAAGTGAACCCTATTATGAAGAATGGGTAGCCCTCAGGGCATCCACACATTCAAGATAAATACATTGCATAGCAGCTGTTTAAAAACTGCCCTTTGTTTCTCTGTGCAGGCAGCAACTTGCTTGCACTTTCAAAAGGGATTAGAGATCCCCTTGGAGGAGGGTGCAGTGAGTGACTGAATCCACCACAAGTGGGATTTCTGGGGTCCATGTGATCCCCCTGTCATCCCTCGAGAGGGCTGCCCTCAGTCAGCACACTGACAGTGTACTACCTTTTTGTGGTACATTTTCAGTGCACCTCCTAAGGGCATGCTTGCCTCTGCACCTACATCGGTAATACAACATGGGCGCAGAGGCAAAGTGATTCTCTCACTTCATGTGCACCAGTGCTATCTATATTAGAGAAGGTGCCACACAAGTGTCTGGAGCCCCTTCTGATACCAAAGTGCCCCGGGAGCAGCCAAAGCTGGTGCAAACACCCACTGCACCCTGGGGCACTTTCTGTAATACATCCCTTGGTCGGCAAGTTGCGATGAAAACACGTTATATCACTAGACTAAGACAAAAAAACAAAAAAGGAAACACAAACTTCACTTGAGTATTCCTTCTCTCCCCATCCCTCTAGACGATAAAGAGTATCTGGGCAAGTTATATGATTTTGTCATTGGTGTTGTATGTAAAGTGCTTGGCCAAGTTGCTGTAAAAAAGTAAAAAAAATGAGGATTTTGTGGGAATCTCGCACTTGGCAGTTGAGCGAGGTCGTCTGGAATAAGACAGAGGATTGTTAGGTATCAAGGGCACATTAACAGTGCATTCCCAGGAGAGAATCGTAATGAGCGATGCCCAATGTTTCTCTTATGTCTCAAGTATGTGCCCTGTGCAGGGTTAGCCTTCCCTCAGACAGCACCCTAGGCAAAGATAATTGTGGTGCCTCTCTGGAACATTCTTTTGGGGGGCCTCTTGTGCTCACGTCACGTCCTGGCGGAAAACCTCAGATCAGTGAACAGTCTGTTTTGACACACATTTACAAATTGACCCCTCACTTTTTTCACCTATTCAATTGCTAAACTGGAGGTGAGAGTCCATGGGAGGGTGGAGAAGGAAGGGTGAGTGTTAGAAAAGAGGGAGCATAATGCATGTAGAAGGCCTGCACTGTGGAGATAATGAACTGAACTGCAACCTGGAATGAAAGCATTATTCAAGGCAGCTCAGGAGGTGAGCTACATGTGCGCCCCGCTAACTGTAGGTGCCCTGGGCTTGGGCCCACCTCGCCCACAGCAAAAGCAGGCCCTGGCTATAGGCATAGTGTAATTGTCTCTATGTCTCCCACAGTTTATGTCGCCAGCCTCTAGGCTTCAGGACTGTGTGCCTCTACCAGTGCAGCAAATTGACCCGTAAAGCCATGATGATAGTGACTGTTGTTTCCCTCTCAAAGATCTGTCGTATCTACTACCTGCAAATGGCTGTTCCCAGAGAACCACTCAAGGATGCCACATAATCTGTACATCAAAGGCCAAGTATAACTGTTTGATGATATACACACACTTCTATGTAACTTGGGATGATTCCACAGAAGATGTGTATGGGTGCCAGTAGCTCCACATTGCCTCCAACATTTTTCTGGCTTTGATTTGATGTCTGGGGTAAGACACCAAAACGTGAACATTGTGTAATGGGTTTCTCTAAGATTTATGCTCCCTGTCCCTCCACCACTGTCCGTGTGTTTTCTTTTTCAAGATCAGGCCCACTAGTTGTTGATAAAGGGCTGATGTTACCTTGCAGGCATGAGCCCCTTCCTTCAACCATTTTTCAAAGGATATGAGAGGACGAGCTACACCGTTCTTCATCGACAGGTGGACAATCTAGAACCTTATCTCCAAAAATGCAAACCTCTCTTTGACAGGTTATATTGCTTTTTGTGTTCAAATGTATTTATTTGACCATTTTGAAACAGAGAGCTACCCAAAAAACATCTAATCCCCCTCAAACCTAGATAACTTTGCTTACCAGTAGCTGGGGAGAAGTCTGAATAGAAGAAAATTGGAGTAAATTGTGATGGTCAATCAATCAATCAGCAACATTTATATAGCGCACTACTCACCCGGAGGGTCTCAAGGCGCTTGGGGGAGGGGGGTCTGCTACTGCTCGAACAGCCAGGTCTTGAGCTGCTTCCTGAAGGCGAGGTGGTCTTGGGTCAGGCGGAGGTGGGTCGGGAGGGAGTTCCAGGTCTTGGCGGCCAGGAAGGAGAAGGACCTTCCTCCTGTGGTGGCTCTTCGGATGCGGGGGACGGCGGCGAGGGCGAGGCTGGTCGATCGAAGCTGGCGAGTGGGAGTGTAGAAGTTGAGGCGGCTGTTGAGGTATCTTGGGCCTTGGTTGTGCAGGGCTTTGTGTGTGTGGGCGAGGAGACGGAAGGTGATTCTCTTGTTGACCGGGAGCCAGTGCAGGTCTCTCAGGTGTCCGGAGATGTGGCTGTGTCGGGGGATGTTGAGGATGAGTCTTGCTGAGGCATTCTGGATCCGTTGGAGTCTCTTCTGGAGCTTGGCGGTGGTTCCGGCGTAGAGGGTGTTGCCGTAGTCCAGTCGGCTGGTGACGAGGGCCTGGGTGACCGTCTTCCTGGTCTCGGTGGGGATCCACCGGAAGATCTTACGTAGCATGCGTAGGATGTTGAAGCAAGACGAGGAGACGGCGTTGACTTGTCTGGTCATGGAGAGGGAGGAGTCCAGGATGAATCCTAGATTGCGTGCGTGGTCTGTTGGTTTGGGTGCGCAGCCCAGGGCGGGGGGCCACCAGGAGTCGTCCCAGGCGGAGGGCGAGGAGCCCAGGATGAGAACTTCCGTCTTGTCTGAGTTCAGTTTCAGGCGGCTGTTCATCATCCACTCGGCTACGTCTTTCATCCCTTCGTGTAGGTTGGTTCTGGCGGTGGCGGGGTCGTTGGTGAGGGAGAGGATCAGCTGGGTGTCGTCAGCGTAGGAGATGATGTTGAGGTTGCGTTGTCGTGCGATGGCCGCCAGGGGGCTCATGTAGACGTTGAAGAGGGTGGGGCTGAGCGATGAGCCTTGAGGAACGCCGCAGATGACTTCGGTGGCTTCTGATCTGAACGGGGGTAGGCGGACTCTCTGTGTCCTTCCGGCGAGGAAGGAGATGATCCATTCTAGTGCCTTCTCCTGGATTCCGACGTTGCTGAGGCGCTGCACTAGGGTGCGGTGGCAGACGGTGTCGAACGCCGCGGAGAGGTCCAGGAGGATGAGGGCCGCTGTTTCCCCGTTGTCCAGTAGGGCTCGAATGTCGTCCGTGGCTGCGATGAGGGCGGTCTCGGTGCTGTGGTTGGCCCGGAAGCCAGACTGCGAGAGGTCGAGGGATCCGTTCGTCTCGAGAAAGGCGGCCAGCTGCTTGTTGACGGTCTTCTCGATGACTTTGGCCGGAAACGGGAGGTGCGAGATGGGGCGGTAGTTTTTGAGTTCGGTGGGGTCCGCTGATGGTTTCTTCAGTAGAGCGCTGAGTTCGGCGTGCTTCCAGCTCTCTGGGAAGGTGGCGGTGTCAAAGGAGGTGTTGATGATGTCCCGCAGATGGGGTGCGATGACGACGTCAGCTTTGTTGAAGACGTGGTGAGGGCATGGGTCGGTTGGAGATCCGGAGTGGATGGAGTTCATCATGCGGATGGTGTCTTCGGTGCTGATTGGGGTCCAGGCGCAGACGGCGGTGGTGGGGGGCGTTGGTGCGGTCGTGGAGAGCGTTGGTTGTGTGCTGAAGCTGTTGTGTATGTCTGCGATCTTGTTGTGGAAGTAGGAGGCGAGGGAGTTGCAGAGGTCTTGAGATGGGGTGATGTCGTTGTTTCCGGCGTTGGGGTTGGAGAGCTCTTTGACGATGTTGAAGAGTTCCTTGCTGTTGTGTGCATTGTTGTCCAGTCGTGCCTTGAATGCAGTTTTCTTGGTGGCGTGGATCAGTTGGTGGTGTTTTCGGGTGGCGAGCTTGAGGGTGGTCATGTTGCCTGGTGTCGGGTCTTTGCGCCATGCTTTCTCGAGGGCTCGGCAGTTCTTCTTGGAGCTCTTTAGTTCGTCGGTGAACCAGGATGCTTTCTTGCTGCCGGGTCTGCTGGGAGGGGTCCTCAGTGGGGCGAGGTCGTCTGCGCAGTTGCTGATCCACTTCGTGAGGTTGTTGGCGGCCTGGCTGGCGTTCGCTGAGCTGGTGGGTGGGTGCTGGCTCAGGGATGCGGTGAGCTGGTCGGCTGTGATCTTGTTCCAGCTTCTGCGTGCAACCTGTTGCTGGTGGTGGTGGATCGTGTTCTTTCTGTAGCTGAAGTGGACGCAGCTGTGGTCCGTCCAGTGGAGTCCGGTGGCGTGGCTGAAGACGATGTCCTTGCTGGATGAGAAGACGGCGTCAAGTGTGTGTCCGACGTAGTGGGTGGGGGGTGGTCACCAGCTGCTTGAGACCGAGGTTGGCGAGGTTGTCCAGCAGGGTGGCGGTGTTGCGGTCGTTGTTGTTCTCCAAGTGGAAGTTGAGGTCCCCGAGGAGGATGTAGTCAGCAGAGGGGAGGGCGTGCGGGCTGATGAAGTCGGCGATGTCTTCGCTGAATTGTGTTCGAGGTCCCGGGGGTCTGTAGATGAGGGTGCCTCTGAGGGTGGTCTTGGGGTCAATGTGGATCTGGAAGTGCAGGTGTTCGGCGGGTGTGATGGTGTCGTCGGTGTTGGACGTGATGCAGATGGTGTGGATGATGGCGATGCCTCCTCCCGTCTGGTTGGCGCGGTCCCTCCGGGTGATCTTGTATCCGTCCGGGATGGCGATGGCGATGTCAGGTGCTGAGGAGGCGTTCATCCAGGTTTCCGTGAGGAAGGCAACGTCTGGAGATGTAGTGTCGAGGAGGTTCCAGAGTTCGATGGTGTGTCTGTGGACGGAGCGGGTGTTGAGCAGGATGCACTTCAGGTGGTTGCTGCTGGTGTTCGGATTGTCGGGTGCTGGTGTGGTGCAGGTCCGGTTGCAGGTGAACTTGCACGAGTGGCAGCTGAAGGGTCCGTGGGTGCGTCTTGGGGTGGCTCGGTGGCATCCCGGGGATCGGCCGGTGTTGAGTGCGTTGAGTTCGGTGGCGTCGTAGGTCCGGCGGGTGGGCTGGTGTCTGCGGGGGACAGGGGTCCAGGCACTGGGCGCGGTCCAGGCGCGGACGGGCGCAGACGGGCTTACCTTTGGCGCACCTTCGGTGCTCATTCAGTGCTCCCGCTGCACGCGTCCGCTGCGCGGTCGCTCAGGGGGCGTCATAAGTGAGGAGCCAGGAGGGCGGGTCAGCTGGGTGGCGGGAGCGGGGCGGCCAATGGGCAGGAGGGGGCGGAGTCGCCGGAGGTCTGTGGCGGGAAGGAGGTCCGCGGGCGGCTCAGCAGCGGCTGGGTCGTCCGGCTGAAGAGAACAGCACACAGGTAGGGGGAGGGCAGCAGAAGGGGGAAAGGAAAACACAGAGGGAAAGATGAGGCAGCAGATGGGGGGAAAGGAATACACAGAAGGAAAAAAACGAAGGCAGCAGATGGGGGAAAGGAATACACAGAGGGAAAAAAACGAGGGCAGCAGATGGGGGGAAAGGAATACACAGAGGGAAAAAAACGAAGGCAGCAGATGGGGGAGGAGGGATTAGCACAGGAGCACAGGAGGCAAAACGAAGGCAGCAGAGCAGAGCACCGGCAGTCAGCGGGCAGGAGCAGCGATGTGTGGGGGCGACCTCGCCTGAAGCAGGCTCAGCGGTCGTAGGATGTTAGGCTAAGGTGCTTGCTTACCTTGTCCCACACAGACAATGTAGCCCTAGTCAATGTGGAAGAATATAATCTCCAGCTCCTCTGAAGGTGATACAGCCCTTACACAGCAGATTAACTCCTATTAAGTAATATATTTAACACCACAGCTTTCTTATCTCCACTTTCTGCCATATCACCACCCATCAAAGATGGATAGCTCTGTAATATGTCAGAATATGCGAGACACCTAGCCCTCCCTATGGTATCAACCATTATAATATCCTGTTCACTGATCTTTGAGTACTCCTCAACCATAAGAATTTGGTTATTAGGGTTTGATGGGTTTGCAGTAAGACACCTGGGCCAGCTAAGGGTATTGTTTGAAATACATATAAAATTTTAGGCAGGATGGTCATTTTTATGACAGCCACCCTGCCTATCCATGGAAAGTATTTCATCAGCCATTCTGTGCCGAGCATAATTAAGTGTTACGATCTGCATGTAGTATGGCTTAATTGAATTCCTAGGTAAATTATTGCCCCAATGCCCCATGCCAAAGGGATAATTGTTTTCAAAAGGCCAATTTGCCAAAGCAACTGAATTAAGGATAATGGCCTTAATATTGATCTTAAAACCAGGCATAACCCACTATTTTTCTAGCTCCTACAACAAAGTGGCAGAGGAGCCATCAAGTGCCTCATGGAGGCTGTTATGTCGTCCATGAAGATTGTGAATATAAATATTTCTTCCTCCCATGTAACACCTTGTATTTAATCCCTCTGTCTAATTATGTTAGCTAGTGGCTCTTGATTCAGTGCAAAGTGGAGAGGCGAGAGTGGACTGCGTTGTCTCCTGCCCCTTTCTATTGATATCTGTAAGCAGATAACACCATTAACCATCATGAAGGCTTTAGGGGAGCACTACCTCATCAGCGCTGATGTGCAAAAGCATTGTCCTAAACCCAAGTGAGTGAAGGAACTGAGCCATAAAAATCTATTCCACCCTGTGAAATGCTTCTCAGCGTTGAGCAAGAGTAGAAGGACATTACTGCAATATATTTGGGCATGCTCCACAGTGTGAATACATTTTTTAGTAGCATCTTCACATTGGCGAACTGGTATGAAACCTTATTGATCTGGTTCTATTATCTTTGGAAGCAGTGGACCCAAACGGGTCACCACTATATTAGTGAAGAGTTTTATGTCTATGTTTTGGCTTATAAAGAAATAGAATATAGGAAGAGCAGAGCTTATGCAATACCATGCCAGGCCAAGTCCTCCCTGAACCAGAAGACAAGCAACAATGGGTTTAAATTCTACACCAAGTGATGATTGCCAGTGGTTAGACTCATTGAAAACGTTCATCTCATCACCTTTTGTGTGTATGATGTAGTGCCCTAAGTGGCAAGAGAATGCCCATACACGTGTGGCACTGAAACCAAGCTACACCTGATTGACGAGTCCAATCAGGGCTAACCTGATCTTGGCTTGCATGTGTTCTGGTTCATGGGGGACCTAGCCTGGCAGTTCAGCTCGACTGTTCCTATTGCACCAGGCTCAAGACAGATTTGCATATGGCTGGGTCCAAACTGATGTGGCATGGTGGGTAAAAGAACGATGGGTTAGACTGCTATCAAAAGCGATTGCCAGTGGTTAGACTTATTAAAAACATTCCTCCTGTCACCTTTTTTGTATTTGATATAGTCAGAAATAGCCTTCCCAACCTCCCCCTGCTTTCTAACAGGGTTATGCTGTAAAATCTCATTACGCCAACATAAATGGTTACCCTTTGGGTGCTCTGGTGTTTTTATTGAGATGAAAATTAGTGCGTGGTTAGAGAGGGCTTTATGACCAATAGATACATCCTCAATAAAGGCAGATAGGTCAAGGTGATCATATAATTTGTGGGAATGAAAATAATAAGTGAAGTCCACTTCTCCTTCATATCACTTCCTCTCATCTTCTAGCCCTACCTCCTTCCTCTAGTGCATAAGGCCAGTGCTGGCTGCCTTCCATCTCTGCTGAGAGCATTCCATGTGGATATCCAGGACAAGGTTAATATCTCCCCCTACTATCATTTCTTCCTCAGCAAAACGGAAAATTGTTGAGATAGTAGACTTTACTATGGTTTCTTATCTGCTGTTTGGGGGGGGTCTGTGGTGCAACAAGTGTTGGCTATTTGGTGAACCAGATCTAGCCTTCTCCCTGCTTTATCAAAGACTGTCTTTTTTGTAGTGGAATCAAAAGAGTTAATGACTAGTATGACTACACCTGCTGTTTTTGTTCTATGTGAGGAAAATAATTATATGGGGAAAAGCATCAATTTCATCCTAGGCTAATCTGACCTCAACAATTGTGTTCCTATAATGTGAACATTTTCCAAACATTTCTTGCAAACGTGTGGAATTCCCTGGTCTAAATCCATGAAATCCTCATTGATAGATGTGAATCATATAATGCCATATTTTCTGTCTCTGGTATCACAGGGTTAAAAAAAAGATCAGGGGTGTGAAGAAGGTTATCAGCTGCAAGGTCAAGTGTTATAGTTACATTTTTTTAGAGCAAACTGATACCGTCTTAGACATGCGGCATCAGCATTTTACTAAGGGCAAGTGGTGTTCTTTTATCTCTAAAGGTAATTGTACTTCTTTTGCAATGCAGAGTTAATTATTTCCTCCATTTTTCTTGCTTGGTCAGTCTTAAAATTCCTCTGATCTCCCTTAGATGAATGGCTTTTGATTTGCTCAGTCCTTGTTTTATCATAGGTTGAAATGCGGAATTAATTTCTCACTGTTATTAGCCTTGTGGGAATAAGGAGCTGGCAAGCATGAACTTTTTTGTTATAAAGAAACAAAAAGTGTCAGTGGGATTAGCATGTTTAAAGTATTTTGATGACGTGTACCATGTAGTGGTATTTAACGATTAGCATCAAAATTGTTGAAGAACACTGATTCTGAGTAAAATGAGAGTAGCAGCCCTATGTGACAGTGCTTTGTACCTGAAGATTCCTTACAAGGGTGACCCAAAGAGCATTCCTGTATTTGAAGCAGCTACTTCTCAAGGTGACAGAGGGTAGAATATGGTTGGGGTAGGAGAAGACTAAATACAATGGTACACGTTGCCCCATATTCACACATATGATGCTGTCTTAAAAGAACTGAAGTGAGCTAAATTATGCATAAATGACTAAAACTGAAATTGGGTTGAAATAGTGCACAAAGTAATCTGTACCTCAATTGCAACAGTTGGCAGCTGAGGTGCAGTAGGCCTGGGCGTAATTTTAATTAAACTGCCAGACAGAGTAATTTTGGTAATTCTGCTTTACTCTTAGACGCGGAATCACCGATAAGATAGATTATGCCTGCTTGCGTAATTAAGAGTAATTTAGGGTAAACTACCCAGTGACTGAGTTTGTGTTCTGCTGCATTTAGCGCTATTTCTTAACATAAAATGCATTCTCGCTTCCATTTTGGATGCCTGGAGTAATTTGGGGGGTGGAGGGGATTCTTCCCCAACAGCACATTTAGAGCTATTTCGTATTGTAGAAGGCCTTCTCATGTCCATTTTGGACACAAGGGGGCATTTTGTGATACAAAAATAGAGCTAAATGCCTGGGCTAAGATGGGTGAAAAACCTACCTCAAGAGTACTTACGATTCATCTTCTGTTACATGTAGCACTATTTCGTAGTGCAAAATGCATTCTTGCTCTGATTTTGGAAGTAAGGGGACATTTTTCAATTAAGAAATTACGCTAAATGCAGAATTACTCTTCTTGAAGAGTTATGCATATCACTGAATTTGTAGGTAATTCTGCGTGATTACACTACACTTAATTATGCGAGTTGCACCCACCTCTAAAGTGCAGAAATGGAAAGAAATCAGGAGATCTACTCCAGGTATGTGCTACTGGGGAAGTAGAATAAGTGTTTGTATTCCATCATAGGCTTTGGCATTGTGAACAAGTTAACTAAAAGCAGTAATTCAAAATTGTGACCCTGGTTGAGGTCATATCCAGCCTGTATCTCGAAGTCACCTACTTTAACCTCGCCATCCAGTGGAATCATTGAAAGTTCTTCTGGTTCAGGGTAGGGTGAAGGCTGTGACTTTTCAAGGTCTTGAACTTCAGCCTGTGCTCCGTATCTAGGGGCCCATTAGAATGGCGGGCGGATTGCCCCCGCCAGACTGGCGGTAGCCACCGCCGGCCTGGCGGGGGCGATCCGCCCGCCATCCCTGCTCTGAAAATCCCCTGCCATATTAGGATGGCGGGGGGGGGGCCGCGGCGGACGGTAAGACGGAAAAGGTATAATATGGTGGCGGTGTCTATGAGACACCACCAGCCATATTATGATGGGCCAATGTGAATGCCTTCATTGCCGCCACGGAAAGGCATACGGAGAATCCCTGCGGGGGCCTGTTGTGGGCCCCCAGGGACTCCGGGGGGTGGGGAGTGCACATGGCGGGTACCTATGGTACCCCCGTATTTCAAAATGCAACATGGCAGGCACCGCGCGGTGCCTGTCATGTTGTGCTTTGAAATGCACGACGTGCATTTTTACCAATGCGGCGGGCGGCACTTTCAGCACCGCCCGCCGCAATGGTAAAAATACAGGCGGTCCCTTTGTCCGATGAGGGCCCTAGAGTCTTCAGAAAGGGCTTGTCTCCTAGGGTGGCCCATCTCTCCAGGTATGGGATTCATGTCTTCCCCTCCCTGGAAGCAGCAGATGAATAATTCAAGAATATATTTGACGGGTACAAAGATATGGTGAAAAGTCTGAGTTCAGTCTGTCTAGGACCATCATCTTCTTTGGCACACTTCTGAATGCTTATTGCTGCAGGATCTGACCTTAAAACCATAAAGCCCATGCTTTACTGGAGTGGTCGGCCTTGATTAGAAAGTCAAATGTGGTGACAAATGACATCCTGCATCAGCATAACATCACTTTTCAGCTCAAAATGTGCACCCTAAAAGAAGAGCTATATCTGTAATGGGTGCAAGTATCCAGAGACTAGCAAGATGAGGTTCAGGTGCCAGACCACATGAAGAGGGCTCCTTAGGCTTTCATATTCACCATCTTCATCTAACAGCAGGAATTCTGTTGCATGCTCTGAATTTTTAGGTCACCATGTTCATGAACGTATCCTTGGAAGGTTGGATGGCCCAACGGAGCTCACTCTCAACCAAGGACCTATGGTCCAATTCCCAAAGACTGTTGCACATCAGTGTTCTTTAGTTCTGAGTGGAGCTGAAGGAGTTCCAAGCTTAGGTTTCTGTGAGATTGTTTACAGAGATGGCAGATGACATGCCAACCATGTTTAACATCCACAAGCTAGGCAGGACATATTAGCCCATCCCATTTCCTGTTTAAGGAAGATCAGGACATCTGGACTTGGCTGGCAAACTGAACAACAGTCCCGTCCACCTTCAAAAATGAAGAATGAATGATCTATGCAGAGCAAGGTGACACTAGCTAGATGGGAATGTTACTGGTTGGGAGTAAACAACCTTTTCAGTGATTGAGGCATTTTGAGAATCAAACTCTTTGTGGCAAGAAGAGATAGGTTATTTAACAGACACTGCACCGCTAATTGTTGCAGCGAGATGTATAATATGTTTTTTTAGCACCTTGTTCATTGCGCTTGATATTTGCCTTAAGCCTTTTAAAAAAATAATTGTCTCTATTAACTGTTGATTTTTATTTGTGTGTTATGGTCACTAAAAAGGTTAAAGTACTGGCTGCAGAAAATTTTAGACCAGGGAGCCGGGGTATTTTGGAAAGGTGATTGGCACTTTGTAAGCATGCGCACTTTGTACACTGCTTTGCTCATTTTAGAGCTGCCAATGTTGGATGCGGCCTAATCGTTCTGGGTTGGCCTCTATAAATGAAGGCCGCAGCATGGACACGCAGCCTGAACAGACACCGCACCACTAGTTGCAGGGGGAGGGTGTTTTTTTTTTTAGCATCTTGTCCATCGCGCTTGATATTTTTCTAAAGCCTTTTAAAATCTTTAATAATCACAATTAACCTTTGAATTTTAATTGTGTGATAAGGTGACTAAAAGTGTAAAAGGGCTAGATGGGGCCAATTTAATAAGGGGGAAACCGGGGAAACTTTGGATAGTTGATTTGCAATTGGAAACACACCCACTTTGTAGTCTGCTTCGCACATTTTAGAGCTTCCAATTTTGCATGTGCTCTAGTCATTTCGGGTGAGCCTCCAAAAATGAAAGCCGCAGACGTGTGCAGTGGGTGTGCTGGTGGAGCACTGAAGGCAAGCCCGCCTACACCCGTCCATGCCCATTTAGGGCCAGGGATTATGCCCCTCACATATAGAGCAAGGTAATACATACCACTAGCCAGCTGCCAGCGCATCAAACCACCTTAACTGACTCTGGCTCCCATTGTAACGACCTTAGTCGATATCCATTGGCCTGAAATAGCTGCGAACTGTGTCTGCAGCTTGGACCAAGCCAGCCCAGCATGAATCCTAAACCTATAGCATGGCTATGTTTTTGGTCAATTGTCGATCCCTGGCAGCTCATAAACTGGATATTTTGTGCTTCCTAGTTGAATCAGCACCGGATGTGCTATTCCCCACCCTACTTGGCTGCATGAGGACTCCTCCCCTCAAGTTGTCTAAGCCTTGCCACCCGGTTACCTCATTAATAGGTTAGACCAGCTGGGCAAGGGAGGTGACTGGATAGCCTTCATATACAGTGAAATGTTCAAGTGTTCATTTTCACCTCTCAAGACCCAGAGTTTGCCTTTTTCCGTGACACTAAATCCCACTTTTACTTTCTCTGGAATCCTTCTGTATTGGCCTCCAGGCCCGTATGCTCATTTTCCATAGCCTTTTCCCGAACTGGCCACTGGTTTGGCCCTCAATAGGGCTAATTTCACCTCGCTTGGTGACTTTAATATACATGTGAATGATATCAACAATGGCACTTCTAAAAATCTTTAACAAAATCTTGTGTCCTTACAGCTTATCCAATTGGTTGAGGGTCCCACCCACCAGAAAGGTCACACTATTGACCTGGTGTTCAGCAACATCACCAATTTACAGGTGCAAAGCCCTGGCCCTGGCCCTGGTCAGGCCACTTTTTACTCCCTCCTAGTCTCCATATCCCTCTTGCCCTCACTTCCCCTTCACCGGTAAGGCAGATGGAACAACGCAGGCCTAAATTGAACCCGGAGGATTGGTCAGCTGCCTTGGAGGCAACTAGACTCGATCCCTCTGACCAACTTATCCTGTTCACCTCCAGTGGATTATTAATTCACTAGAAACGGTTTTACCGGCAAGGTGGCACAGGAGTGCCCAGGGAGGCAACAAATCCCCCTTGTTCGAATACTCCTTTAATTACCTTAAATAAGGAGCCTAAGCATTTAGAGAGAAGCTGGAGCAATTCCTATGATGAGGCTAGCAAACTCGAATACATGAAAGCTATTAGGAATTACCATGCAAAAATAAAAACCTCTCAAGCATCCTACTTCTCTGTAAAGATTGAAAATGTGTCCAATTCCCCAAAAGAGACTTTTCAGATCCTTAAAGAGATCTCTGAGCCTACACTAGCCAGCTCTACTACAGAAGCCTCTGTTGAGCATAGTAACAACCTGGCACTCTTCTTTCAGAAGAAGATAATGGATATATACTCCTCCTTCCCTGGCAGGCCAAATCTGGACGACTCTCCACCCAGAAAGCCCCTTTAGAGCGACTAAAAGGTAGACTCATGGCCTTGCTCAATCTCACTTTGAGACTTCTACACAGAACTTTTAAATTAAGTGCAGTAAAATCAGGTTCCCCCTTAGACCCGACCCCCTTCCATAGCGTCTGCCAAGGGTCTAATGGTATTGCTCCTGCCCTGAAAGACCTGTTAAATTTATCCCTTATCAGTTGACAGGTCCCCTCTTAATGGAAGCACACCGTAGTCAAACTGTTATTAAAAAGCCCAGTCTTGACCCTCTTTGTTTGGGCGACTACAGGCTAATCTCCTTGCTACCAGAAGTATCCGAGCTCCTGCAAAAACATGTCAATAAACATCTTTCCGCCTTCCTTGAATACAATAAAATTCTCCATTCCACTCAAATGGAGTTCAGACCTCAGCACAGAAATAGCTTTGCTGGCATTGGTTGAAGAACTAAGATGAATACTGGATCAAGGCCTTTCTGCAGCCATTATTCTTTTGGATATTAGTGCGACCTTCGCTACAGTAGATCATGCCACACTCATTCGGAGAATATCAAATGTAAATTTTAAGGGCAGAACACTGAAATGACTTACCTCCTTCTTGGAGAAAAGAACCTCTCAGGTATTAAATTAGTCCTGTTACTCCAGTAGCCTTCTTCTGAGCTGTGGGGCGCCCCAGTGGTCCTCCCTGAGCCCCACTTTTTTGACTTTTATATACACCCCCTGGCTGAAATTGTGCGCTCATATGGGGTGCCAATGGCCTCTTATACTGATGACACACAGGTGATTATGTTAATATTCCCTGACCCCAGCTCAAGTCACCTCTAATTGGCCCAATGTCTTCAGGAACTGGCCAGATGCATGGCTAACTCCAGACTTAAACTTAATGAAGACAATGCTGATGCCTTGCTACTTGGTAACAATTTCAGTAATAAGGCCCTAACTCCCCTGCAGGATTGTTAGGTTAGTCTCCCTAGCCCACAAAGCTCAGAAAGGAGCCTTGGAATGTGGTTGGACTTCAGCCTCATATTGGACCACCAAGTAAAACAGCTTGCTGACAATTGTTTTGGCATTCTGAGACTGTGGAGGAAGGTCTTTGATCTTCTCCCCTTCCCAGCTAGAAGACTGATTGTTCAGGCTCTTGTAATATCATGCCTGGATTACGGCAATGTCTTATTTCTCAGTTTGCACCGAAATGTAGTAAAAAGGTTGCAGTTTGCCAGAACACCGCTGCTCATCTCCACGTGAACATCCCAAGACACCAGTCCACCAAAAAAGGCTTTGGTAGAATTACACTGGCTCTCGGTCAAGCAATGAGTGCAAATCAAGGCCTTATGTATCATGCACAGGGCACTTCACAACAAAGACTCCTAATTGCTAAGATCTTTAGCCTCTCCATATATTCAAGTCTGATTGGGGAGGTCGCTCAATGGCCTATATGGCCCACAAACTCTAGGACACCTTACCACTAGAGTTACGCCAATTGGATCATGATCTCCTTTCTATAAGGCCTTGAAACCTTGGAAGTTTAGGAGCTAAATTCTGTGGAGGTCTGGCGGCTTGTGATGTCTGTTCTAGAGTTGTGAGGCCTTCAGGTAGCCATGCACTACACACAAACTAAAGAATAGAATAGAATAGAATGATATGGTAGGACGGTGGCACTCATGGCTTTAATACAATATGTCGACATCTGAAATGTAGTCACCTGGAGGGCTTCCCAGACTCTCTTTCAGTACGACTACTTGGAGGCCGATATGATGGTAAATACTTAACTAACTACCTTGCAGATACCACCTCCTTAATATTTTGTTACAATATAATTTGAATCTATAAACAAATCAATGATGGAGAAGAAGTGGTAGTGGTATTGGCACAGTATCCAACCCGAAGGCACAACATACACTTACAGTTTAATTATCTCCTCCTAATGTCTTCTTATGACTTAAACTGACACAATAAGACATCTAATATTATTCAACCTGGACTGGGAACTTGTGTACAAAATAATAAGATAATTGGGGTTTAGTTGAGAGGGGTGAGACCCACCTCAAATAATATTCACAATCCTTGTCATGGTGAACCACCAACGTCACTGAATAAACCTGCCCTATAACTCTCTGGTAGCTTGGCCCAGTCAGGCTTAACTTAGAAGCAATTTGTAAAGCATCTATTCTATGCAATACTCAAACATTAATAAAGTGAGCACACCACACGAAAATCCCAAACCAATGTA
The DNA here is from genome assembly GCF_964261635.1 of Lissotriton helveticus. NCBI lineage: Eukaryota > Metazoa > Chordata > Amphibia > Caudata > Salamandridae > Lissotriton > Lissotriton helveticus. The sequence continues at coordinate 569,406,761 of NC_136063.1, forward strand.
GAAAAAAAGAGAATAGAAATAAAATTACACAAAAATGACAAAACTCCAATAAGTAGAACCAGAGATATGAATATTTAAAGTGTGAATTGAAAATAAATCAAAAACACACAAATCAGCAACCACTGTTATCTTTTTTTGGTAGACCAGTTCTAAGTCAAAAGTTACATTACAAGACTAGATAGACTCGATAGGCCAGGGGGTGGCATTGCCTGCATCCATAGGAACTATCTTTCTGTGAACCGCACCAACTCACCGGCGCTCTCCTCCTGTGAGTACCTTTGCCTAAACATCACAAACAATAACAAGCCTCTATACTCTCTACATTATTTTTCCCACCCTCCTGGAAACAACCCCATCTTTATCGAACATGTAATGGATATCCTTAGCTGCAAATGTCGGACAACAAAATGCTCAGATCTTCCTGGGGGACTTCAACCTCTACTGGAATGATCCTGACGACCCAGAGGTCAATAGCCTCAAAGCTTTTCTGTCCAACCTTAATCTGTCCCAAATCTGTGTCAGCCCCACCCACGAAAAGGGTTACACCCTCGACCTAGTAATTGCCAAAACAAACTCTACCCAGCTGGAATCGATCCTCCTTTGTGAATGGTCTGACCATCACATATTTACTTTCCACATCAATAAAGAAGTCAAACTACTCTCTGTCCAACCAACAAGAACAAAAATTTGGAAGCGTAACCTAGAAAACATTAACCCTGCTTCTCTCACAACCGCTAGTCACCCCCTCACACCGCCAATGGATAGATTTAAGGATGTACATGATCTGACTAATCACTACTTTCACTCTATGAACCAGGTACTAGACAACTTAGCTCCCCTACAACTGAAAAGAGTTACCGCAAAAGAATCAAACCGCTGGTATGATGGTAGGCTAAATGAAGACAGAAGATCACTAAGAATAATTGAAAGACAATGGAGAGCCGATCCATCCCCTGTCCACCTCAAATTGCAAAGAAGCACGAGAAATTCCTATTATAGAAAGATTACACAATCAAAAGCTGACTTCTTTCATCAACAATTAAACCAAGCCAAGAATCGTCCCAAAAGACTATTCAAAATAATCAAAGCTCAATCTAAGGGTGTGTCCCACTCCCCCCAAGCTAATCCTGAAACACTACCCAATTGCGAGGAGCTTGCATCCTTTTTCACAACAAAGACTGAAAACTTAAAGACAGACCTGCTTAACGATCTATTATCCCATACCGACTCACACATGAGAGCCTCACTGACCACACCAGGCACCCCTAAGATCTGCTCTACAAAGCTTGAACTCAAGAACAATGCCTCCAGGACCGACTTCAGCTTTTTCAACGAAGAAACTATCTTAAAAATGCTCACGGCCCTGAATCCCTCCAACCACTTCACAGACCCTCTCTCAGCAACCCACTTAAAAACCTTCACTCCATTGTTAGTGCCCCTATGGACTAGGATTATTAACACCTCTCTTCTACAAGGAATCATCCCAGACATCCTCAAAGCTGGTCAGGTATCCCCCATCCTAAAGAAACCATCGGCGGACTCATCTGACCTGCAGGGCCGGACTGGCTACCGGACAGTTAGGAATGCTGCTGAGCTGGGGGGTGATTTCATTAATGGGGATCTGCGTGAGCTAAACAAAATTTGTTTTGCTTTCAGTATTTCGCTGCACACGCAGGTCTCCATGGACGAAATCAGCCTCAACTGCAATAAAATCAGGCAGCAGCTCGGCATCATTCCTAACTGCCCGGTAGCCAATCCTGCCCTGCTGACCTGAATAACTTTAGCCCAATTTCCAACATCTCGACCCTGGCCAAACTACTAGAAAAATGTGTCCACGTGCAGCTCAGTAATCAAATAGACCACTTCAACCTACTCGATCAATTCCAATCAGGCTTTCGATCAGGGCACAGCACAGAATCAGCCATGACCCACATAATCAATGACTCATTACAAATATTGGATCAAAACAAGGTCTGCTTGCTAATCCTGCTTGACTTATCCTCAACCTTCGACACAGTCAAACATGAAAACCTACTAGACCTCTTGAAACACAGGATGGGACTATCTGGTACAGTGTTAAACTGGTTCACTTCCTTCCTCCAAAACAGAACACAAATATTCATGATTAACCAATCGTTATCTAACTCCTCCCTAGTCACTTTGGGAGTACCCCAGGGTTCCTCCCTCTCCCTGACACTCTTCAATCTGTTTATGGAACCACTCACTGAGCTTCACAACTCCTCAAATATCCAATATCACATGTATGCCGACGACACACAACTCTACATTAAGGTCCACTCACTTGAAGACATCAGGGGTCAGATGTAGGTGGCCAATTACCGGTCGGTAACGGCCGAATTCGGCCGTTACCGACCGGTAATTGGATTTTGAGATGAAGGGCATGCATTTACAGAATCGGTATTTTACCGATTCTGTATTTACCGATTCGGTAAAATTACCGAATCGGTAAATACAGACTCGGTAAAATACCGATTCTGTAAATGCAGATGTAGCTGGCACATGTCAGAGTGCCACAGGGCTTTAAGAATCGGTATTTTACCACCCAATCCAATTGGGTGGTAAAATACCGAATCCAGGTGTGCATGCACATGTGTGCATGCACACCTGTGCCATGTGACACACAGACATGCCCTTAGGGCATGTCTGTGTGCCACATGGCGCACATGCCTATTTTTGGGGTGCCAGAGGGTGTCAAAGTGACACCCCCTGCACCCTTGCTAAAATCTGTATTTACCGAATCTGTAATTACAGAATCGGTATTGCCCATTGATTCCTATGGGCTGCAAGGCCCATAGGAATCAATGGGCAATACCGAATCGGTATTTACAGAATCGGTAAATACCGAATCTTAACGATTCTGTATTTACCGAATCTGAAATACCTACATCTCCCCCCCTCTATTTTACCACCTCTTAAATACCGATTCGGTATGAATCGGTATTTAAGAGGTGGTAAATTAAAATTACCTACATCTGGCCCCAGGTCCCTTAATACAACGCTCCATAAAACTCAGATCTGGCTGGCAAAAAAACATCTAAAACTAAACACCCTAAAAAACAGAATTTCTCTTAATCGCTCCTCCCAACCAAACAACCATCATCCGCGAGTGGATGAAGCACATTACAGCACTCGATGGTCAACCTCTCATCGTTGATTCCGCGAAATCACTAGGAATAACCCTGGACAATAATCAGAAGCACATCTGCTCTGCAACGAAAGGAGCTAATTTCCAGATGAATACGCTGAGAAAATTGAAACCTTTCATACCGGCAAATGACTTTAAACAGGCAGTTGAATCTCTAGTAATACCCAGAGTGGATTATAAGAGTGTTGCTCTTTGCGGCCTGCCCAGATCAACGACCGCTTCCCTAAGAGCCTCAATCAAAACAGCCGCCAGACTCATCACAGGCTCCAAAAGAAATTGCCACATTTCCCCCGACCTTCGTGCCCTCAACTGGCTACCTTTTTTAGGCCAGCATCCATTTGAAAATCGCCTGTATGGCACATAAGGCCTTACATCACAAAACACTGAGCTACCTAGCGGAGAAACTGGTACTTTCGGGTGGTAACAGATCTACTAGGATCTCTAACAATCTTCTACTTAAACCACAACGTTTCTCCAAGAAGTAAACCTACAATCGTACCTTCTCAGGATTGGCTCCTAGGATTTGGAACGTTTTGCCCCCAGAAACGAGACATAATCCATCCGCAGCTTTTTGAAAAAAAGAAGTTAAATCGATTCTCCTGGCCAAATTCACCTGAATCATTTATACTCTCTTGTAAATATGTGCTAATCTCTAATGTTTACGATTACTTTATTCACCTAATTCATTGTATTTTTACGTTTTTATGTCGATATATCTGCACTGTTAAGTGCTCTGATACACGCAAGGGTCTTGTTCGCGCTATACAAAACTGTCTAAATAAATAAAACAAATAAGGCCAGGTTTGATGGAGCATAGGTGAGACACAAGGACCAGGTTTGTCCCTGTGGAAAGTTTTCCTACTGACTTAGAAACATTTATAGCTACAAAGTGGTTGTTGGTGAGTCATCGGTGGGGTAAGCTGCAAGGTAGGTCTGTAGTGGGGCTCGATGGTGGTTTGCTGAAGAGAGGGGTTCCACTATGGGCATCAATGAAGGTGGTGAGGCTCCGAGCGGACAAAGTCCATACAGGGGAGGACCCTTGAAACCAATTGGATACTGCTGGGTGTTGGTCCAATTAAGCCCTCTATGTTCAGTCTTAAAACTTTTCTGGAACTCAAATCTTCTTCTATTGGGTAAACCAGCAGGTAGAGGCCAACTGAGAATTTGACATAGACATCTGCAGCTTCAACTGTGATATCAGTCTCTGTCAGTTCTCCAGGCAGCAAGTTGTCAAAAAGTTCCTAAATCGCTCTTCTTGCAGTCTGGGTTAATAGGTGAGTACCTTCAAGAACCTGCCAGTGGTCAAAGGCATGGAGGGGCACCACTAGAGGGTTAGGACTTATTCCAGCAGTGGCCAGCAGCAAGGTCCATGGCAGGTTCAGGTGTAACTGGTCAGCTGGGAAACTGTAGGGAGAGAGGCTTCTGGAAACTTGTGTCCCAGTAGCTACAACAGGAGGTCAGTCAACTGAACTTTGGAGTCACTTATGGGATCCTGGGTTTAAGGCAAGCAGGGCCAGTCTTTCTTTAGGTTCTTCAGATAGGAGGCCGTCATTCTTTTGATTCCTCACTGATCCTGGAGTGTTCAGAGGAGAGACCAGTGGTGTCCACTTCTATGCACAGTGCCAGCCTGTCGATTGAGGACAAGCCTTTTTCCACCCCACAACCAGTTCTGGTCAGTTCCTCTTCTCCTACTAGGTTTGGCACCAGCCTGACTAGATAAATAAAGGGGAGGCAGGCCTAGATGTAAGCTTCATCTGTCCCGCCCAGCACATTGTGGTCCCAAGACCGCTGCACCACCAGCAGGGATCGGTGATCCCTGGTGGTTGCGGCAGCCCTCAGGCAGTCGGAAGTCTGCCATCACTGCGCCCCTGCAAGTCTGGCAGCCTGTGGACCGTCGGATTCGTAATGAGGCCCATTGTCATTTTGCATATGATACTTTCATAGTATACCAGCCTCAACAACAAATGCATGACAATGTACCCCTGCTATCCAATTCAGTATTTCCAATACACTGAGGTTTTTCCTACATTGATGGTTTTCAAGTGCCTCAAGTTTGAAAAGCACCTCAGTGATATGCTGTGTGGCTTGTGCTACTTCCCAGCATTGCGCAGTTAGTATTTCCTCTGTTCGGAGATTGTGATTCTCCTATGACAAGTGAAGGACCTTAAAAGTTCTAGGAGTCGTCATTTCAGTTTCTCACTGTAGAAGGGCTTGAAGAAAATGTAGGGTTCTCTGTTTCTGACAGAGGAGGGTTTAACAAAGTTAATGCAGGCCCTGTGGACACTTGGTAGAGGACTCCTGTAGGGTTCCTTCTCTCAGCATCTTTCTTCAGCACCCCACCCACAGAATTATGTTCAGAATTACTCATGATGCCTGATGGGTAAGCCCCCTGTACCTGATGATGCCCTTGGTTTGGGTATGCCAACAAATACTACAGAATCTGAAAAAGGGGTGTGCCAGAGGGAGAGTACCTGCAGGACAGGATGGGAATGGCTGAAAGTGAATTTAACTGATTCTAGAAAATAGCCCTTTAGTGTGGCTCCCTGTTTAATGACATACCATGGTTCCTGTACCTGAGGAATCCAACCTGAACATGGGGTATTAGTCAAATAGCATTTAAATCTACAGAAAATACCAGAAATGGAGAGACACATTTAAAGGTAAGTAACGTATTCTTTTAACTGTTTCAGTCTCAAAGGAAACCATTTCCAAACAGAGCTTATTGTAAGAGTGTTAACTCAATAAATGAAGGTAGTGGCAATAAGCTAAAATGTAAATTTGCAACAGAGTGCAAATCATATTATATATCGTAGGCTTACAGTAAGAGAGTAGGGGTCTGAAAGAGAGATGTATGAACATCCTTAACCCAGCTAGCAAACCCAGGTTGTGTGTCCTTAAGCCAAGTCCCCTGTACTCAGTATTCGTGAAATGTGATGTTATGCCTTCTGATATTATTCAGTTGCTGTGCTTTCAAAAGGGATGCTAATAAAGAAAACCTGCCTTGGTACCATTAGATTGTTGTCAAGCAAGGTATTAAAAAGTTTGTCCTTGTTAAAGCACAAACAAAGCAAAACAAAGCAAGTCATTAAACTGCTTTTAACCTTCAGCATCCTGGAAAATTGGAAAATTATCATTTCTGGGTCCTATATATAGGGTTCTTACAAACATAAAAAAAAAATAAAAAAAAGTGCAATTTGATTAGGTTTAGATACCTCAAGGTGGAATGGTTTTCAGGGTTTTGATACGTTAGATTAATCTGTTTTCAAAGTCCATCCATTATATACGTTTTTTGCTAGCACAAAAGCTAACAGGGTTTATTGTTGCAATAGGTGGGCCGTACGTCAAACCCCCGAGATGACAGAAGCCCTGTCTCTGCCTTCCTCACTCACCACATTATGATGTGCCCACTGCTACAGCAGGCCGTTTTAGATAAACATGTTTCCGCCAACATGGCGGGAGTAGTTTTGCCACAAATGTGATGCGGGTTGGGCCGCCATATTATCAAGGCCCGCTTAGCATTTCTTCCATTTTTCATAGTTTCAAATCCCCGTGGTGTTTTGTTTCTACAAAATAAAAAAAGAAACAGCTATGATGAGTTGGGAGTCTTCTCCAGTGCCTGAGGCCTATTTTTGATTCTGTATACGGTGGACTTGGACAGAAAAAGCTAATGTTGGAAGGCCGCCCAGTTGTATATAGGGCTGGGCTTTCATAGAGGTGATGTTGGTGGCTCTTCGAAGGGTATCAACTAAAAGTTTCCAACAGCAGAGCCAGCTGGGACTCCAGAAGCTTTGTATTTCCCCACCTCTAAATGAGGCAGAGGAATTCCAACTTAGGCAGGTTGGGAGACTCACTGATATTCCACTAAACTCTAAGGTATCCCCAAAATGCACCTCTACTTTCTGATTTCATTAGTATATTGTGCTTCTCTAAATCAAATGTGATTTATATATCAGGTAATGCAATATTTAGAATGCAGGACAAGAACTCTACTGTTTATTATCTGAAGCATTTCCCTTATCTGAATCATTTCCCTATTTTTAAAAAGTATTTTTTTTTCCTTTTTAGGTCAGTGGAAGATGGGGAGAGGCCATTTGCATTAGGCATGCAATTTGTTTTACTACGAACTCTTGGTAAGGATTGCGTCATGGTGCACATAGAGGACTACATGCAGGGCCACTGGAATTATGCGGCTGGGGAAGGTCAAATTATGCAGTAGGGTAGAGTAAATTGTGCGTCAAGAAAAGGCAAATTATGCAAAGTAATGCAGCACATTTGTGATAGTATTACTTCATTACTTTGTCAATCAATCAATCAATCAATCAATCAATCAGGGTTTATAAAGTGCTGCCACTCACCTGTGAGGGTCTCAAGGTACTAGGGGGGGCAGGGGAGGGGCTGCTGATCCATCTGAGTGCTGGGGTTCAGTCAAGAAGCCAAGTCTTGAGGTCCTTCTGGAATTGGGTCAGTGACAGGGATTGTCTGAGGTGGAGAGGCAGGGTGTTCCAGGTCTTGGCGGCGAGGTGTCATTTTTAAGCTTGTTAATACTGTCAGGGCATTGGTTACACCTCACTAGTACCAATCTAACTCCTAAATGTAGCAATAAGCAACAGAAAGGTGACCAGTCAAGCTGTGCAAAGGGCCTTCCACTACGCTGCAACACACGTCACTGGTTTTTTAGTAACTTTTGAACCGTTTGAGCTATAAACAAATCTTTTTGTTGTTCAAATCTGTAGATCATGCAGCGGATGATAGATGGATGAGGGATTATGTAGCAAATAAGGTAAATATAGAATTATCTGACCAGTCAATCGCATAATTCCAGTGGCCCTGAGTATGTGCAGACAAACAGATAAATGTGGTTCTATTTTGGTAAACTATATTAGCTAAAGACAGTGAAGTAGCTCTGGCCAATAATGGATGGGATAGGCCTTCTGCCTAAACATTCCAATTTTTGTCTATCTGTTTCTTGCTTTTTAATTTAGATCATTCAACCCTTAGTAAGTGGAATGCTCAAATAGCCTTAGAGCTCTTCTTCCTCAGGCTGTATGGGTTGACAAAAGGCTTTCTCCAACCCTATAACTCGGATTCAGGCAGTGGGCTATAAGTCTGTATTTGAACATTGGAATGTTGTGAGCTCCACTGAAAATAGGGGGTAGCTCAGGGCCAATAATGGCTGGTAAACACTCTATGCTCCAACTTTCTAATGTTTGTATTTCTGTTTCTCATTGTTTAAACCATTCAACCCTCGGTGGGTTGAAACATTCTAAAATCCTTATAGCCATTTTGCCTTGGCCTTTACTAGTTGCTCCCTCTTCATACCGCAAGTTCAGGGCCTGTAACAACCAGTATAACCTTCGCCAGTGGGCTGTAGAGTTATAATGTATGCAACATAGCTTTTAATTAAAGCATGTTCCAACACGTTTTGTGTGTTTTAAGAAAAGAAGCAAAAGGCTAACTACAACGAACATCTTGGGAACAAAGCTAAATATAGTCCTTATGTCTCAGAATGCACTATGTCAGTTGTAAAATGATTGTGTAGTAAACAAAAAGAGGGTAGAGATTTTACATTTCAAAATAAAAAAAACTAAGCGTGGACCCTGTATGATATTTTTTAATGAAACTGAAATGATGTACCCAGTTTCTCTTTTAGAATTCGTCTCTGATTACCAATAAATCAGTTATTCTCTGTTGTGTTTGCAGGCAAGATCGGATTTCGACCAAAAATAAACCTGGCACAAAAAAAAAGGCCACATATGTGGATCACACTTTTTCTTGAAAAATTTCTAGGATAGTATCAGAGGGATATTTTTCTGAGAACTAAGTGGTAAATTAAATGTTTTAAAGCTTGTAGGTCCACTAACATGGGTCAAGGCTGGAACTTTATTATTCCACTGTACCGCTGAAAACTCTAGGAGCAAAGCAGCAGGGCAACCTATGTGACTTTAATAGCTGCCTGCCAGCAGCAGTTTGGTTCTTCAGAGTTTGCAGGCATCTAAGGCCTAGCGGATTGAAACCACTAGACCATGCATACTACATCCACTAGTCACAACACATGGCATTTGTAGAAAGGCCATGACTGACAGGGGGGCAATGGATTTAGGAATAAGACACAAATAGATGTTTGCCATGCACCAGCTCATGCATGAAATATCTGGCCCTTTGAGTGTCAGTATGTGTTCTTTGTCATATTGTCTGTACATTCTTCTTTGTTTCTCTTCCATGGTGGCACCAGGCTCAATAACCACTGCCAACCATTTAGCCAATGAGGTCCCCTCATACTGGCCTGTCTCAATTGGCCTTCTGACACTGAATGAAAAGCTAGTCTGAGTCTTTTCCACCGAGAACCCTGCCTCTTGCCTTCACGTGGCACCCCACCACAGAATAAGCCTCACCACCACAGCTGCTATTGTCCAGGACCCAAGCCTCCTCTTCTTTATCACATTCCCAACCTTCCCATGTCTCCATAGTCTGCATGCAGCCACTACTTAGACTCCCCTCCCATCAACGTCATTCAGGGGTCGCCAGGGTCGCACATTTGACCCCAGGTGATCAAATTAGTGCCAGGAGCACAGGGACAGCTCGTCCTTATGGATGTGCGTTGGGGCTCAAGGTTCCTTGTATTCTGACAATTATTTTACATATAGTAAATAATAGCATATTATTCACTATTGGTTTAATAAAGAAAGGAGTACAATTACCCGGAATATGATCCTCCCTGGCAGCAGAGGTGAATAAAAGATGCTTTTAAATGTGTGGTGTGTGCGTGCTTGTAGGTGAGAGTCTGTTCATGTGAGAGAGAGGCTGTGTGTATATGTAAATGTGAATGTATGGGTAAGCATGTGTGCGTGAGTGAACATAAATGTCAAATGGTGTGTGATGTCACTTCCACTACCCCTTGCATTTTGATAAATTAGTGTTCATGTGCCCTTCACAAAAACTGCTCACCCTTTGTCTGACTCCACAGCCTCTCCCCATCCTATAACAGCGTCCCTAGTCATACTCTCCAGCTTCCCTTGGCTGTCCGGCTTCAGATCCTTCACTGACTCTATGACTGTGCCCAATGTTCCCCAGATCCCACAGCCTCTGCCTGTTTCATTGACAATCCAACACAGTCCGACTCCCCCTGACTCACAAGTGTATCACTTTTCTCTGATTTTCCATTTCCCTGTCTCTAATTACATTTCTCCTATTGCATCTGTACTCCTATTTCCATCTTTTGCTACTTTCTGGGTCCAACCCTCACAACCGTGTCCGAAGGTGTGTTTATTTTTAGTTTACTATTGACTTTCCCAGAAGGTTAAAAAAATGTACAATTTTAAAATACACAGATGAAAACATCCAACAGCAATATCCATTGACAACGAATGTTTTAGGATAAAGTACAATATATATACAAAACAAGTTCAAAATGAAAGAAAACACAATAATAATGAGTGACTGAAGGCATAGATAATTCAAATTTCAAAGCTTATTTAGCATTAGGAACTCTGTTTCAAATAAATATAATACTCAGGAATTTTTGGTGAACATGATAAAGGTTAAGGCATACAAATAGTTCTTAGTTCAGATTACACTTGTTCCTTTCCTCTCTATTATTCCTTCTCACACCGGTCTCTAATGTGTTTCTCTTGTCCCATTTTCTGTCTGCCCATTGCCATTTCGTCCTTTTGTCTTATTTTGCATGTCTAGTTCTCTTTATTCTCTTGGTCTGTGTGAAACTCTTCAAATTTTATTACCTCTATGGTCATGTCTCACCTTGGGAAACATCCATTACAGCGCAATGCCTTTATAACACAGTTAATACAATACAGGATCCATTACAACGCATGCCATTAAAACACATATGCCTCACCTTCTCTGAGGTAAGCACCCAGCTGTGTTAGAATAGTAATTTTCGTTGTAACGGAATATGCGTTGTAATGGCTTGGGTTGTAATGGCATGAACTGTAATGGAAGCTGTGTTGTATTAACCACGTTGTAAAGATATGCGTTGTAATAGTTTGAGTTGTAATGTCATACATTAATCACCACTCGCTCACACACTGTGCATTCACTGTTTAGTTTTTTCTTTGGTGCTTTGTCTACAGACATCCTCTTTCTCTCTACCCAAGTGTGTTTGCGTTTCGAAATTATTTGTGTGCCATTTAGTTTATGCCCCTGTTTTTTTAATCCTTCCTCTTTTCAGTGCTTTCCCATTCTCAAGTTAATTTCCATGCGCCCATCAATCCCCATTCATCAAGTGCTGTTACTCCATTAGTGCCCATCTGTCTCATCAAATCTCCCAACATTCTGTCTTCTTCTTCTCCACAGTCTCTCTTTTCATACATTTGACCATGAAGGACCTCCTATCTGATCCTTTCCCTTTCATCTCTTCTATATCCATAACCCCATTCACTCACCATCTCTGTACCATCGCTTTCTTGTGTTCCTCTATCATCTTTAGCAGGTTTAAATTATTTTCAATGTACAGCTACTCCCAATCTCTTTATGCCCTTCTTCCACTTTCCCATGCCTCTCTTGCGTCTTCCCTTACGTCATCATCTCCGCATTCTTCTACCCTTCTTTGAGCCACTTTCAATTCATACCTCTCAATCATTGGTGTAACATAGACCTCCACAGCCCCCACAGTGTGGGGGAGTCCAAGCTCCAGAGCCCCCTCCCTCAGCACAGCATCCTGGCTTGAGAGTTCTGAACTGACTCCAGAGGGAGGGCTTCTCCATGTACTTTGCAGGGGGGCTCCTTCACATTTTGTTATGTGGCTACTCTCAATGATTCCTCAGTGCAAGCGGTGCAAGTGACACCACTAGATCTCCCATCATTCACCTACAGAGGATAGAACATTGCTGAATTTTCCATCATCCATCTGGACAGGAAGTGACCTTACTGGTTTTCCTGCCAAAACCATCTTTAAAAGAAGAAGCCAAGCCAGAGGACTTCCTTTCTTATGACCCATCAGCACAGGAAGTGACATCACTGGATCTCCCATCATTTATTTGGACAGGAAGTGATCTTACTGATTTTCCTGCCAAAACCGTCTTTTAAAGAAGAAGCCAAGCAAGAGCACTTCATTTCCATCACCCATCAGCAGAGGAAATGACAACACCTGCACAGGAAGTGACATCACTGAATTTCCCATCATCCATCGAGACAGGAAGTGACTTTACTGGTTTGCCCACCAAAACCATATTTAAAAGAAGAAGCCAAGCAAGAGGACTTCAGTTCCCATCACTCTTCAGCACAGGAAAGTACATCATGGCACTATGCACTCCTCGCCCTGCCCAGGACTTACTTAATGGCAGCTGCAACACAGATGAACAAGGGACACACCACTGGCATGTCAAACGCAGGCCCATCTGCACCCGTCCTTGCCAGGCCCTCACCCAGTGCCAGGAATCCTGGTCTAATCACTGTCCAACAATACTCTGCAGCACTCCTTAGGATACTAGACCCCGGATGCTGTTCCCCGCAACTATTTTCATGCCGTCCCTTACACCATTGTAGAAGCTTTCACCTGCACCCACTGATGGTTCTTCAGCAGACACCCACTCAAACACCCCACACAAATCTAACAATGCCCTCAACACCCCCTTCTAATACACAGGCACCAACAACGCCTACACCCCCACCCTACTGCACATGCCAAAGCAAACCTGCATGTCATCACCCACTTGCATGCATGCTTCTCAACACACAATCACTCAAGAGCAGGCTACAAGATCATTCAACAGGACCGCCTTCACAAGCCAGGGGGAAGACTCGCTATCTTTTACGAGGAATCCATCAAATGCACAACATCCGCAGAGAACGCCAACCCATTCATGGAACACCTGCACTTCATGCTGCAAATCTCTGAAAACTTCACCTTGAACAGAACCCTCACCTACCAACCACCTGGACCATGAGCCATATTTACCAACCTCATCACCAACTTTATCGCTCCACTCACAATTGACTCCAGAGCCTGCATTTTCCTGGGTGACTTAAACTTTCACCAGGATGACCTTAACGTCCCCTGCTCCACAGCATTCCTTGAAACCTTGAGCAATATCAGACTCACACAGCTCCTCCCCAGAACCAACATTCACTGCAGGACACACACTGGACCCCATCTTCACCACAAGAGACAGCATCAAATACAACTCCACCAATCCACTCCCATACCCTGACCACTTTATCATCTGCTTCCAAATCATCAGACCTCAAGTCAAAACCCCACCCAGGTCGAGAATTCTGAGCCACAGCAGGGACAGCATCACAAAAGCAGACTGGCTCAGCATCCTCAACATAGATCAACCTAGCCCCACAGACAACCTCAACAACTGGATCAAGAACTGCGCGGACTCCCTCGAACCCATCAAAACCAACAAGCATAGTAGATCAAACAAGCAAGGGCAGTTGGCAAACAGATGACGTCTGAGACACCGAAAGACACTGTAAACAGCTAGAAAGGAAATGGAGAGCCAGCCACGACACCACAGACAGAACTAACTACAAGGCTTCACTCAGATGCTATCATCAGCAAATAAGGGAAACCAAGAAAAAAGCACTAGTGGACCACATTGAAGGAAGCTCTAACAGCTGCAAGGTGATTTAATTGCTCATTAAGATTTTGCTTCACCCTCAGCCACTGTCAACAACATTGCTGCCTCCCAATATCTCTGTAACAAACTATCCAACTTCTTCCAAAGCATCTGCAGCAACTTCATACAGCAACCCAACCCCAGAGAAGTAACCTACCCAACCACCAACCAAGATGACCATTCGACCGAATGGATGACCCTCAACAGAAATGACACAGTGGAAAATCATGCGGACCATCCACTCAGGTACTCCAACTGACCCATGCCCTCACTCCATCCAGAACCAATCAGTACCACCCTAGCCCACATCATCAACATCCCTATCACATTGGACACGTTTTCAGAAGGATGGAAACTTGCAGGAATCAACGCCATCCTCAAGAAGCCCAACGCATACCTGAATCAACTGAGCAACTTCTGACCCATCTCTCTGCTCCCCTATCAAGCCAAAGTGATTGATAAGGCCATCAAGAAGCAACTCACTACCCACTTCAAACTTTACCATCTTCTTGACAACAGTCAATGGGGATTCATAAAGCACCTCAGAACAGAAACAGCACTCATTGTGGCCTCTGATTGCATTCGAATCATCCTGGACCAAGGAGACTGCAAGACTATCTGCCGTAACACCCTCATCAGAAGAATCCAGTAGATTGGAATACAAGGATCTGCTCTCAAATGGATCTGTTCTTTCCTCTCGGGAAGAGCCTACAGAGTCAGTTTGTCACTGTTCACATCAGAGACCAAGAGATTGATATGCAGAGTTCCACTGGGATCATCACTCAGCACCACCCTTTTCAATATATACATGACACCAATCATCTACATCATCCTATCTCAAGACATCACCATCATCTCCTATGCTGATGACACCCAACTTATCCTCTCCCTGACTGACAAGACAGCCACCACTAGGACCAGATTTACCAACGAAATGACCATGGTTGCAGACTGGATGTGACCCAACTGCCTGCAGTTGAACTCCGACAAGACAGAAATACTCTTCTTTGGTAACAAGATCTCCCCATGGGACTCTCGCTGGTGACTGTCGAAGCTAGGACCAACACCCACATACACAGACCATGCAAGAAATCTAGGGATCATCCTAGATGACAAGCTAAACATAAAGGCTCAAGTCCACACAGTGTGTACCACCTGCTTCCACATCCTACGTGTGCTGTAAAAGATCTTCCAAGGGTTGCCTCAGGACACTAGAAGGACCATCACGCAAGCACTTATAACAAGCAAGCTTGACTACGGCAACACTTTCTATGCCTTAATCTCCTAACAACACCTACACAGAGTAAGGACCATCCAGAACATTGCTGCAAGACTCATAGTCGACCTCCCACACCACACCTCACGAACTTTCACGGATGTATGACATTACAACGCATGCTTTTACCACGCATGCCTTTACAACGTGGTATTTACAACGCATGCCTTTACAACGCATAGCACTTTGGGGTGCTGGATAGTGAATAGTTTAATTTACTATTCCAACTCCAGTCCCCGTGGATAGTAGGGAAGGTGTTGGATAGTAAATTAAATCTATTCCCTATCCTAGAGCGCCCCCCAGCGCAATGCGTTGTAATGGTTTGCGTTGTAAATACCGTGTTGCAAAGGCACTACATTGTAAAAGTTGCGTTGTAAAGGTTGTACACCAACCAGAATACCTGAACAGCTGCATACATTTTCACCAACCCACCAGACACCTACGCTCTGCCTCACTGTCACTCACACACATTCCACACATCCACAAAAGCAAAACTGGAGGTTGCTGATTCTCCTACATTGCACTCAAGACATGGAAGACCTCCCTCAACACATCAGAGCCTCCTTCTCACTTCTTGAGCTCCACAAGATGCTGAAGACCTGGCTCTTCGTATAAGCATGTTGGGGACCTCACACCGGCACACCTGCCCAAGCACCAGGATACCCTTACAGGTGAATATTCCGCTATACAAATCAATATAGTATAACAAAACCTAAGCCTCTCCGACTTGCCCAGGCTCTTAAACCATGTACCAAAAACACTCCCTCTCCTCCTGACTCTCATGCGTCAGGTATCTAATTATATGGCTAGTTCCCTAGCTAGTACCCCAATCTCCACTTACATGAATTATCTCCTACCTCTGCTGACCAGCCATTCTCCTTGCCCTTGTACCCCATACTAAGGCCCATTCTTCCATTCCTCTAACTCCATAACATCCTCAAAACTCCTCCATAGAAGTTGTTAGCAATTTTCGAGATTCCACAACCTTTATCTACAATTGCCTTTAGAATTTGACTCCTGCCCTAGGCCTATATCACTCGTCCTGAATCCTTAGCTTCCTACTGGTTGCCATACCAGACTACCAACCTCTCTCCCCCTTCATATTCACTCTTCATTAGGCTTGTCTCATGGGCATCTTTTTTTAACCAACCTCTCACTTTTAAAAGGCCTTAACCCTACCCTCTCCCCTCAGGATATATGCTTAGCTTCTAGCTACTCTCCCTTTCCCACATACCCCATCCTTGTTCCCCCTTTTCACTGTCTGCTTTGCACCCTAGCCTCCTTTCACCTTCACTGACATTCCAACTTCTTCCTCTTTCAGGACTGCCAGCCTTTCTCATTGCCCATGACTCTAACCTCTTGCACCCATCCTGACCACTCAGCAATGCTTCCTGCTATCCCTTGCCATATTTCTATCCATTCTCGTTGTAAATTAGTTTACCCACCTCTCACCAGATTTTCCAATTCTCCTGGTACATTGCTCCCAGGTTCTCGGATTCCATATACTCTCCCTTTTTCTATGCTTCCTGTCCATACTAACCTCTGACCATTCACCAGAATCCATCTTTTCTTTACCTGTCTCCCTCACCTTATTACTTCCTGTTGAACTCCGGACTACCCTTCTACTTTGACTCGTCAGTCTCTTCCCTTGGGAAACCCACCATTTACCACAACTTTTCTTCTCCTCTACCTCAATCCCACTGTACGACACCTGTTCCTCTTCACTTACATTTCCTCCTCACTGAAGTCTCTGCCCTCTCCAAAAATAACATCCGCTGACAGGCTGGATAGCTATTCAAAAAGGGGGGTGGTGATGGACAGAGTATCTGAATTAAGCAGAACACTCCTACCCAGTCAAAAGGCTGGATAGCTAGGCATACATGACTTGGCCAGTGAAGTTTTTAAGATAAAAGTTCCAGAAGGCAAGGCTGACAGAAATTGTGGTAGAGGGATGTAGTTTAGTGTTGTCGGAGTTTGAGGTGTTTTTTGGTGCATTCATTTCCATGTAAAATGGTGTTTTTTTTACCAACTTAACCAATGTCACCTGTGCCATCCCTAAAGATCAGCTTTCTCCATTACTTGTCTCCAGTAAACGACACAATTACCGACAATTATTGAAAAATTTCAAGGTCATCATCATCAAAAACTTGATCCAACAGAACGTGTCTGTCTTAACTCTTAACTGTCTTAACTCCTCTAATATCAAGATATTTCTCCTTGTGTTAGATGATATGCATTGCATACACTGGAGGGTCGTTCAATGTAGTTAATAATGTTACAAAAATGCTTTCAACCACTTACACATCATTTGACCAATCCTATCCATACTGCTCCTGTCCCACAGGGTCACATAGGTGCTTGCTGTGGTGATCTCAAAAACTGAATACTGTAATGGAATATATTGTACCTTCGTGCTAAGATTATGGTTTAACTGCAGAATGCAACACTACGCTTATCTTATTATTGACGTCTATTGACCTTATCACACCTTCTCTGATGACACTTCACTGGATACCTTCTAAAAAAGGATTTGGTTTCATGACTATGTGCCTTGGTCACAGTGTCAGTTGTGGTCTAGCTTCATCATATTGCTGCTGCCTTACTGACTGACTAGTCATACACTCAGGAATATACAGATGCTTTGGTGGCCCCTAATTCCATGCTGAAGGCTTCTCTTTCTGAAACATGCTTCATTCTTCTGAACTGAGGATAACTTCCCTTTATCAAATACATGAAATCCCTGGTGCCAGGCCTATTCCAACATGCTTTTGATCTGCTCATCTGCTGATAGTTAAACTCTTAGGTCCTTTAAAGTACTATAAAGCGGTGTCTGGCCAGCCCCAGCACTCTGATAATAAAGTGAATGAAATAATATGAATTCAGATCTCAACCAAAGCACCCTCACTTTTATCTTCCTAAAGTTTGGAGAAGCATGCAGCCCTTGTGTCCAATCACTCCTACTGTATTAAATGGCATTGAAATTACAGGGTAGTGTTGTAATCCTGTGAACCTATGAGTATCACAATGCTATTTATGTATTCCTCACAATATCAGAATCAGATTTCCTCTGACTGCCTTTTAATAAAATTCAAACCGCAAATGAAACTCAGAACCAGTTGACTAATGTACTTTCCTATGAACATGCAAAGAAATCTGTCAAAGATAAAATTAAGGCCATAGCAAACAGAGCTCAAGCAGCTCACAGTGGTTTAAATGAGGTGTGTTTCTATGACTGAAACTTGTTTTGCTGTAACATGTTGTTCAATACATAAACTCACACGTCAATAATGTTGTGGCATTACTGCCTGACCAGCCTCGCAGCTTTAGCATCTCTGTAGCTGCCTATAATGAATGAATTATTAAATATGAAACAAAAAACCTAACACAACTTTCCAGGAACCCCCCACATTGAATGTTGAATAGACCTGCATATTTTGCAGCGGCATGGGTGTACGTTTACAGGTGAGTCTTTATTTGACCTCAGTATTGTAGACTATTTCTGTCGCTTTTCAAACAGCCACAAGACTGGAGCCTTCTACAAAGTGCTGTAAGAAAATACTCTAACAAAATAATTTTCGTGTGTCCTGCATTTTAGCATTTACTTACATTTATGCAAATGAGAACTATTTGATCCATTCACTTTCTGTCCCAGATTGAAGACAAAAATTATAGAAATCCACGGGCAGGGAGTAATTCCTTTATTTCATCCATCTTTTTTTGTTTTTCTCAGTGAATTGCCCTAAATCGGTCCCACAAGTCACTGGGACGAAGGGCTCAAGCTGTACCGCACCAATGAGTCCCTACAATGCCAAAGCCTATTTAGTGTCTTACAACACAGTTCAGTGAGAAAATTCTGCATAACCCCTGGTAGCTACTGCAGAAGTAACAGGCTTTTCCTCAGAGAAATGTGTCAGGTTCAAGCAGTACACACGACATTAAAGTTACAAAAACAATACAATAACATTTCACTACATGATTTTTTAAGTTTCAGCCAAAAAGTGCCAAGAAGTACAAAGTGCCTTCTAGCTAGGCAAGGCAGGATGCTGCAGCTTGAGTGGATCCCTTCATGTCAAATGCAAGGAGTTTGGGCTCCAGCTGAAAGATACAGTATTGGTAGCATAACCTCTTAGTGCGTCAAAACTGAGTTTTCTAGCTGCCGAGGTTCCTCCCACAGGACAAGTCTGAATGCAGTAGCTAGCCAGGGTTCCTTAGGACCAGAAAAATGTATTGAAAATCCCTACAAAAGCACTTTTCTTTGTATGAGAAAGCTCAGATTGGAGCAAACCAAGAAGTTTTGTCCATCGAGGTTCCACTCTCCTTAGAGTTGCCTCAGCACCTTGTCCCTCTTCTCAAAAGATAAAATAAACATGGCAAAATTCCAGTTGCAGCTTTTTTTTAGATGCTGTAAAAGTAAGTTGCTTCTGGTCTCACCCACAGGTTTCTTGTCTCACTCCAGCTTAGGTTTCTAGAGGAGTCTCTTCCCAGTGGGCTGTTGATTCCCCACATAGGACAGGGCCCTTCTTCAACCTTTTAGATTTATAGTGCAGGTACAGTTAGATGCCAGCCAACTGTTCCTTGTAAAACACTTCCATTCCCTGGGTTCAAGTGAAGAGCAGGAAACATCTCAGGATTCTTTACAGCCAGATCAGGCAGGATTCATTCTTCTCATGTTTTCTCCCGGGTCCAGAAGCGGTCTCAGTATCTTTTTTTAATGCACTAGCCAGTGATTGGTGAATTTCCTAAGCCGAAACAATACAGAATTTCCTCGAAAACACGCCTCCCTTTTTCAGCACTTCTTGTCACAGTTGACTGTGAAACTTCCAAACTTTAGGAGTGCCAAATAACCTTGGCAGCTCAAGCCCTATGGAAACGAGGAGACAACCATTCTTCCTAATCTAGAGACAGTGTTTCCTCCTGTTGTGGGCAGAGATGAATGTCTGAGAGGACACTCTGGATTAAAGGCTTTTGTTACTTGAGATTCTTATGGTATCATTTTTTTTTTTTAAACAATTTTTATTGCAGGGTTATGTAGAACACACAGTGACATAGTGAGCATCATACAGTCCAGAGTTACAGTATATCGAATGTTTCCTAGTTACGTTAGACACAGCCATTTAGCCCACATCCCGGAGGCAGGGCGGCGTCAGTTCGCTATATTGTACACTCTTCGGGCCAAGCCCGACATCACCGACAGTGCTACAGGATCTCCGCACTCTGCTTTTATCCGTGTAATGTGGTGCATCGCACTGTTGGTCTGATAATGATGTGCGTAGTCTACTGTGGGAACCCTTAACAGTAAACCCCTCCCCCTTCCCTCCCCTCCCTGTGTCAGCGTCAGTGCTCAGTGCAATCATATGTGCTTAAATCGTGGGAACACGGAGTTAATGCGTTTTACTGCATGTGTGCTACCAGCGGAAGTGCCGCGGCGTAATTGTCCCTGTTCGAGTTGTCGTGACTTGTGTCTCCTCCTCTTCATCCTCCTATATCATGCTATCCCTTAATGCCTGCACAAGTATTTCCCACATCATTGCTGCTTCTTGCGCCTTGTCATCTAATCTACGGCGAGCCATCTGGTAGCGTATCGTGCCCTCTGCAGTCGCCCACTTCAGGAAGTCATTCAACCATCTTCTATGTGTCGGTGCCACCTTTGACTTCCACCCCTTAGTCAACTCTCTCTTTGCTATGAGTAAGCCCATGTCTATAAATTTACTCGACAGCTTGTTTTTCTTCGTGTGAGGGAACCAATGTAAAATGGATACTGCACTATCATAGTGTAAGTTCCTGTCAGTGACTGCGTTCAGGGTCTCTTCGATTTCCGTCCAGTATTCTTGTAGTCCTGGGCAGCCCCTTAACATATGGACCAGGTCAGCTCCCACTTGATTACATCTAGGGCATGCTGCGTCTGCTACGTGAAAGTACGCTGCGATTTTGCTCGGAGTGAGGTAAGCTCGGTGGAGGATATAAAGGTGTATCAATTGGAAGCGCGCGTTCCTAGTGCCCTTACTGGCTCTCCGCACTAACTGTGACCATATAGTGTCTGGGATGTCTAAGTGCAGGTCCGCTTCCCATTTATTCTTAAGTGACGTGAGTGGTAGTAGGGTTTCCGTGTGCATTCTGTGATAAAGGCATGTAACGGCTTTAAATGTTCCCGCCGCCATCATGGTATACTGGCATGCTAGCGACGTTACAGGCTCTATCAGGCCCCCCCAGTGCACTTGTATGGCTCTCACCACCGCCGCATGCAGTAGGTAGTCCCCCCTCGGGAAATGGTACCGCTCTTGCAAGGTCGGGTACGGGGACAACACCCCATCCTCATCGAGGTCACCTATCATCTGCAGCCCCGCCTCTTCCCAAAGATGCAGTCCCGACCAGTCGCCGCCATGCGGGAGCGCCGTCACCATACCCAGCGGGATTTCAGGAGCATACGGGTGACCAGGTCATGTTCGCCTTTGCAAGCGGTTCCAGCACAGGCGAAGGGTCCGCTCCTCCTGGGAGAGCTCCCGCAGAAGCAGTTTCTGTTGTAGAGTAATATATGCTAGGACATGGCGGGGCGTGCCAAACTCCCTCCCCTGCTCTGGGTACACCCTCGCTACTTCCTGCGTGAAGAATTGCAACTGAGCTGCTAAGTAGTAGAGCTCAAAGTCCGGGACAGCGAGGGCCCCCTCGTCCTTAGGACGGGTCAGCGTTGTTAGTGCCACCCTGCGTCTGCCCGTTCCCCACAAAAAGGACACCAACATTGATTTCAACTGTTTGAAGACTGCGCCGGGTATCCACACGGGGAGAGTTCGGAAGTAAGATTCTTATGGTATCATGCTGTCAAAAGACAGATGTCAGTTCTTGTGCTTGGTGATCCCATTTGTTTCTGTCACTTCCTAGATATCACATTACAGATAAGTGGCCACTTACAAGTCTTTCTGCTTTTTTTAATTTGACCTTTTGTTTCCTGGCAGTGGTCATCTTCACACTTAATCAGGATGCTAATTACTGCCACTGGAGTTAATGAAAGCCAACACAACTGGTTTACAACTGCTAGGATTCCAGACAACAAAAAGCATGATTTATAAATGCTATCTTTCTGATGTAAAATCTGCCTTAATTTACTGAACTGTATTTCTAATAATCATTAAAAAGGAACTGTCGGGGGCGCGGCCAAGATGGCGACTGGGTAAGATGTGCCTTGATCGTCTCCCCGCTCCCATCGGCCTGCCGAGATGTCTAGCTGCAGTTCACGGAGCAGTGTGAGGTCCCAAAAGCTGGGAAAGTGTTGGAGGAACCCACCGGGCACCAGACTGAGAGGGACGAACAGGCGGTGTGACTCCTATCCACCCAGCACGCAACGGCAACAAGGAGGCAATATGGCGGCACCCTGATGCAGGGGAAAGGGGCTGGATACCCCAAGCCAAACTTAAGCAGATGGACTAGTGGAGGCATAGAGCGGCGCGGGATGCAACACAACAGAGGTATGCTGCAACGAGACCCGAAGAGCTCCGCTAGTTAAGGGCACTGAGAGTCCCGAGCGCAGGCCCCTGGAGAGCACCACTGCAGCCAGGAGAACTCTCGAGGAGAAGAAGCGGCCAAAAACGGGAGGTGAGTCCCTCCCCCTTAACGTGCATAGGAGCGGGGCGGAGAGCGACCAGATAAGAGAGATGACACCCCAAAGCAATAAAGGGACCCGCGGCGCACGGAAGGTTTGAGGAGTCGCCTGGAACGAGACGGGGAGGGCATACCTGCAAGCAACACAGAGCTGGGGAGGAGGTCGAGTGGCAGAGGGGGCTGAACGACAACAATTTAGGCCCATGGAAGAATGGCGAGGGAGACAAAGAGTCAGCGGGCACTCACTCGAGCACTGCAGAGCTTGAAGCAGAGCACATAGAGAGTTAAGCAAAACAGGGCAGATGAGGAAGACGAGTGGCAGAGGGGGTTGAATTACAACAAATTAAGGCCCAGTGAAGAGCGGCGAGGGAGACAAGGAGCCAGTGGGCATTCACTCGAGCAATGCAGAGCCTGAAGTAGAGCAGGTAGCGAGCTAAGCAGTACAGGGCTGAAGAGAAGGTTGAGTGTCAGAGGGGGCCAAAGGACAACAATTTAGGGCCCAGTGAAAAGCGGCAAGGGAGACAAAGAGCCAGAGGACACTTACTCAAACAAGGCAGAGCCTGAAGTAGAGCAAGCAGAGAGGTGGCTCCTAGATATCGCTGCCGTCGAGGGGGAATGGAGACGAGGCCAGCGGAGGACGAAAGCGGCAACCCCTGAGGTCCCAGATTAGCTAACAGATGGGCAGTCCTTGCTAGGAACTCGCAAGGTGAGAGTGCGGACAGGTACGCAAAGCGTGTTTACACCTCCGGGGGCGGACAAGAGTTGCGGGGAGAGCAGGCAAACTTTGGAAGGCGACACCCTAAAGGGCCCACGAGTCCCACAGTACACAGGGGCCTGAGGAGGTGCTGGTGAGGAGGACGGGGAAAGCGGCCATCTGGGTCCCACAAAGCAGAAGAGAACGACAATCGGCTGAGTGAGCTTGGAAGGAACGAAATAGGGCCCAGCCATGCCGCTAAAATGGAGGGTTCCGAATACCTAAGAGGCAAGCCAGCCACACAGACATTGTGCAACACGCATCAGGAGCAGTAAGGTGAGAGGAGAAACCAGTTAGCAGGGACAGCCAGCATGTCTACAGTACGAGGGAAAAAAGACCGGAACCTAAAAAATATGCTGACCAAGCTACCCACAGCAAGCGGTGGCGAGGGCGTACAACACTGGCACCACAATCGGGACAGGATTCGGGGTCCACAGAAGCCCATACTTTTTTGGAAATTATATTCAATACATTGCGAGAGGATCTACAGTCACTGAAGGGCGAAATAGCATCAGAAATTAAGGAGGTTCACAGGGACATAGATGCAGTGGGGGCACGAGTGGGAAGCATCAAGGAACAAGACCACACTTGGGATGAGGAAGTGGCACAATTACAGCAGGAAGTGATTAGGCTGCGGGAACAACAAGTGGACCTCCAGGCGCACAACGAAGACCTGAAGAACAGGTCGCGCCGGAACAACATCCACATTAAGGGTTGTCCCTCCCAAAAAAGAAGGTGCAGATATTGCCCAATACCTACAGGGACTCTTTCCCAGAATACTGTATGCCACTCCGGACTTCGAAATTAAGATAGACCGGGCACACAGGGTGGGAACACAGAGACGAGCGCCAGCACCTCCTCCTGATATCCTAGCTTTCCTCCCGGATTTCCAGCTGAAATAATTGATTTACGAAAAGCCAGATATAAGCATCCACTCAAGTACCAAGAACACCATGTTGCCCTATACCAAGACCTTGCCACGATCACCTTACAAAAAAAAAGGGAATACCGGCCGGCGACAATGAATCTATGACCGCAGGGAATTGCTTTTTCATGGGGACATTGTTTCAGGCTGATCTTCAAGCTGCAGGGCAAGCTGCACCAACTCAGATCCTTGCAAGAAACATGTTGGATATTAGGTATTGAATACAACCGGAGGAGGAAGAGAGAAGGGGTCCTACGGCATCCCCGGGTCGATGGCAACGGGTCGGATGTGGTTGCAAGATTGAGCGAACAGCGAAACCGGACCCCACTACGATAGCATAGGAGAGACAAGCAGTTCTGGACTCGTTGTCCAAGGAGAAGACGTCCCCTGAATATACCTAAAGGGTCAAAAGACAGATAAGTGGGAAAAGAGGGCTGGAAGGGCATCGGGGCTTTCTGATGGGGAGGGGGCATTGCGTTTTTTTTTTCTTTGGCCTCATCATGAACCCGACACTTTGGATCACCAAGGACATGCGAACTCGACATGTGGGTCCTGGACAATATGGGGTCTTGTTAGGGATCCCGTTCGGGTTAGGGAGGGGGGCTGGGGACTGGTACTTATGCTGAAAGAGCTACAGGGGCAAATGGTATTTCCTAGGAGCTCAGATACATCAGGGCAAGAGAGGAAGGGAGGCGATATGGAAACTCTGAAATAAGGTTAGATATGAAAATACCCATTCTTAAACTATGTTGTATGGCACATTGAAGGTACTCACACTCAATGTGAAGGGCTTTAATAACCCCATAAAGAGAAAGGTCATTCTCTCCTACTTGGAGAACTCTGGCAGAGGTGTGCCTTCTACATGAGACCCACCTGCTCTCAAAAGATTGGCACCGGCTGCGGTTGTGTACCTTTCCCCAGCAGTTCTTTTCTTCCTCTTCAGATAAAAAGGCCGGAGTGGCAATTTTGATCGCTAAATGTTTTCAGGGGGAGGTGCGGGACAAAATTGCAGAAATTAAAGGGAGGTTCCTAGCATACAAGATACAAATGCGGGGGCACACATGGGTGGTGGGTTCAGTATCCGCCCCTAACTCGTGACAGGAACTCTTTTTACAGTCAGCTTTTTAAGAGGTCATGAATAGACAAGAACGCTTGAAAGTGGTGGGTGGAGACTTAAATATAGTAATGGTTGCAATCAAGGATAGATCGGGGAGCCAATACATGCAAACTGGAGAACTGTCACAAGAGGGGGTCAGTTGGTTCCGGTACATGGGGTTGGTGGATTGCTGGTGGGGAAAACACCCCCAAACCTCACAATACTCATTCTATTCCCAAGGCACATATGCCCGATTGGACTACATAATAGGCACAACGGAATTCAATAAGCTAGTAGAGGACGCCGACATCATAATGGCAGCGTTATCCAATCACGATGCTTTCATGATCTCTCTGTGGCTGCCACTGCAGCGGAAGCCACAGGGGTGCTGGAGGTTAAGGGAAAGTATGCTGCATAAAGATACAGTGACATAGCAGATCACCAAGTGTATTAAAGACTACCTAGAGGGGAACAACACTTCAGATATCTCGGTGGCCACGTTGTAGGAAGCGCTGAAAGCTGTGGTGAGGGGTGAGCTAATCGCCATTGCGGCAGCAGAGAATAGGGAACAAAAGGATAAGAGGGATCAATTAGGGGCACACGTTTTAGAACTAGAAAGGGTTCACAGGCGGACGGGGGCACCAAGAGTATGGAAACAGCTGAAGGCAGCGAGGGAACAACTGGCAGGGCTGGATCTCGATAGAGCGGAATATGCAGCACTGAGATTAAAGTACTCCCACTACATTGGGGGAGACAAGACAGGGAGAATTCTGGCAAATAAACTCAGGGCCAGGAGCCAACAGTCCAAGATCCAGGCTATCAAGAATAGCAAGGGGGAGGATCTGGTAGAAGACGAAGATATAGCTCACACACTCAGGGACTTCTTTGCTGATTTATATAAGGGGGAAGCTAGGTCGGAGCAGCTTATGACATTGATTTGGAAGGGGCACATACATCCACGATATCTACAGATCAGGCAGATTTGATAGACTCCCCCATAAAGCCATAGGAAGTGATTGGTGTGATATCACTACTTAAACTCCTCAAATCGCCGGGGCCGGATGGCTTCTCAACAGGTTTTCACAAATCCTTTTGCCACATCTGAGCACCGGTGCTGAAGCGGCTCTTTAATTCATTCGACGGACTGGGTTCGATCCCTCCTGGAATGTTGTCGGCATCCATTGTGGTGCTACCCAAACCCGGAAAAGACAAGACAGTATACCCCTCCTTAATGTGGATTTAAAGCTATTCACAAGCATATTAGCAACAAGACTAGGCCCACTAATGCCCGGTATAATAGAACTGGATCAAGCAGGATTTGTCCAAAATCAGCAAAGCGGGGACAACATCAAGAGGATACTGCACTTTATAGATAAAGCTCACCGCAATCTATTATTATTGGTTGATGCCGAGAAGGTGTTCGACCGGGTCGACTGGGAATACCTAGAACGAACTCTACTCCACTTTGGCATAGGGAGCCGTGCCCGCTCTTGGGTGGCAGGCTGTTATAATAATCCTATAGCCACAATTAGGGTCAACGGGATCTCTTCGCTATCCAATGAGGCACCAGGCAGGGGAGCCCGCTGTCACCCCTCCTGTTCGCCTTATACATTGAACCACTAGCCCAAAAAGTGAGAGACAACCCAGATATCAAGGGAATGCCATTTGGGGGAGAGCAACATGTAATAAGTCTTAATGCTGATGACATATTAGCTCCCCTCCACTCCCCATGGAGATCGCTCCTGGCTTTTCTACAGGAACTGGAGTCCTTTGGACGGGTCTCCGGATTTAAGGTCAATTTAGAAAAATCTCAGATTCTCCCAGAAACGAGGGAACATGGAGTCCTGGAGATCCAGAATAGCGGAATCCATCCCATATTTGGAACTCGAGCTGGCCTCAATGGTAGTACAAACAGACAACCTCAATTATATGAAATTCTCCCGACAGATCGGGAAGGACCTGAATTGTTGGAGACACCATCATCGGTCCCTAATGGGCCGCGTGGGCGTAGTCAAGATTACAATCCTACCCAAAACAGTATATTTATTTCAAACACTACCAGTCTCGCCACCTAAGGGAACTCTTGCTAAGCTGCAGATGGATATACTCCATTTTGTCTGGGCAGGAGCGCACCCCGAAATGCGCAGAGATTTGGGATACATGAAGCCAGGAGGAGGGCTTAGGCATTCCGAATCTTTTAGACTATTTTAGGGCAGCCCAACTGAGATATCTAGTAGAATGGAGCAGAGAGAGAAGAATCCGAAAAGCGCTGGTTGTTCCAGGATGGAGCACTAGCAGGGCTTGCCCTATGAAAGGTTCCCTATTTAAAGAAAGCGGATAGGCCGCGGAGTCTCTGGAGGTCACCTGTAACAAAGTCAGTGATGGAAGCATGGGGCAAGGTAGCTATTAAAACAAAACTCATGACATTCCCTTCTCCGATGACACCACTATTAGACAACAGGGAGTTGACGCCAGGGCTAGATAGCAAGGCGTTCGCAGAGTGGCACAAGACACCTTGCAAAGCGGCGGGACACCTATTCAATCTGGAAGCGATCATACCATTCGCGCAGATGCGACAAGACTACGCATTACCCGAGACCGAGTGTTTCCGCTACACGCAGATAAGGCACTGGTTACTTTATCCCGAGGTTCACCCACAAGTTAGTCGGAAATTAACAAGATACGAGAAATGGTTGAATGGTTGATTACCAAAAGGGATGACAAGAAATTATTCTCTGAATTATATGACATGATACGTCAATCAGCCCCCACACACCCTACCGCTAGCCAGAAATGCTGGGCAAAGGAACTAGGGAGATACTAGAAGGCCAAACACACAGCAAGGAACACACCTAGTAAGGAAACGGCGGTTAAGATAGCCACATATTGGTACCTATCCCCCATACACCTTAATAAAGGGAATCTAGACGGAAGCCGCACCTGTTGGGTGGGTGTGAGGAGGAGGGCACCTTATTACATTTGCTATGAGATTGCCCACTTTTATCATCTTACTGGTCTAAGATAATGAACGAGATTGACCTATGGTTCAAGACATAGATCCCACGACTCTCGACATATATCGTACTGGGTATGCCTAACACCTTAATGTTCCTATTGAAATCTCGCAAGGGGAAACAGATGGGATTGGCTTTAGGGGCAGCGCTCCAGAATATTCAGACACACTGGGGAACACAATATACACCTACATTCCACGGTTGGTTCCACAGATTATGGTATATTTTGGGGTTGGAGTGCATACATGCCTCCCTCACAAATTCCGGAGAAGCATTCAAAGAAGTGGGGAAACTGCTCATTGGTTTGCTGTCAACCGAATTTCACGAAATCACCTGTCCGAAGTATCTCTGCATCCTCTGGATAATAAACATAGGAGAATCCTCAGAGACCCATTGAAACCTTATTAGAAAGAAGCCATGGAAGCTAAATACACAATATAAGCAGAAAGAAGAGTACCAGTGGTGGAGGAGGGAGCAGGGGAATTGTTTGTTTGTTGTACTCCTCTCTCCAGTCATCGTTTGTTTCATATAAGACATATACAATGCAAATACTATATGACGCAGAAGGCAGACACCTGTAAAAACAGATCCAGTGCGAACGGAGTAATGCAGCAGAATGGGTGTATACTACATACTGTGAAATTGTCATAAGCTGTATGTTACTACTATTGGCATAACTAAATTAAAAAAAGTTAAACCTAAAAAGGAACTTTGAACCTAGTTTCTAGTATTGTCATGGCTGAAATTTGAGAAATAGCTTTTTATTGCCAGCTGGGCCGCTCCATTGAAAGATAAAGCTTTACCTCCACAGTGAAAACTCAATTTTGTAGCTGTTCACTGTAGGGATATACTATTCTTTTAATATCCAGCATATCTTACCTGTATACATAAAACACCCACTCCTGTGGGCTAGAGGTACACTAATGATATACTAAGATAATGTGAAAAAATATAATTTTCTATACAGCAGAGCAGTTTTCCTCTGACATGGTGCTGCAGGTACACTGTAGCCCACGTTTGACACTTAAATTCCACACCATTGGCACATGTCCTGCATCATTTTCCATGGCCTCACTGGAAAGTTAAGTAAGCCAATTAGGTGTAACCAATTTTACTACATGTTAAAGAGGCAAACAGCTGGACCTGGCCCTCTTGTAGGGTCTCCACTTTTTTGCTAAATTTCTTTTGGTTGGCCTCTAGACTCTGTGTACCACCTCACCACTGCTACCTTGTGCTTAGGTGCCTATGCTCTTTCCCCTACACATATTTTAATTGGCTTTCACCCAATTGACATATTTAATTTATTTATAAGTCCCTTGTAGAGTGTTAAACCATATAACTAGGGCCTGTAAATTAAATGCTACCAGTGAGCATGGAGCACTTATTGTGCCACCCACTTAAGTAACACCTTAAAACATGTCCCAGGCCTGTCGCTGCCGTTTGAATGCAGTTTTAAATTGCCATGTTGACATAGCATTTACACTCCCTGCCAAGCCTTAAACTCCCCTTTTATTACATATAAGTCATCCATAAGGTAGGCTCTAATTAGTCCACATGGAAGGGTGCTGCTTACTTAAAAGGTTTGAAATATACATTTAAGTTTTACTTGCCCTAGTAGGGAAAAACTGCTAAATTTGTTTTTCACTACAGTGAGGTCTTGCCCCTCCCTTAGGATAACATTCTAGATTCCTTATCACAGTTAATATGCTTAAATATCCAATTGAAAGTAGGTAGCTATGTCATATTTGGTGTCTTTGGAATTATAATAAAAAACCAGATTTAATGGTAAAGTAGTTTTTTTATTACAATTTTGCAAATGCCACCTTTAGAAAGTTGTCGTTTTTGTGCCCTTTACCCTTTTGTGCCTGTAGACTGTCTTGGGTCACATGACTGGGTATAACTGTAGACTTTGTGAATTCTTCACAGACAGTCACACAACAGATGGATAAGGTGTGCAGGGATGGGCCATCTGAAGGCAGAATGAGGGGGATGGAGCTGAGCACAGCCCGCTTGCAACTGATTTGAAAGTGCTCTGCCCTAACACAAAGGACCTAACACCTCCACATTATCCCAGCAGCCATTTGGAAGGCAAGGGAGTTGGGAAAATCCATACACTTTAAAGCCACAGTTTAAAAGCTTATCCCACCTTCAAGAAGTAGAGCACCAGGGAATAAAAAGAGACTTTAGACACCAACTCTTCAATAAACTTCTGGGCCTGTGCCGTCTGCCAGGAAGAAGGGCTGTTGTTTTGCTGAAAGGAGTGCTACTCTACTGGAGGGCTGCCCTGCTGGACAGCTGTCTTGCTGAATTGCTGCCACGCTGTCCTTCTGCCTGGGAGAGGGGAACTGGACTTGAACCCAGGGCTACCAGAGTGACTCCAAGGACTAATCTGCTGTCCTCTTTATCTGAGCCTCAGGGATATAAAAGGTACCCCAACATTCGGCATCCGCACCTGGACCCGGCTGAAGTGAGTCCCTGACCCCCAAATGGTGTCCCTCAGGTCCTAGACCCTTGGTGTGGCTTCAGAGAGCTGTATTGAAGTTTTTGGGCTCTTCGATCCCGGCCCATTTGTGCCAGATCTCACCCACTGAGCCGCAATTCAAAGCAAAGCTCCAGCAGCCACCTGTTTGCGCTAAAGCATTGACCATTCACAGGCACTGTCAATGCGAAGTTCCAACCACACCCATCCGCAACACCTGGACTGCTCTTTGTGCTACTCTCGCAGCCTCTCGTGATGCTCTCCCTGCTCGTCATGGTCTCTCCACCGCAAATGTGACTCTTGCCACTGATTTGAGAGGGTAAACTTTCAGCTGGACATATCTGGTAACTTTAGCTGATCTGTGCTCCATTGCGGTTGGCTTGAACTTTTGACTTTGTCCCGATCCAGCGTGACCTGATATCTATAATTGGCGTTTTGTGTTTTGGCACTATTTTCACTAAATGATTTAAAAATTCATAACTCTGGTTCTACTGATTGGATGTTTGTCATTTGGGTGTCAAATAATTTATCAACATTTCCTCTATTTTTCAAAATTGGTGTGTGATTTTTCTTGTGTTGTGTTTTCCCGGTATTACTGTTTGTGTGCTGCATAAATACTTTATGCATTGCCTCTAAGTTAAGCCTGACTGCATTTTGTGCCTAGCTACCCAGGGTTATGCACAGGTTAATTTAGTAACCTTTTGTGGTTCACCTTGCAAGGGATTATGGCTGTTGCTTGACCTATGCTCACCCCCCAGTCAACTAACAACCCCATTTCTGACACAAACCATTTTAACTACATGTTATGAAGGCAGAGCACATGCCTTGTGGCTCTGAATGTCAGTGTCACACAAGGTAAAAAGACCAGTCAAAAACAATCTGTAAAAATGTGGGTCCAGTCAAAAAAGAATATTCGGCTGCTTGTTTGGTGTAAATGTAGTCTTGGAAATGGTCGATTTTCTTTGCCTTTGAAATATGCCTCTGTATTGCAGAAGTTGTGTTGATTGTTCTGTTTCTAGAAGGCACATTCTTGTAGTGTAGGACTTGAAAAGTAAAACCCAAAGTCTTTGCAGTGAGCTTTCAATTTCAAGGTGATGATATCAAATAGTGAGAGGGATTTACTTCAGTATAGGTAATATGCTAAACAACAGGAAAAAATACTTTCCTGTATCAATGAACCCCCTCAGCTCTGTTACATGTGTAACTCATCACAATACTCTCCAGCTTACACCTCCAGGATTTACCTGGTCAATGGCTGATTATATCATTACTTGTTAAGGAACGCTTCCCACCAGGGAATCAGTGCATTATGGTTTCTATTGGTATGAAGTAGTATAACAGGTTCCATTTTGGCGTACAAGTTTCTTTTCAAAGTCTCACCTGACAGTGGCAAAATAATGAACATAGTCAAAACATGCTTGCAGCCAAGAACAGGCATGCTTTATGAAACCTCCATTACTTCTTCTAGCAAAATAACTGTACGTAATATCACCTTGCTTTTGTATTGCACTTACTACCACACTACCATTTCTAAGCACTGTAAGGAACAGGTGTTTCCTCTACCCAACTAATGGTACTTAATTTTTCAAACTTCGAATAATACAATACTGAGTAAGTTTGCTAGGAATCAGGCAAATGACCTGCAGATCACTGCAATTCTCATTGTAAGTAGTGCGCTAAATTTCCTTCTGCTTTGCCAATGCTAAGACGTATGTTAAAATGAAGATATACCCCACAAGACTTAACTCCGTTTTTGATGATGTAATTAGAGTTGCAATTACTGTTGAATTGAAAGGCATTTTTGAGGACATCTGAGGACATCTTTATAAAGCAACTCTTGTGTGGTTATTGATACATGGCTAGTATCGGAAATAGAGAGCCAGGCAATCAAAGTGTATTGTTAATCACCGTATGCTTCAAAACCTACTAATACCTACAAATACTGATTTTGAAAAGACTCAAGGTGGTGAGACCTAGCAGAGTCAATATATTGAAGAAGATAAACAAGTTATACTAACCTTGAAACACTAAATCATCAGATTCTGTTGTCCAGAAGGGCATCCCCATGCAACTCCTCCTTCTGTTTTTGTTTATTTGATGATTTACCTGGTTGAAGGATAGATAAAGCAGACATACAGCACTAATACCAGATTAAGACAATAGTAGACAGCTGCCTGGTACACTACGAGCATGGGTGCTTCTAAATGTATTCAATATGACTTGAATATAAATTAGTTGATGTAGGAGGCAACATCCCACTTCTAATATGGTGCCAAAGGTTTTGCAATTATTCTTAAGTCATCAATCTGAAAAACATTTATTTGTCCCTGGTCAGGAGTTCATTCAAGGTGCTTGTGTGTTCTATAGTAAAGAGAACACTGGACTCTTACTTTTTGAGGTAAGCATGCAGTCATACCTAGATCATTTGGAACACAATGGAACAATCATTGTAAATGCTAATATTTATTGTAGAACTGTAGACTTAACATACTAAGTAATGTTATTATGTTTTCTTACAGCGTACATTCCAACTCCAATTTACTTTGGGGCTGTGATTGACACTACCTGCATGCTCTGGGAACAGGACTGTGGTGTGCAAGGCTCTTGCTGGGAGTATGATGTGACCTCTTTTCGCTTTGTCTACTTTGGGTTGGCAGCTGGTCTGAAATTTGTTGGATTTATTTTTATTTTTCTGGCATGGTACTCAATTAAACATAAAGAAGATCAGATGCAGAGGCGAAGATGGAGGGCATCACCTTTAAGCACAGTAAGCGAAATGGTTGGCAATGCCAGAGCACCACAGAGCTATGCACGAACCAGATCCTGCCCCACGTTCACTACTAGGGGTGAACACAATGAAGATGGTGATCTGGCAAGAGGAATTTACTACCTAGCACAAACGTATCCTGGGCCCTTCTCAGAAGCAATAAACTCTTCACCTCAATCTGTAATACATAATGTTCCTGCTGTGATATAGCTGATATCAAACCTATTGTCCAAACAACCTGAATTCAGTTTTGTTGGTTAACTTGAAAACGGCGCCTTGTGAACACCTGTGCCTTCTTTTGTAATCTTAACACAACGTGTGTGAGCCAACAAAACATACTACAAATAGCCACACCAGGCATGAGGGCTGGATACCTCAAAATGACTAGTCATACTTTTTCCCCTCCATAAACTGGAGGTCTGTTTTTTAAATGTTTGTGACTACTTCAGCTCCGTACATAAAATTCCATGTTTTAAGTTAATATAAAAACAAAGTTAAGAACTCTGTATGTGGAGCAGTGTAGTGACTGTATTGCCTAAGTATGTATAATTGGTTTCAGGTAAGAAAGTACTATTTAAACATACAATTTTGCCCACTATTTGTTGAGGTTGTGAATGTTAAGGTGAGTTCTGCTACACAAGCACAATTGGGGAGGACTAATCTATGCAACTTTCACTGTGGAGCCTCGGTAACTGTACCTTGCCAATGCAAAAGGCCATATTTATCAAAGGTATAGCATAGACTAGAGAAGGGGGAAATAAGGTACAGTGTAAACCTTCTGACAAGCAAAGGTCCTATTCATACATTAGATTAAAGTACTGTTTAGACACATGAAAGTTTACTTAACCTTTTCCTAAAGTATTGCTAAAACTATGTTTAAGCCATTGCAAAGTTGTATACAGGGACAGTTCTTATCATCGACTCAAAGACTAATAGTGATTTCAAATTGCATACCTACTCCAAAGTCATACAATGTGTTTATATATAGTTTGTCTCTCTGCATGGAAAAAAGAAAAATTGAAAGTGAAGAGAAGCAGTATTAACACTCAAGTCAAAATATATGGTTATCATAGGAATATAGCAATTTTTTTAATCTGGTATGTATATTGCACACACAGTCAAGGACAGGTTAAAATAATTAAGGGAATGTTTTCTAAACTTAAATGTTGTTTGTATAGTTAGATACAGATAGAAACACAAAGCTATTATGATTTAATCAGGAGAAATAAATACGTATGAGAGATGAGTATTGACAACACAAAGTCAAAGACGCAACATGTACAAAGTGATTGATGGCTGTAGTATTATATTTCACAAAGGGTTTTCATAGCAGAAGGCATAACACTCCGGAAAAGGTTGCACTACAAGTAGATATTAAATACAACAGTCAAAATTAAAATAAGAGTGTGGTGTGTATTATGTGAGTGAAATGCATTATACACACACATGAATGAATACTACACACCTAAATTTGGAATGGGATTTGAAAGTGAGCATGATAGGGCAGTATAGGAGTGGACAAGAAAACACAGTGGGTATGTAGTTTACACCCATAAGTTAATATATTTTGTGTAATTCGCAAACATTTCAGAATGCACTGGCTACCCTTACCATCTAACTTCCAACCAAAAGGACTTCCTACAGAAATTGTGGTGAAGGCTTTGTATCTTTCAGAAAAAACAAAGTTTGAGGAAAACAATAAAGTTCTGAAAATGCAGGTGTTGAAAAACGGGTGCAGGTATTAATTCTAAATTAATACCAGACATGTAGGCATTTATCTTAGTTAGTTTCCAAATTACACATATCACACAGATACCTGAGTGAACTGGAATAAGCATATATATTACACCCATGCATAAACGTAACTTGTACTTTCTGTAATTTATTAATTTTTACCAACCCTTTTAGAATCAGGTTTGTGTGTAAGGCATGATGGGAAAAAAGTAATTGTCCTGAGGGAGCTGAAGAAATGCTCTTGTTCTCAATTTTATTCCAATCTGTATTAATTAGCAATAAGTAAGTCTGAACTATTGCTGGGTTTTAGAGGTGAACACTAGTTCAGTTGTTTGTATAACTGTTCATAACAGTATTGGAACCAAAGTCATTTCTGTCATGCCTTATTCTTGAAAAAAATGCACAAAGTCTGTTATACCTTTCCGTTTGGGAATACTTGATTCAAGTTTTGCCAGTTGTGGGTTGTATCTTAAAGTCTATAGATTTGATATCTTGATGTAGATTATTTACAAATCGACAGTTACAGTCCCAATGTATTTTACAGTACATTATTAGAATTTATTCTCTTATTCTCGTATTCAATAGGCCTTGCACTGATCATATGATATCTACTGAACTTACGCGATTGTATACACAGCGATATATTAACCTCAGGTTGTGTAGCTGAAAAGAGGATCATTTATTTTGAGGATAATACTCCTTAGAACAGCATGGCCTCTTTCAGAATTTCCTTTTCTAAAACATCAGGGACAAAAATGAGAGAGTATAAGTTAACTCCTCCAGTGATAGCATCAAGAAAAATAATTATTGACTGTACT
Organism: Lissotriton helveticus; assembly: GCF_964261635.1. Classification (NCBI taxonomy): domain Eukaryota; kingdom Metazoa; phylum Chordata; class Amphibia; order Caudata; family Salamandridae; genus Lissotriton; species Lissotriton helveticus. Next base: position 569,442,963 of record NC_136063.1, read on the forward strand.
ATAATTTTAATCATGATACTGCAAAACAAACAAAAATAAAAATTAGTGAATATGTGAAATGTTCATTCTTTTTGATGTAACAGGATTTGAAAATCATCTTTAGGTTAATATAATTTTTTTGAATTGGTATGTTTTGCTTTCATCCAGTGTGCTACCTCAATTGATGGCAGAATGCCTTTGGAAACGTCTTGCCCGTACTCCTCCATTATGATTTCCATTCTTTTTTAGTTGTTTAGAAATTCCAGAGGTTTGGTAGAGCCCCAGAAACATATGTTATTTTATACCAAACCTTCCTCTGTGCTGATAAGCATTTCAGAATCCTCTTATGACAAGTAACATTCTACAGTCTTGACCAAAGACTGGCCCAATCACATAAAGTCATCCGAGTAAAAAATCCATGTTCACAAGGGATTATGTTAGAAATTTGGTGTCACCGCTCTTGTGGGCTAGAGCCCCCCTGTTTATGTGTACACCAACTAGTAAGTTTGTATAAACGGATAAAGTAGAATTTTTATATAAAGATAAAAAGTGTGTTATAGATTTTAAACTCCCTCTATGGTGCAACTTTATTTAAATGAAGAAATCTTGGTGTAGAAAATCCAAAAATTACATGTGCCAGTACTTAGTTCAACTACCGAAAGCCGAATCCAGTTTACTAGTTAGATTTTTGGATTATTTTAGGTTGCTGTTGGTTCTTTTTGCAATGTTAATGTTTAATCTTTTTAACTGTCATTTTTACATTTCTCTTTTTCTGCATTGCAATTTTCACTTGCTTTAGACATTTGTCACTTGTTTTAATTCTGAGCAGCATAACATTCTTCTTCACCTTACCTTTTAAAAAGTACCCAAAGAATGTACATGTTAAAACTTGTAAGTCCTGCATACACGTTTCAGTAAGTCTCAGTTTCTGACAATAACTGGCTATTTTTGTTAATTTTCATCAGGAGTCATAGTCTGCAATTTTTTTACACCCTGCTCAAAAAAGAGTCAATGAGTGAGTGAAATAATTGATAAAAACTAATGCATGTGGTTACCAACTCCTTTTGTTGTTTATCTGTTCTGCTTTAAAAAGTGCCAGTGTGCTAGATGGATGCAACATTTTGTGTAGTCCTCCTAAAAGCAAATGTCCTTTGAGATGTTCCCAATATGCCGAACATGATGCGGAAAGGGGCAAAGTCAATGGAAAGGACAGAGAAAAACATTGATGATACTATTAGAAGAGAATTTTGTGTAGAAGAGAATTTTCTCAATTATAACCATAACGAAGGAGTCACGAAGAGAATGATAAGTTAATGAGAAGTGCACTTGTATATACCTCTAATCCCACATTTATTGTATGTTCAACGTAGTGGTACTTGCATGATTGTAGGTAGCATATGGGAATTGACAAGGACCTCCTCAACTACTGGCAAATTCAAAGCACAGATAAAACACTGATTGCTCCTCAGTTGGTGAAGATGAAGAAGGCGAGCCTTACCACTGTAGTTAGTTATGGTGCAGCACTGCCTCCTCAGTAGAGAGAACAGGAATGTTTATAATCCTACCTTGGGCTGAGGGAGATGGGTTTATAAACAGAGTAGTTATTTCAGTGGAGAGAGATTACCTCTTGTACAAGTACCTGTTTTTGCTGGAGTCCTCCAAACAGTTTTAGCATCTAGAGTGAAGGAGATGAGATAGTAAGTTACCAGGAGGATCTGCATGTTAATGGGAATGATGTGTTAAATGAGGAGTTCAGCATTAGCAATGGGCACAGGTAACTAATAAAGAGAAGTGGGATAAAAACAAGTGTGATAAATGAGAGCCGTGGCAGGGGGGAATGGAATAGAAATAGCCTACCTGTGGATAAGGAGATAGGAACAAAAAGTGAAGCAACACATGGGAGAGAGGTGATCTTTAACCATAGGTTTTAGAACATTATTAGAAATGGCTACTAATGTGGATGATGCTTACTTTTTCCTACATTTTATTTGGTGCATTTATCAATAGTATGCTTGTCCACACGGACTAGATATCAGGAAGAAAGATGTAAGTGAGTGCAAGGTTTACCCATGAAGGGACAATAATTGTGGGTGATAGAGGCAATAACTATTTTGATATTGATATTGAAGCTGCCATGGAAGAGTATTGGAGATGTTGTCATGTTTTTGGATGACCATCTTTATAATTGGTCTGAAATTATAAATGAGTCAAGAATAAAACTGCTAAGTATCCACTGTTGTTGGGGTGGTCCTTCAATTGCACCACATAACGTTCTTGTCATACTGTGTCTGCTTTAGCCACAAAAAGGCAGCAGATAGCTAGAAGTCCACACATGCGCCAACAGGAAGGCTAGTCTACAATTATGTTCTGCTGCCTCTCCAAGGTTCTAAAAGTTTCATCACCTCTATCTCCCCATTGAACCAGGTTCCAGACCTACCTTTCATGTGTAATTAAAAATAAATCATTTTTGTTTTAGGATAAACATGAACATTGAAAAAACAAAAATCCACTATTTTTAAAAATAGGAGAGGGACCTTAATTAAAAATCAACACTAGAGTTAGGGTAAGAATTAGAAATACTTTCATGATTACGAAAATATGTGGGTTATGTTTATGGTAGAGATTGGTAATACTCTTGGGTTAAGGGTATTGGTAAGTGTAAGGGTTAGGATAATGGTTTGGTTAGTGGAGACATTAGACTTAGGGCAATGATCGACATTAGTGTAAGTAAGAGCTAGTGATAGGATTAGGATTAAGGTTGATGATGCTATACTTTCCTCTATATGATGTTTATTAGTGGTACATCAGGATTGTCAACCTAATGTAAAAGGAAAAATGGCATTAAGTGTTTGAGATTTGGTGTATTTCTTCCTTTTGGATTCCTCAATTTTCATTTATGTCTATTTTTAACATGGATTATTGTAATGACATGGAGGGAGGGTTACTTCCTGCCAAAACTACTAAACAGAAAATTCTTCAGGAAAACAATGTAAAAGACTTAGCAGGAGTTAATCTTTAAATCATGTGGAAAGGAAGCATTTCCATGTTCCTCTCAATGAATACTTTTTGTTACCATTCTATCAGCTTTGTAGCAGTAAACATTGTATGGAATGGCTATACCTTTGTGCAAGTCCCCTTCTATAACCACAGGTGTACCCTCAGACTTTTTATGGAGCATTGCCCTTTGCCAGCCATCTTTAAACTTCAGACACAGAGAAAAACCCACTTATATTTTGCTGACATCAGCATAAAGGACCTAGTGATACCTTTAACTGCACACCTAAACAACAATGTAACTAATCACTACTGCCAGTGAGCAACGGGGTAACTAGCAATCAATTTACCACAACTACCCGAGATTGAGTCTGATATGCAGGGCCCATGTGAAGTCTTGTATATCGGGGGCAGTGATCAATGCCTCCAGCCTATCTCTGATTATTTCTTTCTTGCTATCCACAAACATCTTACACAGTTGCCAAGGTTTCTCAGTGTGCAGAAGAAATAAGCAGTTTCAAGGACTCTTTGAGATATGCTTTTTACGCAATAGATACTGCTGGAAAATTGATGGCAGAGAGTCTCCAGTTCCCCAGACACACTTCAGTATTTCTGTATAAAGTCTACATGCTTCACTTTTGGCTTTGTGTTTATAGTGATAATTATAAACCTGTAAGTCCTTAATTTTCTGTAACCTGGTGCTGAAAGTTAAATATTTTCTGTGCACCTTAGAGAAGACAGAAGTATAAAACAATGCGCGACATAATTTTGCACATTATTATTTTTGGTAGAGCATTGTAGTAATGTCTCTTTCGGCATTAGCTATTCTCTCTTGAGTGAGCTCTTGATCAATTTCTTGACATAGCCTCTCTGTAATAATTTCGTTTTGAGATTCTCCGCATGTTTGAAATATTCATCTTTGGTGGTACAATTTCTACATATTCTCAACAACTGCCCATATGGTAAATTATACCGCAAATTGCATGGACGATGGCTCTCATAGCGTAAGAGACTGTCCCTGTCAGTAGATTTCACGTACAATGTTGGCACTAATCTGTTATGTTCTGCTACAACTGTAGTGTCCAAAAAGCTCATTTTAACTTTGCCATGTTTTTTGCCAGATTTTTCACCATTCTGTCACCAACATGATAGTTAGAAAAGGCAGCTTTATCATAAGCAGTAAATTGATGTCCTCAATATACAAATTTCACCAGCATTCTTCGATTACTTCCAAATGCCTTAATGTGAGGCCTAAAAAAAGTTAGCTTACACGTCAAGAATTTTCAATTCTATTAAGAAAACAGAGAAGAGGATTATACTGAATTAAACTCTATTACCTCCATGACTAACCATGACAGGTTGGGATAATTCTCGCGTCCAGGTCCTTAATAGAATGGAAAATTCCTGACATGTAAGCTAGAAATGTTTCAGGACCGGAGGCTTCACTTATGCGTATTTAACGTTGTGCGACCACCACTGATGCAGCATCCACAATCGGTTTCTAGTAAAAAGTTTTGAAAGTGGATTCTGTAAACCAGTCTCCCACCCTCATAATGTCTTCTAGTTGGGAACCTAAGGCATATGACTTGGATGCCATTGTTCTCCTAGCCAAGTGAGCACCAACTGCAGAAATGGCTATACCTGCTTCTACTAAGATCCACTGCATTAATCTGGCTTGTGTAGCCGTTGACACAGGTTTATGGGGCTTCTGTAAAGCAATAAGCAATTGTCTCTTTGGGTCTTGCCTCACTTCGCTTGTACATGCTTCGTACCCCTTCAGACATTGCACCATACACAATTTTGTATTATTCAGAAAGGATGGATAAGAAATACACCTGGAATTAGTCTTTATACGTTTAGTAATGGAAAAGGAAACTCCTTCCAGAGAGAATATTCTAACAGAAAGGTCCAGAGCCCAGACATCCAATACACTCTTGCATGAAATCAAGCATAACAATATCATGATTTTAGCAGAGTCCTGCTTGTAAGAAAAATATCTGGCCATTGCTCTAACAATCTGAGAACTATGGGGCATATTATCAAGCCTGGGCGATAAAATTATCGCCGCTTTATCGGCAGAAAACTGCGGATAAAGCGGCGATAATGGGCTTGATAATATGCTCTATGGAATTCCAATCGAAGTCCATGTTAGATGTGAAGACATCTAACCTGGGCTTCGATTGGAATTCCATAGAGCATATTATCAAGCCCATTATCGCCGCTTTATCTGCAGTTTTCTTCCGATAAAGCGGCGATAATTTTATCGCCCAGGCTTGATAATATGCCCCTATATTTTAATGCAAAAAGAGGGTGTGCAGTTCCTATCAAGACAGAAGGTCGAAAGCTACCCAGGGGGCAGAAAAGGAGATCTTCTCCCTTTGTAGCAGGGGCCCTCACACACCCCAAGAGGTGTCATGCTTCATCATTGGGCCAGTACTGCAATGCCCAACGGGCCCGTAGGGGGGCTCTTTGCCTAAGTTATTTTGTTTTTGACAATGTCAAGAGTGAAGTGTGTTGGCGTGTGCGAAAAAGTGAGGAGATTAGTAAGAAAAAGTGTGAAGTAAAATAACTAAAGTAACCTAAAATACTCTGTAATAGCTAGGGGGCTCATTATGATGGCGGGTGGACGCCATCATAGCAGTGCTGGGACCGCACGCCAGACATGCGGCGGTCCCACCAGCCTAATCAAGATGCGCCTGCCAGTTTGGCGGGCACATCCTGGCCTTTTAACATTGCAGAGGGTGCTACTGGCTGCAACACTGTTTGCAATGTTAAAATGCCATGATGTGCATTTCCATGCACAATGTGGCAGGCACCACGCGGTTTCTGCCACCTTGTGCATGGAAATGTAGGAGGGTACCATGGGAACCCCCCCAGTGCACCTACACCCTCCCCCAACACACAGGGGGCCCACAACAGGCCCCCAAACTAAATCCCTGCCAGCCTTTCCCATGGAAGGGCCTCTACCAGGGCACATTAGAATATGACAGACGGTGCCTGCCAGGCACCGCCACTATATAAGTGGCCCTTTTCCACCCGCTAGGCAATCGGTGTGATTGCCACCGTTGGAAAAGTGGTGGACAAACTTTGTGTCTGCAGCAATACCCACCGCCATCCTAATTTGGTGGTGGGTAAATCTCATTGTGATGGCGGGAGGATTGCCACTGCCGGCCCGGCGGTGGAGGTCCTCCCGCCATCTTAATGAGCCCCCAGGTTCCTTTGTTATGGCTAAAAACATAAAGTCCCGGTTCCTAATCTACTTGTGTAGGGGTTGGAAATAAGTGCATGTAAATAATACCATACCCTAGACAGTATACCTTCAGGGGGGGCAAAACAACCAAATTACAGGGGGGGAGCCCCAATCGTATTGGCAGAACAGACATTCACTGGTGTACCAAAGGTCAAATGTCGGCAAGAGAGTCCCTGCTGGCATTCGATTCTATAATGATCTCAGGGGAGTTGTCAAAAATCGCATAGCCATTCCAGGAATCTATGTGGTCTAGCCACCATGCCATCTCCATCCTGGTCTTCCCTGACAAGCCTTGACAAGCTGATTTATTCTGCATACGCAAGTCCTTTTCGCATTTGTTGAATCTTCAACCTCTACAGAGCTCTGTAGTGTAGTGGCCCAGGAAAGATAGCCTGTATTGAAAAGGCCAGAAGGCCCATAATCCTGGCTATGGATCTCATTGACACCATCTGATAGGTCATAGCAGACCTCAGTTTTTTTCTTGATTGTCCGTATCTTCTGAGAAGGAAGAATTTATTGTGTCAGAATCGAGTCTATTTGGAAGCCCAAAAATTCCAGGCATTGAGACGAGGGCAGGGCAGAGGGGGCCAGCCGAAGTAGCACGGTTTGTTGGTCTTGAACCATCAGAATGGGATCGATGAGGTAAACTATCAGGCGCATGCCCCTTGCTCTTAATGTTCCACCACCGGTCTCATCAGCTGGGTGAAGCACTAGGGGGTTGATGACAGGCCGAAGGGGAGGACATTGAATTCAAAGTAGTGGCCCTGCCACCTAAATTGCAGGAACTACCTGTGTGGAGGTTATATGGGGGCCATCAAGTATGCATCTTTGAGGTCCAAACTGACCATCCAGTCATTCTAACGAAAGGTGTCCTGTAGAAGGTGAATCCCTTCCATCTTAAAATGCCTGTAAAAAATACTCTCAATGGGAGTCTCGAAAGATGCCACGGCCTGACAAGTGCCTTCTGAATCGCCTGGCCTGACCAAATAGGGTCTATCTAAAACCTTTTGGAGGGATAACTGTTCTTTGTCCAACGTGCCATAAGTGGACACAAATTTTGCTAGATCTTTCACAAACGGTCCTCCGAAGAGGAGTCCCTATGCCACGGGTCTGACTTCTAAGGAGGCCAACTCATTCAGCTTCAGGTCCAAGCGCATGAGTATTGAACGTCTGTGCTCAGACAAAATGGCACAATTGGCGTTCCCCAATTGACAGACAGCCCAACCTTCTAGAACGTCCAGGTCTATGAGGCTATTTGTGTCGGTTGCATGATACGCGAGTTCAAGGATCATAGTCAAGGGCCTGACATATTCAACAGCTTGTCTTTACAGTTGAGCTAAGTTCTATCTAGAACTTTTAAAGGATCCATGGTTTATTTCTTCATGAAGGTGGCCCTTGTAGGATCAACCTCGGAAGTCTAGTGACCTTTTCTGGTAAGTCTGGTCTGGGGCATTCCACATGTCTAATGTTACTTGTATGTAGTCTGCCACTTCTTGCAGGGGGAATCCAATTGGATGATTTCGGGTAAATAATGTCATGATGGTCAAAATCCAATACTTTCAGGGTCTTACGGGACATAAGGGATTCATCTGTGGGGTCAGAGCACCTCTTTTTGCTGTGCCCTGGTTCATTTTCCTGGTCACTATAGCTGGACTGGGACGAGCCTTGGTCTGTGTTAATAAAGGTGTCATCTCTGGCCAGGATATTAAGTTGTGCGGAGTTCTCTAGCAAAGGCACGCTGTAGCCATGCTCATTTGCCAGAGGGCCAGTTAATTTCATAAAGGCCACTTAATGAGGCCATGTAGTGGTTTTGGCTTTACCCTTGTCCGTTTTGGGATGGAGGCCACATTGGCTCCTGTTGCAGGGAGAGCTAGGAAACCCAGCCCAGCTGGTGAGCATAGTCTGGTAAGTGGTGGGTAAAAGGCCCCATGGCTCGGGCCAGGGCTACAAATAGGACTGCCCCTGTCATGCTGGACTGGTGCAGCCCACTCCCCTCTCTCACTCCACAAGTACCAATCAGCGTCGGGTGACTCCTGGTGTGAAGGAGGCTGAGCGTGCTCGTAAAATCTGAAAAGGAAAGGACAACAATAATAACCAACAATTCAAACCCCGCACACCGGGAAATTCACATGATATGTAACGGTGCTCTCGTAAATGCGCAGAGGTCCCGGTAATCTCAAATGCAACGATTACCACGTTTTTCAAATAAAAGCACAAGGTACTTTAATTGACTGCGAAGCAGCAAAGAAAGAGGAATCAAAATGGTGGTGACAACACTTAAAAGACTAGCTTCATGGTGATTGGAGCATGAAATGTATGATGTAATTGTGCTTTTCATGGGCAATGTAGTGTAATGTTTTCTTGGTTGTAATTGGCTGCTGTAAAAATGTGAGTAAAGACAAAGAAACATAATCCGTGCCTTAGGTTCTGACATAGAACTATCATGACCACTTGATTATGCTATCACATCATTCATGCACCAAATTTGGAGACGCCGTGATTACGCCCACTAATAACTACATTTGCCAGTATTCAGAGCACCGCTATGGTCGGTGCATTGTGCGGAAGCTTTATTTTTTTAGTTCAACATCCAGAATCAATCATGATTACATAGCGTGGTGAGCGCCACACCTTCAACTGCATTAAAATGAACAAGGTAAAGCATGCCGACTGTATATTCCTGAACGCTTTCTTATTTCAAAAATTTACATTATTCACAACATCCTTTCTTCGAGTGCTAATTCTCTCTTTTACTTTTATGAGTCAGGTGTGATTACCTTACAGGCCAGGTAAGCCTACTTCCAGGGCACACACTTGCATGATCACTCTTTTAAATATTGCACACATTCAGCTTTTCTTTTTCTTCTTTTTTCGCTCTCACCACAAATAATTTTCACATACATTTTTAGACCAATGAGATGTGGTTCTCTGAATTAGATAGGAAGTATCCTCATGCTCCCTACCAAGAGCCCTTGATATGGCCTTCTTTGCATGTTCGAAAATACAATTTTGCATCACTTTAGAGGATAAGAACACCAGCCCTGGTCCTGACAAGACCTCAAAACGGTAGAGGTTGAAAAGCGTTGACAGTTTCACGCCACCAGACTTGGATTTTGTCAGCATTTTGATTAGACTTTGATGAATGGAATAGAAGACTAAATATTTGTCCCCACTGATATTTTGGCGTTGACTGGCCTTTGTTCATTCATAGCGGTGTCAAACCGCTATGCATGTTACAATTTGTTTTGTAAACACATTGTAACCACTTGAATATGGAATTTGTTGAACTGCTGTTATCATTTTTTGTTTCATGCAATGTATTCATTTTGAATTACATGCTCACAATTTTTTTTCACATGTTCATTTGGGCGAATCAGGGGCGTAACAAATGCCCCCGCAGGCCCCGCAGTGCGGGTGGGCCCCACTCTCTTCAGTAAATGAAGGGGGACCCCTCAGCTCTTCAGTGAGAGAGGCTTGTGCTAAGTGCAAACCTCTCTCCGTCTGTGTCTGAAGCAGGTGCAGGCTGCTCTGAGCCCCTTGTCCCTTCCCTCTGACTGAAGAGAAACAAAGTATCAACTGACATTGTTTCTCTTCAGTCAGAGGTGGCAGGCCCGGAAAGAGGATGGGGGTTGGGGCCCAGAGACAGCATTCCACACATGGCTCTGCTCATCTGAGAAGAGCCAAGGACAAGGATGGGGGTGGGGGTGGGGGGCCCAGAGAGCAGGGGGCAGCACAGAGCACTGCTCAGGACACTGACAAGGAGGGGGGGCCAGAGAGAGAGCAGGAGGCAGCACAGAGCACTGCTCGGACCCTGACAAGGAGGGGTGGGTTGCAGGGGGCCCCAGAGAGCAGGAGGCAGCACAGAGCACTGCTCGGGACCCTGACAAGGACGGGAGCTGGGGGCCCCAGAGAGAGAGGAGGCAGCACAGAGCATTGCTCGGGACCCTGACGAGGACGGGAGCTGGGGGCCCCAGAGTGAGAGGAGGCAGCACAGAGCACTGGTCAGGACCCTGACAAGGACGGGGTGGGGGCCCAGAGAGAGAGGAGGCAGCACCGAGCACTGCTCGGGACCCTGACAAGGAGGGGGGGGGGCTGGGGACCCCAGAGAGAGAGCAGGAGGCAGTACAGAGCACTGCTCGGGACCCTGACAAGGACGGGGGGGGGGCAGAGAGAGCAGGAGGCAGCACAGAGCACTGATCAGGACCCTGACAAGGACAGAGGGTGGGCTGGGGGCCCAGAGAGAGAGGAGGCAGCACAGAGCACTGCTCAGGACCCTGACAAGGACGGGGGCTGGAGGCCCCAGAGAGAGAGGAGGCAGCACAAAGCACTGCTCAGGACCCTGACAAGGACAAGGAGGGGGCCCCAGAGAGAGAGAGGAGGCAGCACAGAGCACTGCTCAGGACCTTGACAAGGACGGGGGCTGGGGGCCCCAGAGAGAGAGGAGGCAGCACAGAGCACTGCTCAGGACCCTGACAAGGACGGGGGCTGGGGGCCCCAGAGAGAGAGGAGGCAGCACAGAGCACTGCTCAGGACCCTGATAAGGATGGGGGGCTGGGGGCTCCAGAGAGAGAGGAGGCAGCACAGAGCACTGCTCAAGACCCTGACAAGGACGGGGGGTGGGGGCTCCAGAGAGCAGGAGTGAGCAAAGAGCACTGCTCCGGATCCTGACAAGGATGGGAGTGGGGGCCCCAGGGAGAGAGCAGGAGGCAGCACAGAGCACTGCTCAGGACCCTGACAAGGAGGGGGTGGGGGCCCCAAAGAGAAAGCAGAAGGCAGCACAGAGCACTGCTCGGGACCCTGACAAGGGTGGGAGTGGGGGCCCCCAGAGAGAGCATTCTCCAGGGCAAAGCTCATATGAGAAGGGATGAGGCAGCAAAATGGTGCCCTCAGGTAAGCACTCTTGTTATAAGCACCATGTGGGCATCCGCAGGGGGGAGCAAGGGGGCCGAGAAGGGTACAAGGCAGAAGGGAGGAGGGTGCAAGGTCGAGAGGAGAAGGGTGCAATGTAGAGAGGAGAAGGGTGCAAGGCAGAGAGGAGATGGGTGCAAGGTGGAGGGGAGAAGGGTGCAAGGCGGAGGGGAGAAGGGTGCAAGGCAGAGGGGAGAAGGGTGCAAGGCAGAGGGGATAAGGATGCAAGGCAGAGGGGAGAATGGTGCAAGGTAGAAAAGGGTGCAATGCAGAGGGGGAGAAGGGTGCAAGGGGGAGGGGGAGAAGGGTGCAAGGGGAGGGCGAGAAGGGTGCAAGGCAGAGGGGAGAAGAATGCAAGGGGGATGGTGATGAAGTACAAATGTGCCCCTCCGGAAACATTTCTGCGGACCCCCATGGCAACGCACACTACTTTGTGAGAGAGAGTGGAGTGAGAGAGAGAGTGAAGTGAGAGAGAGAGTGGAGTGAGAGAGAGTGGAGAGAGAGTGGAGAGAGAGAGAGTGGAGTGAGAGTCAGTGGAGAGAGAGAGAGTGGAGTGAGAGACAGTGGAGAGAGGGACAGTGGAGAGAGAGAGGAAAGAGAGTGGAGAGAGAGACAGTGGAAAGAGACACAGTGGAGAGAGAGTGGAGTGAGTGGAGAGAGAGAGTGGAGAGAGAGAGTGGAGAGAGAGTGGAGAGAGTAGAGAGAGTGAGAGAGTAGAGAGAGAGACAGTGGAGAGTGAGAGAGTGGAGAGACAGTGAGTGGAGAGAGAGAGTGGAGAGAGTGGGGAGAGAGTAGAGAGAGTGAGAGACATTGCAGAGACAGTGGAGAGAGAGACAGTGGAGAGAGACAGTGGAGAGAGAGACAGTGGAGAGAGAGTGGAGAGAGAGTGGTTAGAGAGTGGAGAGAGAGTGAGTGGATATAGAGAGAGAGTGGAGAGAGAGAGAGTGGAGAGAGAGTGGAAAGAGAGAGTGGAGAGAGAGAGCAGAGAGAGTGGAGAGAGAGAAAGAGTAGAGGGAGTGGAGAGAGAGAGAGTAGAGAGAGTGGAGAGAGAGTGGAGTGAGTAGAGAGAGTGGAGAGAGAGTAGAGAGAGTGGAGGGAGAGTAGATAGAGAGAAGGGAGAGTAGAGAGAGAAAGGAGAGAGAGAGTGGAGAGAGAGTAGAGAGAATGAGAGACAGTGGAGAGAGAGACAGTGGAGCGAGAGTGGAGAGAGAGTTGAGAGAGAGAGAGTGGAGAGAGAGAGTAGAGAGAAAGTTAAGAGAGAGTGGAGAGAGAGAGAGAGTGGAGAGAGAGAGAGAGAGAAAGAGTGAAGAGAGAGTGGAGAGAGAAAGTGGAGAGAGAGTGGAGAGAGAGGAGAGAGAGTGGCAAGAGAGAGAGAGGGGAGAGAGAGTAGAGAGAATGAGAGACAGTGGGGAGAGAGACAGTGGAGAGAGAGTGGAGAGAGAGTGGAGAGAGAGTGGAGAGAGAGTTGAGAGAGAGAGTGGAGAGAGAGAGTAGAGAGAAAGTGAAGAGAGAGTGGAGAGAGAGAGAGAGTGGAGAGAGAGAAAGAGAGAAGAGAGAGTGGAGAGAGAGAAAGTGGAGAGAGAGAGTGGAGAGAGAGAGGATAGAGAGTGGCAAGAGAGAGAGAGGGGAGAGAGAGGGAGTAGAGAGAGAGTGGAGAGAGAGAGTGGAGAGAGAGGAGAGAGTGGAGAGAGTGGAGAGAGTGGAGAGAGAGAAGAGAGAGTGGAGAGGGTGGAAAGAGAGAGTGGAGAGAGAGAGTGGAGAGAGAGAGTGGAGAAAGAGAGTGGAGAGAGAGAGAGTGGAGAGAGAGAGAGGAGAGACAGTGGAGAGACAGTGGAGAGAGAGACAGAGGGGAGAGAGACAGTGGAGAGAGAGTGGTGAGCGAGTGGAGAGAGAGTGAGTAGATAGAGAGAGAGTGGAGAGAGAGAGAGTGGAGAGAGAGAGAGCGGAGAGAGAGAGAGTGGAGAGAGAGAGAGTGGAGAGAGATAGTAGAGAGAGTGGAAAGAGAGAGTAGAGAGAGTGGAGAGAGAGAGAGTAGAGAGAGTGGAGAGAGAGTGGAGGGAGAGTAGAGAGAGTGGAGAGAGTGGAGGGAGAGTAGATATAGAGAAGGGAGAGTAGAGAGAGAGAAGGGAGAGAGAGAATGGAGAGAGAGTGGAGGGAGACAGTGGAGAGAGAGAGGAGAGAGTGGAGACAGAGTAGAGAGAATGAGAGACAGTGGAGAGAGAGAGACAGTGGAGAGAGAGTGGAGAGAGAGTGAAGAGAGAGTGGAGAGAGAGAGTGGAGCGAGAGAGTATAGAGAAAGTGGAGAGAGAGTGGAGAGAGAGTGGAGAGAGAGAGAGTGAAGATAGAGTGGAGAGAGTGAGTGGAGAGAGAGTGGAGAGAGAGAGAGTGGAAAGAGAGAGTGGAGAGAGAGAGAGAGTGGGGAGAGAGTGGAGAGAGAGAGTGGAGAGAGAGAGTGGAGAGAGAGAGGAGAGAGAGAGGAGAGAGAGTAGAAAGAGAGAGAGAGAGGGGAGAGAGAGAGAGGGGAGAGAGAGAGGGGGTGTAGAGAGAGAGTGGAGAGAGAGAGGGGAGAGAGTGGAGAGAGAGTGGAAAGAGAGAGAGAGAGGGGAGAGAGAGAGAGGGGAGAGAGAGATGGGGTGTAGAGAGAGAGTGGAGAGAGAGAGGGGAGAGAGTGGAGAGAGTGGAGAGAGAGAAGAGAGAGAGAGTGGAGAGGGTAGAGAGAAAGAGTGGAGAGAGAGAGTGGAGAAAGAGAGTGGAGAGAGAGAGAGTGGAGAGAGAGAGTGGAGAGAGAGTAGAGAGAGGGTGAGAGAGAGAGTAGAGAGACAGTGGAGAGAGAGACAGTGGAGAGAGAGACAGTGGAGAGAGAGATAGTGGAGAGAGAGTAGAGAGAGAGTGGTGAGAGAGTGGAGAGAGAGTGGGTGGATAGAGAGAGAGTGGAGAGAGCGAGTGGAGAGAGAGAGTGGAGAGAGAGAGAGAGTGGAGAGAGAGAGAGTGGAGAGAGAGAGCAGAGAGAGAGTGGAGAGAGAGAGAGAGAGTGGGGAGAGAGAGCGTAGAGAGAGAGAGTAGAGAGAGTAGAGAGAGAGAGAGTGAAGAGAGAGTGGAGAGAGAGAAAGTGGAGAGAGTGGAGAGAGAGGAGAGAGGAGAGAGAGTAGCAAGAGAGAGAGAGGGGAGAGAGAGTAGAGAGAATGAGAGACAGTGGGGAGAGAGACAGTGGAGAGAGAGTGGAGAGAGAGTGGAGAGAGAGTGGAGAGAGAGTTGAGAGAGAGAGTGGAGAGAGAGAGTAGAGAGAAAGTGAAGATAGAGTGGAGAGAGAGAGAGAGAGTGGAGAGAGAGAAAGAGTGAAGAGAGAGTGGAGAGAGAGAAAGTGGAGAGAGAGAGTGGAGAGAGAGAGGATAGAGAGTGGCAAGAGAGAGAGAGGGGAGAGAGAGGGAGTAGAGAGAGAGTGGAGAGAGAGAGTGGAGAGAGAGGAGAGAGTGGAGAGAGTGGAGAGAGAGAAGAGAGAGTGGAGAGGGTGGAAAGAGAGAGTGGAGAGAGAGAGTGGAGAGAGAGAGTGGAGAAAGAGAGTGGAGAGAGAGAGAGTGGAGAGAGAGAGAGGAGAGACAGTGGAGAGACAGTGGAGAGAGAGACAGAGGAGAGAGAGACAGTGGAGAGAGAGTGGTGAGCGAGTGGAGAGAGAGTGAGTAGATAGAGAGAGAGTGGAGAGAGAGAGAGTGGAGAGAGAGAGAGCGGAGAGAGAGAGAGTGGAGAGAGAGAGAGTGGAGAGAGAGCGTAGAGAGAGTGGAAAGAGAGAGTAGAGAGAGTGGAGAGAGAGAGAGTAGAGAGAGTGGAGAGAGAGTGGAGGGAGAGTAGAGAGAGTAGAGAGAGTGGAGGGAGAGTAGATATAGAGAAGGGAGAGTAGAGAGAGAGAAGGGAGAGAGAGAATGGAGAGAGAGTGGAGGGAGACAGTGAAGAGAGAGAGGAGAGAGTGGAGACAGAGTAGAGAGAATGAGAGACAGTGGAGAGAGAGAGACAGTGGAGAGAGAGTGGAGAGAGAGTGAAGAGAGAGTGGAGAGAGAGAGTGGAGCGAGAGAGTATAGAGAAAGTGGAGAGAGAGTGGAGAGAGAGTGGAGAGAGAGAGAGAGAGTGAAGATAGAGTGGAGAGAGTGAGTGGAGAGAGAGTGGAGAGAGAGAGAGTGGAAAGAGAGAGTGGAGAGAGAGAGAGAGTGGGGAGAGAGTGGAGAGAGAGAGTGGAGAGAGAGAGTGGAGAGAGAGAGGAGAGAGAGAGGAGAGAGGAGAGAGAGTGGAAAGAGAGAGAGAGGGGAGAGAGAGAGAGGGGAGAGAGAGAGGGGTGTAGAGAGAGAGTGGAGAGAGAGAGGGGAGAGAGTGGAGAGAGTGGAGAGAGAGAGAGAGAGAGAGTGGAGAGGGTAGAGA